>NC_143012.1:191828757-192481257 GCF_055824585.1 Amblyomma mixtum | reverse complement strand
TCGACGAACTGTTTTCTGTTGGAAAGATAGGTTTTAATCAATTCGACAAATGCTGTTGGAAGACCAAGATGCTGAAGTTTAAAGATGAGCTTATTGTGCATGACGCGATCAAACGCCTTGCTGAAATCTAAAAAAATGACGTCAACCTGTCCAGCATTGTCAATCGATGAAGCGAATTCATGAACGGTAGTGACGAGCTGAGTAACCGTAGATAAACCTCTTCTAAAACCATGTTGAAAGGGAGACAGTATGTTAGTTTTTCCAGAAATGACATAAGATATTTAGATATAACATGCTCCATAAGCTTGCAGGTACCTGAAGTTAGCGATATGGGACGGTAATTGTTAACGTTCAAACGATCACCTTTCTCAAAAATTGGAACAACGCGAGCTAAGCGCCAGTCATCAGGGACAACAGAATCTTTTAATGAAAGTTCGAAGAGGCGAGTTAGAATGTGGGCTAATGGTTCGGAATAACGACACAGAAACTCATTAAGGATATCATCAGGCCCCACTGCCGATTTCGTTTTTAAGTTTAGCAGCATGTTTAGTACGCCTTCATAGCTTATAAAGTCACCTGATATAACAAATCCGGATACCTGAAGTTCCAAATCTGGATCACTTGAGGCAAAGACAGAATGGAAGAAACTATTGAAGTGATTTGCAATATCCGCAGGAATCTCCGAGACCATGCCGTCAATAGATAGCTGATTTACCTCATCTTTATAATCACGTAAGTAACGCCAAAACTTCTCAGGGCTCTCTCTTAAGAAGTTGGGCAGTGCCTGCGAAAAGTAGTTTTTTTTTCTTCGGAAAGCTTAGAAGCTAGCTGAGTTTTTAGCGTGCGAAAACAGGTAGTTTTATGACCGCTTCGTTTAGCGCGTGTAATTTTGCGATGCAAATGAATGATTTCTCTAGTAATCCATGGATTAGGCTTATTTGTACGTACACGCTGGTTGGGAACAAAATTTTCAATGCAAAAGTGAGTAGTCTCCTTAAGTGTAGTCCGTGACGTCGCTAGGCAGGTTATCAGATAAATCCCAGAGTTTCTCTAGGATCGCAAGATCATCGGCACGTGAGAATTTTTTTACAGTGTTATTGTTCGCTATCTTATGGTTTTTCTGGGCATCAAGCAGCAAAGACAAATGAACGCTTTTGTGATCAGAGATACCCGTGTCAACATGCACACTGTATTCAGATAAACTAGCGCTGACAAATGCCAAATCAAGAATTGAACGAGCGTTACCCACTTGTCCAGTGAAATGAGAGACAGTCTCCACCATATCACACATCAGCATAATATTCAAAAGACGGTTGGTTGAATCATTAAAAACAAAATCAGGGTTAGCCCAATCAAGTAAAGGAAGGTTGAAATCACCAGCGATAATAACGCGGTCATCTTTGAACAAAGATGTATGTTCATACAGCTCAACCAAGAAATCGGGGAAGGCAGATCGTGGTCTGTACACTGCACAGACTGTGAACAAACTACCCCAGCAGTTTACCCTAACAAATAAACTCTCATGGTGATATATCTGGTTAAGGAAAGTGCCATTCAAACAGTTTTTTATTATGACGGCTACGCCCCCACCACGGGTAGATCGGTCTCTTCTGAACATTTTATGTGACGCGGGGACAATAACACTGTCAGTGATGCCGTCATGTAACCAAGTTTCTGTAATTATCATTACGTGGGGATCATGGGCCAAAATGAGAAACTCAGGTTGGTCAACTTTATTGGCAATACTCTGTGCATTCAAGTTCACTACCCGTAACTCTTTGGGCGCAGTGGAAGCATTCCGTCATGTCTCGTTCCGAGAAGGAAGCGCGACGCGTGTGTTATTAACTTCGTCCCAAACGAACAGGTTACCGTCAATCTTCAACTTATCATAAACAAGATACACCTTTTGTTTATTATCTCTTTCTGCCTTCGAGCTTTCCCAAAGCAGTTTGCGTTAGTGCAGCGTGTGCTGGCTGTAATCGTCTTGCAGGTATATACTGCTACCTTTGAGCTTGCTTACGTTCCGCCAGATGACTTGTTTTTCATTAAAATCTTGGAAGTACGCAATGACTGGTCTGCGAGTTCCGCTGAGCCCAAGACGGTGAATGCGAGCGACGGACGTGCACTGGACGCCTAGTTTTACACCAAATACATCCCAAATCACCTTAGTTCTCAGTGTTTCTTCACTTTCATCCGGGGATTCATCAATGCCATACACAACAACGTTAGAACGACGACTGCGGTCCTCAAGATCCGTTAATTTGTCCTTTTGCCAAGTAATAATGCTTTGAAGGGAAGCGGTAGAATTTTCTAAAGTAGCAATCTCAGGGGACTTTACATGCATTTCTTTCAGCTGTCCATCTAAAGAACGCAACCGAGAATCTACATCACGCAACAGTTGCTCGTTTTCTGACAAACAGGTTTTAATGGATTCAAGCTCTTTAAACATTCGAGTCTGACATTCCAAAATACACTGAAACATATCTTTGACTGAAGGTCCAGGGTTTTGCTCAACATCGCCGCAGAGTAGCATTTTGCACATGAAGTAAAATTCATACACCAGGTTCATATAAGTGCGTGGGCACGGCACAACAACAAGAAAAATTTCGTTGCCAGATCGAACTTTTGAAAAGGAACAACTAACCTGTGTTGTGAAAAAGAATTTCGTGGTAAGCGACATGATGCCAATCGCTTCGACGCGCCCACTGCCGAAGAACTGCTGTGGAGGCTCTTTTACAGCTGGGTTCAGTGTCGACGTAACGGATGTGCGAATGTCGGGTAGAAAAGTATCCGGTTTGCTGGCCAGGAACGGAGGATGCGCAGAAAAGGCAGCGTCCACAGCGCAGCTTGAAACCTTTGGCCATGTACACGTGTCGTTGACAGTTGATGAATCGGCGATCACACACAGGAGAACCTGTGTTGTGAAAAAGAATTTCGTGGTAAGCGACATGATGCCAATCGCTTCGCCGCGCCCACTATAATTATTTAATGGCTTTCTGCTATGAATAATCGAGACATTTATTATGCGAGCATGAAACTTGCTGAGCGCTTCTATGTAGTAGTTATAATTATAAAAGAAAAACCGCTCCGTTCCGAGCTAACAGCAGCATTGCTGTCAACCGCTCAAGCGGTCTGCTCTGCGTTGCGCCGGTGACACGAACAGGTTGCAACTGCGTTCGACCGCGACTGTCACTACATTTTCCCTCTGCACTGTCCTAAAAAACGGTACTTTCTGTTGTGATACATGGAGAAGGCACCGCTGGAGTGCATAAGCGCAGAGTTCTGTTGCAGCTTTTTTTTGCATAAATTTCTTGATTACTTCGTTCTAACGGTAAAATAACTGGTGAAGTGTGCAGTTGTAGGGTGGTCCACTCTTAGCGTGAACATGCGAGTGTGTGGCAGCGCTCTTCGGAGTGCCAGTGCATCCGTAGGCGCAGCGCGTCGAAGCAAAGTGTTGCAGGAACAGAGGAAATTGGATTTGGAGCTTCGCGTCATGTGACATTTCGCTAAACTCGGGAAAAGATGTAGTAGAGAGCCATCTGGCCTTCGAACGCGATGTAATTTATACACTCGAAACTGGTGCACGTGCTGTGACAGTTCCTGAGGGGCGTATCTGCTTGGCCCGTCTCGGGTGCGGCCGCTGATTAATGCCGAAAGAGCGAGAAAGTGCGCGTGTGTGGTCGGGTGGGCACTGCGTGCCTGCTGATTTCACGTCCCTAATAGGCTCATTTTTTTTTTAAACAATCGGCACTTTCGAAAAGGTTTGGTTTTATGGGGTTTAACGTCCCAAAGCGAGTCAGGCTATGAACGACGCCGTAGTGTAGGGCTCCGGAAGGTTTCGAACCCCTGGAGTTCTTTAACGTGCACTACACGCGTCTCTAGAATTTCGCCTCCATCGAAATGCGACCGCCGAAGCCGGGATCGAACTCGCGGTCTTTCGGGTCACTGAGCCATCACGGCAGCTACAGTTAAAAATGATGCACGTTAGCGTTACCATTACTATAAATACTTGCTTTAAGGTGGAGTGGGGCTTTTAAACTGAGCTTCAAAAGTTGGTTATACAGCAATTGTAATTAAAACTACGGCTATAAAATTTGCGAGGAATCTTATATATAGACTGAGGGCGCCGAATGCAAATCGCAGCTTTCCGCAGTGTTGTGAAACCGATTATGGGAACCATTTTTTCATTTTGAACATTTTTATTTGTATATAGTGTACATTGGCTCCTTACCCCTATCTCTCACCCCTTTCTTTCCCTTCCTCTGCCCTTTTTCTGACGCTAGTCGAAGCTCAGGTGCTTCAGGTTTCGATGGCAGATGTCACGGCTAGCACCATATTTTCCTTTGTTATTTTATTAATAGAGAGCCAAATGGTTTGCTGACCTCCAAGGAAAAGGGTGCCCAGTTCTCTGATTCCACGTATCATCTGAAAGCAAAAAAAAACAATTCCACACCTGCGGAAGCATAAGCCAAAGCTGCATAAGCCTGCGGAAAGACGCGTATGGATTCCATGTGTAAAAGGCATCGCGGAAACCTCGACTCCTATTCTCTGAAAAGAAAGGGTACGAAGAATACTAAAGCCACACGGAATGGCTCCTCCCCCGCCGGAATAATCGTTATCCCAGAAAAAATGCCCCAGGGGTTGTGTACAAAACATCCTGCTCTTAGCGTTGTCCATTGGGGAAGCGAAGTATTTCGCAGAAAGGATGAACCCGCACAACGCTGATTTCACAGTGGCCGAGCACTGCAAGGCATCTGACTCCAGGATAGACTTCAACGGAACTACTGTTCTGGGGACCAAACCAAATAACAGCACAAGGCATGGCACGTTCAGCAGACGCCCCCTCGGAACCGTTCAGTAAAGCTACGGCGGTTATTTTCCTTACAACATGGGTGCGTCATCAGGGACGGTTTGACTTCAAGGCTCCTCGCACCTGAGGTGACCCGTGGGTGACGGTGTAATGAAGACTTGCAACAATGAGAGGGAACGAGAAAAATGAACTGAAATTTGTATACAGGAGATTTGTCAAAATGTGCACCACATTAGACAGTGACAAATAATACTTAACTGGCTAACCGGGAAATATTCCCTCCTCGGCGTAGCCGAAGATGCAGGGCATCTACACTTAGCACAGAACGACGGATTGGACTCCCGGGCACGATTTTAAACTCTCGAGAGTCCATCTCGCATTCAGGATGCATCAAATAGCAGCAGGCCTCAACACGATTGGCTCCTTGCTACGTGCTGCCCCCTTCAACTTAGACAATAGTAATAACACGTCCCCAAAACACAAAATAAAAAAGTCATCAAATTAGTTACACATTACGATGCCCAGAGCGATCTCCACAAAAGCGACTGGCTCTCCGAATCGCGCGTCCCGCCCTACAACTTTAGCTGCATTCGACTCAACCGTGGTTCTCTGCACCGCCGGAACCGGTTCACGGTGCGCTGCACCAAAGCGCTCGATTCACAGCGCCCCCTGCACCACCGTCCGCGATTGATTTTGGCGCAGTCGTGGTGCCGCTTCGGTGCAAAGAACCGCGGCACCGTCAGAGACGGAGGTGCAGGATAGTGGTGCATGTGTTTGACGGCGTAAGCAGACGACGCGCGCAGCCGACGTTTTGTTTGTTAACATCAATGGCCAACTAAACGATGTTTTCCCGTTTCTCGCGACAGCCTGAACACCCTCTTGAATTCGAAGCTAAAATACCTAGCTACTACGCTTTCGTAGTAGTTGGGGATTCTGCTGCGGTCTGTCCGCACTGTGTTGCTGCAAAAGAAAGCACCACGTCGGCTTCCTCATCTTCGCTGTCTGACGGCTCAGAAAATTCCATAAAAGTGGATTCGGCGATGTCGTAGTCCATGACTCCACGAGGCACGAAAAACAGACGCGACGCACCGCAACACAACACACCACGACGGACGAGAACCAGATAGCAGACGACAAGGCCTGCGCGTGCACGCGCTCGATTGAAAATCTCCGCACCAGTGATTTGTGACGCTGCGGACGCGCTGCACCTGCACCAAGAAACTGGAATTGCACCGCGCCGGCACCAACGGAAGTTTTTCAGAATTAGTGCAGAGAACCAGTCCTGAATCGAACAGACCTTTTGATAGCGCACACCACAAAACCCTCTTCCAAGGTAAAAAAAAAAAATAGACGGACCGCAGAGTCACTCCTTGCACGTGCCATCCCGGAGCCTTCCCAGAACACTTTTAGTTATGACCCCCCGTGCTTTCCCCGCGCTTAGGACGTTGCAGTAAACCGGAAACGTCACTGTTCTGCAAACCCCCCTTCAGGGAGCACGGGGGGGGGGGGGGGGGGGAGGTTTGCTGCGCCCCGATGCCACGGGTGGATTCCTGAAGCGACGGTGTCGGTTCAAAGGAAGCTCTTGGGTTTGCATGCACCAAGGTAATGGCCCTGGCCTTCTGACGAACCGCTGAGAGCCAGCCCCACTGTGGTTCCTGTCTGTATATCCCCCACCATCCAAGGGGCCTGAAGCTGACCCTTCGGCTTTTACACCTTCCGTCTTCCTAGATCTGCAGTTTGAGTTCAAAGCCAAGCTGTAACTTTCCCCTCGTCACACCGTGACGAAGAAACCGAGTAAGGTTTCGAAACGTCGTGTTTTCTTAGAAGAACTTGGTTGATGTTCAATGCATCCCAAACCAGACAATGAACAGGCAGCAACAGGTGCCAGAACAAGATACTACAAGCAGCAGTTTCGATGCTTGCTTGCTTGGACGCGTCGAACTGAACCTTGTTGATGACGCCCCATGAGTTCTGGCCGCGCCTGTGCTGAGGAGAGCGACACACAGCGGCCCCGTCAGCATGTCAGACGCGTGCCATGCGGGAAACCATCTTGCAGAGCCACCATGAACTCCGACACAAGAGTGGGCTCTTATCAACAGCCTGTCCGCACGCGAATAATTGTAGCGCTGATACGTTGCCCGAAGATTAGTACAGAGGTTAAGTGATAAAGGAGACTCATGCAGACGCAGCCACTCGCTGAAGTTGTCTGTCCATCCCATCGCGGGGTCTGATCTGTGTGATCTTATCACTGTCAATACTTCTCCAGTAAACTCCTGCCTCCGAATTTGAGTCACCGCTTAAAGTGGTGGAGACACCAAATTTTGAAGCTATAAAAAGCCTGCTATGGGATTCCTATGTATGCAAGGGCACTCACAGCCAGGTGTTAGACGAAACAAACGTTTAAAAAATATTTTAATTAGGTTCCAGAGATTACCTAAATGCTCACTCTCACGATCTAGACCCATCGCTACCGCCATCAACCATGACGTCACAAGGGGTGTAGAAAAATTAGTTTTAGTGACGTCATACCAAAATACAGTGACGTACGATGAGCGGGTCACAGCCGCGTGAGCGAAGTCGACGCACCAGCGAGCCGCGTTTGCTGCTAACCGCCACTCGCTCGGTTTGCGGCGCGCCGTTGCGAACAGCGTCGCAACGTCCGATTGCAGCTCGTTGCCTGCGTCCGGCCTGCTAGATGTCAACGGCGGGCCGCTCACGGCAACAACAACAACGGGAAGCGGCAGCCAATGCGAGCGCGGAGAGCGGCAGGGTCATGATGACATAGGGCGCACTCCTTGAGTCAGGCGGCCTGCGCCAGTCTTCGTGCCGAACGCCGGCATCTGAAGAACGCGATAGTATTGTTTGTTCACGTTCATAGCAAACCCTGGGATATTTGAATATCAAAAATGCATCGTTTCTGACGATCGTTGGCAAGTACCGAGTTCCTGGTAGAAGTGATGACTGCGATGCAAGCAAATTTCATCCCATAGCCGGTTTTGTGCTGCTGCAACCTGGTGCGGTTCGCCTGCCGTCTGCTAGCTCTGTTGCTGAAGACGTCGTGGAAATGGAACATGTCTTTTATTATGGGACGAGTTCACAGTAAAGGGGTGCCGAGCGGAGCACGTTTCTGAGCGCTGGCCAGTCCGGAAGCGCCCTCAGCTGCGGAGTCGATGCGAAAGCATCTAGGCCTAGCGACGACTAGGGCAGTCTGGGACAAGCGCGCAGGTCGTCGGCCGGCGTTGCCGCAGGCAGTGTCGCTGCCGAAAGATCCACTTTTAGCACAGTCATGCTGTCGTATCTCGAATCTAGAAAGCATCCTTTCTGGTAGCATGGCTGTTTTGTTGAAGGGGGCAAAGTCGAAGGGGGCAGCACGCAGCGAGGAACCAATCGTGTTGAGGCCTGCTGCTATTTGATGCTTCCTGAATGCGAGATGGACTCTCGAGGGGTTTAAACCCGTGCCCGGGAGTCCAATCCGTCGTTCTGTGCTAAGTGGATATGCCCTGCATCTTCGGCTGCGCCGAGGAGGGAATATTTCCCTGTTAGCCAGTTAAGTATTATTTGTCACTGTCTAATGTGGTGCACATTTCGGCAAATCTCCTGTATACAAATTTCAGTTAATTTTTCTCGTTCCCTCTCATTGTTGCAAGTCTTCATTACACCGTCACCCACGGGTCACCTCAGGTGCGAGGAGCCTTCAAGTCAAACCGTCCCTGATGACGCACCCATGTTGTAAGGAAAATGACCGCCGTAGCTTTACTGAACAGTTCCGAGGGGGCGTCTGCGGAACGTGCCATGCCTTGTGCGCGTATTTGGTTTGGCCCCCAGAAGAGTAGTTCCGTTGAAGTCTACCCTGGAGTCAGATGCCTTGCAGTGCTCGGCCACTGTGAAATCAGCGTTGTGCGGGTTCATGCTTTCCGCGAAATACTTCGCTTCCCCGATGAACAACACTAAGAGCAGGATGTTTTGTACACTACCCCTGGGGCCTTTTTTCTGGGATAACGATTATTCCGGCGGGGGAGGAGCCATTCCGTGTGGCTTTAGTATTCTTCGTACCCTTTCTTTTCAGAGAATAGGAGACGAGGTTTCCGGGATGCCTTTTACGCATGGAATCCATATGCGTCTTTCCGCAGGCTTATGCAGCTTTGGCTTATGCTTGCGCAGGTGTGGAATTGTTATGTTTTTTTTTTTGGCTTTCAGATGATACGTGGAATCAACGAACTGGGCACCCTTTTCGTTGAAGGTCAGCAAAACTATTTGGCGCTCTATTAATAAAATAACAAAGGAAAATATGGTGCTAGCCGTGACATCTGCCATCGAAACCTGAAGCACCTGAGCTTCGACTAGCGTCAGAAAAAGGGCAGAGGAAGGGAAAGAAAGGGGTGAGAGATAGATGGAAGAGATAGCGGTAATTAGCCAATGTACTCTATATATAAATAAAATGTTCAAAATTAAGAAATGGTTCCCATAATCGGTTTCACAACACTGCGGAAAGCAGCGATTTGCATTCGGTGCCCTCAGGCTATATATAAGATTTCTTACAAATTTTATAGCCGTAGTTTTTATTACAATGGCTGTATAACCAACTTTTGAAGCTCAGTTTAAAAGCTCCACTCCACCTTAAAGCAAGTATTAATAGTAATGGTAACGCTAACGTGCATCCTTTTTAACCGTAGCTGCCGTGATGGCTCAGTGACCCGAAAGACCGCGAGTTCGATCCCGGCTTCGACGGTCGCATTTCGATGGAGGCGAAATTCTAGAGGCGCGTGTAGTGCACGTTACAGAACTCCAGGGGTTCGATACCATCCGGAGCCCTACACTACGGCGTTCTTCATAGCCTGATTCGCTTTGGGACGTTAAACCCCATAAAATCAAACCTTTTCGACCGCGGTGGAAGTTTGTACACGGCATCATACTGTATGAGACTTTAACGTCCACCAAACGCGTGCAGAAACGGTGATGGTGTGATTCATGGGCTGAGCCTCGTACCCACGAACACCTTTGTCGCACGCGAGAAAATGTCGGCGCTTTTGACCGCGTCTTTTAGAACCGCGATATGAACGTGAAGTTGATGACAAAGTGTCATCCCTTATGATTTCTGTGTCGCATCGTCAGTTTAAGGAGCGTGAAAACTAATTTTGAACCTGTGCTGAGCAGTATCGTGTGATCATCTGCAGTCGCTCTGCTCAGAAGTCAGAAACCCCGGGCCGTGTATTGTAGCTTTTAATGCCATGACAGGTTATGCGCAAAAAGGACGACATGAAGACGGAAGATAAGACAGCATGAGCGCGAACTAACTAGTTTAATCAGAAATTGACACCTCTACGTATAAGACAAGGAGACGCATGCGCTGCGGATACACCCACAGCATGCCTGGTACCCATGCAAGACACATCTTATCTAAGCTGACCCGCTTCTATACAAGGCAAGGGACGTATCGCTAACGCAGTCGTGTGCATTCTGTATCAAGAATGATTCCATTATTTCTCGCGCCACGGCGTTGCTGCCCTGGCCAGGAATTTTGATCTCATGCAGTCGCGACGTGCATTGGCATTTTCGGCAATGTTCGGTCAAATTCGTGCCACTCATCACTTAACGTGTGTTCATGCTCCCCTGCACGATCATTAACGCAAAGTCCTGTTCGGCCAAGGAAGGCTTCACCACATGTTACTGGAATCTCATGCACAACGCCTTCGTAAGGATTTCGTAAGGATTTTTACTTTTCTTTTTTTTCTCGAGCTTGTGGTGCGAAAAGGAAGCGGGATGCAAGGCCACACACAAAAGCACCCCCAACTCAACCTGGCGTTATTGGTTCATGTAAACAGAGTAAAGCAAGAACTCGCTTATGCAATTCCAAAGTTTGCATTCAGTCACCATGTATAGCTACAGGACGCTCTCGGTGCTTTTGCAAACCACACTTCTCGTCCTTTTAAGTTTTATCCAACTTTGATCTGCTTGATGCCTTTGTTGGTGCTGAGAAAGCGGAAGATGGGTGTTCGGCGCTGGGAAGGCTGGTACGAGAGTAGGCAAAGTAAGCTACATGCTGTCACTACAACCGAGGACATGCTTCTGTAGCTATGTAAGGAAGGCTACCCAGGAATGGGAAGAAAACCAGTCATAAGGCCTGGTGCTATAAGCTGCTTTCTTTCCTTTTATTTTGAGACTGACTACATAGGTGTTCAACACAAGGAACCTTTTCCGGGTAATGTACTGGGGATGCACCAAGCCTCTCTTCCGCCATTTTAACCGACCACACCTGTCTGCTCAGGCGAAACTAGTAACCCCACCCTACCATTGTAAAAAAAATTTCGCAGAAAAGACTCAAGGAAGCTTCAGCAACCCAAACCGGAAACGCTAAATTGGTGGGTTTCTGGGAAATGGTGTATTGTATGACCCCCACATCCTTCTGTGCTCTATGGCTTGAGAGCTAGAGGTTAACTTTTTGTGCTTCGGTCCCTGGAACCTTGGCCGCATACCTACAGAAAGTTCTGGGCTCTACTTTTTGTAGGCGGAAGAACGAATACTTTCGTTACAGTGAACTAGAATATTTCGTGTCGCGGTGTAGTTTACACACCTGGAGGGGCAATAGAACTTCCCTCCTTTTTGGGGTACTCAGTTGCTGCCATCTATCGACAGAAAAAGTTCAAATCTGAGTTGCCTTGTAGCTGGTGAGCTCTCTTAAAGGGTCAGTCTACTCACCGAGATGAGTGTATAAATAATGGCATATTCTGGTAGTCGGCACCCTATAACATCAATAATGAGGGAACTGCTCCCGGTTTAGGCATGAATTTATATTTCATTTCGGCGTTAAAAGTCGCGTAAAAATGCATGGTGGCGACCCCAAACGTTCATTTTGTTCAAGCAAGTGGTAGTCGTTTTTTGTAGAAGCATAAGTGAATATACTACGTACCGTTTGTATGCCCCAATGTCACAGAAACGTACGTTTTGTTCTAGTAAACTGTAGATGGCGTACCGCTCGCTTTTTCTGTAAATCACATGAATATTTATAGTTATACGTACGCTAAACGCAGGCGCATTCCCACTTTTAATTCAGCGTATGCTAGTACAGACGCAAAAATAAACTCAGCCTGTAGTGGCGCCATCTGGTTGTCAGGACGGGAACCATTGCTGTAAACAAACCGACTCTCCACTTAAGCCTAGAAACGGGAAAATCGTCGCCCTAATTATTAAAATAAAGCAAATTTATCACTTATACGTTTTCTTATAGGCGAGATAAGACAAAGCGCAAGACCGGCGCCCCATGTATGGCCAGTGAACGCACTGAAAAAGGCAACAACAACGAGAATTCAGTCCGAAGCGAGAAGTCCAGCTTCGACGGGCGCAGCCATGTTTGTCGCCGCGCGGCGGAAATCCAGATGGTTGCCAGCTGAGACTACCATCTCATACAGATGTGTTCCCACATCAATAAATTCTATTTTAAAATGTTCTACCGCACTTCTTGGCACCACACCTGGCTAAACGGTAATTTGAGTAAAGAGCTATCGGTTGCCGCAAAGAAAATATGGCCGATAAAGTTCAGTAGACTGACCCTTAAATTTACTACTGAGCGTCTGACTGAAGAGTGCAAAGCAGGTAGTACGTAATAGTAAATACGTCGAAAAGAACTAGCAACTGCTGGTATCCATGGCATCCGCCTGAATAGACGCGTTGACAGCAGCCGTACCTTGTCATAGAGAAAGGCAGCGTCGGATGTGGACATCTTTCCCTTTTCCTGTTTCTTCTTCCCCGAAGTGGGGGACACAGGAATAGTTTTGCAGGCGGGGCTTCCTTCTCGCCTCTGGAGCTTTCTCTCTCTCCTTCCCCTTGGTTTGGTCTTCGAAGGCCTCTCGATCCACACCTGCTTTGACCGCCAGTTGTTGCCGGCAGTTCTGCGCGGACGGTCGATCGGTAGTTAGTGCCGCCCGCAGTGACGCGACATCGCAGCATCGCCCGCACGTGGACGCGGACTCTAGAAGACTTCGGCACAGCGCATCATACTTCCTTCCTGAGAGAGCTGCACGGTAAGCGAATACAGCTTTCTATCAAACTGTTCTTTGGTGAGCAGAGCGGTTAAGAGATTCTCTTGTTGCATCCCGGGTGTCTCGCAGAGAAAGAATGTTTGTACCGGACGAACGGATAACGCCTGTGTTGGCAGGGGCAGGAGGAGAGAATCTGTAAACACGCCGACGGCCTTTCGTAGAGCTCGACAGCGCCCGCTGTGTGGTTGGTAGCGTTAAAAACCCAGTTTGAAACTCCAGCATTCTCGAGTGTGCTCGAAACGCATCGACCGTACCTACTGCTTCGTTTGTTTTCACTAGCTAAAGATGTGTTGTTCGAACTTATTGACAGATACTGATGTTATTATTTAGACCTCACTGTAGTTTATGGGGCTGCATTATAAAACTTGGCGGTAAAAGGCGATGTTTCCTTGTCCAGTACATTTTTTCTTTGTCGCCTTCTTCAAGGGTGTGTTCTAGTGATGCTGCCGTTTAATAATGTAACAATGAAAATGAAAATTGGTTTTGAGGAAATAGAAAAGACGCAGTAACTGTCGCCTATCTCGGCGGACACCGAAACTACCCGAACCGCGCCGTAAGGGAAGGGATAAAAGAGGAAAAGGATAAAGAAAGGAGAAAAGTTGTGGCGTAGTGGAGGTCTACAGAATAAATTCGACCACCTTCATTGTGCACTGGCATCGCATAGCACACGGCCGCCTTTTGCGTTTCACCTGCAAGGGGATGAGCCGCCGCGGTCGGGTTCGAGCCCGGGAACTCCGGCTCAGTAGACCTGCGCTAAACCACTGTGCCACCACGGCGGGGCAATAATGTAACAATGATATACATTGTATCGCTCAGGTATTTTTTTTTTTTCAAATCGGTCTTATTAATGGCCGTGTGCGTCAGAGAAGACCGCGGCTTCGCCACACACCTCGCTGGATACTGAATGCATCTTTTGGCTAAGCGGGGACGACTACCCTCCTCTGGTCCGTCTCAGGACTGGGGCCAGAAGCGCAAGTGTCATTCCACAGCAGAATATAGTACTGAAGAGGATGGTGACGAGGCCATTACGTTTATAGAAAAGATTTCGCCCCTTCTTTACTGCTTAGCGAGAGAACGAGCCATCCCTCGCAATTAGACGCCGTTACCGCTATCGGTACCGGCAGCCTGCGCGCTCGCCAGCAGCATTGGCACCAATCAGCGTGTGCTCACCGGCGGTGGATGGCTCCCGGTTCTCCGGTAACGCTAACACGTTACATGGTGTGCTAAAATTATCTATTATAAGATCAGATGGCAGAGGAGGAAGTGGCAGTCAAGATATTAATGTCGGCGACAGAAGCTTGGGTTACCGAAACCCTTGTTTACTGACCGCGTTACATGGCACAGTGACAGGGGACAAAGGCCCCTCTCCTTCCCTTCCCACCTTTGGCTTGGGTGCCACAGAAAACCGAACTCAAGGAGGGGATCGGCCTTGCTTTCTCGATGGACCCAGTCCTACTGATTTGCGCTCTGATTCCCGTGGAACAAATAGCAACAGCCGGGTTAACAATAAGAGCTGGCTATTCCCAAGGCCCGCGTGTATTAACTGGGGTGTTCTCGTGTTTTAGGTATCACAGCTTTGCTTCTTGTATGCTGTTCTGAAAACCGTTTAAAAGTTCTTCTGATGCGCGTCCTTCATTAGCTTCCGGAGATTGTATGTTCACAGCTTGCAGTCGTCGTGATGTTTATTTTCGGTGTGATTTCCCTATCGAAAAATCTCATATATATGTGTCATATGTGTCTGGTTCATACGAGCTTATGGAATAGGTGTCATATATGTCATAGGTGATATGTGTGATATGTGTCTGGCTTACAATTATTGGGAAAGGGAAGGGCTGGGGTGGAATTATAAGGCAATTAACAATAACACAGCTTCCATTGAAGTTAGTGAACTAAAGAAAGTAAAAAAAAAATTGTACGCGAAAAAAAAAACTGCGGGTCGTTCCGGATTCGAAACACTGACCTAGTGATCTACAGCTCACTACACTAACCACTACACCACGGCTGGTTTTTTTTTCTTTATTGCCTGGCTTTCACACAGAAAACTGTACAAACCAAACAATCAACAAAACACGATAAACGCTATGTACATACAACTCGTGGTCAGCCAGCATGAATCTGGCTTCATCTAATTAAAATTCAGGCAATGTACAGAGCGGCTCAATTTTTGACAGCCACTCCGGAGGGTCCGCAGCGGCCTTCTGAATGGCCAGAAACATGTCGATATTTACGCGAAAGTAAATCCTGGCAGGTCTGGCGTCTCGGTCACAATGGTAGCCTGCCATTCTGGAGCGCCATATACAATGGAGGCCTGTATATAAGGCACCCCGTCCTCATTTTCAACAGATAAGTACCGAAAGCCGTACGGGTCTAGCGGAAATTCTTTCTTTAAGGTTCGCTGCAACACATCCCAAAAATAAACCCCTTCCCAACAGTGTAAAAAAACATGCTCTATTGTTTCCGGCTTCCTGCAAATCAAACAGTGAGATCCCCAGGGTAAAAAGAATTCCTTTCCCTCTAAAAATTTTTTAACCGGTAACCGTAAGGTTCCGGTATGCAGCTTGAAAAAGAAGGTTTTTGTTGCTGGCGGCACCTGCATTTTTTTCACTCTCTTTAAAACATCTTTGCCTGGGCCTCCACTGTATAAGGCCCTGTACAAGGGCACGAGGAAAACTACATCGCACAAAGCACGGTACAGTTTCTTTCGTTTCACAGTGGACAGAAAGTCATTCGAAAACCGCGCGGAAAGAAACCTTACACTGGCAACGATTTCCCGGTAAAAACCGTTGACCCTACTGTAAACCTCAGCAGTTCCGCCTACGTACTCCGGCAGCAGGCGCCGCAGCCTAACTTGGCACACGGTGCGCAAAAACGGGTCCCTTGTGTCCCGAAAAAACAAGAAACGATTCACCAGCTGCCGAAGAAACAAATGGCCCAGTCCCAGCCCCCCTTCCTGTACCCGTCTGAACAGGTTTTTCCGGCTGCAGCGCTCCCAGTCAGACGACCAGATGAAGACGGCGAAAATTCTGTGCAGCTTTTGAATGCTTAACCGTGAACAGTGCAACACCTGCATGACATACCAGAGCCTGCTGATGAAGAACAGGTTGCAAACAGTGGCTTTGGCAAAAATTGACAAGGTCGTCCCTTTCCACTTATCCGCTCTCTCCCGTATCTCTTTGACCTGCCCTGTCCAATACTGTTCGCTGTCACGGTACGCATCGAGCGGAACGCCCAAGTACTTGTCTGGTGTCGTCGTCCAAGGCACACTGGCGAACCGTTCAGGCGTAGACGCCCACCCGCCATGCCACAGCCCGAGGCACTTTGACCAGTTAACCCCGCTTCCCGTAGCTTGGCTGAAATCGCGTACACATTTAACTGCCTCGCTTATGCCTCCCTCGTCCACGGCAAACACTGCAATGTCATCAGCGTACGCTAAGAGCTTAACTTCGGTTGCTTGCAAACGGAATCCGTTTATACTCCTGTTTTTCAGTATCTTCAAACAAAGGGTCTCCACATAAATACAAAATAAAAGGGGGCTGAGGAGACAGCCCTGGCGCACCGAACGCTGCACGCTAATGGGGGGGCCCAGACTCTTGTTAACGATCAATCTCGTCGTGCAGTTCCGGTACGCCAGGGCCACACCCTCGCGAATAACAGAACCAACGTTAACATGGCCCAATACTGCAAACAAAAGTTCGTGGGCGACGCAGTCAAATGCCTTTTCTAAATCGATCTGGAGAAATGCCACCTGGCCACTAGTGTCATCACAGCATTCTAAGACACTGCGCGCCACGTGAATATTTGTAAAAATAGACCGCCCTTTAATCCCGCAGGTCTCATGCGGACCAACTAAGTAATGAATCACGGTCTGCAACCTACGCGCCAGAACCTTCATGTAAATTTTGTACTCGACGTTCGTGAGTGCTATCGGTCGGTATGCTGTTACCAATAGTAATCTGTCTATGTCGTCCGTTTTGGGAATCAGCACAGTATGGGACGAACCATAGGATGGCGGCAGTGCTTTTATTTTAAAGGCTTCATTAAAGAGAACCTTCAAGACCGGGGAAATTACAGGTTTAAATTCTTTGCAGAATGCCGCGCTGAGCCCGTCGGGTCCAGGCGACTTACCTGGGTTCAAACTGTCTATTGCTTGCGCAACTTCCCCTTGAGTTATCTCCTGCTCTAATCTTTCTTTAGTTTCGTCGTCCAGACGCGGCATCTCGGCTAGAAACGCCTCCTGAAATGTGATAGCATCTACCGGATGCGATGCGAAGAGCGCCTGGTAATACTCGAAAAAAGCTGCTTTGATGTGGTCGATGTCCGTTTTTAAAACACCTCCCCATTCTATCTCGTTAATGTGATTTCTTTCGGCACGGGCCTTTTCTATGGACATCCTTCACCCCGCTTCGTCACGGAGATGCGGTGGCGCTGATGTCAGTAGCGACTTTCGCGGGGTAGGCAAAACAGGTTCCGCCTGCCCGTGCCTACCGCAGCTGCCGCAGCTACCGGCGGCTGCATCGTGGCTACGCACTGCAGAAGTAGCACGTACTGACCAGCTGTGTCGTTGTTTATCCACGTAGTATCATAAAACGGAAAATTAGATTAGCCTTAATAGGTTTCTCGCATATAAATACCGCATTAGGAAATGGGCCGCGGTAGTAAAAGCGCGAAGTCTGGGTGTCGACAGGCGCTGCCAGTCAGCGTACTTCATAGCAGGGAAATTTTTGCGCTCATTCAAATGAGCAACAGCATGGTACGCTTAAAACTGCGCAATGAAAAAAAATGCATGTAGCTGCGCACGTACTTATCACCCAGCGCTGGTGTGCACGGGCGCCGGCAAGGTCATTCACCATCAACGAGTGCGTTATCTTGTTGATAGCACATGTTTTAACGTGTGTAGAAGTTATACGAAAATATAATGGCGTGTTTTAGGGCATTTAATATATTCTTGAAACTATTTCTTAACATGACCGACATGATCATTTGATTCTAGTAGAAAGCAGTCTGGTAAGTTGTGACAATCTTGCACGGTCACGTTGGCATGCTTCGAACCGCGTACTTTAAGTGTGCTAAAAACCACATCCTTTTCATTGCATCATGCATGTGTCATAAGTTGCTTCATGAAGTAGTACATGATCGCGAAGCCTGTTTGGAAAGAAGCAACCGCAGGCGGGCTACCGACAGAGCACGTAGCGAGATTTCAGGGGATGAGGCAATGAAAAGTTTTTTCTTTATTGATGCATGATATATGTAACCAAATTTGGTGCAAATATGAAATTGCTCTGGTAAATTTAGTAATGCGTTTGATTTTCAGCTATACCTGGTACTGTTCTTCGGTAATTACAATTAACACCCTCGTCAAGTCACCCCTGGTCTTGAATAATTAAGTATAAAGTGCGGAAAGTTTTTATGCCAGCATGTCCCCAAAGCCCTGTTCTCTATGATGGCGGTATTAATTCTTTTTTATTAAATTATCAGTACTTATGCTTGCATAGTCACATGAAAACTTTTGTTATAAAAATAACTAACATACTACTGCTCCTGTAGGAAAAAAATCGGGACATTTATTGCACTTCTCTACGTATCCGGAACCGTTCGCGACAAATAGAATCATTCTATTTCCATTATTTACAAATTTACGAAGGGGGGAGGGATGCCAATCACTGAAAATGTGGTAGATCAAAAAACAAACCTTTAAGTTCACTCCCTTGTTATGGCCTCTACGCTTTCGCTTTGGTCAAAGAAATGCGGCACTGAAATCAACGAAACCTCTGATCCCTCTTCGTAGTGATGCTACCATTGTGGTACTCCGTCGTCGGAAACCCGCAGAATTCGCGAAGTGCAAGGACCATCAGAAAACCCCTTACCTCACAATTTTTTACGACCACAGATCAAAAAACCGTAATTTTATGAATTTATACTGAATATTTTGCTATATTTTTTCGTCACAAAACCAAAGACCCAGGGCTAGGAAATAATATAATTTCAGGAATTCAAACTTTTCACTAAATCGACCAGCTTAAGAAGGGGAGAAGTCGGCCTGGCTGGTGCCTGATCTGACGGCTAAAAACAGCGGTTACGCGAGACATGAGATCGGGACACGATCGACGCTGTCCCCACTTTTCGCACTGCGCGACACGTGTGTCAACAGATAGTGAGCGCACGTCGGCTCTGCCGAAAAAAACGCCAGTGCTTACCTCACTACTGTCCTGAGGTAAAATCATTCTGGCTGGTGCAGAGTGTCAAGAACTTATCATTTTATTCAATGCCTAGGTACAATACACTGTGGCGAAATACGCCGTACATGGCCAACGCGAGCCCGTGTACTTCGAGGAATACTAAGTTGAAAGCATCAACCATTGCTATGATTCTCAGAAACTGAAAACGCTCCTACAAGCCTTGAAAACCGGCGCTGCGCCACCTCAACTCGACGCCACTCCCTGTCTTCTTGCCTACCGCGAGCCTGCAGCGACTGCAGCGCCACCTCGCTTGCTTGCAAACATGGAGGAGGTCTATACCAAGCGCTCGTTTCGTTGGCGCTTCCCCTGCAGCCATGTCTTCTGCCCTTGCCCTCACCAGTGCTCCCCGATAACGTTCTTCTTCGATAAGCTCTAGCTTTTGCTTGGTTTTTCTTATGTCTTCTATCCATTTACCAGGCGCTCGGCATTCCTGTTTTATCATCTTCTCAAGCAGTGCCTCCAGCTCCATTTCCTGTTTTTTTTCCTCATGACGTATACAGGTGGTTCTTTCTATGGCTTCTAATTTTAAAGTTTCTTTAGTGAGCTCCCACTGCTGCCAAATCCTCATGTTGCTACTTGGTTCTATTTTTGCTATTTCTTCCCTTACAGCTCGGTTATAAAATTCGTCCTGAAGTAGCTTGTCGTTTAACTTCCACATTTCCCACGAAAAACCATTGCCCTTCTTAACGATTCCTATGCAGCATTGAACCAAACAGTGATCAGGAAAAGAAACCGGCAGTACTACATAACTATTGCATTTAGGTACAGTATCCGCGGATGCATAAATGCGGTCTAGCCATGCGTGACTTGAGCCCTCCTATCGCGTGTACTTCACAGCACGCGCTCCTTCAAGACACTTGGCCACATCCTCGAGGTTGCAGTTAACAATCATTCGTAACAATACTTGAGTGCTCTTATCTCGGAAACTTCGGACGCTTGACCTGTCTTGCGCACTAAGGACACAGTTGTAATCGCCCATAACAATGAGCTGTCTGTCCGTGCGAAGCCGTTCTTCGACACTTTCAAAAACGCGGCTCGGCCATCAACCGCATTAGGTGCGTACAGGCAAACAATGCGCCAGTCAGTGTTGCACAGCGCAAAATCTATCGACACGTACCGACCCGACAAGCACGAATGATGACTGTGTACCACTAGCCCCGGCAACTTCTTAACAAACAGAATACAACCAGCCGATGGGCCCACCGCATGGCTAACAACAGCAAAATATCTAGACGTGAAACGTCGCACCATGCTCCCGGTCTCTTCCTCACCGTCGACTTTAGTCTCCTGCACTGCCAGTATATCAATATCTTGCTCCGTTATAAGTCGGTACAGCTGGCTTTGTTTTCTTTTACCTGCCAGGCCTCTGACGTTTAGGGTGGCTAAACGGAGTCGCAGAAGCCATTTTAACTTAGGAAGAAGAGACCGAAAGCATGGTGCTTACCTCCCGCGCCTAGCATGTCGCTAGACGATGCCGTCGCCGCCGGTGTCATCCGGCGCAAGCACGTGCTCCTGGTCATGAAGCGCCTTGTCGCCGCCACACTTCTCAGCCGGAACCTTTGACCGCGGCCGCCGACTGGCCCGTCGTGCTTGCGGCGTCTTTGCAGGCGGTTCCTCGACGCTGGGCTCTGCTGCCTTTTCCCCGTCGGCCTTGGTCTCGGCGTGCGGACGCTTAGCAGGGGTAGTCACGCCGGTGTTCATGCGGGCGTGGGCCTTCTCGGCTACACCACTAAACCACGGCTGGTGTAGTGGTTAGTGTAGTGAGCTGTAGATCACTAGGTCAGTGGTTCGAATCCGGAACGACCCGCAGTTACTACACCACGGCTGGAACTTAGCCGATTGCGTTATATTTGGATGACGAGACTTACGCTATGCTTCCCACCACTTTAGTATTCGACGTTTAGGTGTGAGGTCAAATGTTTATTTGTATAAAGATTTAAGGAGCTGAACTACAGCCGATTGCGTTTCCACTGATATTGTGAATCTTGATGTGCTCTGTGATAAGCACTGAAAGATCTGATATTTGTATGTATTTTAATTTTCACAGCGCCTGCACCATTCATCGTAGTACTCTAATTGCGCACCTATTGCTAACTAAAGTCGGAGCTCTTGCATGAAAATACCTGGCGTTATTCGCTCAACAGCTCAACTAAGCCCAGAAGGCAATATTTGCCTTCTAGCTGAACGTTTCTCCAAGCACATTGGAAACGCCTAACGTCATACTGTTTGGATAGGCGCTGTTTACAAGAGGGCACAAGCAGAGAATCAAGGAGAAAAATATTTGAAACAGGCCAAGAGTTTTTTTTATGCGTTGGTTGGGCACTTGTTAATCGCTTGTTCATCCCTTCTTTTCCGCGTGTTTCAAACAGCAAGGCCCACTCTATAAGAGGCACTCATCAGCGGCTATCTGTTTCGCACGAGATTGACGTAAGCTGATACGCTTCATATCGGAGCTCTTATGTACGCACGAGTGTCGCGTGTCAATTGAGGTATGCCACATATGTAATAAGTCCATACAAGTCACATTTCCGTAGCGCGTGAACTACTACATATGCAGCACATGTGTTCATCTGTGACATTTGTGACGCGTATGAGCTCGTACGCAGCCTATATGCGTTCATAAGAGGCACATTTGTGACACATATGAACTCGTATGAAGCATATGTGCTGATACGAGGCCCATTTGTCGACACATATGGCTCATATGATGCCCATATGAGTCCATACGAGGCACATATGTGGCACATATGAACTAGTATGAAGCCTATATGTGTTCATATGAGGCACATATACTGACACATATAACTCATATGGGCTGGATACGAGTTCATATGAGGCACATATACTGACACATATAACTCATATGGGCTGCATACGAGTTCATATGAGGCACATATACTGACACATATAACTCATATGGGCTGCATACGAGTTCATATGAGGCACATATACTGACACATATAACTCATATGGGCTGCATACGAGTTCATACGAGACACATATCTGACACATATAGCTCGTATGTAACACATATGGAATGATACGAGACACATATGAATTCATATGAGATTTTTCGATAGGGAAGCTATTGAACACCAATACGAGGACGAGGTTACACGATGGTGTCTCCTGATGAGGTGGTTAAAGAGAGGAGCGTTGGCTTTCGAGAGGCAGCAACTATTCCGTGCACACTACATAGCCTGCCTTCCGACCGCAGAAATATAGTGGCTCCGTTATGAATCTACAGAAAGCAGAGTATGGCTCCAGTGTTTTCTTTTATTTCTGGGGGTGGGGGGATATTGCAATGGTATAAACCATACGCCTCTTTCCAACAGACAGAACGCCATGGTGAGCCGCCGCGGTGGCTCAGTGCTTATGGTGCTCGGCTGCTGACCCGAAAGACGCGAGTTAGATCCCGGCCGCGGCGGTCGAATTTCTTTGGAGGAGAGATTCTAGAGGCCCGTGTACTGTGCGATGTCAGTGCACGTTAAAGAACCCCAAGTGGTCGAAATTTCCGGACTACGGCGTCTCTCATAGCCTGAGTCGCTTTGGGACGTTGAACGCCATAAACCAACCAACCAATGTCATGGTGGCACCAGATGGCGCCACATGCCCGACAGCTGCGTGCGCGCCTGCGCGTCTGGACCAATCAACGCGTACGTAGTTCTGCCTCGCGGAAAAGGATCGCGCATCACGCTCAGCTGCTTCACTTCACTTTATTACCTTACAGAACCCCCTTTGGGGGTATCACATTAGGGGTGGGAGTACAAATATAGATTGAATATAATTGCCTACACGATATTTATCAAATGCATATTTAAAGTTTTAACAAATCTTGACTGGCAGCTAATTTCATTTATTTGCTCTAAGGGCACTTTCGGGCATTACATAGGGGGGGGGGGCGGGGAACTGTTCAACATTGGTAATATATGCACATAAGAAAAAACGGACTTATAAGGCAACCATAGAATATATAAAATGAAAAAATGTAGCAAGAAAAGTTTGGAACCTGTGTATTTATGCAATAGATATATAGATATTATGGCATCAATGTTGTGGGGAGTCAATTCCAGACTGTTGCAGTGCGAAGAAAAAAGGATGCGGAAAAAGTGACGGTGCGAGCTCGTTCTCATGAAACTTGCAGTGGATGGCCGGTGCGATGAGATATGCGAGCTGGCGGTGTGATGTAGGATGCTTGGCCGAGGGAACTGTAAAAAAAACAACTTATAGAACAGATTAAGAGAAGCAATGCGACGACGATGGGCAAGAGTTGATAAACCTGATTGTCATTTAAGTGTCGATACACTATTGTCGTACGAATAGGCAGAATGAATGAACCTCGTGGTGCGATTTTAGACAGATTCTAGTGAACTGATGAGATATGCTTCTCGCGCTCTCCAGATAGGAGATGCGTATTCTAGCTTTGGTCGGATGAGTGATTGGTAGGCGGGAAGTTTAATACTTTGAGGGGCGTGCCGTAGATGAGTTGTCAAAAAACTCAATGACCGGTCAGCTGATGCGACGATGTTCGTTACGTGAGAGCGCCAGGAGAGATCTTGGCGCAAGGTGACGACTAGGTACTTGTATGAGTATATGGATTCTAGTGGAACGTTAGCAACCGAGTAAGTGAAAACGGGGGGTTACGCCGACGGTTTACATTTATTAGGATTAAGAGACATTAGCCAGTCATCGCACCAGCCATGCACTGTGTTAATGTCGTTATGGAGCTGTGATTGGTCAGAAGTGTTGGAAATTGTGCTGGAAATAACGCAGTCGTCTGCAAACAGACTAACATTGCAAACCAGGATTGATAGTAAGTCGTTTATACACATAGATTAAGAATAGGACGGGAGCTAGTACAGAACCTTGGGGTACGCCTGATGTTACTGGAAGAGGTTTGGAACTATGGTCATTAACAAGAAAAACTGGGAGCGGTTAGGAAGGAATTCTTCGATCCACAATGAGACGTTGGGATGCAATTTTAGCATGGTTAGTTTTAGCATTAAGAGCCTGTGGGGAACTTTGTCAAATGCTTCAGCAAAGTCTAGAAAAATAGCGTAAGTTTGTAAATTTAGGTCGACATTGGAGAGAACGTCATGAAGAAAGACGGCCAGCTGAGTTTCACATGACACACCCTTGCGAAACCCGTGCTTTGAGGAATGAAAGAAGTTGTTAGCGTCATGAAAGTCCATTATTAAGGCGGAAGCCTTTACCTCATCGTTGTAAGCAGGGGTTGTCGACTGAAATGTCACGCTTTTCAGTTCGCCGAAACGGTCGTGACGTCACAGTGCGCGAATTTCAAACGGGGCCAATTGTTACTTTGGCTAGTAACCATGCAACCAATTAAAGGGATCGTACAGTGATGCTCCAAGTAAGTGGGACTGAGTTTAGTTATTTGCTTACTTAACCAATAAACCTAATTAAACTTTCTAGTCAGACCAGATAAATAAATAAAACCGAGTAGGAAATTGGCCAAACTCGGGAATCGAACCCCGGTCTCCGGAGTGCGAGACCAGCACGCTACTACTCCGCCATTCCAGCTCAATGTTTTGGAATGAACAAAAGCGCGTCTAGTGAGTAGGGTGCCTTCGTTCATTCCCATCTTCCTTCCCGTTACGACGAGGTTTAGGTGTCCACCGAGATATGAGAGACAGATACATTTCGTTTCCTTAAAAACCAATTTACCGACGAGCAAGGCATAGAGCCGAACGGGCGATGGCGTTCAATGGACTCCCTGGCAGCGTTGCAAGACGCTGTCGCGTTCCGCTCTTAGAGGCGGAGCTTAACACCTTAACAACACATCAGCGACACAAGCAGCAACACCACGCTTAAGGCTTTCTCACCGCACTTTAGGTCAACAAAGTGCCCCCTGATTTTTGAGAATAGATGACGTGTTCCAGGATTTTGCAAGGTGGGCTGGTTAGATATCAGACGATAATTTAAAAGGAGTATCTTTGTTACCGGACTTATAGGCGAGAATGACTTTTCCCACTTTCTAGTCATCCGGAATGGATCCTGTAGAAAGCGACTGTGAAAGTACATTGTACATTGCAGAAATGTTCTTAGTATTGCGCAGTATTTTGGAGTTAATTTGGTCGACGCCGGCCGATGATGAAGTTTTAAGGTGTTCATGAGCGAGGAAATTTCGGCTTCAGAAAACGCGATAGCAGGCGTGCTGGACTGTATATTGACGGCGAAGGCTGCAGTTCGTGGGTGAATTTCATTAGTGAATACAGATGAAAAGACATTATTAAAAGTGTCAGCGCACTCATTGTCATCAGCTTCTTCGGCAGACTCTTTAGCAAGAGTGATGGTACGTGCCAGGTGCTCACTTATTACCTGCCAAAACCTTGTGGGATCGCATGTCAACAATTTGGGGAGGTTGTTGTGAAGGAAAGAGTATTTTGCGTTGCGGATTGCAGATAGGTACGTGTGTTCGGCTGCATAGTATTTTTCCCTCGCGCAATCGTCGTATTGCTTTAATTTTGCCGCACGGAAAAGACGTTTCTTTTTGTTGTCCATGGTTTCTGACGGTCCGAGTGGAAGCTCATTTTGGGGATGTATGTATCGGTTAGTTCGCCAACTTTGTTCGTAAAAAGGGACCCATAATCATTTACTGAATAATCCTTCAAAGATGTTTCAAATGTTGTGCGATATTGGCTTAATTCGAGACTAAAGGCTTCATAGTTTCCTTTGTCGTAGAGGCGAATAGTTTTGTTTTGACTTTGGCGTCGTGATGGGTGGAACTCAAATGGGGCGTTGATCACTTTATGGTCGCTGATTTCGCGTAGATAAGTGATAGATGAGAGGGCTTCCTTGTGGATAGCTAGGATTGCATCTAGGATGTTTGCACACCCTCCTGCAAAGCGGGTCGTTTCAGATACCACGTCTGTAAGGCAGACCTCGATGAAGTCATTCGCTTCCCTCTTGCCGACTGCTGTCGGTGTCTGACAGTTGATTTCTGGAAAACTGGAGTTCCCAAAAAGACTGTGCTTTTGTGTATTTCCTCGATAACTGGCTGATCACTTCGTTAAGTAGGCTACGGTTATTCCTTCCGCGCGGCGCCACTGCGCGCGCGCTGATTGGTCCCAACGCGGCAAATGTGCACGCAGATGATTATGATCGAATGGGCGGTCGCATCTGGTGTGTCCTAGCCTGGAAATAAAAGAGCTGGTGTCTCAACAGGCACGGGACAGGCTTCTGTCGCGTTGGTGTCGCCTGCCGTTGCTGAAGCCGAGCCTCCGTTACGAATACTTGTTCGCCATTTTGTGAGCGGAGCCGATTCCCCCAAAGCCGGCCGCTCCAGTGAAGGTGGTGCCCTGTGTACGTTGTGAGTACAATCGATCGCAGTGCAGCACCAGCTGTTCTGATATAGGATACGAAAACTTTTAATGTCCAACAGACAGAGGGTAGCCAGAGGGCTACCCGCCTCGACGACGGCCGAAAGGTCTTGACTCTCGGCGGCGGCTTCGGCCAGTCGGACGAGTTGTAGCTGAGTCGCCGGGACGGAGCTCAGTAGTAAGGTCTCCCATTGGTCTTTCGGGTTTATACCTCGTCCCTCCCGGAAGGCATGAGGAGATTCCCATAGTGTGTGGCCCAAGGTGGCCCTAATTTCGCAGTTTGTGCATTTGTCTCAAAATTGCCCTTGCTACATAAGACTCCAGAGGGCCGGGTTTGGAAAGGTTGGCAGTTCCCAGCAGATTCGGCGCAGAGGGGCTGGGTCTGGAGACGCTGGAGTGGCTTGCTACTCAATTACTTGCCGCCGCCGCAAGCGCGGCTTTTAAAGCCGTTCATACCTTCATGTGCGAGCTGAAGGGGGAGAGGGCACGCCTGTAAAGTGCTATCCGCCCGGTAACAGCCGAGCATGCGCAGATGTCGCTATTCGAGGTCTGTCCGTCATCCGCTTACGCACGGAATCACTACGATCGCACAGGTACGTTCGAGGGCGCCAGATGGCGCCACGTGCGAAGAGTTGTCTAGTCGGAACCAGACAGCGCATGCCCGCTGGCAGGGCGCGGAGCCGCAGAGTTATAGCATAGCTGACACCTTTAGCATACCGTGTTAACGGTACCGGAGCACCGCGAACCCGCGCGCAGCCAATGTGCAACCGCTGATCGCATTGACGCCGCCAGATGGCGCCAGCTACCCGGCAGCTGTGCGTGCTCCTGCAGCATCGGGACCAATCAGTGCGTGCTCACAGGAGGTGGGCGGGCTCCCGGTACTCCGGTAACGACAACACGGTATGCTAGATCTGTGCAGTGCGATCCGCGATACTGTACCTTGGTTCGCTTCCGCGCCCTACCTGCCGGCATGCGCTGATTGGTTCCGTCGAGGCAGCGTGCACGCATCATGATGATGATGTCCATGTTGGCAACACTTTGGAGCGGATAATCACGTTCTTCTGACCCGCGAAAAAAAAAACGCGCAGCTCCTGTCGCGTGGCGCCATCTGGCGCACTTGGGGAATCGGTGCTTGCGTCGTGGCACCCCGCTATGTGTATGTTAAAAGCGGATCGCGGTTCCCGCTATGCTGTAACTATCTAATGTCTTGAAGCGAACCGTGGGGCCCTCCCACCCTCTTGACGAAGGAGAGTAAAACATCTTTCCGCGTTGTAATTTAGTGGAGATCAGGGCTGCGTTTAACGACTGCTTCAGCATTAAGTGCGCGATTTGTAGTGCCCCCGCAAGTTCATGCTTTCTTCCCATGAATATTTGTATTGTACGAATGTAATAGAGCTGCGCAAAGCTCTCTGGGAAAGCGGAGCCCTGAGCTCGTGTCTCTACCCGCCTCTATGGCTGAGTGGTTAAGGCGCTAGTCTACTGAGTCAAGTTCCGAGGTCGAACACGACCGCGGCGGCCGCATATCGATAGAGGCGAAACGCACAAGGCGCCCTTGTGCTGTGCGGTGCCATCACCATCATCAGCCTGACTATGCCCACTGCAGGGTGCAGTCATGCAGTGGACGTAGGTTCTCTCGTCTCTCTAATTAACCCTGTCCTTGTCCTTAACCCTGACCTTTGCCAGCCGCCCCCCCCCCCCTCCCGGCTCCGCCCCCCCCCCACTTTTGAATCTCATTCGCCTACCTAACTTCCTGCCGTCCCCTGCCACGCTTCCTTTCTCTATGAATCCACTCCGTAACACGTAAGGACCAGCGGTTATCTTTCGTTCGCATTACACGCCATGCCCAAGCCCATTTCTTCCTCTTGGTTTCGACTAGGATGTCATTAACCAGCGTTTGTTCCCTCACCCACTTCTCGCTTTTTCTGTTTGGTTTCGTTAATGGGGTTTAACGTGCCAAAGCGACTCAGGCTATGAGGGACGCCGAAGTTAAGGGCTCCAGAAATTTCGACCACCTGGTGTTCTTTAACGTGCACTGACATCGCGCAGTGCACGGGCCTCTAGAATTTCGCCTCCATCTAAATTAGCCCGCCGCGGTCGGGATCGAACCCACGTCTTTCGGGTCAGCATCCAAGCACCATAACCACTGAGCCGCCGCGGTGGCTCCACCGTCTTTCGATCTCTTCGCGCTACACCTATCATTTTTCTTTCCATAGCTCGCTTCGTTGTCCTTAACTTACGCTAAACCGTTAGCCTCCGCGTTTCTGGCTTGTTGGTGAGTCCCGGTAAAATATAGCTGTTATGAGTGTACTTTCTGTTGATGGATTTTGGTCAACTGCCTTCATGATCTGAGAGAACCTGCCATATGCGCTCCACTCCATTCTTATTCTTCTAGTTATTTCCCTCTCATGATACGGATCAGCGGTCATTACCTGTCCAAAGAAACTGCCCTACGCACTACCTGTCATAAGCATCATTTTGTTTGCTTGTATTTTGAAATTTCTTCATTGGTGAACTCCCGTTCCTGTGCACCGATTCCTGTAAATCTTTTTGTGTCAGCATCTGTGTGACATAAAGAATCCACATGAAGTACAGACGGCAGCCCTTCAAGCAGTGTCTCGCAGCCCCTTTAACGCATACGTCTGCTTTTTTATAGAAAGCAGACGTATGCGTTAAAGGGGCTGCGAGACACTGCTTGAAGGGCTGACGTCTGCTTTCTATAAAAAAGCAGACGTATGCGTAGAAAGAGCTGCGGGCTGCGGGCATACTAGGCATACTTATAAGTATGCCTAGTTTCCTCTTCACTGCTTTTAGGGTTCCTCCATTCTTCAAAGCATGCTCGATTCTCTCCATATTAAACTTTATGTCGGCTACCTTGCGCTTATTTATCAACTTAGATAGTTCTGCTAGTTCTATTCTACCTGTAGTGTTAGTCGCCCTCATGCTTTGGCGTTTTTTAATCAGATAATTCGTATCCTGAGATAGCTTGCCGGTATCTTGGCGAACCGTCCTACCGCCTACTTCTATGGCGCACTCCGTAACGACAGCTGTGAGATTATCGTTCATTGTTTCAACATCACAGTCGTCTACCTCAGTTAGAGCGCAATATCTGCACTGTAGCGAGATCCTCAATTCCTTTACTCTCCCTTTTAATGCTAACTCGTTCATAGCCTTCCGCTTCACTAGTTTCCTCGGTTGCCTCTTAAAATCGAAGCTAATACGAAACATTACCATTCTGTAGTCGCTACAACGCACCTTTCCGAGGACCTCTACATCCTGGTCGAAGCCAGGGTTAGCGCACAGTACTATTTCATTTTTGGTCTCATCATTTTGGCGCTTCCACGACCACTTCTTGTTCTCTCGTTTGCGGAAGAAGGTATTCATTATCCGTAAATTATTTCTCTCTGCGAACTCTACTAATAACCCCCTCCTGCTATGCCTACAACCTATCTCACAGTCGCCGACCGCCTGGTCTCCAGCCTACTTCTTGCCTACTTTCGCACGGAAGACGCCCATCAGTATAGTGTACTGTGATTTTACTTTGTTCATCGTCGATACCACGTCTTCATAGAAGCTTTCAAAGATGAGGGCAACATGGCTGGATGTAGGCGCGTAGGCCCGCACCACCTTCAGTTTGTACCTACTATTGAGCGTAATTACGATAGCTGTCACCATTCACTAAATCGTTCCTTACCATTATGCCCAGGATGTTCCCTGAGCGTATTGCATAAGTTTCCCAAGTTTGCAGCCAACTGCCTTCTTGCTCAGCGATTGGCCGTTAATGTCCAAAATAATTCTATCTTAATTTAAAAAAATTAAAGCCTTCTCTTCCACCAATAATTTTTCCTCTTATAGTTAATACCCATGTCCAGGCATTCCTAATGGAACAAAGGCACATAAGGCAAGTGCTTGTCGTGTGTGCATTTCTCACGTGTGTCGTCTTTTTGCAATGTGCTAACTCTAAATATGAACCTGTACCTACATGCCCAACTTTTCGAACTCATCTTTTTCGCATACCGCATTTTGGTGCCTCATCACTGGCAGCATCGGGTTTAACACATTTTATAGGGTGTGAAAAGGTTTCCGGCACCACTTCAAAATGTCGCTAGTGATAAAGTTGCCACCCCCTCAAAATCACACTTGGATTCTTCATGATCTTGTGACGCGGGTTCGATCCCTGCCGCGGCGGCCGTATTTGGATGGAGGCGAAATGCTAGAGACCCGTGTACTGTGCGCTGTCAGTGCACGTTGAAGGGACCCCAAGTGGTCCAAATTATCCGGAGCCCTCCACTATGGCATCATTCTTAGCCTGAGTCGGTTTGGGACGTTAAACCCCGTGAACCATAAACCGACGTAAACTTAACTTCGCCGAGCATCTGTTCATCATTCACGACGCCGAGACACGCATGATGTTGGCATCATACCGGATTTCTCCTCATTTTTCTTCCTTAGTGTATGTAAGAACGCATCCTTAGGATGGTACTTTAAAGGGGTGGAGACCACCAAATTTTGAAGCTATAAAAAGCCTGCTATGGGATTCCTATGTATGCAAGGGCACTGACAGCCAGGTGTTGGACATAACAAACGCTTAAAAAATTATTTAATTCGGTTCCCAAGATTATCTAAATACTCACTCTCACGATCTAGAGCCATCGCTAGGGCTATCAACCCTGACGTCACAAAGTGGGAAGAAAAATTAGTTTTAGTGACGTCATACCAAAATACAGTGACGTACAATGAGCGCGGCACAGGCGCGTGAGCGCAGTGGACGCACCAGCGAGCCACATTTGCTGCTAACCGCCCCTCGCTCGGTTTGCGGCGCGCCGTTGCGAGCAACGTCGCACCGTCCGATTGTAGCTCGCCGCCTGCGTCCGGCCTGCTAGATGTCAACGGCGGGCCGCTCGCGGCCAACGCAACGACGGGAAGCGGCAGCCAATGCGAACGCGGAGAGCGGCAGCGTCATGATGACATAGGGCGCACTCCTTGGAGCCGGGCGGCCTGCGCCAGTCTTCGTGCCGACCGCCGGCATCTGAAGAACGCGATAGTATTGTTTGTTCACGTTCATCGCAAACCCTGGGATATATGAATATCAAAAATGCATCGTTTCGGACGATCGTTGGCAAATACCGAGTTCCTGGTAGAAGTGATGACTGCGAAGCATGCAAATTTCATCCCATAGCCGGTTTTGTGCTGCTGCTACCTGGTGCGGTTCGCCTGCCGTCTGCTAGTTCCGTTGCTGAAGACGTCGTGGAAATCGAACATATCTCTTATTATGGGACGAATTTACACTAAAGGGGTGCCGAGCGGAGCACGTTTCTGAGCGCTGGCCAGTCCCGAAGCGCCCTCAGCTGCGAAGTCGATACGAAACCAGCTAGGCCTAGCGACGACTAGGGCAGTCTGGGACCAGCGCGCAGGTCGTCGCCCGACTTTGCCGCAGGCAGTGTCGTTGCCGAAAGATCCACCTTTAGGACAGTCTTGCTGTCGTATCTCGAATCTAGGAAGCATATCCTTTCTGGTAGCATGGCTGTTTTGTATTTTCTTGTGCGGACGTGAAGTACGCCGAGCCTGCCGGCCGGTCGGCCAGCCTGGATACCGTCTGCCGACGTCATAAAAGCGAGCTGAAGAGTGTTCTTGACGTAAATAATAAACCATGGGACAAGAAATGTGAAAAAATTGTCATTTTTGAGGATCGCTGACTAATACTGAGCTGCTGGTAGAGGTAACTGTGATATGAGCAAATTTCTTGCCACAACCGCCTCGGAGCTGCCGCTGGCCCGACGTTCGGGTCCGGCTCGCCTGGCGCCCGCAAGCTCCGCTGCCGAAGGCGTCGAGGAGATTGACCATACTATTATTTTATTGTGAGATGATGCTGTTGACACTAAAGCTTATTGTGAAAAGTAGGCCTTTTAATATAGCGCAGGCGATTTCCGAAGCGCCGGCCGCCTGCGAAACAGGCTATAGGCCTAGCGACGACCACGGCAGCCAGGCAGCAGCAGAGCTCGTCGCCCGGAGCGCCCGCGAGCGGTGCCGTTGCCGAAAGCTCCCAACATAAGCAGGTATATGCTTTGTCGCTGCTCGAGTATAGCTGGCAGTTCTGATAACTAGGCGATCTTGTCTTTTCTTGTGATATTTGTACACCATCCCAAGCAGCGCTCAGGTACTGCTGCACGGCGGCGAAGTGTGACACCGGTTGTGGGCGCAGCTTTTGTAGAGCGGCGCAGCTATGCTCACTGGCATTTTGCAAAGTGTTTCGCATCACAGTGATGGTTCAACAGCGCAAACACACACAGACCAAAAAGGAGACAAGACACACACAGCGCTGTGTGTGTGTCTTGTCTCCTTCTTGGTCTGTGTGTGTTTGCGCTGTTGAACCATCACTATGAATCGACACCAACTAGCCCAATCTGCAGTTCTTGTACAGTTTGTTTCGCATCCTCACGCGAACCTGCAAAGGCGATATTAGCTTGTGATAAAAAAAAGTCGATGTATTCACTCATTGGAATCAGATCCGTCAGAATCCGAGCTGCTATAGCCATGCCGTTGTTTTTTTTCATGCGCTGGTCAGCACGTGTGTGAGAAAGCAGACGATACAGCAATAGGTCCGTCACAACTTTTGTGGGCTCATGTGACCAGGCCAAGTAGTTGATCTTCCCCCTCTGTGACGTCACTGTACAACTCGGCGTTCCGAAACCGAAAATCGTTCACCTAAAAATGCGATAATAAATTATTCACTGTGAATATATGAATATTTGAGTGTGTATCATGCTTCCTGGAGCCATTAGAAGCGTTTGAAACTAAGAACGCGCGAACCACAAATTTGTTGTCTCCACCCCTTTAACGCGATTGCGTGGGTGTCCCGTTTAGCGGCAACTCCAGCGTCTTTGGCGTGTCGAAAAAAACAGTAGGCGCACCTATCGCCTAGGTCACGTGACCTTATGACGTCTTAGTAAGCTGGAAACGGTCCGCATTTGCAGGTAATTGTTCAGTTAATGACTGGTTGCGGGAGGTTGCTCTGGAAGAGCAACATAAGAGGCTGTGTTTGAAAGAGCTTCCTGCCGGGCAGTCTTACCGCTACCTATGGATGTAAAGAACGACCGTTTATGCATGCATGGGCATGTATGCAGAACATAGGCCAAGGAATAAGGGTAGGTTAAGGGTTGTGTGATGACGAAGCAAAGATCAGTGTCCCTGTCTGCGGAGTGATACGCAAAGAGAGCCCCAGGACGCCGAAGGCACCCATAAAGCTGGCGTGTTGAACCATTAAAGGTGCACTAAAGAGGAATCTGAGCTCTTTTTTACAGCGGGAACTCGACCTACACGTTCCGAGAATTCTTCGAAATTTCGAATTATTGTCCTGTGCAGCCGATTTCCCTAATTTAAATCGCATTAAACGTCCCGGCTGCCGCCTTTTTTTCCACTCACCCCTGAAGGTGAGAGTCAACCAACGCGTGGAGTGCCTTTCAGGCAATCTCGTGGAGGGTTCGCTTTCGCTTTTAATTTGTTCTTTAGGTTTCTGTGAATAAATAGATCTAGTCAGAGACTACATAGCTGCCAATTAGGCCCACAGAAATAACAATAAGCGTGGCTCTGCTTTCGCCGATCGCTACGTATCACTCCGCCGATGGCAGAGCGGCAAGCCGCCACGGGACTGGCTGAGAGGTTGGTTGACTCCTCCTACCGTCAGCGGTCAGTTAAAAAAAAGGCGGGAGTCGGGACGTTTAATTCGATTTAAATTATGTAAATCGGCCGCACAGGATATTAATTTGAAGCTTCAAAGGATGCTCTGGATGTGTAGAATGAGTTCCCGTGGCAAAAAGGAGTTGAGATTCCTCTTTAGTGCGCCTTGAAGGCTGAGCTTCCGTATCCTCTCACCTTTTTATTTCTCGTCCCTTCTACGGATGGACAAATGGCTTGTACGTGACGTCATGAGTTTGATGTTTGTACTGGACTGATAGCTTCTAGTGGGCAGGAGACACTGCGCGAATAAAGAAAACTCTGAGCTTTTCACATGTTTTCCTAATAACCTTACACTCCCACGAGACCGTCGTGGGTCACGCCCATTTGAATAGTCAGGTGAATGCAGGAGATCACTTGCGATGTGTAACGATGGCGATGCGGACGCATTGCTGTAAAACATGCATGATGAACACCTCTGTCACACGGCCACTTTCAAAGGCCATCGATTCGAGAACCTTCGAGATTCTCAATTGTTATCGAACTCGGAGTCGTGTGTCTGCTACGTGGCAAATTTCAATGCCCATTGCAATGGTTAGTGTCTTATATCAAGCTTGTGTGGGGAAAAACTCGCCATTTTCGGATTTGTGCAAATAGAAATATATTTATAATGTAATCCAAATGTGGGAACACCCTTTTTTGATACCAGGTTTTTAGTGATCATTGAAGACCAGTTGCGTTGTCTTCGAAGACACTGCATTTTGTACGACTTGCTCGCAGCCTTGAATGCTCTGGCAACACTGATGTCGCTGTCGTTTCCTTCTTCTGCGATAGTTATTATAAAACTAATGCGTTCTAAACCGGGTTTATACACTTTTAAATTATTGTACAGATTAAAATTTTACTGTTTGCATTGAAGTTTGAGAGAATGTTTGTTCATGCTTTTGTACCGTGAACGTATCGTGCGCGAGAGTGCGTGTTGGCGCCGCTCAAAGCAACGCTAGCAACCTTGGGCCTTCAAAGCGCCCATGTGACATTTGTATTATATTCAAGATGCTGTACACTCCTAATGTCACCAACCCCGGCGACATCAGTAGGCAACGTGTAGCGTCATTTGTGTTTCGCCGATGGTCTTATATGCATCCCCGATGACTTTCTTGCAGGCCAGATTCCGCCTTGGCGGCGCTGCCCCGATGCCCAAGCGGAAGGGCGCAGAAGAAAGCGTTGAACTGAGTGGCTGCCTAAAAGGGTGGCGTCGTCCAGAGAGGTTCTGGATACTGTGGAGGTGCAGGTTACCGCGGAGGCTGCGGTCCCTGAAGACTAATTGCCCGAAGACGAGCCAGTGCCCGAAGACGAGCCAGTGCCCGAAGACGAGCCAGTGCCCGAAGACGAGCAAGTGCCCGAAGACGAGCGAGTGCCCGAAGAGCGAGTGACGAGCAACTGCCCGAGTGACGAGCGAGTGACGAGCAACTTCCCGAAGACGAGCGAGTGCCCGAAGACGAGCAAGTGCCCGAAGACGAGCGAGTGCCCGAAGACGAGCGATTGCCCGAAGACGAGCAAGTGCCCGAAGACGAGCCAGTGCCCGAAGACGAACAAGTGCCCGAAGACGAGCAAGTGCCCGAAGACGAGCGAGTGCCCGAAGACGAGCGAGTGCCCGAAGACGAGCAACTGCCCGAAGACGAGCAAGTGCCCGAAGACTAGCGAGTGACGAGCAACTGCCCGAGTGACGAGCAACTGCCCGAAGACGAGCGAGTGCCCGAAGAGCGAGTGACGAGCAACTGCCCGAGTGACGAGCGAGTGACGAGCAACTTCCCGAAGACGAGCGAGTGCCCGAAGACGAGCAAGTGCCCGAAGACGAGCGAGTGCCCGAAGACGAGCGAGTGCCCGAAGACGAGCGAGTGCCCGAAGACGAGCAAGTGCCCGAAGACGAGCAAGTGCCCGAAGACGAGCGAGTGCCCGAAGAGCGAGTGACGAGCAACTGCCCGAGTGACGAGCGAGTGACGAGCAACTTCCCGAAGACGAGCGAGTGCCCGAAGACGAGCAAGTGCCCGAAGACGAGCAAGTGCCCGAAGACGAGCAACTGCCCGAGTGACGAGCAACTGCCCGAAGACGAGCGAGTGCCCGAAGTGCGAGTGACGAGCAACTGCCCGAGTGACGAGCGGTGACGAGCAACTTCCCGAAGACGAGCGAGTGCCCGAAGACGAGCAAGTGCCCGAAGACGAGCAAGTGCCCGAAGACGAGCGAGTGCCCGAAGACGAGCGAGTGCCCGAAGACGAGCAAGTGCCCGAAGACGAGCGAGTGCCCGAAGACGAGCGAGTGCCCGAAGAGCGAGTGACGAGCAACTGCCCGAGTGACGAGCGAGTGACGAGCAACTTCCCGAAGACGAGCGAGTGCCCGAAGACGAGCAAGTGCCCGAAGACGAGCAAGTGCCCGAAGACGAGCAAGTGCCCGAAGACGAGCAAGTGCCCGAAGACAAGCAACTGCCCGAAGACGAGCAACTGCCCGCAGACGAGCAACTGCCCGCAGACGAGCAACTGCCCGAAGACGAGCAGCTGCCCGCTGACGTGGCGGTAACCAACAAAACAAGGCGGTAACCAACTGCATAGAGGCACCCGGGGCGCCGTTACGGTCACAGGTGGAAATGTTTGAAGCTTGCGAGCTCAAAGCCGACCTCTATCGACCATGCACAAGCCAGGAAGGCCATCTGTGCTACATTGCAGCCAACTTGAAAGCTTGGAACAGCTTCTTCTGGTTCGTCGGCCTGGAACTGCAAGAGGACGCCTCCTCCCAATTCAGCCTCGTTCCTGCGAGCAGCGTCGCGTGCTTGAACCACGTGGCCATGATGGACGAGAGGCAGAAGGCTGTGAAATTGTTCTACCACCTGCTGGTCGAGCACCGCTGCGTTGCGGAAGTCACCATCAACGACGAAATCATCGCCAACCATGAAGAACTTGTGTGTCTTGCAATTCGCGGCGCGCTGGGGCTGAAGAAGATCTCGTTGCAATTGATATTACCGAATGTGGTTATCTCTGGCGCCCTTGCAGCGGCTATAGCTTCCTTGCAACGGCTGGAATCTCTCAGCCTGAGCATGTACTTGCATCACTGCGTACTTGCTGGTCTTGAGCCTCTGCTCGCGGAAACTTCTACCTTGAAGACTCTTATAGCTTTGGATGTCCGTGTGCCGGGTGCGGCCGCGGGCACCTTCCTGGCAGGGCTTTTCCGAAACAGGAGCATCACCGACCTGTCCATCAGTTCAGATATTCTTAGTTGCGAAACTGCACCCAACGACCCAGGCAACCCGTATGTCGCTCTTGAAACTTATCTGAAGCTGAGTACATCCCTGAGGTCGGTGCTTGTGACAGCCTTTAAACATGGTCCAGATGTGGACGTACGGAATATATGCAATGCCCTGACCACTAATAATGGGCTGATCAGACTTAAGCTACAGGTTAATACGCTCAAGTTAGAGTACGCCACACCAGTAAAGTGGCTTCTGTGCAGGAACAAGACACTCGTGCACTTCAGCCTCACGTGCAGCTACATCGACCGTGATGACGACGTAGATGAAGAATTTCATTGGCATGGATGCCGAAGGTGCGGCGTTGTCCACTTCGATGACTACGACCACGTAGGACCCTGGATCTCCGCTCTGCTCAGGAACGACACGTCCATCGCGGAACTGACTTTCTCAATGCGGGGCTTTAGCCTCCTAGAGTGCAAGACGTTTTGTCTAGCGGTGAAAGCGAACAAGTCGCTCAAGAAGGTCATCCTTGAAGACCTCGGCAGCCATACATTGGAAATCTGCAGAACCCTGTCTGAATGTGGCCTACAAGACAGAGTCATTGTCAACAGCCACTGCACGGTGTACTACCCTGACATGGGCATTCGTCCAATGGGCTGCCCCTCGGTCGCCGTGCCCTTCGGCCTCCTCCAAACCGGTGGGGACACAGTGACCGTGCCTCGCAACCTCACGCGCATAACGCTGCTAGTGTACTCGCTCATGCGCGTTACCGGTGAAGCAGAGCCAGCCTCAACGCCTATTGTTCAGCTGATCCAGAGCGCGAATAGCATCAGACACCTGGTGCTGTCTCTGGAGTCGGAGTGCTGTAGCCTGTGCTGGAATGTGTGCGGACCGGCTATATGCGAAGCCGTGTGCGGAAATCCGAGCATCGCTAGTCTGGCCGTCATCTTCTCAGAGCGGTATGACTGCAATATGGCACCGCTGGCCAGCCTTCTACACCGAAGCCGAGCCCTGCGTACTTTCTCATTAAAACCACCGAGTGGCCCAGCTCTCGCCGCGTTTATCACGGAACTATCTAAGCTGGAACTTTCCAGTAACTACGCTCTGCGGAGCCTGCGCTTTTCTTATGAGGGTCGTGTGAATATGACACAGCTCCTGGCCATCCAAGACATCGTCCACAGGAACCAAGCCTTGCCAAAGCGCGCTGCTCGCTTCGTCACCGGTACCCGTGTAAAGTACACTGCAGAGGCATTTGAGGAGGTCTCCAAATCTCCAAGCTTAGTAACAGAGCTTCAGTTGGCGGCACTAGTCGAGGAAAATCAAGCAAAGCAACTGATTGCTCGGTGCGCGCTCGGACTGCAAGACTTCGCAGAGTTCATGCGCCTCGCAGGCGTAGTGCATGACGGCATAGAGTGCAGCCCCAGAGATGACGGGAAGACGCAACTGGGTGACCTGCCCGAACTTTGTCTACGTCGCATTAGGCATTTCTTGCGTTTGAGCGACGTGCTTGTTTCCCCGGAGGGAACCATGCCGCACTGAATGTTATTCCTCTGTTTCCTTTAAAAATGTTTGCTACTTCTCTGCACGTTGTACAATATCATCGTAATCACTTCATCACTTCTGCTATGCGCTTACTTTTTACTTTTTTTGGGGGAGCGAAAGGTGTTATAACTCGTTTCGTCATATAGACCTGCAATCTGCCGTTAAATCTGCACCGCCAGCCGTAAAGCCTTCATTACTCAGAGAATTAATTTGCTCTAACTTAATTATTTGATATCAGTTTATATTTAACGGCTGCTACCTACCTTGGTTGGCAGGTGTAAATGTGGCGAAAGCGAAATCATGCATTCCACCTGATGGGAGAGGTGCGGGAGTGAATAAGGATGCAGGCGACGGATGGCCAGATCAGATGTCGCTGATTCGCCTAACTACGCTGAACGTTTTTATTGCTGCTGACGATCTGGATTCTATACTCGTATGATGGACTAAATAGCTAAACCACTCCTTTAGCAGCTTTCGCTGAATAATAGGCTTAGCCCATGAGCTTAGTCAAGTTATTTGAAGAATTGGATAAAACAGCGTCTCGTCTTCCCTTGCGCTGTTTTATCCAGTTCTTGAAACATGTTCCAACCAGCCCGTATTTCGCCTCTTCTGGTTAGTCTTCTTATTTTTTGCTGCCCGTTTATGCAGGGCTATATACTGGAAAAGAGCCGACGACATCTTCCTGTGATACTGATCATTTTGTGATACCAATAAAGTACTGCCTATACACACCTCACGCACTCGGTGTTCTTTTCCTTAGTTAGTCTACCCACAGGCCTAACAGCTGGCAACTGTTCTAATCATCTTGCTTCAGCATCGATGCTTCAGGTCCATCAACGGAGAGCGCATCAGGGGATTCATAAAGCTGTCACAAATGCATTCTTCGGTCCCTAGGGTGGTCCAACTTACAAAGCACCTGTACTTTATATGATAATTTCCTTTGCAGACTGTCGATGCTAGAGACATCCTCAGCCAATCGGGAGAGTGCGTTAAACACTGGTCGTCTGCTTGTCAGCTAGTGACGTATGCAGGTGTGGTTGGAAATTAGTATAAATAAAGGCTGTCTACGTACCAAACCCTGAAGGAAAATTAAACAGTTTCGGGTATACGTAAGCACACCTACGTATGCTAAGCGCACGGATTTTGCAGCACTTTACGCGGTCACATATGCGACCGGAGACGCAACAATACCTTCAGCCTGGTGGCGCCATCTGGTTAATTTAACAAAAACCATTTTGTCAGAAATCCTTCTTTGGGGCTAGCAGGGGAAGAACCTTCACTCGATGTTTAGAATTAAGCGAATATATCGCTCGTGGATATTTGTCTAAGTGAGATGAGACATAAACAAAACCCGATGCCCCATATTGACCAGTGAAAGCACTGAAAAATCTAGTAACGACCATTTCACGCCGAAGCGGGGGAATTCTTCGAAGTGCGCCGCCATGTTGGAAAAGCTATTTAGAGTAGGAAAGATTCGATCGCGCGGGCTAAATTCGTCAATTAGTGTGTGTAGCGCGATCGTACGCACCTATGCACATTTTATACTGCATGATGATCTTCGACGAATTTGCCTGCTGCGTTTCTGAGTTGTTGCAGACGAATGCGTTTCTATTAAAGTAAATCGGGATATGTTGACTGAACAGAAGTTGCTTTGCAAATTGATCTAAAATAATTTCCGAGCCTGTAAGAAGTTCACAGTGGTCGCAACAGAGCAAAAGGACCTCGTTGAAAAAGTGTTAGACGGCACGATTGCGAAGTTTTAAACCAAAGGCTTCCATTTCGAAGTCCTGTACTGCTATTATAGCTTCTGTACCAGGCTGCTGTCCGCCATGTTGCTTTCCTGCTCTCTAGCTGGTTCGGAAAGACGGTGTGCGTGCGTCCCGTGCGTTCTCTGCCGTTCCCCGTGTTTACTGTATGCGGTTGCTTAGCTGTTGTCGCACGATTTGGATGCATGTGCGATGAAAGCTGCAACGAGGTCTTCGGGAAACCATTGCGCAGTCGTCTGCTGTTCTAAGAACTACAGGAAGTGAAGGCGGCTTGAAGCGGAGCAGTGTGAAGAACACAGAGAGCCACGGCGGCAGTGCGGTTGCGGGCAATTTCAGCTACACGTACCTTACACGCGAGCACCTACTGCTGATGTCGTTAAGACATGTGTCGTCTGTGAGCCTTGCAAAATGAAAACATAAGTAATAATTCGGGTATATGATGCAGAAGCACTGCGGGTTACGTGAAACATTTCTGTTATAACTGCCGACACTGGCGACTGATTATTAACGGCACTGTAAACATACCCAACGGCACAATCGCGAACGGAAACAGGTATACGCCAATTGTTTCTGAAACACGCTCGTTCGCACTAACCACCCGAAATAAAACGCGCACCAGCTCTTCATTCCACTGCTCCTACTTAGCTGTAGAGCGCAAGCCTTGTGGCAAATGTAATGGGGTCATTGTAACCTAATTAGATACGCAGAACGCCGCAATGCTGACCCCGTGTTAAAATAGAATTAGCACTATTACTTACGACCATGCAAAGGGTTCAGTTCCTGACACGTGCATATGACAGAATCCATGACAGGTTGTTGTCTACGTCTCGTTACTTTGAAAATACATCACTAACTAGCCCCGCAATGTGCTTAGCGAGGTTAGTCCTTCATGTTTTTTGCGTTACACAATTCATGTCATGCACTTGAACTACCGCTGGCAGTAAGGCAACTCGGTGGCGGTAAAAAATTCGCTACTGAAAAATGAGAGATTACTCTCCGACTGCACATAGCCCAGCTTACAAATAAATCAATCATGGATTTTGATACCATTTAGCTTAATTTGTAGCCCCATCAACGAAAACTGCCGATAGCATTGACAAAGGTAAACAACAAAGCAATGCGTGAAAAACAGTAAATGGTTGTTCACGCTTACCTGAAATATTGATGATTGCAGGTTCACAGAAACCTTGGGTCTTTCCCGCTCACTTGCACCCTGGATCCTTCCGATGGCTCATCATCCCATGCATGCTTGGCGCAGGTCATTTTAACGACGTCAAAAGTGTTTGCTTCCTCAAAACGCACAAGTGTAGCGCTGTACCATGATTTCAAGGGGAAAATAAGTGGATGCAACAACGGGTATAACCGGAAATTGCTCGCCCGGCAGGAAAGTGCGGAGCACACTGTAGAGTCCGGCTTCTAGCTCTGTGCAACAGACCGACAGTCAAGGGTGGCGACACCAATGTCTTCCTTAAGAGGGTTCACCAGCTACAAGGCAACTCAGATTTGAACTTTTTCTGTCGATAGATGGCAGCACCTGAATACCCCAAAAAGGAGGTAAGTTCTGTTCCCCCTCCAGGTGTGTAAACCACACCGCGACACGAAAGTATTCGTTCTTCCGCGTACAAAAAGTAGAGCCCAGAACTTTGTGTAGGTATGTGGCCAAGTTTCCTGGGTCCGAAGCACAAAAAAGTTAACCCCTCTGAAGCCACTGAGCAAAGAAGGATGTGGGGGTCCGACAATAGACCATTTCCCAGTAACCCACCAATTTAGCCTTTCCGGTTTGGGTTGCCTAAGCTTTCTTCCTTCTTTTCTGAGAAAATTCTTTTACAATGGTAGAGGGGGGCTACTGGTTTCGGATAAGCAGACAGGTGTGGTTGGTTAAAATGGCGGAAGCGAGGCTTGGTGCATGCGCAGGACATTACCCAGAAAAGGTTCCATTGTGTTGAACACCTGTGTAGTCAGTCTCCAAATAATAGGAAAGAAAGGAGCTCCTAGCACAAGGCCTTATGACTGGTTTTCATCCCTTTCCCGCATGTCCTCGATTGTAGTGACAGCCTGTAGCTTACTTTGCCTAGTCTCGTACGAGCCTTCCCAGCGCCGAACACCCATCTTCCGCTTCTCAGCACCAACAAGGCACCAACCAAATCAAAGTTGGATGAAACTCAAAAGGACGAGAACTGTGGTTTTTTCATATCAGCGGCATGCACTGTTTTGTTCGTTTCGGACTGGTATAGCTCTAGACTTCGTGTGGTATTTTCTTTACTTATTAAATACGCAAAGACATGGAAGCATTGGTATCAGTTATGTCTGCCACGATTTTTGAACATACGAATACATTTTTTTATTTAAAAAATACATATTTCACTTGTCTAGACAGTGCGTAGCGTTACCTAATACACAATGGCATTGTCAATTGCAATGCATTTATTATTGCGTTTGATCTCTCCACCAATTCTATCAGGAGGCCGCGCTGCAACATGAGCTCCCCCCACCCCCCCCCCGAACAAAATTTCTGGCTACGCCACTGGTGGTAGCATCCAAGTATGAGGCACACCACCGCTCCTTCGCGGGTGCGACGGCCCAAGTGAACAACAAGTTTGCATTTATCCTCTCCCCTCCGTTTTTTTCGGCTCGACAGCGTTTGCAAGCACATCGGGGCAGGGTGGAGTTCAGTAAAAAAAAAAAAGGAATTTACTGGTCCCGACCCCTTGACTCCTGACTCGACTCGGCACGTTTTCATGGACCCAGTAACCGGTTTTTGACCCGATAACTCGACTCACGAGTGTTTTCGGGCGAACAATGCCTTACTGTGTGAGCTAGGGGGGGGGGGGGGGGGTGGAGAGTGAGGTGCTTTTGGGTGTGGCCTTGCATCCCGCTTCCTTTTGGCACCAGAAGCTCGATAAAAAAAAGAAAAGCAGAAATCCTTTCCAAATACAGCCCAAGCAAGAAAAAAAGGAAAGAAAGAAATAAAGTTCGTCCAGGTTATCAGAAAAAAGTGTGCGCATGAACACAGACAAGCAAGAAGTTTGTGGTAGAGTGTAGTAGCGACAAAATAAGTTGTCGCCAGGTGGAGCCACGTCGCACTAGTAATATTTTAGCGCGAAATTCAAATCCCCGCAGAAAATACATACACAACCTTCAGAGCCTGTAAAGCGCAAACACTAGGTTCGATACGGATAGAAATTGCGGCTTAACAATCAGGAAAGAAAAAGGGAGGAAATGTTGCGGACGAAATTTTGATATTTGGCTTTGTTTTTTCCCGAGATGACAGGAAAGTTCGACATATCTAAAAGCAGCATTTTTCTGGAACTTTGCGTCTAATTGGTAAAAAAATGCAACTTAAACAATAAAATCTGCCCGCAACATTTCCTCTATTCACTAAAGAAGAAAACGCTGCCACAAACCTCGTGAAAATCGAGCCATTTTTAGACACGGTATACCTTCTGGAAGTTCCTATGTATTTCCTATGGACACTGCCACTGGTGAACCCTCTTAACAGCGCCACTAGCAACTACTGCTGCTTGCACCGACCACTCAAGATGAGCCGTGCACCAACATCGCTGTGCTTGCTGTGTTGGAAATGACACGGTAAACAAAAACAAGAAATAAAAAAGAGGTCTCTGCGGGCGACAACACGGGGATCTCAGACGGTGACGCACACAGCTTCGCAGGGGCGCATTGCAGGTTTCAGGTAAAAAAGAGCCCTTTCCCTCCGACTACAGACATCTGACCGTGCCATAACCGGGCAGACCGGTTACCCCTCCCATTGTGTAGCAGCGCGTAGCGCGGTTTCTCTTAAAAAAGGACAGTTTTGGACATGCTTTTTACATGTTGCAAATCTGCACAGCGCGTGCTTTTTTCCTCCTGCTTGAACGCTGACAAAAAAAAAAAAACTCGGAGAATTCTAGGAAGAGAAGCAGCTTCGCTACTACCTTCCTGCCCTTCCGGTCACCCGCCCCCCGAGTTCCCCATTCAAAGGCACAGTCGGAGACTGGAGGGAGCCAAGACGGCCGTGCAAGACAGGGAAAAGCGGACTAGTGTACAAAGCGAATAGCGCGTTCAAGGAGCCGCAAAGAATTAGTGAAATTATGTTAAATGTAAGCAGCCTGAAACTACCTTAAGCGTCACCTCGATGGACACTTCCGAGGCATACACGCGAAGCGCCTACGCGCACGGGCGTACGCTGGAGCCTGTCTGTGCATGCGCAAGGTGCGACGCGCGAGCATGCGCGAGCGGGGCGCAGATATCTGTGCATGTCAGATATCGGCACCTGCGCACGGTCGCTCGCGCGCGCGTCAGGAGCGGGGTCCGGTTTACAACAATGGGAGGACCGCGGGGCTCTCGGGGACTCTTTTTTCTTCATGGCTGGAAGCTCTTTCAGCCTCTCCAACCATCTTCTGTTCATGGTTTGACATTTTTTTTTCAGTCGGCTCGCGAGGGGGAGCGAGCCCGCACCAGGAGCATGGAGGTTCATGCCACTTTTCCACGCCTGTCGCGGGGCCTGCTGGGCGCGCAGGCGCTGACTAACAGCAGTTAGTCAGCAAACTTCAGTGGAAAAATTAGATCCCTGATATATACTGTTTTGCATGCATAATTGGAAGTATTGGGTCGGATTTTTTTTTTTTTTTTTGGGGGGGGGGGATTTGTGTGCGCTGTACTCCATTGCAGTACGTCTTGGAAGTGACCATCGAAGTGGGGCTTTATATCGCGTTTATGTTTATCAACATAAATATAACTAACGATACCCCTGCTGCGTCGTGTTTTCGGATCACTCTGTAGGACGTATTATGTAAACTGAACCGAATAAATATTTCGTCCTATCTACATAAACCAAAGAGAGGCTTGATTGAGACCTGTTATATTCGAAGTGATTGTTAAAGCGAATTTCGGAAATCGCTAGCTCTCTGCTCCTTGTGCTGGACACTGCGCAGTGAATTCGACCACACATCACGTCAGATAAATCACAAAGGTCCCAATCGCCTCTCTTAGAGATTGATACGATGCGCAGCTTGACGTTTGCATTCGCTCGCATATTTAGCATCTGCTTGTTCCGCAGATTCGGCACCCCATGCGTGAGCGGTCTTCTCTTCTTGAATGCCTATACTAGCTGCCCGTTGTGGCACATAATTACGTCATTTTACTTGTTTGTTGCTTTAGGACAGGGTGGGTTACGGGAACGTTTCAGCTGGTTATCAAAGGTAACGGCGCGCCTTCTCTATCAAATATGTAGCTAGTCAAACGGCAATTTCCGTTTTGGACAAATAGGTTTCATGAGTTTTTTGCACACATAAATGATGTTGTGAAGGTGCGGTTTCACAATTTATATTTTAAGAAATGATTAGCAGCACACCACAGATGTATCTGTGTGCAAGTTATTCGGCAAGGTGGCCGTATAGTGTGGTGGAATTATCACCTTTAATTTCCTAACAAACCTCTTAAAATTCTAATTACTTGTTGAAGCTAAAGTGCATAGTTTTGTGAAAACACAGGCAGTCATTGTGTTAAGGCGTTATCTTTGCCTGAATTTTTAAAAAAAACGACGGCGTTCTGAGGTATCTTCAATGTCCGGTAAAATCGACGTGATTACGACCTGACTAGAGTGACTAAGGGCCCCAAACTTTTCTCTGATGTGATGACCAGGTGCACCTCGTGATGTTTCTCCGATTTCTCTTGCCTAAAATGAAACAAAACACTTTTCAGCTTCATCTAGTGCTCGTCGTCATGAATACACAAAACTCAGCAACAAATGCCTTCTACCAGAAAACAGCAGTTAGTCAGCAAACTTCATTGGAAAAATTAGATCGCTGATATATACTGTTTTGCAAGCATAATTGCACGGATTGGGTCGGATTTTTTTTTTTGGGGGGGGGGGGGGATTTGTGTGCGCTCTACTCCATTGCAGCACACAACAACATATGTTGTAGTTTTTTAATGAGCAGCAGAAGGCTGCAACGGCTATAAGAACCGAATTGTCTGATCTGAGGGTCGCTTTTTGCTCCAAAGTTGAAGACGGGGATCGTTATCATCGTCATCCGTGATGAATTTTACAAGAAAAAGAACCCTCCCACCGACCACCGATTAGCTGTTGTTGAATTGAGTCGGGCAGGGTCAGGCTACCCTTGTTTTTCATCACATCTGCTGATCAGACATTCCATAAGCTTTGACTGTGACTCGCTACCCTTGGAGTCTACTCTGCCACTCAGAACTCCGACCTCTGTTCGGCTCGTTACTTGGGCACCCTAAGCTCATTTTTTCCGCATTTTGTTAGTGCTAAGATATGGATGACACCAGTTTGTTCTGTAATGCTCTGATCCTTCCCTTTGACGTTATCGCTAGTATTTTCCTTGCCATGCCCAATGCGTGCTACACGGCTGCTTGAAATCCCGTCGAACCGATCGCCACTCGAGTCGACGGAGCTTTGCGGAAAAAGAGAAAAAGATATGTTAGCGGAAAATTGAGAACTCGGAGGGTTTTCGGCGTCCGGCCGACATTCGACGGTTTCAAATGCTTACGAAATGCGAACAGAGACCACCCCTGTCATTGGCGGTGGCCGTTATCTTGCCTCAGAGCCGCGTCCCGCAATTGCTTCAGCCCTCTTGATTTCGACATCTGCTGCTCACTTGTTTCTTCTCCTCTTTGTTTAGCACACTGCTTGCGTTGTCGCTAATTTAGTGCTTCAAGTTAATGACTCCTCATTCAGCATTTACAGCGTGCGCGTGAAATTTCAGCGGGAATACACAAATGTCGACAGCACTGCATACCTGCGATCGTTTGTATGCATAAAACGCAAGCTATGTTAAATATTCTCTTTCTGATGCGCGGATTGTAACTATACTTGTTTACACAGCATGGTCACCGCAAGAAGACCGGATGATTGCGACGAAACACTTGATAGCCGGAGAACTGGCGCTTCTCGGTCGTGGCAGATCCGCTTTCTTCCATACCACAAATACTCGGTGCTGAACTGCTTTATCCAGAAGCATGTTCGACGATTGATCGCGTCAACGAAGGTGATCTCATCTGTTATCCACGAGCGGCGCCAGCGGTCGACTGTTGACGGCTCCCTAAAGCAATGCTCGGCATGCCGGGTGATACCGGCGCTTTCCGCTCGTTCTATTCGTCCTGCGATATCAGCAATCTTCCGCTAAGGGTTACAATTTCCAAAACTTCACTTATGACCATTTGCATTCGCCAAAACTTGTGTATACGCTCTCCACAAAAGCCGAGACCACATACGCGAACAGTGCGGACTAGCGCTTATTCGTCGAAAGCAAGGGACTCATCGAAGCAGCTCATGACGGCGCTGGAGAGCTCCGAAAGCGCCGTGATATGGTCTGGTTGCGTGCACCATGGACTTCAATTCAAAAGACAAAAGCTATCTTTCTCTGATTTAGTATTTTTTGCAGTAATATGGGTAGTCATCATACTAAGAAGCAAACAGAATGAGCGTGAGCGTCAGGTTCATTATAAGTAGGTATAGGCAACGGGCGAACGTAACTCCGGCGCCGACGGAGGCGCCTCTTGCGGCGAGCAGCGCACCGGAGACAGGATACGCTCGCCGTCGCACACATTGGCAGTCAGCTCCGCATGCAATCTGATCGCTACGGCTGGGCTGCGTACTCTTTTTGCGAAGAATGCCGGGGTCAAATACGAATGATTATCCTGCTGTTGTCAATCTGAAATAACAATGAGAGATGCGAGCCAGAAAAATACAAGCGATGAACAGACGTAGCTTACCTCGATCTCCACGCTCTTCGGCGGCGCGTTGATTTTATACCTGTGCTACACGGGTACTTTCGAATGACATCTGAGTCGAATGGCAGTCGAGACTTGGAATGGCATTCGAACTCGACGGACTCCCGCGGTGCTGCACGGCACTTTCCAAACGCATTCGAAATTCTCAGCTCGTTTTCAGTGTACAACGACGACTACGGTCACGCTATAGTCCGACAACGGCACTATCACGGTGAACAGCAGCGTATGATTATAGTGAGCTATCTAGTTTATTATAATATTATTGTTGTGGCACAAGTTTTTTGGCTAAACGACACCGACGAGTCCGATCAGCGGACGGTCAGCTTTCATGCCCTCGGGAGTTCGGCGGCTGAGCGAAAATGCGCTGATGAGGTGACGGTGCGAATACATGCGCGCTTATACATTATGCGGATTGGAAATAAGCGAAACCAGCGCCTATATTTCACATGTGCACACATGGACACTCACTAGCGATAACCACTTGCCAAATTAATTTCAGTCGACGACGACTCCGTTCCCTTCAGCGACGACTGGGCCTAGCGAGCCCGCAGGGTTGGATCGGTGATTGTGAAGAACGAATTCACAAGTTTTAGCGAATGCAAATGGTCAACGAGTGTAGTTTTGACAAGAGTGACATGAAATCAACTATTGCTTACATCGCAGGACGCGCATACGATCAACGGGAAGCGGCGGTGTGACTCGGGCTGCCGAGCAGTGCTTTACGGCCAGCAGCAGTCGTCGCCGTCGCTAGCTTGTGGGTATCAAGTTAAGCCATTTCAGTTAACGCGAACGGTCACCAAACATACTCCTGGATAAAGTAGTTTAAAATAAAGTACGGGGCATGTCGGAGGAAGCCGGGAAAATTAGCGAGAAGCGCCGGTCCTACGCGATGTCAACAACCCGGCTGTCAAGTGTTTCTCAGGCGAGCGATCGTGTCGGCGCTTCCCACAGATTGTCGCACTGCGTAAACAGGCACGGGTACAACCGGTACAGAAGAGAAGAGATTATTTAATAGAACTAAAGCGCATATTTCGTTTTATGTCTTGCAAACCAGTACAAGCTGTTCATACGCAGCGATGTAAACAGCAGCATGAGTACAGTCGTCCTCATCGGCGCACTCCTGGGGAAATTTCATGCACACGCGGTACATGTTCGTTGGTGTACTATTATCTGCAAGCACTCACTTAGACGGAACATGAACTATTTGCTAAACAAACAGCAGAAAAAAGCGAGTAGCTGGTGTCGAAATGAACAGCCACAGAGCCGAAAGCAGTCGCGCGGCTGTGGGCGGGGCGAAGCGACGGCGGCAGCGACGGCTATTGGTCGCTTCGGGCTGTGTTCGCGTTTCGAAGGCATTCCAAAATCTCCTTTTTCAAGTTCGCTCCTCGGAAGAAGGAATTCAAATCGTCCAAATCGCGAAATGCCGCCGATATAACTATCGGCACGCTTTCCACCGCCATTCTACCAGCCTCGCGCAAGGCTGCCATGCCGTCTGCTACGGCGGAGAAATCCTGCGATATGTTCCCCGCCTGCCCGCTAGATGGCGCTGGTTGTTGAGCGATCGTGGCGGCTCCTGACGACTGCCCGTTGCCTATACAATACAGCCGGAATGAAACGCGAACACGCATATCGCCTTCTTTTTCTACATTGCAGAGAGGTATTCACTTGCAGCCAGTTTAAAAATATGTACTTCGGTAGACCCTTCACCCAGACACAGGAATCAGGCTAGTTCTGCACAACAGCTGAAAGTAGACAGGCAAAATATTTTGTTTTGTTCACATGCACTGTTCGCTTGCCTTGCTGTAGACGGAACAAAGTGGGCTGTTAACATGTGGCCAGTAAATAATTTACATTGCATTTTTTTTCTCACATGGTGTTTCGAATGGGGTTTTAACAGCCGAACGACGGCTGTGGTGTCGAAGTTAAGTATAGGCTCCATGCGCTGCAGTTTGGCGAGCACGAGTGACGTCATCTGGGTAACAAGGAAGGGGGAGGGGGGGGGGGAGGTGGACGTCGCTCTCTCGTTCAGTTTGCAGTCAGCTAGGAGAGCGCCAAGATATTCCCTCCAAAAGCGAAAACAAACTTCGCTAATTATGGGTGGCTCGACCTACTTCTGTGTTTATATATCGAAGACAAAATTTCATCTCTTTCCATGGAGATCATGCATGTTTGCGCATGCACAGGAGGGTCCACTGGAACACAGTCTATTTTGGAACAAAATTCATGAGTGCAAACTGGGAGCGGATTTACATAGTCTGGGGTGTTTTCAATGTGCCATCACTGGTAGGAGTCCTAGGAGTTGCTTTGCTTCTTTGTGTAAAGAGAAGGAATGCGCTGAGTAATAGACAGTGGTTTTTGGGGGGCGTTCTTGGAGCGGGCACCTTTAGTTTCAGACTACGGTTTTTTATACATTTGTGTGGTTCAGCGGGTTAGGGCAGTTTTTTTTACATGCGTGCGTGCGCGTTGTGGGTACGATGTAGTTTTTCTGAGAGTGCTTACGTAGTGTGTCACGATGGTTCGCTTATAGGTTTTTCTTTATGGATTTGTATCACGTTGCATAGAGCGGTGTAAAATTTTTGTATTGATATTGGTGAATTCCCGCCATTTAAAACCCTTTTCTGGATCAATAGAAAGAAAACTAGAAAGTGCATTACATTTTGTAAAGTAATTTATTGCATTTCACATCTCTAAACCCTTCCTAAAGTTTACCATCACAATGCGATACATCACGGCAAAATTCCTTTGCTGTCTCTAATTAAATAAATGCCCTGAGGAAATACCTATCTCAAAAGTCCTGTAACATACTCAGCAATAAATGCTTAGTCTTTTTGTTTACTTACATCAATGTTTCTCTGAGCGGAATACATGTACATAAAGCAAAGCAGTGTTCATCCTGAAGACATCCAGTATAGAGTACTACCATTGTCTGTGTGTAGTACCGATGCGTTTTTCGCAATTCCACCCGACCATGTTATGTATGCGGCTGATTTCATTATGTGAGTCAATTGGACACCTGTTCTTCAAACTGTAAGGGCACTTAAAGGGTCAGTCTACTGAATTTTATCGGTCATATTTTTTTTGCGGCAATCGATAGCTCTTTACCCAAATTACCGTTTAGCCAGGTGTGGTGCCAAGAGGTGCGGTAGAACATTTTAAAATCGAATTTTTTGATGTGGGAACCCACCTGTATGAGTTGGTAGTCTCATCTGGCAACCATGAAATTACATACGTCATAGCAATTTATGAAGTGCACTTTTCAAGTGCTCAGGTGATTAAAACAAATCGGCACTGAAAGTACATTGGTTATTTATGTCACAATTATGAGAATCCGTATTTTTTCATTAATAAAGTACAGGAACGTGAGCACCATGACCCTGAGAGGGCGCGGCAATCAATCCAATCCTAAAGCCCAGGGGCTTTATCCAATACAAGACGAAGCGGCGTCGCGGTAGCCGCCGTAGTTGCGGCGCGCATGGTGTCTTGTTTGACAGACAGTATGTCATGCTTGCAGAATCTGAGCGAAGTTGAAAAGAGAATACTGTCAAGGATGAACGAACAAAACTTTGACCCTTATGAGTCAACTCCGGATAAACGCAGTCGCGACAGCCAAAGCGATGACGAGAGTAACGACGATCCCGACGATCCGTCGCCTTCACCACTGGCCGGGCGCATTGGGAACTCGGACTGGTAAGCTACTCTCCTGCCTTGAAACTAAGCTGCAGGTTAACTATTCAACCATTTTTCGTCCGCACACGGCTTCCTCGTATACCGCAACCTATGTTATTTTGTTATATACTTAGGTGCACCTGCAAGAATTGCGTGGCGATGCCAACTGCCGTCGAGTGCCTGTGTTGCCGGGAATTGCCGGAAATTTTCTCGGAAGTCTGCGTCACTTACGACCAATATTTTCGTACCCTTTGCCTGGACCCGGTGGTCCTGCAGGTTGCATACGTCGACGTTCGGGAAAATGGCGAGGACAACGGCATTGAAAGCAATGAAGAGTATGTTATTTCTGGCCGAAATGTGTATATTTTGTTAGTAGAAAAATGGTGACAATGCTTTTTTTTCCCCCTTTTCAGAAAGTACAGGTATACCGCCTACAGGCAGTTCGCCCGGTGGGTGTGGGCCCACTTGGGAAAGGGCAACAGGAGAGTTATACCATCATGCGCCGTTCGCAAGATTCGTTGCACTTTTCCATCTGCCGCATATCACGGATTTCAGTATCCGATGCTGCAATAGCTTGCAACGCTACTCTCATCACTTTGGCTGTCGCGACCGCGTTTATCCGGAGTTGACTCATATGCGTCGAAGTTTTGTTCGTTCATCAATGACAACATTCTGTTTTCAACATCGCTCAGATTCTGCAAGGTTTCCGAACGCTTTCGACCCAGAAGGGAAGGACCTTTGATAGGAAAGTGCAGCCCGCATCCCCTGCATTTTGTTCGTATCTACCCAACATTTCAACCCCCCTCCTTGAAAGAAATAAAAACATGAAACCCAGAAAAACCTCGTTGTCCATGATGATGGTATGCTGCTACCTGGAAGCAGCAAAATCTAACTGCGCAATGCAATGCACACAGAGACAACAAAGCACACAAATTTCAAGGTTTATTTTGTTCGGAACAAGTAAAGCAGCATATGTATCAGTGCCCAAGTGACTGCTCCATATCACTTAGCTTGGGAATAACATAACTCAGTCACCTTGCCCCACTGCATGTGCTCAAATACAAAAACAATGTGCTTTGATAAACAAGCATGCCTTGCACCATGTCCATAAAAAGATTTTAGTAAGCTATGGGAAAAGGCCGTGCGAGCTTTTAGCTAGCTTGTAGCACAGCAGTCATGATAAGTTATTACAAGCGCTTTTGATCAACTTGCAACACAGGATACTTTCAAAAGCCAAGATATACCGTACACCTTATGTTCGGACAAAAAGCTCATAACAGCCTCTATTTGGACACGATGCAGAAAAGGCCTCCATAGAGACTGAGACCACTATCAGGAAAACAGAAAACTTCACCCAGTGTCGGCATATAAAAAGAACAGTTGGAGGTCAACAAAATGACCAACATGTGCAACAAACTCTCGGCACTCTTTTCAATGCTAGCAAGTGTCAAAATACTGCACTTGGTTCCGGTCAGCTCGATAAAAATTATATCAGTGCCAGACACAATGTATTGAAGCAATATGTGCTACAAAGATGCACAGAAGAGAATTTCGCATGACAACATTATTCTGTGATGCTACTATAATAATGACAGTCCCCATTGAACATATGTCTGCAAACACAGGTAACAGGACAGGTTGTTCAACTGCCTAGATTTACAACATGTTTGTAATGGATCCGAAACTAGCCACTGGCTAAGGATCCAGATGCCTCATTCACCGTGAACTTTGTATATTTTTTGTGTAATAAAACTTGATGATGATGATGACAGAGTGGAAAAATGAACCTATGTCTCAGGATAATACCTATTCTCAGATCTGCTAGCCAAGTGTGGAACATCCCGCGCCTCCTTCCCCCATTTCTCTGCAACGACGTACGAGTGAGATGGCAACCATAACACTCGGGCTACAATTAAAATGACAAGAGGGAAAAAAAAGAGTGCTGTGCAGCGTGGAAAAGTTTGTAGTCAGTGCGCATGCATCATGTATCTACAAGACCTGCACTGATAAATAATGCCGGTTTCCCTGGCACTTGGAACGCATGTCATTACATATCGTTGTCTATACACTAGAATTTCACAAACAATCGCCAATTGTTACAATGAAAATGCAAGTGGCAAAACAATATTTCATTACAAATAAGCCTACTCCCAGAGAGAGAGAGCTCTTTAATGAAAAACAGATTTTAGCCGGTATGAATATTCGCTGACATGCTGCTCTGCGTAGGCGAGGGAAAAGGGGTGGTACAAAGAGTGCGGTCATTGAAGAGGGTTGCAACGCAATAGTTCACTGCAAGATGGCCACTTTGGTTGAGACCAAAGTCAAGTTCTGTGCATGTCATAGGTCGGTACACTTGCTCATGAATGCACTCATATTGCCTCACTCACAGTCACGTCTGTGAGTGTGGGTGGTCATTAGTGGAGAAACGAAACCGCCTGTAATAGTAAACAAATACACAGTTACATGATAACATTTTCAGTCAAGTATAAGCGATTGTAGAAACTGACTGCGATAGCATACCACATACACTCATCGTTGTACACAATGCCATGGCTTCATTCCATGCCAATCATAGACAATGAATAAAAAATAATAGCACTGAAAGCGCAGAACAGCACACTGGCAGTTTCACATTTAAGAACATGAAAAGTTGATAAAGACATTCAAATCACAATGTGAGCAACTGGCCGTTTAACACGTGGGATGACTGGATGCAGCAATGGTATAGTGGTCTGAAGCACTGGCCACTGGGATGGGTAGTCTCTCTCCAACATTGGTTGCAATTAACTTCTTCAGCAGGGTGTGACTTGAACAGCGACACTCTCAAATGCCTCAAGAAGCTATCATATTGTCACGTAGTGGTGACTGCAGTCCGACGAACAGGAAAACAGCGAGAATGTCTTCGAAACAAAACTGTTTATTTGGGCTGACTTGCGCCCGCAAAGAACTGAATCACCCGGCAGCACGCCTTCTCAGTTGTCGAATAATTAGCTTCGGCTTTGGACAGGGAACGGCTACCGTAAGCAATGACCTTCTCCACTCCATGAATTTTCTGAACGAGGACAGCGCCTAGGCCCACACTACTTGCATCGGTATGAATTTCAGTCTCGGCTTTTTCATCAAAGTGCGCGAGGATCGGTGGGGTCTGTAAACGGCGCTGAAGTTCCTTGAAGGCTTCTATTTGCGGTGCTTCCTGCAACCTGGCATTGCAGAGCCGGTCCAGTGTGTCGTCGATGCGAGGGAGGGGGTAGACGTCCTTTTTTGTGATGTTCAAGCGCCGGTAATCAACGCAGAATCGAAGTGCACCGTCTTTCTTTCTCACTAGAACAACAGGTGCCGCCCAGGGGCTCTTTGAAGGCTGGATAACGTCGTTGTGCAGCATTTCTTCCACTTGGTCCCGGATGGCTTGTTCTCGCGGCGACACTCGGTAGGGGCTCTGGCGGAGAGGTTGGGCGTGCTGGTCGGTTATAATGCGATGCTTGGCAATCGGCGTTTGTCGGACCTCCGGCATTGACGAGAAGCACTCGCTGTAGCTTCGAAGGAGATTGCGGATCTGGTCTTGTCTGTTCCGGGGCAGGGCTGGATTTATGTCGAAAGTGGGCGAGTTCTCTTGGTCAGGCGAATCTGCGGATGGGTCGGAGAGGGCGAAGAAGTCTCGTACGTCGGATATTTCGTCGAGGAAAGCAATCGTCGTTCCGCTGTTAACGTGCCGGTATTCTTCGCTGAAGTTTGTCAGGAGTACTTCGGCTTGGCCTTTGCGGAAATGTGCGATGCCTCTTGTGATGCCGATTCCTCGGTCGAGAAGCAATTGCATGTTCCCCTCGATAATGGCTTCAGTGTCGCTCGCTTCTGTGGCGCCTACGGTGACTATGACGCTTGAGCAGGGTGGGACACTCACTTGTTCCTCCAGGACACTAAGCGCAAGGTGATGTTCCGGAGTTCTCGTCGACGAGATGGCCTCGTCCGTGGAAAGTGTGATCATCTTGGATCGCAGGTCGATGATCGCCTGATGCTCATTGAGGAAATTCATGCCCAAGATCACTTCGCGGGAACATTGCCGTAGCACTACGAAGGTCGCGGGATAGGTATGTCCCTTGGGAGTCACTGTCGCTGTGCATCGTCCTGATGGCGTAATGAGGTGGCCTCCTGCGGTGCGAATTTGTGGGCCGTCCCAAGCGGTCGTTACTTTCCTCAGCTGCGCAGCGAGTGGTCCATTCATCACCGAATAATCGGCGCCTGTGTCGACTAGAGCGGTGACTTTCCGGCCGTCGATAACCACTTCTAAGTCGGATGTCCTGGCTCTGGAGTTGCACATCGTCCTCGGTGTCGGGTTACGACTTCGTCGGGTATGTGAATCGGGGATGGGGCGTTTGGTCGAAGCTTTTTTTGATGGCGACGTCGCTTTGAAGGTGGTTCGCGTCGTGGTCGAGGTTGTCGTTGTATACGGCGTCGGTGTAGTGGGTGCGTCGTCTTCATACAGCGTGGTCGCTGGAGGATCTTCGTCATTTCTTCTGCAAGCAACCTGACCTCCACAGGTTGCTTTATTTAGTTTCCCCGACGAGGGCTAGGGGACCTTCCCCGGACAGCCGCGGCGTAGCTGCGGCCTGGTGATGCGAAACGGGCGGTGGACGGCGATGGGGAGTGGGAAAGACTGCTTGACGACACGTACTCCTCAGGTAGTCATCGATTTCCCGTGGTTGCTGGCCATGGAGCGGTCGTGGGGCGTCGATAGCGAAACTTCGCAGGCCGATGCATCTGTACGGGCAGTGGCGATGAATGTGGCCGGCGTGGCCACAATGGAAACACAGTGGGCGGTTGTCGGGAGTCCGCCACTCGTCGCATTTCCTAAAGGTGTTGCGTCGCTCGTAATGTGGCCGTGAGGGAGCTTGGGGCAGTCGTTCCTGTAGAGCTCTGGTGCGCGTTGAAGAGGGGTTGGGGGGTCTCTTCGAGGCGGGGGACTGCGCAGTGCTGCAGTGTAGGTCATGGCTGTAGCTTCCTTTGGTGTCGTTGGTGACGGGGAGCCAAGTGCATGATGCACTTCTTCACGGATGATGTCCGTGAGCGATGCCACCTGATTCTCCTGCGTCGGCTGTGTTGGGGATGGCAGCAGTCGGCGAAGTTCTTCGCGAACAATTTCGCATATTAGATCACGAAGGTTATCTCCACTTGCAGGGGTATCTTCTGGGGGGCTTGCCGACAGCACTTCAAGTGGTCTGTTGTAGTGACGGGTACAGGCGTCAAGGGTCTTTTCGATTGTTGAAGCTTCAACTACACACTCGGCGACGGTTGTTGGAGGATCCCGGATCAGTCCAGCGAAGAGTTGCTCCTTCATGCTCGCATTAGGAAGGAGAGTTTCTTTTCTTTGTTCATGTCAGGGTTGGCGCGCTTGAAAAGGCGTTTCATATCTTCCACATACGCAGTCACGATCTCGTTTGGGCGTTGAAATCGCGACTGCAACATGATCTCCGCTCTTTCCTTGCATACGACGCTAGTGAATGTAGCCAGTAGTTGCTTCTTGAAGGTCGCCCAGGTCGTGAGGGAAGATCCGTAGTTTTCAAACCACGTTCTGGCGGAGCCGTCCAATGCAAAATAAACGTTCCGAAGCTTAGCGCTGCGACACGGTCGTACATGTCCAGCCAGTCTTCCCCATCTTCGTGTGGTTCTCCACGAAAAGTCGGTGGCTCACAGGGCTGGCGAAGCACGACGGGCGTTGGCTGTGCACCAGGTTCCATCTTGAGGGGCATAGCAGGTCAGCACCTCCACCAGATGTCACGTAGTGGTGACTGCAGTTCGGCGAACAGGAAAACAGCGAGGACGTCTTCGAAACGAAGCTCTTTATTTGGGCTGACTTGCGCCCGCAAAGAACTGAATCACTCGGCGGCGGCATAGCAACAAGCGTGCTCGGCGGTCATCGAACAGAATGCCCGCCACTGGCGGCTGTGCTCTTTTTAAAGCTGATAGCGAACATTTGAGATAAAGCTTAGGAAGTTACTAGAACCTTCCAGCGCAAACTAGAATCGGCTTCGTCCGGATGCGATCAATCGAGATAAATCTAGGCGCGTCTTGCATCACAAATGAAGCGATAAAGCGGCGCGTCGGCAGCCTTGAAACATGAATAAACAACTACTACAAACGAACGCTACAAAGATTCGCGCCAATATGAAACAGGAAGACACCGTGACAGGTTCAAGAATCGACCTGGCAGATGCTCTTCCATGACAAGTGGCGCTACTTGTTGAAACGCAGCATGCGCTTTGCAATTAGCACTTCCTTCGACAGCCGAGGATACAATGATGACATTGGTGTTGGTGCCAGAGAAGTGCTGAGCTGCCTCATGGAGGAAAAGGTCCGAGAATTGCACTCTTCTAGACTGGCTCCTAGGAGGTCTTGGACATAATCTAGAATGTGCAAGAGTTTCAGAAATTAAAAAAAAGGGGGACACGCCACTGCTTGGTCACTTTTTAAATGGCAGCATTATAGTGCTATTATTGAAAATGTTACCGTATGTTGGTTTCACTTTGATAGGAATAGCCACTTCACAGCCTTTCCTAGCTCTCGGAAGCTTCCGACGGAACATTTCAGTTCCTTCCGAATCACGGGCTTGCTCCCTAGAGCAATTTTCATTGTGGTGAATGACGGCAAGCTTAGTCCTGCAATCAGATTGCGAAGCAAGAAAAAATTTTAAACATGCTGACAAGGCTCCGATTCTGCATAGACTGCACTATGCAAAATAAAAGTCTGATGTACTGCACCTGGCACTCATTACGCCTGCAGTGTATGCAACGGACTTCGGAGCAAAGTGAATCAGTAGTGAATGGAATGCTTCCAAAGATGACGTCTGTGTACTGCTTGAAAGCTGCTCAATATCTTTGAGCAGGCGCACATTCGTAACAATTTTGATACACCTGTCATAGGCAAGTGTTCCTGCAAATGTAAAACCAAGGTGTTTGGCAGCATCATATTATGAAAGTGAAATTTTAAAAAGATAGCAAGCAGGATAACGCAATGCTTCAAAAGCCACACAGATAATTACCAGGCTTCAGCCACTCCTTGTCGGTCAAAGGTTCATGCAAGCACCTATGATAAGGTTGCTCATGGCCTTCATGAATGTCTGCAATGTGCCTTGCCAAGCCTACAACGATAAATATACATGCAGTATTATGTATCTATGGTAATGAAAAGAAGCATCTCTCTATTAGCACGAAATGTTGATACAAATGCAACAATACAAGTAAGGTTATATCCTACACATATACTACTGCGCATTGAGGGTTATTATAACGGAACAACATTGAAAACTCCTGTTTGTTCAACGTCGAGTTCATATGCTCATAACTGTGAGAAAGATCATTGAAACTCACTTTTCCAGATGCTCAATCTCAGATTCACGTCACCATCAGACACAGCCACAGAGAAGTAAACGTGGTTGATTATTGGCTGAATCCAGGCTTTGATGTCAGAGCACTTAGAAGCACGAGCTGCACCCTCCAGCTTCTTTCGCAGTCCTAGCAGCACAAAGCAATATGAAGATCTTGTGAAAAACATCAATTTGTGCAAGTTCATTCAATACTAGCAAAAGTTACTGTTATGAGTGCAATGCATAAAAGACATTGGGAAACACTGAAAAAGTACCATTGCAAGAGAAATATTTCCACACCAACCTTTTGCAACATGCCAAGTGTCCAATCCGTGCTGTATGTCTGGCTCATTCTCCCGCATGTGCTTCCTGATGGAAGGGTGCCTATCAGTGACGATACTAGAGATAGTGAGGTTCTTAGACCGCAGGTCCTCAAGCCCTTCTAGAAACCCGACCTTCTCCATTTGAGGGCTGGTCTTTACGTCTGGAGACTGAAGAAACAAATAAATATACTCAGTGGTCAACATTTCACTGAAAATGCTGGAGAATAAGCGAAATAATGACACCATATGCAGTGTGACAAAAAAATGGTCTTGCCTGCCCGACTTGAACTTGAACAAAACTAACAATTTTTGCAGTCGACGATTCCATAAATGTGTACGTCAAATACTTCGCCGAATGGCCAGGGGAGTCGCATCTTCCATCTCCAAGCAGATGCAAATTGCAGCCCCTTATTGCATTCAACACTGCGCTGTGTTTTTCCTGCCAGACCTGTAATACATGATCAAGAATGTCATTCATGCCTTGTTTTAAATTCCCTTCCTTACGTTTTCAATAGCTGGAAGTAGGCAGCCTTTCTGGTAGACTTCATATAGCTTGCTTTAGAGAAGACTTTGATGTTTATAGAGCTGAGGAGGCGCAACACTTTTGTTGGGCTGGTGCCACTGAACAAAATTGCCCCAGCAAGCAAAACATTTCCAGCAGCCACACCGTTTACAGATGGCTGACTGTGCCAAGTCAGAGTGTGGCCAAGGCTGCACCTTGCAGTTACGACAACTAGTGTGCCTTTTACAGCTTTGGAGATAGTGCAGTCATCTCCACAGGTCCTGCATGCCTTAAACAGCTCGTTTAAAGAACTGTCAAAAACAATATATTTCTCTTGACAGTGCAATGGTGTGGCAGTCATTCCATCCCTGGAAAAGAAGTGATTCATAAGTATAAGGATGCCCAGCTAGAGCCATCATGAACTTACTGTTCAGAACTTTCATCCAGTGTCGGCTCGTAACTCATATCATGGTCAATTTTGGGGTTTTCACAGAAGGAAGGCGTTTCAAGCTGATCTAAGCTGCAGTCCATTTTCTTTGGAGTAGACGCATTGACCCTGTCTGGACAAAATTCCAGCTGTGGCATCTGTGCAGTGTTTTGCCTTTTACTGCATAAGCAGCACCTTTCGCCAGCTTCCTGCAAATCTGTCTGCACTGCGACACTTCTGCTCCGACACATGTCTGTTGAAAGGTCCAGGTTAACTTGAATGCCTGAAAAAGGACAGTGTGTTGATAGTCCTTATGATATTTAAGGGAGTAGAAAAAGAATGTCAGGGCTGCTAAACAGAGCTATCTTTGGCAACATCCTTCAAATTTGCAAATGACTTGCTGAGCTTGATGACACCGTATTATGCACTTGAACAGTCCATTATTTGTTATTATGGTCACAATTGTGCACACTGAGTACTCTGTTTGCAATTATTTTTTGTCAGCCTGTCTCATTTGCTATGGTTGTGGTGCAAATGCAGGCAACACGCCAGTTTTCTAGAACTGTTGGTCCGAAGAGAATGCGCATAAATGTACCGTGCTACTCACTTGCTGATGAGCTCTGCCTGGAGTTTTCCTGCGAAGCTGGTGGGAGTGACCGCTGCACATAGCAGTGGTCTTCATGTGGCTGCAAAGACCATGAAAGAGAACAGAAGCATAACTGGCACCTCTTGCCAGTAGCACTGCTCAGGAGCCTATATGCACACAATGCTGGCCCGTACCACAGGCAGAATACAATGAATTGTTCCTCATTACTATTGATACTGAACCTGTTCCAAATCTAGCTGACCTTACAGCACTCACCACTGCATGTGTTGGAAATTCACAATCACTGGCACCTTCAATGCTTGACGGCACGGTTACATCTGCTCCACAGGCATCCTGCGATCAAACACCAGATAAATTCTGCTAGCACTGTCATCCACTGCTGCTGCCCGCTGTTGATAACTCTAAAATGTGTATCAACAACCGCAAGCTTCAGTTCAATACCAAGAGGACATATCTGCAATCATGCGCTCACCACTAAACATAATGGTGATTCAGATTCACTTGTGACAACTGTCACATTTGCAGCAGTGTCGTCAAACCTCAGAGAGGCAGTGGCATCAGCTGCACCGTAACCCTGTAAAAAAAAAACACGCAAACTGTCACCCACTCTTCCTGCCAACAGGTGACGACCTGAATATGGCTTGAAGCTTCAACAACTTAAAAAGTTAGGTCTCGAGCACAGGAACACATCAACATGATTCACGGAATTCATACATAGCAAAGTGCACTTCCTGACAACCTCTGAGGGTAATGGTGCACTGAAGCTGAATTTCGGAAAATGATCAGGTGTTGTTTGAGCGGAGTACCATAATTCTAGGTCACAGTCACCACCTCACCTCACTGTCTCACGCCATTACCACAAGTCACCTATTTATTTGGTATTTTTATCCTGACCTAACGCAGATAATTTTCGGGACAGAAGCACAGGTGCTGAGCAGCTGAACACGTCAAAACGTAGGCCACAACAGCACAGATGACGCGTAAGATATGATAAGGCGTCGGTGGTAGCCGGGTCAGTCTAGCAGCACACATTTCTTTTTTTTTTGGGGGGGGGGGGGGGAAGGGGGGTCGATGTCGGCGCATGATGTTTCCTACGAATAGTTAGGCGTGGGAAAAATGGCAGGCTGTGGCGAAGACCGCCGAGCGGCTGTCCCTATATCACACAAAACGTTGTCATCCTTGACAATGGCCCACACACTTTACACACCCATCATAGTGCACGTCCCACTGCATAACACATCGCGCTCAGGAATATAACGTTTAGCCTGGCAAACAGTGCAGCTCAGCTCTCTGTACAAAAGCGAGACTACTACCAATGGATTAGTGAAATGACAATGCGCCTAGGAGCTTGCAGCCTTTTTTCCTTTACCACGAAAGTTGTGGTTTTAGTGCAGCGCACGCTAGCTATGTTCTAAGGTGACAAAAATCGATGAGAATCGCTGTAGAGAATGTATGAAAGCTCCTTACCATCAGGTCAACAGAGGGTACAGCGGTGGTCTTCAGAAACCTTCCGCGTTTCTCTCCTCGCTCTCCATAGTCCGCAGGACGAAAATGTGATGAACAGACACGAGCGTGTGGCGCCAACATGTAGCCAACGGCTACCTCCCATTGCATTCTCCTCTCTGCACACGCAGGCAGTCGATGGTACGAGACATATGGCTTGTGCATTTGCCTATTGCTACAAGTCCTCACCGCACAACACGTAGAAGGCATTGCAGAAATTCGTCGCGAAATGCAGGTCACGGAGGAAATAATGCGAGGCACTCAGTACTACAGCACTGCAGCAAAAGGGCCGCCTCAGCAGACACAGAGATGGAAGCGCCATTGCATGCGTAGCGGCGGCGTCGGTTAGGCCCTTCTTTTTCAAAAAACTTTGAAAAACATAATTGAGCAAGATTAAAGTATAAATATTCATGTCATTAACAGAAAAAGCGAGCAGGACGCCTTCTACAGTTTACTAGAACAAAATGTACGTTTCTGTGACGTTGGGGTATACTAATGAGATACATAGTATGTTCACTTATGCTTCTACAAAAAAAGACTACCACTTTCTTGACCAAAAAGAACGTTTGGGGCCGCCACCATGCATTTTTACCCGACTTTTAACGTGGAATTAAAATATAAATTCTTGCCTAAACCGGGAGCAGTTCCCTCGTTATTGACGTTATAGGGTCCCAACTACCAGAATCTGCCATTATCTCGAAACTCATCTCGGTGAGTACACTGACCCTTTAAAGGAGTATGGACACCTAACTTTTGGGTGCGTGTTTTCTTCTTTGTAATGATGCGTGAGGCATTATTATACATGGAGTACCACGTGGTGTTCCTACAACTGCTAAATAATTTATTATCGAATTTTTCTCTTGCTGTTTAAATTTCAATAACGCAACTAAGAGTGGGACGTCAATGAGTGAGGCATGAAAAACTGCGATATAATCACTGCGTCCTCGTTTTAATTCGCTACAATGCTGAAGCCAGTCAGCCAGCTTCACTATCCGGACTTGTAACGAATGTAAAACAGCGATTATATTGCACTTTTTTCATGTCTGCTGGTCATTTCCATTTTCGAAATTCTGTGTGGGCACGTCGGCGGCGGAGCGCATGGAGTCAGCAACGCCTCGGCTGGTACCCGTACTGCTCGCGCTGCTGACACTCTCTCTTTCATTGTGAGCAAGTGCCGTCCTGCTCGTGGGTGCACAAAAGAGGGGTTGCCGCTCATTGTGAGTCATGACTGGAATGCCGCGACGTTGAGAGAGTGGAGAAACGCATTGTTGCCTCGGGTGCTACCACAATAGATCTCACAACATCAACGGCCAAGATCAGCCCGTGGAACTCTATAGATTTCCTGGACATATGTCCCACATTCCTGGAAAAAAAAATTCAATATGCGAAATTTGCAATCTACTGCCGAGGAAATTTTGGAGGTAATGGTGAATCTTTGGGATGTGTAGCAAAATCTTGCAGAACTTTTCCATCGCTCGCATCGAGCGATAACAAAAACATTAATAGCAAGCCAAAAAAAAAAAAACAATGCAAGCATGTCGACGGGAGGTTGGTATAGTGAAATCTTCCAGTGTATTAAAAAAAATATGCGTTCATACACTTTTTGCCATTCAAAAATGGTTTTCCCCGGAATTGTTGTCTGCGAAATTATTGAGAACGAGAGACGGCAAGCCTGGATAACTTCTGTGCGCAAGCTGAAGTAGGCGGTTTTCTCTTCCTAAATTGGTTTGGTATGTTGCGCGTATATATTATTTCTGACGAATTTTTATTGTAATTCAGTAAGCATGCATTGTTTAGTCGTAGAGCTCGCGCTAACGAAACTATTTTTTTTTTGTCCAGTAAAGCCCTCCGCCGGTCAGGTAACGCAAACAAATATTTTGGAGGCTGACATCAGCAGCTGCGTTAGGCAGACGCGTTTGAGGCAAGGTCAGTGATCGCCTCATTGTTCCTTTGTGTGACGCCCGGCTCAATTTCCGAAGTTATTTTGCTAGATGTAAAAAATGTCTCAAAGTAAAAGTAGTAAAGATATTAGCTTGCACATGAGTGAGCATTTTAATATAAGAGATGGCTCTGCAAATAAATTGTTTTGGGAATGCAAGTGCGCTGCAATCGGCATTAAATTAAATGTACCAACCACTGCGTAGTGATTGACCAAACTAGAGCATTTTTTCTGTTAGCCGTAAGCGAGCAGCTGGTAAGCGCATTTCGCGCGTGTTCTCGTTTTTCTTTTCAGCCTAGTCTATCTTTATTTTACGTCCAAATAAAAATATACTCGTTATTATTCAGCGAAAAACGTAAAGAAATTCCAACTATTTGGCAAAAAAAGTTCCGTACATCGAACTGCTCAGCTACCCAACAAAATTAAGTATTTTGCGAAAATGTCCCTGCCATAAAAAAAAGGTCTTAAGCTCGAATTCCACGTCTTAAATGAACTTGCCATTTACTTGCGACACACATTTCGCCGCAACGGTAACGGCGGTTTCGTCAACAATCTGCTCCACGAAGTGGACGTGATGCCCTGTCAGTTCTCTTTTTTTTTCAAGTCCGCGCAGAAAACAAAATCGCTGACCACTCTTTCTTGGAACCTACACCTGAGAGGGTACTGTCGCGATAGAAGGAAATGCGAACAGCGCGGCGCCTAATTCGAACAGAAGTACGCTACAGACATGAATTCCAATTTCGCAGTGCGTAGGCAACATGCTGTTCACATTATTTTCTATCGCCCTTGTACATTTTCCTAATCCTCTTAATCTCGTCAGCGTTCTAGCACGAAGGATAAAGCAAGCGTCAGCGCAAACAGATTTCCAGGCAGTCCAACACGTGCAAAGCATGTGCGGAACTGGTCTTTTTTCAAGGGAAAGGGCCTTACGCGCAACTTCTCGATGGAAGGGGTGACAGGTCTGCCCGGTCAATTGTGGGGAGTCGCGGGAGACGCTGCTTTTCACTCGCGCTTGCAGCGCTCCTCTGCAAAGCTTCGTCTCTCTTGTCGAAACGTTGGCTCAAGCAACCTGAGGTTTTCCCCTCCCTTGTTCATTTTGGGATCTTGAAATGATGGCATGCCAAAACCTTAAATGGGGCACGTGCATTCTGAGGCATGTATCCTTGGCAGAGTTTGCTTCGGTATGCATTCTCACGTATTATATTCTCTGTTTACAGGTTTCAGCGTGAACATCGTCCCGCTTCTGGTCCACCTACATTTTGCCTGCCCGCAGTTTTATCACAATGCTTGGATATTGCACCGTTGCTCTAGAGGAAACCTGCAAACTGCCTGCATTGTAGCACTAGAATTCTTTGCTCATGTTTATGCTAGTGTTCATCCTGAAGTACTGCCAGCAGTTAAAGTGTGTGCAGCAGCACATATTTACTTTTTAAAATTGTGTATGATCCTGAACTGCCTTGTGATGACATGTGCACCGCTTGAGGAGCAGCGTTTTTTCTTTCCCCATCCAGCATGCTCCTTCCTTTGATATCAGTTTTGCAGACATGCCATGATCTACAATGTGAACTTCTGCATGTTTTTTTTGTGATTTTTTTCTCTTCTTCCTGTCTCTAGATTCCTTATGCATACTCTGAGAAGGTTGCTGGTCAGGACCGGTCAGTGATGCTAACTAAAATACAGTTAAAGGGCCCGCCGTAACGGCTCTGGCTGCTGACTGCAAGGTGGTGCAGTCAAATCCTCGCCACAGTTCGATAAAGGTGTAAAAACTCCCCTGTGCTGTAAGATGTCAGTGCATGTCAAGGAACACGTACATTCAGTCGAAATTAATCCACAGCCCTCCGCTAGGGCGTTCCTTTTTGCCAGTGTGCAACTTTCGGGCATGAACCTGCGTGCCATATCACAGCAGTATGGCTGAGGGTCTAGTTATGTCAGAACGTTGATGATGTTTGTTTTGAAAATATTTAAAATTGGTTACTAGCTCTATGAGTGCAGCTGTGCACAATGCCAGTGATGGCCAGTGTGCCATGCCTCTTGTTACCGTGGCATTGGGCTGAGGCTACTAATATAAAAACATTTCAGCACAAACACATCCAGCTGACAGTTTAGGACTATGGTTCTTGCATGCGATGCCTTGAAGGTGCACTAAACAGGATTTCTTGTAGTCTCAGTGTACATGCTGCGAACATTCTAACAAATGCCCCGGATCCCACATTTTTTTTTTAAAGTCACCACGGAGAGTAGGAGGAGTCAGCCAACATGGTTGGTATGGTAAAAAGCGTCTGGAGTGGCTTTCAGCCAATTGTGTTTCAGCTCCGCTGTGCCGTTGGCTGAGTAATATGCATGCAGAGTAGTCTTGGAAAATGTGTGGGCTGCAGTTTGGACTATGTACAGCTGTAACAGACGGTCGGGCACATCACCACTGTAGCTGCAGAAGAGAAAACATTGTCAAATTGCTTCGGATTTACTTCAGTGATATATATATTCTCTGAACAACAAATATGTACCGGTTTTATCAGATTACTACTCGCACAATGTCCAAAAAGAGTAGTGAAAATTACTTTGGGTATCTTAACAGATGATAGTATTTCCATTGGCCATCGCAGATTGACGAGGTCGAGTCTCTCAAAACCAATTAGTCCATGCGTATTTTACTTCCGCGGGCTTAATTTGTGGTGGCTATGTTGTCTGCATTTGAAACTATTCATTCAAAGAAAACATAATACCCCTACCCCCCCCCCCCCCCCCCCCGCCACCAGAGCACCTTTATTGCTCAAGTTGTTTTCTTTTTAAATCAATGCAGGCCTTGCTCGTCTGCCGGAAGCTGCTCGCGATTTTGCTGTAGCTCATTTGAGCATGGGCATATGCTGTTGAATAAAGAATTTTCAGATATTTTCTGTTTTGATGAATGAGCTCCAACATGAGATTCCTCACATGTACAGTACTGTTTGCGATCACCTTGAACACACAATGTTTCCAAAGAAGGGGCCATGCAGAGCACACACTTAAGGGTTTGATGTTGGTCTCGTATCGAGGTCGTTATTGCTTTTGTGGGTGCAGAGAGGAAGTTATGTGATCTAGAGCTCGGCACCTGATCACGTTTGAACAAGACGAGAAATTCTTTGTCACAAACTTTATTTCAATGAAAGCATAGTCGACGCATTGCTCGGAGAATGAGATACTGGCTGTTTGCGTTCACAAGGAACGAAAAGGAAGTGAACGCTAGTATAGGCAATTTCAAAGGAGCTGCAATGCAAAAGTGTGTGTGTTGTGGAAGTGAATTGGATATCTGCAGGGCGTCCAATCTAACCACACAGTTCCACAATGCAGGTTCTTTTAGCTTGTGGGCAGTTTTGGGATCAAGCAGGCTTCCAGTGAAATTTGGTCAGGCAAAGTAGTCTTTGTCAGGAGTAACCAGGCTGCACACTTTTCTTCTCAGTCGTATATTAAAGCTATTACGCCAGCCCTCAAGCTCTAAATTTCTGTATGGTAAGAAGAACCGCTCTCCTCACCTTCAAAGAACTTTTTTATCTTTAGGAAAGCCGTGAGGGCTCTGTTATACGAATGATAAGCAAACCACGGAGCGTGGTTACTTTTGACAGACAGTACATGTGGCCAAAGCCCAGCCCTCCCACAGCCTGTGCTGCCTCTAGGGCATACTCTAGGGAGTAGCGAAAAGTGCCTCTTTGCAACAGACTTATGTTAGCTGCATGTACCGGCTGTTTCAGCGAACATTTTCAAAAATTTTCAAAGATAGGATTTTTGAAGGAAAATTATGTCTTCGTGGCATAGTATTAACAGTATTGGCGGACATCAGAAAATGGGTGAACCATCTTAGCTAGTAGGCTGGTTATAATTTTTAATAAACTTTTTAAATAGTAGAGCTAGGTACCTAGTTGCAATTAGCGATTTGTAGCTGGTCGTTAGTAATAGCCATATCTTTCTAGGATTTCGAAAACACAATTACCCTCGGCACTGTGGCTCGACAAAATTTGGCTTTTTATGCGAAGCATATTACTAGTACAGCCCGTCGAACGCGGCGGTGGAGCTACCACCATGACCACGTGACACCACGTGACAACATGACGTCACAGCAGAGGAGAGATGGGCTGCCGGCTCGCGCGGTCGGCCGCGGCGGTGGAGGCTCCACATCAGAGGCGCGGCGGCTGACCACGTGACAACATGACGTCACAGCAGAGGAGAGATGGGCTGCCGGCTCGCGCGGTCGGCCGCGGCGGTGGAGGCTCCACATCAGAGGCGCTGCCTGCTGCTGGGGGTACATCAATACAGTCTATAGACCAGAATCCAGAGCCGCTCCTGGGCGCGGCCATTTTCCGCCGACTGGTGCGCCGCGGTGCGGGCATTTCTTTGGGGACTGCGGGGCTGCGGCAGCTCCGCGGCCGCGCCTGCATATAGCCGCGCTTCGGGCGCTAAAAAAACATTGCCGAGCATACTTCCTCAGCGTGGCTGTGTTGCAGGAAGTATTCACGTTATCAAAGGGAGCACATTGATGCGTTTTAATGACATTTAGTTTGACATTCACGTGAATTGTGCTGACGCTTAGAACGCGCTCGTGCTTATATCGCTACCGTCTTGGTGCTCCACTGCAAAAAAAAAAAAACTTTTGTTCAATATCAAGTATTAGGTGTGCGGCTAGCATGCAGTTCAATTCCCATGCACTCTTAATCCTTCGGCCATAAAGTACCACCCACAAACAGGGCTTTCTTGTAGCATGCGTGGTGCGCCAGTTTATCAACAAATTATCGCTGTGAGCTTAACTGAGTCGCAGCGCCAACAAAAAACAAAATTTGTCATGGTTTATGCAACCTGGATGCATAAAAACGTACTTTTGCTCAAATTATCAAAGCTTGAATGGAGATTAGCAGCTTTCACGAATTCTGAGGTCCGAAGTCGCGTTCACTTTATTCGGTAGCTCTCGCCGCGTGTGACAGCGTTGCGTAGGCGTTTGGCTAAGTGTGAATGAATGTATTAAAATCGCGCATATTTTCCTATGATTAAGGTAGATAGCAAAAGCAGAAAGACACTACGGTAAACTCTTTAACCCCCCTGATCCCTAAGACATGCGTGCGGAAAGAGCAACTGAAATCGGTAGCGGTCGTGCTTACAGTGCTGTGCATGAAATGTGTTTAATGGAAACTAGAGCAAGCTCAGCGCAAGGAGGTGATCGAAAACACGCGCCTCGTCGGGACAACCTTCAGTCTGCAGCTCGCCTATCCAGTTACTACAGCACTGAATCAAATCAATAAATCCACATTCCTGTGCCTAAAATTATCATAGATGATAGATAGCGCACGTAAAAGGCGGCAACAAACGACACGCCCGCGCAGAAATCTGCTTAGAAGTGCCGGTTTCCAGTCCGTACGCTACCTGGCCGACTACTCCGCGGGAAAAAATCCTTGCTGTTTGCAATACTATTCCAGAATTTCCCTGAGCAGCGCCGCCGCACCAGCGGCTCGGTGGAGCAGCGTCGCCGCTGCACTGCCAGCGTTTAGAATCCTGAGTATGTCATCATTGAAAAACGTAGCTCGAAAAACGAGACACAGAAAAGGTTAAGACAGGACACGAGCGCTAATCATCAATATCAATATCATCATGGTGGACACAAACAACGAGACAGACAGGCACTGCCTCGCCGCACTTACAACCAAATGAACGGAAAAAAACTCGGAGATGTCACGTTAACGACTAACTGCGCCGCAAGATAACCGCAGTACTGTCTGGTAAAGGGAAAATGTAGTAGGGGCGCACAGCACACACCCTCATATGTTATGATGAAGCACTACAACGACAGAAGCGAACACGTAAACATGCATTCTATGTGCGGCGCCGGCGCGACCCGCAGTCCATCGGGCCGCGCGCGCCGATAGATGGCGACTGGTGTCGAGAGTAGGGGCGCGCCAGCAGCCTGCGTGCGAGGGTAAAAGAATCTGGTCTATAGGGAATGGTGGCGGTGGTGGAATAACTAAGGGTGTTTCCAATTTACTTTCCATGGATGCCAAGAATGCTGTTGTAGCCGGTGCTGGGGCAGCGGTTGTACACTCTGCATTGAATTCACCGATGATCCCGTATGTAGCTGCCGCGGCAATCCTTGCTACACTTCTAGTGGTTGTATTAAAATGACCAAGTATTCAACCAAGGAAAGCCATGTATTACCAAGCCTTGCCATCAATATGCTTCGCATCTGACTAGGCTTAACCTTAGCTAAGCCTCAGCCATTTTTTTTTACTAGTTGCGTACACTGGAGGGGTTGCTTTGCCTGCATGCTTTCGAAAGCACATGTATTAGGTTTTTCGCGATGCAGCCAAATTTTGTCGAGCCACAGCGGCGAGGGTAATCGCATCTTCAAAATTCTTAAAACTTGTATGCCTATTACCGAGCAGGCTTCAAATCTCTAAGTGCAACTACCTGCCTAACACTACTAGTTAAGTATTAAAAATTAGTTAATGAGCTTTCTAATCAAGACAATTAAAAGATTTTCTGGCGTCCGCCAACACTAGTAATACTATGCCACAAAAGCTATATTTGCACCCCAAAATGCCTATTTTTGAAAATTCTTGAAAGCGTTCGCTGAAACACCCGGTTGTATGCACACAGCTGGAGAAACCATCAGGTTAAGCAAAATATCATCTTGACAAAATTGCTTTGACTTGCCGTTGCATGCAGAGAAGCCACAAAGCCCGAATTCGTGTATATTGCCAAAATTAAAGTTTAGCCTGCTCACAAAGCTGCGTGTGCAAAGAAACTGTCGTGCCTCTGGGCACAACCTTGAGGCTTTGCTTGCCTGCAGAACTTGAAAAGCACACCTTACGTTCGTCTTGCCAACAAAACTCTGCACAAAGACGCAATTCTAGTCCAGCCCAAAATCCAGATAGCTTGCACAACCTTCACGAGCGAGCTGTCCTGTTGAAAGCAAGATCCAGGTTTCTTGGATTGCCTCGTGGTGAGGAATTGTAATAATGCTTGCAGCCTGCTCAATCAGCTGGGTGCCTAATCCCTAATGACTGCAGGAAACAAGACCACCTTTTGAAAACACTATGACACTCGACAGCATCTCTGCAAACCATTTACAATGTTCATGTGAGCCAACAGGCCAGTGTGAAGTGTGCAGCACAAAACCAATGTGTTTTACCCTGGGATTACATCTTAGCACACGCATAAAATGACACTGATGATAAAGCAAATTGGCCTGTAGGGACGGGCCAATCCCTGACCGTCGTCCTGCTCCTCCATGGACATCCGAGAGAGTGCAGCCAAGGCAGCTGTGACAGGAAATCATCTTTTTAAGTGAACACAAGAAGCGACTACAACACAAGTCACAGAAGCTTGCAATAATGCCAATGACGATGGCGACTTCTTTCTCTGTCCCAAAGTTCTCAATATGAGTACTTAATTATTCAAGTTAGGCATTGACCTAAGCGCACACAATGTGTTGGACTGTAGAAGAACGGTAGATTGGGCGAGTTGGTGTTCCATGGCGAAAGTACAGCGCCGGGTTTGTCTACTCCTCTTCTAGTCCTGTCGTTTAGCGCTGTTTATATGTACTTTCGCAATGTGTTGGATGCTAAATGTCCAATGCATCTTATTACACCTGTCCTTGCAGAGATGCTATCTGCATTAGGAAAAGTAACTGTTGGTCAAATGTGCAGGGAAACCCCGAGGTGGAATAGATTTGTAAAAAGGGAGGAGTTACTCATTTCCATCCACCCAAGTGCACGCATACGGCTACGAAGGAAGGCTATACAGCTTTCTCAGAAACTTCGTAGTTAAAGAAAAATTCGACCTTGTCCGGGGTTCGAACCCAGGACCATCGCTTCGCCGGAGCAGTCGCTCTACCAATTGAGCTAACCGAGAAGGTTAGCATATGCCAAGGCTCTTCATTGGACTAGTTGGTTGCTGTAATTCGACATAATGGCTAGTGCTCAAGGAAGACGCACAGGGAAGGAATAGCGTCACCCTATCGCTTTGGGTCATAGCGGAATAGCGGGACGCTACTGCGCATGCGCAGAACGCTATCGGCCCTTGGGTGTTTGGGTGAGCGGGCGACGCTAACGCTAAATCGGCGAAATAGCATGCGCCTCAAAGCCGCTTTAGGTTGGGTCAACATGGCGGCGCCCGTCGAAGCGGGGCCTCTCGCCTCATCACCGATTCGTCGTTGCCGCTACTCTGTGGCTCACGCTCACGGCAAACTAAAGGCGCACGAGGCTTTCGCTTTGGCTGAAGTTGCCTGAAGAACAAAATTTGAACGGTAAAACACGCCAAACTTTCAGATTGCGTCCGTGTTTACAGGGAAGCTAGGCTTAGCCAGTACGCGTCGACTAACGTCAGAAAGCGCGGGAGGTTCGAACTACTGATCTCCACACACAGGTATAGTGCAGAGGTTTGCAATTTTGATTTTCTTGTGTGGATAGTATTGGCTCGGATTGAACATGTCCCCATTATAAAAAAATATTTTCATCATTTTTTGTATTTCCTAAGCAGAAATTGGTGACAGCAACAGTTTGCATATCGTTTTATTTATGCAATGAAAAAATACAGCATGTATATTAACTTATTTGTTCTGAAAGCTTCTCTTTTCCGCCGTCATGGCGCTGCCTTCAAGCAACGCAAAGCGACCATCCGCGACCCTATTCTATAGACAGGAAACGTGCACCCGTTCCCCTAACGCTAAGCGCATGCGGATAGGGTCACCCTATTCGCCCCGACCCTATTCTAAAACTCTCTATTGTCACTAGCGTCACTAGACAAGACATTAGCGTTTGTCTTGTCTGGATTCCTTCTGTGTGCGTCTCCCTTGTGCGCTAGCCATTATGTCGAAGTTACCATATGGTAGCGCAAGAGCGAATTGATCAATAACTTGAAATGGGAATTGTTGGTCAAACACTTGACCAGCGATGGGCCCTAAACATTTCACCAACACGTGTTATTGATCAATTTGCTCTCGTCTTGGTTAGATCGGTTAATAGAGTGACTGCTCTGATGAAGCAGTGGCCCCGGGTTCAAACCACGGACCAGGATGAATTTTTCTTTAACTACGAAGTTTCTGAGGAAGCTGTACAGCTTTCATCTGTAGCAGTATGCCTGCGCTTGGGCGGATGCGAATGAGTAATTACTCCCTTATTAGGAAAGTAACTACGATGCAACTGTCTGACAAAATCGCAACTGGAAGTTTACTTCTAAAAACTGGGTTGTGATAATGCTGTCGGACTGTTGCACTGGGCTGAGTGAAAGGGTGGGACACCACATGGTGCGTGTGCTGATCGCAGCCATATGGAACCGCCCCTGAACTGTAACGGCAGCCAGAACATGACACTTTTTCGTGACATTTATTCATAGTTTCAAGGCAGTGTCCTCATATACAGTTCAAAAACCTGCTTAACTAAGTATCTGCCCTAAGCAGGCAAAGAGCGCTACGACATATGGTGAGGAGATGGAACCCACCAGTTTGCTTGGGGGCAGTGGGACAATGCTGCAAAAAGCACCACTGCACTACCTAATTCAAAGGTACAAGGGTACAACAGTCTCACCACGCTCCCTGCTTTCAGTATTTTCATTTTCTCTTTCCACCGAGTATAACTCCTACTCAATAGCCAGCTAGCTGTGGCACGGATTTAGTTAAAATTTAATTTCCCACTGCAGGGCAAAGGTCTCTCCCATGTCTCTCCAATTAACCCTGTCCTTTGCCAGTTGCGCCCACTGTATGTCGGCAAACTTCTTAATCTCATCCGCCCACCTAACTTTCTGCCGTCCCCTACTACGTTTGGTTTCTCTTGGAATTCACTCCGTTACCCTTAAAGGTGCACTGAAGAGGAATCTGAACTCGAACCGCGGGAACTCGATCTACACGTTCCTAGCATTCTTAGAAACTGCTACTTATTGCCCTGTGTGGCCGATTTCCCTAATTAAATCGAATTAACGCCCGGCTCCCGCCTTTTTGTTTTAATTCTCCCTCGTACGGTGGGCGGAGTTGACCAACGCGGGGAATGCCTTTCAGCCAGCTCCGTGGAGGCTTTGCTTTCGCTTCATTTTGTATTTTAGGTTTCCGCGAATAAATAGTTTCATTTGCAGATAATATAACAGCAAAATAAACCCGCAGAAATAAAAATACGCGCGGACTATTTCCTTCTACGGACTACTACGTATTACTCCGCCGATGGCAGAGCGGCAAGCCGCCACGGGACAGGGTGAAAGGCACTCCCCGCGTTGGTAGACTACGCCCACCGTACGAGGGAGAATTAAAAAAAAAAGGCGGGAGCCGGGCGTTAATTCGATTTAATTAGGGAAATCGGCCACACAGGGCAATAAATCGGAGTTTCTAAGAATGCTCGGAACGTGCAGATTGAGTTCCCGCGGCAAAAAGACGAGTTCAGATTCCTCTTAGTGCACCTTTAAAGGGCAACTCCGGCGATTTTTCAGCCATTTTAAGTTAATGGCTGTTTTGTGTTCCTAAGAACCTCCTGTAATGTGTACGATACAAGGTTTTCAAAGGCAACCGTAAAATAATTTTTAAACAGCAAAACACGCTAAACTCGAAACCGAAACTGCAAAACCGAAACCGGGGAGGTGCCTTCGTGCGATATTAACTGTGACGTCACGAGCGGGTTTGCCGCGCTGTGAAGTCCCCGAAGATATCACAACTACTTTGAGCCGCGCTGTCGACATGACTGAACGCGCGGAGGACAGCTTTTCCGAGACCGATTCATTCCGACTCATTCGACGATTTTGGACTGGACGAGTCGCCTTTTAGGTATGGTCCACCGCCGCGCGAGCCAGCCTTGTCACACCACAGGCCGCGTAACCTGCAGCACGGAGACGGCCAGTGCCGGCCGACCCAGTCTGATGAAAGAATCTGCTGCCGGAACGTTGCCGCGGTGCACAACGTCCTTACAGGGGCATGCATCACCGACAGTCCTCTCTGCGAAGCTTTATCTCGACGGCGAGCTTTTGGAAGTGAGTTCACGCCAGCTACAGTTCTACAATCCAACATACCGCTTCTTCTTGACGGCCGCGCTTCGTTCAGCTGGCCGCTGCGATAGACGGTTGTACTAGAATAACGTTGGCACAGAATATGCCTTCAAGCGCCAGTTGAACGAAGCCTTAGCGAGTCCAAAGCTCCCTTTGAAGTACACGCTGTCTTCATAGCAATCTGGCGCGAAACGTTCCGAGCACAAGCGGGAATGCTTCCTCGGAGACCAGTTTACACGGCGGACAGCTCTCACCAACTTGTCGCGAAGGTTCTTATCGCTAGGAAACCTACGCTAGATCACGGCCGTTGTCACAGATCAAGAATTTGTGCACCCTACAGCACAACAGAAGTTGCCGTGACCCATCACTCTGGCGTACACATCACATCAGGCACATTGAGATGGCGCGAAAGTGCACAGGTGGTCGAAATAATTCCGGAGAGCTCCACTACGGACCTCTTTCTTCCTTTCTTCTTTCACTCCTCCCTTACGTCGCGGTTCGGGTGTCCATTACTGCGTCATTTACTTTCCTTAAAACCAATTTTCAATTTTCCCCTGCACTGCCAGCGCCAGCGCGCGCCCAACCAGCTTGACACGCCGCCCCGCCAGTGACGTCACAGAACAGGGTGGCCTGTAGAAGTTGCTCGGTCAGTGGGTGCCGCTCGCGTCGAGGAGCGCTTGTCTTCAAAATTCGCTTGCGGAAAAACTACGCCGGTTTCAGGTGCGAAATTTTACATGAGGCATCAGACTATCATAAAGAATACACGCTTAAAATTTCATTTCAATCGATGCGCATCGAAAAATCGCCGGAGTTGCCCTTTAAGGGCCAGCGGTTATCCTGCCTTCGTATTACATGCTCTGCCCAAGCCCATTTCTTCCTCTTGATTTCAACTAGGATATCATTTACCCGCGTTTGTTCCTTCACCCACTCCGCCCTCTTCCGATCTCTTAACGTTACACCTATCATTTTTCTTTCCGTAGCTCGCTGCGTTGTCCTTAACTTAAGCTGAACCCTCTTTGTTAGCCTCCACGTTTCTGCCCAATAGGTGAGTACCGGTAAGATACAGCTGTTGTATACTTTTCTCTTGAGGGATATTGGCAAACTGCCATTCATGATCTGAGAGAACCTGCCATATGCGCTCCAGCCCATTCTTATTCTTATAGTTATTTCCCTCTCATGATCAGGATCAGCTGTTACTACCTGCCCTAAGTATACATATTCTCTTACTCCTTCCAACACCTAGCTACCAACAGCGAACTGCTGTTCCCTTGCTAGGATGTTGAACATTACTTTGGTTTTCTGCATGTTAATTTTTAGCCCCACCGTTCTGCTCTGCCTGTCTAACTCATGGATCATGCTTTGCAGTTCTTGTCCTGAGTGCCTTAGCAAGGCAATGTCAACAGCGAATCGCAAATTACTCAGGTATTCTTCATTAACTCTTATCCCCAACTCTTCCCATTTCAGGCCCGGAATACCTCCTGTAAGCAGGCGGTGAATAGCTTTGGCGAGATCGTGCCTCCCTGCCTGACACCTTTCCGTATTAGAATTTTATTGCTGACTTTATGGAGAACTATAGTAGCTGTACAATCGTTATAACTATCTTCCAATATATTCACATAACACTCTTCCACACCCTGATTCCGCAATGCCTGCATGAGAGCTGAGATGTCCACTGAGTCAAATGTTTTCTCGTAATCAATGAACGCTATATATAGGGGCAGGTTATATTCTGAGCATTTCTCTGTCACCTGATTGATCGTGTGAATGTGGTCTATTGCCGAGTATCCTTTACGAAACCCTGCCTGATCATTTGATTGACTGAAGTCTAAGGTTGTCCTGACTCTATTAGCGATTACCTTAGTAAATACCTTGTAGGCGACGGACAGTAAGCTGATCGGTCTGTAATTTTTCAAGTCCTTGACGTCTCCTTTCTGATGAATTTAGATAATGTTAGCGTTCTTCCAAGCTTCTGGTACTCTCGTGGTCACAAGGCAGTGTGTATACAGGGTGGCTAGTTTTTCTAGCACAATCTTTCCTCCATCCTTCAACAAATCTGCTATTACTTCATCCTCACCAGCTGCTTTCCCCTTTTGCATTGTTCCTAAGGCTTTCTTTACTCCATCCTTCGTTACTGGCGGGATGTCCCATTGCTGTGCTCGACTGCCTCTCTCAGTAATTTGATGATTACATTCGCTACTGCATAGATTTGTGTAGAACTCTTCGGCTACTTTAGCTATCTTCTCCATATTGCTAATGACATTGCCCTTTTCGTCTTTTATGTCATACATCTGGTTTTTACCTATGCCCAGTTTTCTCTTCACTGACTTTAGGCTACCTCCGTTTCTTAGAGCATGCTTGGTTTTCTCCATGTTAAACTTTCTTATGTCGGCTACCTTGCGCTTATTTATTAAGTTCGTTAGCTCTGCTAGTTCTATCCTGTCTGTGGAGTTAGACGCCCTCATGCTTTGGGGTTTCTTAATCAGATCTTTAATCCTGTCTAGCCATCCTACCACCGGCTTCTGCGGCGCACTCTGTAACGATAGCTGTGAGATTATCATTCATTGTTTCAATACTACGGTCGTCTTCTCCAGTTAAAGCGGAAATCTGTTCTGAAGCGATATTCTGAATTCCTCTACCTTCGGTTTGGTTTGGTTTATGGGGTTTAACGTCCCAAAGCGACTGAGGCTATGAGAGACGCCGTAGTGGAGGGCTCCGGGAATTTCGACCACCTGGGGTTCTTTAACGTGCACTGACATCGCACAGTACACGGGCCTCTAGAATTTCTCCTCCAAAGAAATTCAGCCGCCGTGGCCGGGATCGAACCCGCGTCTTTTCGGGTCAGCAGCCGAGCACCATAACCACTGAGCCACCGCGGCGGCTCCTCTACCTTCCCTCGTAATGGTTTGGTTTATGGGGTTTAACGACCCAAAGCGACTATGGCTATGGAGACGCGGTAGTGAAGGGCTCAGGAAATTTCGACCAACTGGGGTTCTTTAACGTGCACTGACATCGCACAGTACACGGGCCTCTAGAATTTCTCCTACAAAGAAATTCTAGCCGCCGCGGCCGGGATCGAACCCGCGTCTTTTGGGTCAGCAGCCGAGCACCATAACCACTCTAATGCTAACTCTCTATCTCTAATCTAATAATGAAGGGCGCAAGGCTGAATTAGGCGGTAACAACAACAAGAAAAAGAATAAGTGTAACTGGGTGAAGTTTGAGAAGTATCGTTTATTCAGTACAGTGATTCCCAAAGAATGTTGAAAAAACGGCTTTTAACTACGAAAAAGTTATATCTGGCAGCTCATCCTCCGTTCTGCTGGCATACCCGAGAAACCTGGGTCATTCGTACAACAAACGCGGCATCTGCGGAATTCGCCGACCCTCATTATTCTACACTATGACTACAAAGGAAGACCAAATAACCACTGTTCTTTTTCAGTGCAGACAGTGACTATGGAGAACAGCAGTCCGTTATAGCTTCACGATTGCCGCGTAGTCGGAGTGACTGCCTCATGCCATAAATCACCCCCCCTCCCCCTCCCCGAACTGCCGGAACGTTACAGCCACAACTTAAACAAGTCTTTCAGGTCACATTTTATTTTAAGAAAAAGAATTTCAGGTACAGGTGCTCCTAGCCGCGACAGCCGTGCCGAGACACGGCGTTGGGGACGGGCTATGTGCCCTCTCCGTCGCTGCGGCCGCTGTTCCTCAGCGGCTGGTTGCTCTGACCGCGATGGCCGATCCTGGCGCGTTGGGCGGCTATCCTCTTCACTCCGCTGCACCGGGCCTCTCTCGTGTGGTTGGCGGCCATCTGCAGCCTGCTGCTCACCACCAGAAAAGGCGAAGAGGACCTGCCGCATGTGCCTCCGGCAGTACTTGCGCTTGTGCGTCGCCGGGTGGTCGGTCGACACACGGAGTAGCAGATTCCGGTGATCGAGCGATTGCTTACATGATTTGATGCACGCCGCCTAAGACAGCCGGCTGTAGCAGAGAACTGTCCTCCTGCGGTTCCGCCGCTGCATGAATTTAGTACAAATTTATTAGTATTTTTTTCTTTACACAGAAAAATCCAAACCCTAGTCAGAATCCGTGCGTCCATTCGGGATGCCGAACCCATATACCATACTGCAGCATACCATACCAAGTACGCTGCCACCTAGAACTCAAAGAAACTGTAAATTTTGGAAATTAATATCCCAAAGCGACACATGGGCTATTAAAAATGCAATCTATATCAATGTGGATCTGCGTGGCCTTGAAGGCACTACCAATGCCCACATAGGCTGAGGCTATTGCAATGACCTCGTTATCTTGGAAAAAAACTAGAGCAACTGTACTGTTGATCCAGGGTGGGTTTAATGTGAACTGAAACAAAATGCTGTAACAGTTCTTTATGCAGGAAGATGGAGCGGCAGACACGACCCACGTAAAGCCCCTGCTTGAGGGGCCGACTAAAGTGGTAGGCCGCGTAAAACTTCGTCCGCGAGGCGTGCATCACTGTGCCGTAAGAGCTTTGGGAGTTGAATCTAAAACAGGTTATTTTGGACTAAAAATGTCTGATTACAGTCAGGCGGGTTAGATTCATTTTAGTTCTTGCTACAACACTTTCGTCGACGTTCAGTTGCCAGTGCGCTCGCTGATCATGGCTTTCAGCATCTTGATACGTAAAAAAAATTGGCAGTGGCCTAGCTCTGGTTAAGGCGGGGGTACCACGGCGGCCATCTTGGACAAGACGTTAGTTGAACCATCAGGGCGGCTCCACTTGTCCGTGGAAGCGAAAAAGCGCTCCTCCGAGGCGGTCTGGTCCTCCTCTCTGCGTTACCTTGACCTCCTCTCCCTCGCGTTGTGGCAGAAGGAGGCGGTTAGTCACGGAGGGGGATAAACGCCATGACAATGACGACCGCGCTCGAACGTGTTTGGCACACGGGTACTGCTTCTTTCGTCCCTACCCACCCCTTGGCGGCCCTGCCGTGGTGCCTGGCGATTCTTTTTTAGGAGGCACTATTTCGTATGTAACCTTTTGCGGGGCTAGTTTATGTGACATTGTGTTCAGTTGGAGTCAGCGCCCGTCCTGTCCGTCTTTCTGTGTGTTTTGTGTAGAATTTAGCGCTGTTTTTACTTTCCTGAACACGAAGTCTCTATATCTGTGACATTTACAGAAATTATATTTTGTTTCCATTTTTTCCAGAGTTGTACACGTTGTTTTATAGTTATTCTTTTCTCACGACCCTGACAAATATTTTGATGACTAGCAGCGGCAGCCACGGCAAGCAATATTACAAAATAAAGCTTCGTAGGTTCCACTGGCATCCATAACAAAGGGCCACAAGACATCTATGGGCTATGGCCTTCGTAAAACTATGGATGATGTCGAAATGGATGCAGCGGAATAGTAGATGACCTCTTGGTTTCAAAGGGTTGTTGCCATGCGTGTTGTCACAGCCTTTTCTGCGGTCAAAGGCGCGTGGCGCGTAGCTTGTGTGCTATTGATTCCCGTTCACCACACAAACGTTTATTTCGCAATTCCAGGAAAAACACCAGCAGTGAAACATCAACCCGAGATTTCGAAGCATGGCGAGTGTTTTTATTTTCTACCCACACACTGCCAGTGCTATGTAGAATTCCAAGAGACAGCTGATATGGTAACAGTAAATAAGAGAAAATGGGCAGAATAAGGCATATCAGAATGGTACAAACATATTGCGTTCAAGTCGTTGGGTCAGTAGCTGCGGAGAGGTAGTCTGTGACGTTGAGATACGTTGCAAGTAATGCTGATTTTCTTTTTTTCCGCCCGCGCATCCGTGTATGATAACAAAAATCCCGAAAGCGCTTAGGGCCGCAGCCGGCAACATTCTTTTCGTTCACTTTTTATTGTCAAATAAACTACTACCACCACCAAGGTTCGAAAAACGAAAAGGAAACACTGGCTGCGAAACTTCCACTGGAGACTGCGGGACATAGCTGGCAAGAGCTAATAAGTACTCATTACAATCGCGTCGGGTTTCTCCCTACTGTGGCCTTAGCATAGCATTTCCATCCATTCATTGGAACTGCATTTTGTTGCCACACGAGGCAACGTTGCTGCTTTTGTGATATCGTTTTGTGATATCGGCGAGTGTGTAGCCTCAGCAGCCGTGCTCCGCTGTAAATAAAGTTTTATTTTTTATTCTGGTTCTTAGTGCGAACTTTTTTTTGGTAATGAGCAACTAAATATAATGTACATACCTGAATAGAGCTACTCTCGCTCTGCCAGTGACGACGACCCCTTTCCGCGATAGCTCTAACGATTCCGCAGGTTTCGTGTGCGCAATTTCCGCAACCGTCGAACGCGAATTCACGTTTTGGGGAATGCAAATGGCCAACAAATGAAGTTTTCACAACGGTGACCTAATATCGACTATTTTCACAGTGCAGGATGCACATGCAATGAAAGGAAAGCTCTGGTCGGACCCAGACTGCCGCGCTCTTGGGCAGCCAGCAGCAGTCACCGGCGTCGCTTGTGGATTAGGAATAAGGACGTTTTATTTCGCCATCGAACGTACTTCAGGATAAAGCGATTCAAAATTGAATATCACATCGGAGAAAGCAGGGACAATTAGAAGCGTCGGTCCTACGCGATGTCAGCAATCCGGCCACCGAATGTTTCCGAGGCGCGCGATCACATCGGTGGTTTCTACAAAGTTGTCGCGCTGCATAAACAAGCAAAGGAACAACAGGTACACAAATAGGATTAATAAAACAAAAGCGTAGCTCTCGTTTTACCTCACGCGAACAAACATAGCTGTTTGCATACAGCGCTGTAAAAAGGAGTACTGGTGTGCAGTCGCCCTGTGTTATTGGCGGAGCGAAGGGATGGCGACGTCAGTGCGGGCCGTGTTCGTGACTCGAAGGCATTCCAAAATCTCGAATGCCTTCGCGGAGCTCCATTGACTTTATAGTATGTCAGCCAAATGCCATTGAATAGTTCGTGCAGCTGCACAAGGCGACATCCGACTCGAATGACACTCGGTTGGAAGGTATTTGAAACGCCCGTGTAGCAGAGATATTGCTAATCTCAGGCTCGTGATGCTTTCTTAGATAACAGCATGTGATCAGACGCGAAAGCAATTACATCTGCTATGACATATTTTGCAAGTATTTGCGAAAACAAACTAATTTTCACAATGTGCTGCAGCACCGATCGTCACTACCTGCAACACCCATCGTCACTATCATCATTTCCAAATAGCACCTCTTTTTGCCATGTGACAACGCAATGAAAGTGCCATTCGTTCATGGGGAGTGCGCTTCGTGAAAGTATCACTAAAGTTGCCGTGTGACAGGGGTATAAATCCCCCCACGCACGCGCACAAACACATTCAAACACGGAAAATGGTACGGTTTCAAAAATATCTTTGCCGTGTACGATCATACACGGTAAACCATTTTTGAAAAGTCACTAAATTGCGTTTGAAAACTATCAAAATGTAGCAGTTACAACTCAAACATGATGCCACTTCATTTTCAGAAATTATAACTTTTTATCGTCACGTGTATACAAGTACGCTGGACGAAGTTCCTACGGTAAACTCAGATTTCTGGATTTCCTGCAGCGCATACAGACCCCCCACCCCGGCGGCGCAACATGTAGGCTCTCAGCCCTGATTTCTCTTCACTGCTGCCGAAAAAAAAAATCGACTACACGTCTTTCCGGGTGGACGGTCGCTTTTAGATAATGGGACTCTGTCAGCTAGGGGGATAGGGGAAATGAACAATAACGCCCCTGCACACTGCTTTGTTTTCTTTCTCCACATGGACTCAACAAACGCACTCGCGCAAGGCCTCGCGTATTTGTGTGTGTGTAGCTATTTTCGTCTTGTTATATGTCCGCAGCTGTATCCATGAGCAGGCAGAGAAAAAAAAAAAAGCTGCTGTGTTGGTACTATCATGTCAGCAGTTCGGATACTCGAGCCAGTACTAACGGCTTACTGTATTGCATTATGCCAAGTTTTCGATTAGCGTACCCTCCTAGCGGCCGCCAGGCGGAGCACGTTTTATGTTAGTGGTCCAACAGCGATACCAGACACTCACAGAGAAAAAGACGACGGACAAGGAGGCTCCTTCTGTGTGTCTCATCTTATTCTGTGTCAGTGTCTGGCAGGGCTGTTGTCCACTCAATCCCTATGTATCAACTCCAAGTAGCCCAATCTGCCGTTCTTCAGAAACGTGTTTGCAGGGTTGCCTGAACGCCCTTGAATGTTTTCTGCGAAAATGCATTTATAATTGTGGGTGCAGGTGGTCTCCAGAGCAGTAACGGGCAGTGCTGGCTTCAATAGGCAGAAATGAAAGGGGTGAGTCATCTGTGGACACGCCTTCCCCGGTGCACTTTACAAGGCTACGCTGGCGAACCTGACCGCGTCTTGTCGCTCGAGTCTGTTGACTGTCAGGACCACGCATGTAACTGCGAGCGCATAAAGGCTACTGGCAGTGTACGGTCCCCCCACCCCCCGCAGTTGTTGACGGAGCAAGCGTCGTTCCTGGAAAGAAACGCGGAACGCACCGCTTCACCACGACGGTGAGAGCAAGGGTTGGGTGCCGCGCTAAAGATTTTTATTACAAACCCCACTGCGCCCAGGGCGGGTGCGCCCTGACAAGTTGTACCCACTCCCCGCAGCAGAGGCACACAGGTCTGTCTCCTCTTTCTAGCCTGGCCTTGGCTGCAGAAGAACCTTGGATTGGAACGGCCACATGTCAATCGCCTTCGCAAAACATCAGCTTCGCAGAACTGTGAAACCCCCTCCCTATTGTAAACAGCGTGACGTCAAAAAGTTGTGGCCCCGTTGGCAGAACTGACAACTTTTGGTTCTGAGCCGGTGTTGTTGGTCCCGAGGGCTCCTTCGCCGCCTTTTTACCCCGATTCGAGACGCCTCGCCGGCCCTCACAGGATAGAAGAGGGGAAACGCTTGCGCTGAATGACTTAGGCCGGGTGGCAGGAGCGCGCTCCGGGCGCCAGTGTATCCGGCCGGTGCCTCATAATAGACCTCTCCCTGATGTAAACAGTGTGACGTCAAAAAGGTGTGCCCCGATGGGCAAAATCGTCGAATTTCGGTTCTGAACCGGTTTTTCAGGTGCCGAGCACTCCCCCACCAGCTTTGTTCCCTGATTCGAAACGCCTGGCAGCCTTCTTCTCCCAGTGTGAGCCTTCTCGGTACGGCGCATGTTTTGCCCTTCGGACCAGAAGCACGTGCGTTGATGACGTGTGTCTTGAAGGAAGCCAGTTTTCTTTGCACGTGTTGGCCTGCCTGCAAATCTGTATGCGCAGTCGCGTTTTTTTTCTTTTTCAGGTGAGAAAAATGTAGAGCCTAAGATGTGTGTCCCAGAAAATAGGCAACGGGCGAACGTAACTCCGGCGCCGACGGAGGCGCCTCTCGCGGCGAGCAGCGCACCGGAGACAGGATACGCTCGCCGTCGCACACATTGGCAGTCAGCTCCGCATGCAATCTGATCGCTGCGGCTGGGCTGCATACTCTTTTTGCGAAGAATGCCGGGGTCAAATACGAATGATTCTCCTGCTGTTGTCAATCTGAAATAACAATGAGAGATGCGAGCCAGAAAAATACAAGCGATGAACAGACGTAGCTTACCTCGATCTCCACGCTCTTCGGCGGCGCGTTGATTTTATACCTGTGCTACACGGGCACTTTCGAATGACATCTGAGTCGAATGGCAGTCGAGACTTGGAATGGCATTCGAACTCGACGGACTCCCGCGGTGCCACACGGCACTTTCCAAACGTATTCGAAATTCTCAGCTCGTTTTCAGTGTACAACGACGACTACGGTCACGCTAGTCCGACAACGGCACTATCACGGTGAACAGCAGCATATGATTATAGTGAACTATCTAGTTTATTATAACATTATTGTAGTGGCGCAAGTTTTTTGGCTAAACGACACCGACGAGTCCGTTCAGCGGACGGTCAGCTTTCATGCCCTCGGGAGTTCGGCGGCTGAGCGAAAACGCGCTGATGAGGTGACGGTGCGAATACATGCGCGCTTATACATTATGCGGATTGGAAATAAGCGAAACGAGCGCCTATATTTCACATGTGCACACATGGACACTCACTAGCGATAACCACTTGCCAAATTAATTTCAGTCGACGACGACTCCGTTCCCTTCAGCGACGACTGGGCCTAGCGAGCCCGCAGGGTTGGATCGGTGATTGTGAAGAACGAATTCACAAGTTTTAGCAAATGCAAATGGTCAACGAGTGTAGTTTTGACGCGAGTGACATGAAATCAACTATTGCTTACATCGCAGGACGCGCATACGATGAACGGGAAGCGGCGGTGTGACTCGAGCTGCCGAGCAGTGCTTTACGGCCAGCAGCAGTCGTCGCCGTCGCTAGCTTGTGGGTATCAAGTTAAGCCATTTCAGTTAACGCGAACGGTCACCAAACATACTTCTGGATAAAGTAGTTTAAAATAAAGTACGGGGCATGTCGGAGGAAGCCGGGAAAATTAGCGAGAAGCGCCGGTCCTACGCGATGTCAACAACCCGGCTGTCAAGTGTTTCTCAGGCGAGCGATCGTGTCGGCGCTTCCCACAGATTGTCGCACTGCGTAAACAGGCACGGGTACAACCGGTACAGAAGAGAAGAGATTATTTAATAGAACTAACGCGAATATTTCGTTTTATGTCTTGCAAACCAGTACAAGCTGTTCATACGCAGCGATGTAAACAGCAGCATGAGTACAGTCGTCCTCATCGGCGCACTCCTGGAGAAATTTCATGCACACGCGGTAAATGTTCGTTGGTGTACTATTATCTGCAAGCACTCACTTAGACGGAACATGAACTATTTGTTAAACAAACAGCGGAAAAAAAGCGAGTAGCGGGTATCGAAATGAACAGCCATAGAGCCGAAAGCAGTCGCGCGGCTCGCGTTTCGAAGGCATTCCAAAATCTGGCATGTCTCCGCGGAGCTCCTTTGACTCGAATGTCATCTGAACCGAATACCGTTGAAAAACTTCGTGTAGCAGCGTTAGTTCGGCAGTCGAGTCGAATGACATTCGGTTGGAAGGCATTCGAAACGCCCGTGTAGCAGGGGTCTGCGCCATGCATTTCCCCATTATTTCGGAGCCGCTTGAAAGCACGAGCTCTTTCACGTTGTGCACGTGACTGGCTTCAAGCAAAAGCTTGCCCTTTTTCAAGTTCGCTCCTCGGAAGAAGGAATTCAAATCGTCCAAATCGCGAAATGCCGCCGATATAACTATCGGCACGCTTTCCACCACCATTCTACCAGCCTCGCGCAAGGCTGCCATGCCGTCTGCTACGGCGGAGCAATCCTGCGATATGTTCCCCGCTTGCCCGCTAGATGGCGCTGGTTGTTCAGCGATCGTGGCGGCTCCTGACGACTGCCCGTTGCCTATAGTGAAAACATTTTTTTTTTCTGTCAACTTGAAGGAGCGAAAATTGCTAATTGATCACGTCCACTCAGTGGAGCAGATTGTCAATGAAAACTACCTCCATGGGGAAGTGACAGAAAGTGTGTGTCCTGAGTGAATCAACTTGAAATTCGAGGCCAATACAATGGGGTTTTGTTACGTTTTGCGCTAATAATAATAAACACAATCTTTATGCGAACATAAAGTGCCTCTAAACAGATATGCGAAGCTGAAGAGATTACCGCGCATGCGGGAACACTTTATTTGCAGAGCCATCGCTATATGTGCTCATTCATGTGCAAGCAAACATTTTGACTTAGAAGTTACATTCAGCCAGAGCAATGCCTACTCCCGTAATATCTTAGAATGTCATGAAATATTGAGGAAAATAGATGTGTGTGTAAATGATGGCAGATTTTTTTCACGTTTCATGACCATGCACACAAAAACAACCGCTGTGGCAAATGCTATTTCAAGGCCGGAATGCGAAGACAATGCAAGCATGCTGCTGCTGTATGCTTTTTTGTAAACAAGCATGAGGAACCGTCCTGAGCAAGAGGCTGAAGCGTTCGTCAGATCTGGTAAAATGTAGAGTTCCGGACCCTTCCAATTAGGGTTTTTTCATAACCACGCTAATAAAAATCTGGTCGTAAATGTTTATCAGGTAGACGAGCACCATTTTGAAAATATTTATGGTCTTTCTTCTAATTTGTGAATACGGATCGACACTAACGTCATATTATGTTCCCCGCTTTGTAAACCAGGTCAAAAAACAATTCGCGATGTAAAACCTGCTTCCCACATAACCTTGCTGAATTATCCTGAAGTCCTTGATGGTTTTGCTGAGAGGGCTTCGAAATCTGCTGAAAAATAGCTCTTAGACAAAATGTTTTCACCAATGTCATCCACAGACCACCCAGCCAAAGGACTTCATACCGGTTTCCAATAAATTTCACCAGAAGCTCTCGACCCCTCGTGTTCACGGAACTATCCTGAGTAGTAGTAGTAAGTGGCTTTTATTGTAAATGAAAAAGAAGGTAAAAGGATTCTTGCCAGCGCCGGCATCTGCTATCATGTCTAGAAGCACCTGAGCTGGGGCTGGGGGATGGAAATGGAAAGCGAGATGACAGTGAAGGGGAAAACAAAGGGTAGAGAGAGAGGGAAAACCTTCCCTCCTGCTTGTATTTCCATTACGCGAGGCGATACAGCCAGTGGGAAGGACCGCGAAAGTTGCCGGCGACCTGACACGTGAGGCGCGCACTTCGGGAGAGGGCGACCGCGCTCTCTCTCTCTCACACACACATACACTACGCTCGCCCGCTCCACAAGCTCCCCTCTCACTCGCATACACCAAGCTGCCCCGCACGCCCGCAGCACAATTTTCTCCATTCTTGACCGGAGCGGAATTCCAGCCATGACTAACAATGAGGGACACCACCGCTTTTGAGCACCCGCGAGCAGATTGGCACTTGCGCTGGCACGTGGCAAGTGCCAGCGGTGCGAGCAGCAAGCCCACCATAGCAGACTTCCATATTTATGCAACTCACCTACTCCTATCTAGACACTACACGCGCAATCGTGCAGCGCCATGCGCAGCAAATGTCGCTGTACTATTGTGGAGCAGCTCTTCCGGAAACCGCCATTTACAAGAGCTAGTTTTGAATCATAATACCCTGTAGCCGAGACTGACAACTGATTGCATTTCTAACGATTTCGGTATCCGTGGTTTGCACACCGCTGAGGGAAAGTACTGGTATTTCATGCAGTGCAAACAATGGCAAGAGATGCTGGCATTGTTTTTGCTGCATTGCGCGCATGCATATCACCAGCTACGCTCCCATATACCTTTCAAGAATGTTATCCGTGCATTCTTTTTTTCTTGCAGTGTGTGATTGACATATAATTTTGGGGGCATGCTTTGCCACTACAATGCTAGTGAAATCGCACTGTCCACACATGCACTTCGCCACTGGTAGAGGCAGAAGCAGAAGGCTTCATTCACTTCCATTGATGTGCATTTTCAAAAGACAAACGCATGTTCCTTATAAAAACAGGACCATTTTATTGCAACATCTGCTAAGCACGTTCAGATGCCTTGCACAACTCCCCCACACATCATGGTGGCAGCCTGCAAGCAAACAAGACCATACCAATGTCATATGTGAGTCTATTTTCAGGAAGTGACAGGAAATGTCAGTGCTCAAAAGTGGGTATTAGCTTGTTCTTTACTGCTCAACCATTGCAGTTACTTTCCATTGACTTAGTGTTTCAGTAACACACAAACACATATGCTTACCTCCCGTCATACAAAAATGTGAGGGCAGTAACGGAAAAGGAAAGAAAATATGTGCATAAACATAGCAAGTGGACTGAAAAGTCCTTACATACATCTAAGTAATTTGCTGCCACTGTAACAATGAGAGCAGATATGTTAGGATAAAAGCCTGCTGGGCACGATAGAAACATATTCTGCTTACGCCATACAGGGTGATACAAAGCTGCTGGAACAATGATACACTGCTTGTTTTGATGTCACCAGCAGTTCACGAAGAAAAAGCTTACCAGCAGAAGGCTGTATCCATTACACACAAGCAGAAAAATGTGAGCTGTGAGGTTGAATATCCCTTGAAAGTGTATATTGATACTGTGCTTCCAAGGAAAGTGAACGCCACAAGCGGGCTAGTAGCAAAAGAAAAGACGCAGCTATAGAACAGAAGGAGCAGGCATAAGAAGTACAGCATGTCCAACTAAGCTATACTTGGGAAAAAGAAACAACTCAACAGTGCCGTTGCAACGGACATATAAAAGCCCCACATTTTTGAAAACATAAAGCGGAAAGAAGTGAAAACACACTGTTTCATGTTTCATATAGCAGGGATCTCAACGGTTACATTTGAAAATCAATTACAAGCATATTTAGAGTGCATTCATCCACAAATGTGCTTCAGCGCCTTTTCAGCTAAGGAAAACACCCAACTCAACGAGGGCTGTGTAGCTTTCAAGCATTTGTATGAAACAAGTGATAAGTTTATAGCAAAAATACCCTCTATAATGATTTTACCTCACATATACTCACCTACGAGGCCATAACAGGAGGGCGGAAAGAAAAACTATATTGTTGCAAAAGAGCAAACGACTAGGCGCCTTACGAAATGTCACAGTGCCGTGACACTGGTAATCTTGCACACGCGTTCATGAAAAACCGCACTCGATAACACACACTACGAGGTAGCTCACGCACGCGACACAGGTACAGTTGGGACTTCAATGCACATACTAATAACAAAATTGCGGTCCGAATGGCTCACCTGCGTTTGGCCCTGACATCAGCCATGCGCGTACGAAGCTTTGTGATCGTCGACCTTTTGCGCTGAAGGTATCGCCGCCGATTCCCCATTTGACACTTTTACACACAAAGAAACTGGCAAGATAACATGATAAAAAACGGCGCTGCACATAAATACAAAAGCACAGTAAAAAAAACAGCAACAAGCAAAACAGCACGATACATCGATGACAGCCTGCGGAGCAGCCGAAGAAGCGACCGAAAGGCAGGACAGGCTTCAGCGTAGTCAGTCGTCCGTACCGGTACAGAGTACCGGGGCGAGAGTTGCGGTCGTCACACACACAGGGGAGGCGCTGCGCACACGTTTCAGTAAACCCCAATAGTTACTGTCTCGTACGTCTTGCTTCAAAATGTTTGACAGCGCCACTGTCGTTGACCGGCGGAACTCCATTGTTGAGTCAAAACGCCCGCGAGATTCAAATGCAGCAGCCCCGTCGACCAACAAACGGGGCGAGTGCGAGCTAACATGAGTCGTTTATCATACCGAAATTTACATCACTGGTAGTTTAAGACCAGCGACTTCAGTTCCTGTCAAAAAAGCCTGGAATATAACAGTGATCTTTCGCGCTGGATGTATTTTGCGGAGGTTACGGCGCACCAAAAAATAGCGCAATTGAATGGCGCAGTAATACCGTTCTGTTTGTCATAGCGAAATTCGGACTTGAGCAGGTCCTTGAATATTTCCTAAATATTTCGTGTGCAAAATTTGTTCCCTATACGACGTTTACTTGCTTCTAAACCTCAGATCAAAAAAGCGCAGTTTCTAGGTTACGACCAACTTTGAACAATGAAAACTAAAAAATTATGACATGTAGCTCAATGAAATTTTCAAGAATTAACAACATGGGTACTATCTACAATCCTGCTAAATATGTTTGTGATTTATGAACTGGACTAGGAGTTATTAATGCGCCATTCTTTTAAATTTCACACTTTTTTATGGCACCAGTTCTAAATAACCACCCAATATAACTCAATAAATTGCCTGTAAGGTCCTCGAGTCACACTTAATCTAAAAGCTGCAGAAGCAGTTTTCTTTTCGGAGCAGTAGTTTTCGTCAACAGCAAATCCAACGCAGGCAAGTCGAGCAAAAATATCGTTTTATGCCCCTCGCTCTTTTGCTCACTGCTATCATACTAACGTGAATAGCTTTTAGCGACACATACCATCGCAAAGAAGATACAATTATCTTTACAATGCGCTCAATATCATTTTTCTAGCGCAAACGGATGAGCCACACGGCTCACACAAACATGACAAAAAACGGCTGCTGACCGCCGCTAGCGTGGTACCGCCGCCTTAAGCCTGGATATACAAGAGAAAAGCTGCAGTTATGCTTTGTTTGAAGCCATGGCTGTCGCAGTTCGCGCACAACGCACTGGGAGCACCATGACAACGGTGTAGGCAAGCGCGTTATATAGACCAGAATTTTGAGCCTCTCCCGGGCGCGGCCATTTTGCGCCGACTGGCGCGCCGCGGTGCGGGCGTTTCTTTGGGGACTGCGGGGCTGCGGCAGTTCCACGGCCGCGCCTGCATATAGCCGTGCTTCGGACGCTAAAAAAACATTGTCGAGCATACTTCCGCTGCCTGGCTGTGTTGCAGGAAGTATTTACGTTATCAAAGCGATAACATTGACGTACTTTAATGACATTTAGTTTGACATTCAGATTAATTGTGCCGGCGCTTAGAACGCGCTCGTACTTATATCGAATTCCGTCTTGGTGCTCCACCGCAAAGAAAATTTTTGTTCAATATCAAGCATTAGATGTGCGGCTAGCATGCAGTTCCAATTCCCATGCACTCTTATTCCTTCCTGCCGGCCGGCCATAAAGCCCCCCTCCACAAACAGGGCCTTCTTGTCGCCGCGCCAGTTATCAACAAATTACCCCTGTGAGCTCAACTGAGTCGCAGTGCCAACAGAAAACAAATTTTGTCATGGTTTATGCAACCTGGTGCATAAAAACATACTTTCGCTTAATTTATCAAAATTTGAATAGATATGAGCAGCTAATCCAGCTTTCACTAACTCTGAGGTTCAAAGTCGCGTTATTTTATTCAGGAGCTCTCGCCGCGTGTGAGAGCGTTGCGTAGCCGTTTGGCTAAGTGTAGAAAATGTAATGAAATCGCGCATAGTATTTTCCTATGAATAAGGTAGATACCGCACCGCTGCGGTTGCTCAGTGGTTACGGCTCTCGGCTCTGGCCCAAAAGACGCGGGCTCGATCACAGCCGCGGCGGCCGAATTTCGATGGAGGCGAAATTCTAGAGGCCCGTGTACTGTGCGATGTCAGTGCACGTTAAAGAACCCTAGGTGGTGGAAATTTCCGGAGCCCTTCACTACGGCGTCCCTCATAGCCTGAGTCGCTTTGGGACGTAAAACCTTAATAACCCGAACCAAACTAGTGTAGATACCAACAGCAGAAAGATACTATAGATAAACCTTTACCCGCCAGATCCCTCTGACATGCGTGCGGAAAAAGCAGCTGAAATCGGTAGCGGTCGTGCTTACAATCGTGTCATGAAATGTGTTTAATGGCAACAAGAGCAAGCTCAGCGCAAGGATGCCGAACACGTACTGGTGATCGAAAACACGCGCTCCGTCGGGACAACCTTCAGTCTGCAGCTCGCCTATCCAGTTACTATATACCACTGAGTCAAATCAGTAGATCTACATTCTGATGCATAAAATTATCATAGATGATATCGCACGTAAAAGACGACAACAAACGACACGACAGCGCAGAAATCTGCTTAGAAGTGCCGGTTTCCAGTCCGTACACTACCTGGTCGACTACCCTCGGATGTCACGTTAACGAGTAACTGCGCGCAAGATAACCGCAGTACTGTCTGGAAGAGGGAAAATGTGAGTAGTGACGCACAGCACACACCCTCATACGTTAGCTGATGAAGCACAACAACGGCAGAAGCGAACACGGAAACATGCGTTCTACGCGCGGCGCCGGCGCTACCCGCAGTCCCTCGGGCCGCGCGCACCGACAGATGGCGACTGGTGTCGAGAGTAGGAGCGCGCCCGCAGCCTGCGTGCAAGGGTAAAAAAATCTGTAAACACCGGCTGCAACGAAAGGTCAATTGGTGGCGAGGAGGCGAGCGCGCAGTAGTAGCGGCGGTGAGGAGGCGGCGCACATGCGCAGTAGTGCGCGGCTGCGCCGAAAGGTCAGGCGGCGGAATAGCGGCGGCTGTTGCGACGACGGCCGCTCCTACACCTGCGCCTCTTCTCTGACGTCACTCGGTTCTGCGCACGCGCACCCGTGGCTAATTCTGATCACGGAGCATACGCCAGATCCGGTGTTGACTAGCCTAGTGAATCTTTTCGCTTCCAAACGGGTGTATAGAATGAAAATCTTTGCATAAAAAATCTGTGCAGCGTTTCGAAAGCAACCGTTGCGGAATCCACCACCTTAGATAGCAAGCTTTCCGTTGTGCCGAAAACAACTGGGTGCATAAAATTCCGTTTCTGTTCCTTGCACTGCACGACTGCGCCAGGAGTGGTACGACCACAGCCAGATATCAATGAATGCAGAAAGTTACCAATTCTACTCCAGTACGAGGCTAAAAGGATGCATTATCACGCAAGCTGACATCATATGAGATGAAAAGCCAGATTAAACTAAGCAAAACCCACAGTGATTTCTGTGTTTACCTTGTTGAAAAAAAAAATCTATGGCGTGCCCAATTCAAACTTCGCGCCATTATCGAATAGATTAGAAGGATATTCGACTCGCTATTCAAAAAATATTACCCTCGCACGCCACTACTCTTATAATTCTCCTCCTGCGCCAGTAAAGACAACCGCTCAGGCAGAGCAGAGCCCATCGAAAGGCTAATCTAACAAGTTAGATCGAATTAAATCATTAGAGATTAAATCATTAGAGATCCAACCACGTGTCGACCCCGGTTTTAGCCTCCGGCTGCAATCTCGTGGCCTAATGGAAAGTCTGGCAAGGGAGACCAGCGCGAAATCTGCAGCCTCCTTTTAATAAACTCCCTGTAACTGCGACCTTACGGGTAAGTAGAGAGTTGTGCGCAGGTCGCCCTTCAGGCGATCGCCAGATAAATTTTATTCCACAACAGCTGTGGCGGTGCACTGTTCTTCGGAGCGCGTGCCGCAGCACGTCGTACACTGCTGCATCGAAGGCGCTGTATCGAAGTGCAGCCGCTCTTTGCCGAATCTGCTGGGAACTGCTAACCTCAGAACAGCTGGTGCTCCACTGCCATCGATTGCAATCAGAACATACAGAGGGCACCACCTTCCCGCGGGCGCCCGTCTTCGAGGGAAGCGGCTCCGAGCACTCAATGGCGAACAAGTATTCGTTACGGAGGCTCGGCTTCAGCGACGGCAAGCAACAACGCGACAGAAGGCTGTCCCAACATTCAGGCTAGGACACTAGATGTGAATGACCGTTCAAACATCATCTGCGTGTACATTTGCCGCAATCGGATCACCGTAGCTGACCGCACTATCGCGACCAACTTCCGCGAGGCTAAACTGCGTACGCGCTGAGTGGTCCAAAAGCGACAGGCGCGCACGCAGCTGACGAGAACGTGGCGCCATCTGGCGCCCTTACGGCGTTCTGCGCAAGCGAAGTGGCGCGCGGATCGCGCTATGCTATAACCCCCTTTAATAAAGCCTGACAAGCTCGGCAACGCGCTAACGTATGGGCCATACGTCTTTCCATCTCTAATCAAAGAAAAAATATTTTCTTCTCGGCCCCGAAGAAACTGCATCAGTTGTGCAGAGGAGTAAATTCTGACACCGAACGTGAGCCCGACTGCGTGACGAGGCACCGTCCCCGTCTCGTCGATTGCGAAAAAGATGTTGTATATTTAATTCCCCTGTCGTGCGGCAACATCTATATAGGCCAAACAGGGAGATGCCTGAACACAAGGCTACAAGAGCACAAAAGGAACCTAAGGGACCCAAACTCAGGGGAACTCGCCTTACACTGTAGCCAGTGCGAAGGATGCACCCCTGCCCTTGAAAGCACAGTTATTCTTGCAAGTGTCGGGACACCACCACGAGGTTGATAGCAGAAGCGCTGGCGATATCAAAATGCGCAGATAAGTGTGTCAGCAACCCCTCTGTGTGCCTTAGTGAAAAAGAAATGTCATTTCTGAACGCCAATGATAGAAGGAAAGATTGGAGGAACGGGAGACAATTCCGATAATCGTGCCACGAATGCGTGAGGTGATGTGTTGGTTTCTGTTTTATTGTTTTGTACCTAGTTCTTATATAGGCTGGCTCAGAGCAATAAAACACAGTTGTTAGTCAGCGCTTGTGTTTGCGTCCTTCTCGTCTTGTCTTTGTCACTGCTGCGCTGCAATTTTCCAGTATACTAATCAAACGGTCTGTTGAAAACAGGCGTATGGTTTATACCATCGCTATATTTCTGCTCCCCCCCCCCCCTCTGAAAATAAAAGAAAACACTGGAGCCATACCCTGCTTTCTGTAGGTTTATAATACAGCCACTATATTTCTACGGTAGGGAGGCAGGCGATGGAGGGGGCACGGGGTAGTCGCTGCCTCTCGAAAGCCAACGCTCCCCTCTCTAACCGCCTCATCAGGAGACAGCCGTGTAACCTCGTCTTCTTGTTGGAACTCAGTAGCTTATCACACCAAAAATAAAAAATCTCTGCCTCTCCCGTAACCGAGAGTAGAGTAAGCATGAAATGTTTACGGGCCTAATGTCATCTCGGTGGACACCCGAACCGCACCGTACAGGAAGGGAGGAACGCCACCACCAGTTCAGCGCGATGCCTTGCCATTTGGTTTTTTGAGGAAAGGAAATGACGCAGTAATTCTCTGCCATCTCGGTGGACACCCGAACCGCACCGTAAAGCAAGGGAGGAACGCCACCACCCGTTCGGCGCGATGCCTTGCCCTTTGAACGCAGCGCTTCTTCCCCGAGCCCCTGCGCAGCTTTGCTTCGATGCGCGAAGCCCCTAAGAGATCACGTACGACAACGAAGTGTACGTGGCATTTATGTGCTTTTTGCAGGCGTTATTAGAAATCGGAAATTATAATTCCGTGCATTATCAAACGCACAGCGCGACTGATATCTTGATAAACATTGAGAAGGCACTGGCAGCAGTTATTTTTTGTGACTCGTTTGGAGACCAACCGTTGCTTGCATGCCGGTCGCGTAGGAGGGCTTAGAGAGTCTCGTTAAATCTCGTTAAGTCTCGTACGGTGCCCGGATGTTCTCGTTTCAGAGCCCGGATGACTGGAATTCAGTGCCCGGATGACTCCATTTCAGTGCCCGGATCACTCGATTTCAGTGCCCGGATGACTCGATTTCAGTGCCCGGATGACTCGATTTCAGTGCCCGGATGAGTGGATTTCAGTGCCCGGATGAGTGGATCTCGGTCTCGGCGTGACGTCACCACACTGCCGACAACGGGGGCTAAAAGCATTTCATGCTTAATACCACGACGACTACAAGCTGTGAATACCCAATCTCCGGAAGCTAATACAGAACGCGCATCAGAAGCAAAGCGGTGATATCCAAAAATGAGAACATCCCAGTTAAGACACGCGGGCCTTTTAACGACTGTTGTCTCTGGACACTGGGAATAGCCAGCTCTTATTGTTAACCCGACTGTTGCTACTGGTTCCACGGGAATCGGAGGGCAAATCAGTCGGACTGGGTCCACCGAGAAAGGAAGGCCGATCCCCTCCTTTAGTGCAGTTTTCTGTGGCATAAAAGTCAAAGGTGGAAAGGGAAGGGACTTTGTCCCCTGTCACTGTGCCATGCAACGCGGTGAGTAAACAAGGGCTTCGGTAACCTAATCTGTCGGCCTTGACCACCACTTCCTCCTGTGCCGTCGAACCTTATAATAGATAATTTTATCACACCGTGTAGCGTCTTAGCGTACTGGGAATCGCCCACAGCCGGTGAGCACGCGCTGATTGGTCCCGATACTGCAGGCGAGCGCACAGCTGCTGGGTACGTGGCGCCATCTGTCACCGTCAAGGCGATTTAAGCATTGGCTGCGCGCAGGCTGCCGGTACCGATAACGGCAACGCGTTATGCTAAAGGTGTCTAATTGCGAGGGACGGCTCGTTCCCTCGCTAAGCAGTAAATAGGGGGCGTAATCTTTTATATAAACGTAATGGCCTCGTCATCATCGTCTTCAGTACTATATTCTGCTGTGGAATGATACTTGCGCTTCTGGGCCTTAGTTCTGACATGGACCAGAGGAGGGTATTCCTCCCTGCTGTTGCGACTCAGGTAGCATGGTCGGGTCGGAGGGGATAAGGGAGGTCGGAGACGAGGTTGCGGGAAAGAGAAGAAGAAGAACTTTATACAGGTAAATTTACATTATATACAAACAGCTACTGAGAGAACTTCTCAGTAAGAGAGTCTCAATCCTGCTTAGCAAAACGATGCATTCAGTACCCTGCGAGGTGTATGGCGAACCCGCGCTCTTCTCTGATACACACGACATTAATAAGACCACACTGAAAAAAAATACCTAAGCGATGCAATGTATACCTTATTGTTATATTATTGCCCCGCCGCGGTAGCTCAGTGGTTAAGGAGCGGCTCATTCCCTTGGAGGCCGAGGCGGCTCATTCCCTTGGAGGCGAAACGCAGAAGGCGGCCGTGTGCTGTGCGATGTCAGTGCACAATAAAGGTGGTCGAATTTATTCCGGAAACCTCCACTACGGCACCACTTTTCTCCTTTCTTCGTTCACTTCCTCCTTTATTCCTTCCCTTATGGCGCGGCTCGGGTAGTTCCGGTGTCCACCGAGATAGGTGACAGTTACTGCGTCTGTTCTATTTCCTCAAAACCAATTTTCATTTTCATTGTTACATTATTGAACGGCAGTATCTCTAGAACACACCCTTGAAGAAGGCGACAAAGGCAAAAATGTACCAGACAAGGAAACATCGCCTTTTACAACAAAGTTTCATAATGCAGCCCCACAAACCTGTAGGGAGGTCTAAAATAATAACATCAGTATCTGTCAATAAGTTCGAACAACACATCTTTAGCTTGTGAAAACAAACGAAGCAGTAGGTACGGTCAGTGCGTTTCGAGCACACTCGAGAATGCTGGAGTTTCAAATTGGGTTTTTAACGCTACCAACCACACAGCGGGCGCTGTGGAGCTCTACGAAAGGCCGTCGGCGTGTTTTCAGGTTCTCTCCTCCTGCCCCTGCCAGCACAGGCGTTATCCGTTCGTCCGGTACAAACATTCTTTCTCTGCGAGACACCCTGGATGCAACAAGAGAATCTCTTAACCGCTCTGCTCATCAAAGAACAGTTTGATAGAAAGCTGTATTCGCTTACCGTGCAGCTCTCTCAGGAAGGAAGTATGACGCGCTGTGCCGAAGTCTTCCAGAGTCCACGTCCACGTGCGGGCGATGCTGCGATGTCGCGTCACTGCGGTCGGCGCTAACTACCGGTCGACCGTTCGCGCAGAACTGCCGGCAACGACTGGCAGTCAAAGCAGGTGTGGATCGAGAGGCCTTCGAAGACCAAACCAAGGGGAAGGAGAGAGAGAAAGTTCTAGGAGGCGAGAAGGAATCTCCACGTGCAAAACCATTCCCGTATCCCCATCGCTTTGACAAGGGCGCATGCCTGTGGCGGAGGCGAGCCCCAACTTACCCCCACTTCTCGGAAAAGGAAGCAGGAAAAGGGAAAGATGTCCACATCCTGCCATGCCTTTCTCTCTGACAAGGTCCGGCTGCTGCCAACGCGTCTATTCAGGCGGATTCCATGGATACCAGCAGTTGCTCATTCTTTTCGAGGCAGACGCTCAGTAGTAAATTAACGTGCCATGCCTATACTGTTAGCCTCACTGTGGCCCTCGCCTGTGCAAGGCAACCGAAGTTTGGGCAGCTACAATGCAACAGATGTTCCTTGACGTGACGAATGAGGTTTTAAATGTTTTTGGACAACATGGTAAATGTTTAACCTTTACGCATAAAACACCAAATGATAACAGTCTACAGTTTTTGGACATTAAAATGTTTCTCTCAGAAAAGCATCAGTGTTGGATGTGTCATCCTTGAGTTGCGAAGGGTCTTATGCCATGTGGGTCAGCACAATCGAAGAGAGTGAAAAGAGGCGTTTCTGCAATGCGTCTTGAGTCTGCGCTCACGAGATCGCGTTCGCAGAGAATTGGTGAGAGTTTCATAAAACAAGTGTCCCGGTTGGACAATGCGGACTACCCCTACACTATCCTGACAGCGGTGAGTGAAACACTCATGCGAAAAATGAAAGCAAAATCGCGCAAAAGGTTCCAAGGGAAGGTACAAAGCCTGTAGTAGTACCTCACGTGCACAAGGTGTAACACAATTTCAGGAAGGCAGCCAAAGGTATGGAGTGCCCATGTGTTTTCAGCACCCATGAAGTTAGGCCGACTTTGCTCAATCACGGCGAAGGAGAGAACGCAGACCGGACACGCCAAAAAGCACGGCAAGCCCTTTGTTAAATGCGCGAAAGGCGATGTGTACGAGATTCCAGTAACACGTGGAAAGGCCTGAAATCTGAAGAGATGACACTTTGTCATTATCTTAACGTTCATATCGCGGTTCTAAAAGACGCGGTCAAAAGCGCCAACATTTTCTCGCGTGCGACAAAGGTGTTCATGGGTACGAGGCTTAGCCCATGAATCACACCAACATCGCCATTTATGCTCCGCTTTGGTGGGCGTTAAAGTCTCATACACTATGATGCCGTGTACAAACTTCCACCGTGGTCGAAAAGGTTTGGTTTCATGAGGTTTAACGTCCCAGAGCGAGTCAGGATATTAAGGACGCCTTAGTGTAGGGCTCTGGATGGGTTCGAACCCCTGGAGTTCTTTAACGTGCACTGACATCGCAAAACACATGCGCCTCTAAAATTTCGCCTCCATCGAAATGCGACCGCCGAAACCGGGGTCGAACCCGCGGTCTTTCGGGTCACTGAGCCATCACGGCAGCTACGGTTAAAAAGGATGCACGTTAGCGTTACTATTACTATCAATAGCTTTAAAGGTGCACTGAAGAGGAATCTGAACTTGTCTTTTTGCCGCAGGAACTCGATCTACACGTTCCGGGCTTTCTTAGAAACTGCGATTTACTGCCCTGTGTGGCCGATTTCCCATATTAAATCAAATTAACGTCCGGCTCCCGCCTTTTTTTTTAATTCTGCCTCGTACGGTGGGCGGAGTCGACCAACGCGTGGAGCGCCTTTCACCCAGTAAAGTGGCGGCTTGCCGCTCTGCCATGGGCGAAGTAATACATAGTAGTCCGTAGTAGCAAATAGTCTGCGCGTATTTTTATTTCTTCGGGCTTATTTTGCGGCTATATTATCTGCGAATGAAACTATTTATTCACGGAAACCTAAAAAACAAAATAAAGCGAAAGCAAAGCCTCCACGGAACTGGGTGAAAGGCGCTCCACGCGTTGACTCCGCCCACCGTACGAGGCAGAATTAAAAAAAAAGGCGGGAGCCGGACGTTAATTCGATTTAACTGGAGAAATCGGCCACACAGGGCAATAAGTCACTGTTTCTAAGAATGCTAGGAACGTGTAGATAGAGTTCCCGCGGCAAAAAGACATGTTCAGAATCCTCTTCAGGGCACCTTTAAGGTGGGGTGAGACTTTTAAATTGAGTTTCCAAAGTTGGCTGTACAGAAATTGTAATAAAAACTACGGCAATAAAATTTGCAAGGAATCTTATATATGGACTGAGGGCGCCGATGCAAATCGCAGCTTTCCGTAGTGTTGTGAAAGCGATTTTTCCATTTTGAACATTTTTGTTTCTATATAGTGTACATTGGCTCCTTACCGCTATCTCTTCCTTCTATCTCTCAAACCTTTCTTGACCTCTCTCTGCCCTTTTTCTCACGCTAGCCAAAGCTCAGGTGCTTCAGGTTTCGATGGCAGATGTCACAGCTAGCAACATATTTTCCATTGTTATTTTATTAATAGAGAGCCAAATAGTTTTTGCTGACCTCCAAAGAAAAAAAAATAGTCAAGAAGCAAAAAAAATAGTCATTCCACACCTGCGCAAGCATAAGCCAAAGCTGCATACGCCTGCGAAAGACGCGTATGGATTCCATGCGCATAAGGCATCTGGGAAATCTCGGCTCCTATCCTAAGAAAAAAGGGGTGCGAAGAATACTCAAGCCACACGGAATGACTCCACCCCCGCCCGATTGACCGTCATCCTAGAGAAAAGGCTTCAGGGGTTGTGTACAAAACATCCTGCTCTTGGTGTTGTCCATCGGGGAAGCGAAGTATTCCGCGGGAAGGATGAACCCGCACAACGCAGACTTCACAGTGGCCGAGCACTGCAAGGCATCTGACTCCAGGGTAGACTTCAACGGAACTATTGTTCTGGGGACCAAACCAAATACGCGCACAAGGCATGGCACCTTCAGCAGACGCCCCCTCGGAACCGTTCAGAAAAGCTACGGCGGTTATTTTCCTTACAACAGGGGTGCGTCATCAGGGACGGTTTGACTTGAAGGCTTCTCGCACCTGAGGTGGCCCGTGGGTGACGGTGCAACAAAGACTTGCAACAACGAGAAGGAACGAGACAAATGAACTGAAATTTGTATACAGGAGATTTACCAAAATGTGCAGCACATTAGACAGTGACAAATAATACGCCTTGCACGCGTCGAAGAATAGTTTGGTTTATTAGGGTTTAACGTCCCAAAGCAACTAAGGCTATGAGGGACGCCGCAGTGAAGGTCTCCGGAAATTTCGACCACCTGGGGTTCTTTAACGTGCACTGATATCGCACAGCACACGGGCCTCTAGTATTTCGCCTCCATCGAAATTCAGCCGCCGCGGCCGGGATCGAACCCGCGTCTTTCGGGTCAGCAGCCGAGCGCCGTAACCACTGAGCCACCGCGGCGGGGCGCGTCGAAGAATGGTGTAGTAGCTGACTCATGTCCCTAAACAGCGGTAAAACGTCACTTGTTTCTTTCCATCGCCGGCGCAACCACCGTGAAAATACTAATACAATTCTCACCAATCCTATTTCGTCCGTTGACTCATACAAGTATCTTGGCATCCATTTAAGTGAAGATTTAACCTGGTCGCATCATATTCACCACGTCACCAATTGAGCTAATCAAGTTCTAGGGTATTTGCGCCGTAACCTACCCTTACCTCCCCCTCCCATTAAGCTTCTTGCTTACATAACTTTCATACGTCGTAAACTTGATTACGCATGTGCTGCATATGATCCCCACTATACAAACCTAATCACCAAGCTCGAAGCAGTCCAAAACCGCGCCACCAGATTAATTTGCTCAGACTACTCTCATTATACTAGCGTTACAGCACTAAAATCTCAGCTTAATCTCCCAACACTGGCCTGTCGGCGTAAAATCGCCCGTCTTTCGCTCTATCATAAATTTTATCACACTTCCAATCATGAAACTGCCTCGATAACACGCGCTCATTGCTTTTCTCGTAATATGAGAGAAGCCAACAGCCACAGAAACCAAGGGGCACAGGGGATTTATAATTAATTTATTTATTTTGTGGTGTTGATCAATTTGTTATATTACTGGATGTGTTATCGCTTAAAGCTAATTGATTAGAAAAGCAGAAGAAAAAACAACCACATGCCGCCGGTGGGATCCGAACCCACAACCTCCGAATTACGCCTCCGGTGCTCTACCGCTGAGCTACGGCGACGACTGTCAAATCTTCTGCTTTCGGGGGTATTTATGTTTACAAATAACCTAACCTTGGAGTGTTCACCAGCGCCGCCCACGTTCTTAAGCGGCGGACGTAGCACGTCCTGAGTTACCGCTGATGTGACGCAGAACGTCATCGAACGGCGAGGGTGGAAGCTGAGTGAGAACCCTCTTATGCTTCCTAAGGCATCAGGGCTGCCAGAACTGAGGCCCTCGTTAAGCAATTAAGGAGACAAGGAAAGGGGAATGAGGGGCTCGTTATAAATATGAGAGAAGCCAACAGCCACAGAAACCAAGAGGCACAGGGGATTTATAATTAATTTATTTATTTGGTGGTTTTGATCAATTTGTAATATTACTGAATGTGTTATCGCTTAAAGCAGATTTGACAGCCGTCTCCGTAACTCAGCGGCAGAGCACCGGACGCGTAATTCGGAGGTCGTGGGTTCGGATCACACCGGCGGCATGTGGTTGTTTTTTCTTCTGCTTTTCTAATCAATTAGCTTTAAGCGATAACACATTCAGTAATATTATAAATTGATCAACACCACAAAATAAGTAAATTATTTATACATCCCCTGTGCCCCTTGGTTTCTGTGGCTGTTGGCTTCTCTCATATTTATAACGAGCCCTTCATTCCCCTTTCCTTGTCTGCTTTTCTCGTAATAGTCACCCTAACGCCATCTACCCTGAACGGGCCCGCACCGAAACATATAAAAAGTCATTTTTTCTTCGAACAGCCAGTGACTGGAATGACCTTCCATCCGAAGTGGCGACCATCATCAATCCTGTTCCATTCAAAACCGCCATTGAAGATCATCTGTGTTCATATTAACTCTTTTGTTTGCCCACCCCTCATGTAATGTCCCCTGTGAACCCTTGAGGTAACAATAAATAAAAAAAAGCAACTGGCTAACAGGGAATTGTTCCCTCCTCGGCGTAGCCGAAGATGCAGGACATCAAAACTTAGCACAGAACGACGGATTGGACTCCCGGGCACGGTTTTAAACCCTCGGGAGTCCATCTGGCATTCAGGAAGCATCAAACAGCAGCAAGCCTCAAGACGATTTGTTCCTTGCTGCGTGCTGCCCCCTTCAACTTTGAGAGTATTAATAACTCTTCCCCAAAACACAAAATAAAAAAAGTCATCACATTAGTTACAAAATACGATGCCCCCAGCGATCTCCACAAAAGCGACCGACTCTCCGAATCGCGCGTCCCGCCCTACAACTTTGATAGTGCACACCACAAAACCCTCTTCCAAGGTAAAAAAAAAAAAAAAACTACACGGACCCCAGAGTCCCTTTCTGCACGTGCCAACCCGGAGCCTTCCTAGAACACCTTCAGTTATGACTCCCCGTGCGTTTACCGCGTTGCAGGACGTTGCAGTAAAACGGAAAGGTCGCTGTTCTGCAAACTCCCCTTCGGGGAGGTGGGGGGGGCGGGGGGGGGGGGGGTCTTTGCTGTGCCCCGATGCCACGGCTGGATTCCTGAAGCGACGGTGTCGGTTCTAAGGAAGCTCTTGGGTTTGTATGTACCAAGGTAACGGCCTTGGCCTTCTGACGAACCCCTGAGAACCAGCCCCCCTGTGGTTCCTGTCTGTATATCCCCCCACCGTCCAACGCGCCTCAAGCTGCCTCTTCGACTTTTACACATTCCTTCTTCCTAGATCTGCAATTTGAGTTCAAAGCCAAGCTGTAACTTGCTCTTCGTCACACCGTGACGAAGAAACCGAGTAAGGTTTCGAAACGTCGTGTTTTCTTAGAAGAACCTGGTTGGTGTTCAATGCATCCCAAACCAGACAGTGAGTAGGCAGCAACAGGTGCCAGAACAAGATACTACATAGCAGCAGTTTCGATGCTTGCTTGCTTGGATGCGTCGAACTGAACCTTGATCAGCACGCCCCATGGGTACTGGCCGCACCTGTGCTGAGGAGAGCGACCCATAGGAGCTCTGTCCTGTCAGCATGTCAGACGCGTGCCATGTGGGAAAGTATGTAGCACAGCCATAACGACCTCCGACGCAACAGTGGGCTCTTCTCAATAGCCTGTCCGCACGCGAATAATCGTAGCGCTAATGCGTTGTCCGACGATTAGTACAAAGGCCTGTCGTGTGTCCATTTAAGTGATAAAAGGAGACGCATGCGGATGCAGCCACGCGCTGAAGCTGTCTGTCCATCCTATCGCGCGGTCTAATCTCTGTGATCTGATCGCTGTCAATACTTCAAGAAAAGCTCCCCGCAGACAGACACCTGCACCGTCGCAAAGTAATGAAATTTAAACGGTAGTGAAAGCCTTTACTCCGTGTTTTTTTCTTTTAGCAAATGCTCTTCTCTGCGATGGTGACATGCATCTTATACGCGAGAAAATCGAACGAACCATGTCGTGGTTCAGCCCTGCCTTTTGGTCAGAAATTCCTAGAGATCGCATTAGGCATCAGCTCTGCGTGCAGCCGCTCTTACGAAAGTGGCTCGAGCAAAGTAGGCTTGCTTTGGCCAACTTGAAATTCTGCCTTAACAGTGGAAGACGACCCAATCACTGCCGTACTTGTTCGCGGCCCCGAACGCGGAGCAATACCTCGTGTTGAAACTGGTGCTCAAACTCAGCTCACACGTTTTGTGGGTCCAACAAGCACGCAGTACGAGTAACAACGCTCGCCGAAAGCTCTCTCGTGTGGCTCATCAAGGTGACGGCTCATCAAGGTGACGTCACCTGAGCAGACATGACCGATTGCTCTTCTCCACTGTTATGCTTCCCTGAGCACGCGCGGGACGTTTCCACAGTGCGCTTTAACTTAATGATTTCGCCAGTGTTTAGCCAAAATCGAAAAATAATTTCCCAGACGTGATCAACAACGAGTCTACTTCAAACTCTAGAAAGCTAACAAATTCGAAAATAGCTTCAGTATCCCTTTAAACCGGATATAAAGATGAGATGAGCGCAGTGGAAATCAGAGTGCAGGCTTACTGAGTAATACTTGTTGGGGGGCTAGTTGGTGAATATTTGCAGAAAATGGTTGTAGCGCCGACACAGACAACACACAGAAAGCTGTCCCGTCTAGCTTTCTGTGTGTTGTCTGTTTCGGCGCTACAACCATTTTCTGGAAAGTGGAGGCTAGTCGGGGAGGCATTCGTGGCTGGGGGCTTGTGAGAGCATGTATTATACCCCTGTCAAGCGCAGAAGTTAAGAGCACTTACCGGAAGTGCACTTCGGCATACCGAGTGGCACTTTGGGCTACGCTATGCTAAAAGGGAAAACAAAGTGCAAACTAGTAAAAAGAGAATGGCGACAGACAATGAGCGGAATTTCTGAAGAGGTCGATGGAAAAGAAAAATTACTCAGGATAATTGACTGCTTAACGTGACAGCGCAAATAAAATGAAGTTCAACAGTTTTTAACGATGAAAAAAAAATAGAAATGAAGAATAGCCAAGGCCAGCCGAGACTGTCCAGAATTTCGGCAACAAACAAGATGCCGGCGGGCGGCTGTGATGCATCTGATCTCGTTCCTTTGTTTTGTTGCTCCGCTTGTAGCTATAAGGAAGATATTTTTTTCTAAAAACAGTGTTATAGGATGTAAAATAAACTTGTAAGTACTTCTAATGCACACTCTTCGTAAGTGCATCTTTATTTTGCGCGCTTCACAGGGGTATTACCTGAGAGGTGCGAAGTTCCTCTGTAACTGTTCTGAGCTGTCTGATAGCTGGTAAAGAGTCTATGTAAATACGGGCTTGTCTTATAAACACCAAGTTATTTACAGCCTCCATAGAATCACGAACAGTGGAGAGCTACACCATAAATGGGTCCGGCTGATGAGAAACATATTCCAGATGTGTGATTAAGTCAATGTGCGTCGGGCTAAGAGTAGCCGCTCGACTGCGATTGTCTATGACGACTACAGAAAAGCCCGGCACATACTGAGTTAACTTTGTGGGCACTGTCTGTGCATACCGTTTCAACTTATTTCAATTTTCCTAGGTTTATATACCCAGTTTTAATCACTTCTAGTTTTATTTTTCTCCAGACTCGTCATTCCGAAGAGTCCACCCGTTACAAAGGGTATGACTATCAGATCGTCATCAGCAACAGCGCTCAATACTTGCAAGTCAGCCACTAACCTTGAGTTAAATTCCTATGATCACGTGACCCATGGACTTCAACCATGAGATGTGTAAAACTGAGGGACAATAATCACCTGCCCCCGCATATGAGTCAACGCTTAACTTTCACCTCGACCAGGGCAGCACGGAACTGAAGCCCTAATAAGTGGCATGAGGGGTGCACTTCCCTAGAGGTGCACAGCCAATCCATAAATTGACCCATTAGCCGCCCCTAACACACTACAATAACACCATGCTGTTCATTCAGTACAAACACACACTAAAGACGAGGCGGCGAACTAGCCAACTAACTCAAACAGCCTATTTTTAACACTTGTGCAAAGTCTTACGTGAAACACCCTGTATATTCTTGTTACAGTGATCACCAATTGGAATTTTTCACAAGGTCCTAGCCCCTCTGTGAAAATACGGCCAGGGACACCGCCCTAGCCACGGACTAATTGATTGCCAGCAACACTAGGGAAGCCGAATTCATCCTACCACGTCCACGACACTGCACCCGTTATTTTTCCAGAGTAGATTTTCAACTGTTAAAAGGGGCACCGCGATGATTTTCTCAATACCGGTTAACATCGTTAAATAGATTCATCATGCGTTCCAGAGGGCAGGGCAAACATAATTATTGAAATCGGAGCATGAAAAATAAAGATATTCAACTCTGAAAATTCGAAATGAAAAGTTCAGACGAAAATACATTTCACTCGCCCATTTCACTCACCCAATACTAAGATTGGGCGCTACCAATCAGAACCGCGCCTAACACGCACGCAGCGGAAGCGTGCTTTGTCGGGGATGTAGACAGCCGGAAAATTTTGTCGGCGACTCCCCTAGTCAGGGCAGGGGTGAGAACAACAAAGGAAGCTCCCCGATGTTTCTTTAGTGGGACTTGAGGGCTGTCGGCCGTAACCCCCCTCCGCCCCAAACTCGAATTCCATCTCCTGTCCGGCCTTCTCTTCACAATTTTTGGCGAGGTGTGTAGACGGGCTTTTTTTTTTTCGCTGCCGTCTTGGTGTGGTTTGAGCCAGGGTTGCCAGTTCCGCTTAATATAAGCGAATTTGGGCTTCTTTTTTCACCGGGTCGCTTGTAAATTTTTACAGCCGCTTGTCGCGTTTTTTGGGGCTTACTTGCACTCTTCCTGGAAATATTGTTATTTTAATGCCCATCACGCGCGTTTGTCGTTAAATATACGCGGTAGTAGCAGGAGTCACAAAGTACGAAACAGTCCCTCTCCATTCATCAATAATTTGACTCCTTGCTAGCACTCGTCGTTGTCTATGTCGTAGTGTCTTGCCGGTGTTCTTTGTGCAAATTGGCTTCGAAGTGCCCGAACTATGGCAAACGAGTTTTGAGGTGTTTGCTGCCGGGACTTTCAACCGACATTAAAAATGTTGCAGGTATTCAACTCTAAAAGCATGTATAGTTCCGATGTGGATGCGGAGGATTTTCCTGATGGGTCGAACACTACCGACAATGAATGTGTGTAGTTGAGCCGTGAAATTGAACATACGTTGGAAGGAGTCAACAAGAACTTCATTCATACCGTGGGGACAATGTTAAAAAGTACATGAGTGTTTTCGATCATTCTTGTGGATATCGTCGCTGTTCAAAATAAAGTAATTTGATCACCTTCCCCTCGTATTTCTGCGATTTTTGGATACTATAATTAAACGATTTTCAAGAGTGAGAAAGTTTGTTATCGTCCGCTTCTTTTGGGCTTCTTAGCAAAAGTCGCGCCGCTTTTTTTGGGCTTGTTTTGGGGTGGTTATTTGCTTATTTGCTCGGCGGCATCTGGCAACTCTGGTTTGAGCCTACGTTTCTTGAACAGCGCTGGCCGCCAGGAAGGTTTGAAGCGGAATGAAAAGTGTCGCCCCTAGGCACATTCTTGTTAGTTTTCGTTCGCTTTCTCTGCTTATTTCCAGTTTTTGTGGCACGCGAAAATATTTCAGTAGTTAGACATAATATTTTGGATCCATTTCGCAAGTATAAAGGAACAATATGCAAACTGGACGCCCAACCAACGAGAAAGGCAGAGCCCAAAGTGGCTGCCATCTCATTTCCGCTGCCGTCAATGGCCGCTGCGTTGCGACACCATCGGCTCGAAACAAGCATTTCTGGCGAAGGTTAAAATATCATATATTACGATTTCGGCGACCCCATTGCGCGTCCAGGGCTCACAATGTCCCTTGCTCTGCATACAAAGAATAAAGACCTCATGCTTTATCTACATCGCAGGACACCTTTAAGTAGTTCTGGCAGCAGTCAGCCTTAATGAGGGAAAATGGGACGAAAAATAGAGGAGAATCAAGGTGGGAAGGAATGAGAAACGAGGGGCACGTTTAGCCAATGGAGATTATTGTGTAATAACTGTTTCCAACAAGAATTTTAGGGGAGTGTTAATGCACACGAGAGTTCACACGAAATGAAGCTGGCCCTTACTTTTGCTTCAGTGCGAGTAATCGCAGCACCACGCGAACGTTTCTAAAACCAGGCATCTAGCACACCAGGCCTCATCACAGAACACAAACACTACCCCAAAGCTTACATAAGCGGAGCAACGTATAAGCACCTGCCCCGATATATTGAATATCATACCATGGCCAAAATAAGGCTGGTGCGGGCAACAGTAGTCTGTGGGCCAACGATGAGGTTCATTTAGTCTCTTTTAATGCTCAAATATTTGCGCACTACAATGAGAATGTAAACAAAAAAAACTGACTAACAATGCACACGTATTGTTTTCTCCATGGTGGAATAAACGAGTATTCACACACTAGCACGACAGCTATGCCTCGCCCATTTATTTGTGTGCCCCTGACCTTTTCATGCATTGCAGTGCGAAACCAACTATCGTCTCCTGACCTTGCTTTCGACCGGAGCGCCAAGACTTACCCCTCCACTATCGTCTTCGCTGTGCAGCGTTGTACTGCCTCTTTTCCCGGTCGTGTACGTACTCCGGAACGGCGTCATCAGCCAGGGCGCGAACACTACGCCGGCGCAAAGACCACTGCCGATGCGAAGGGACGCGCTACTGTGCGCCAGCATCCGCGATCCGTCAGCGCCGCCGAGCCACCGTGAGACGACATCGATGATGCGGCAGTGGCTGTCAGCCACCATCTGCACGTTTCTCGAACGATAGAAGCGGCGGATGACGTTGGCTTCTTCATGCAGTTCGGGAGCGTTATCCCCGTAAGCGTGCCGTCGTTAGCGCTCTCGACACGCGGAAACCAGGTGACAGCGTAAAAGCCACCCTTGACTTCCAGCAGCTCGCTAGGCGACGTCTAGGTAGGAAGAAAACAAGGGTGGCCATCTTGAGTTATACTCTGATGTCATACTCGTGACTTCACGCACTCGCACGAAAACATACCAAAGGAGACGCATGCACGGGCTGTTTCATGCTTAAAGGCAAACGGACCGCGTGACCACGGCGCTTCGAGAACCGCTGCCGCCGACAGACGGCGAAAAGGAGCAGCATTCGCTAGAGTTACTGTATATGTACTATGCTAAGGTAGCAGAGTTGCGCGTCTGTTTTCCCTCGCCGCTCCGAACGCCATTCGCCGAGAGGCGATCACATGATTTTCGTGACGTCGTCTGTTCCACACTCCGCGGAGAAGCTGACCTCCCAGGTGCAGCGCCGAGCGAACCCTTGTCAGCTCGACGCGACATGTGAGCCCGCGCTGTCGGCTACATTCATTTGTTTTCTGTGCACACCTGTGGCGTCAGGTTTGGTGTTCTGAAGCGGCAGTGACGGGCGCAGTCGTCAGCTATGACTGGGTGCAGTGCGCCAAACTGCAGCAACCGCACGGGAAACGGCAAAGCGTTTTACGCAGTGCCATGTGGAAGGTCGGCGGCCGAAGTGCGTCGGCGCCTCAAGTGGCTCTTGAGAATGAACCTCTGCTGTTTGCGGCTGTGAAAGGCTTACAGTATTGATAAATAAATAAAAATTTCTAACATGTTCCAAGATCTACCAGTGCCACCACAACCAACATTTGCCTTTTTCGACAGCAAAATCAGAATTGCATTGGTAAAAACATTTTTCATGTGTCGACATTTGTTTACCTTGAACAAATCACTAGTTTTTTTTTCTAACTTACACACATTATCAAATAAGGAACAGGCAACGAAAATCTTGTTTGTCTATATCTTTCACGTAGTGTCCTTTTAAGGATACTAGTTTGAGCCTATACCTGTCCCTCGAAGCAGTATTTGTAGCATATCACTGCATTAAAATTGTACAGAATTTACAGTCTGCATCTGAAACTTTTTGGCCCTTCACTAGGGCAGGCTCTGCTTACTCTACTGCTCCTTCGAGCCTTCTGTAGTGATGGTTCGAGGTGAAATATAAGGGGCAATGAATGTTCAAGAAGCAAATTCCATGCAAAGTTTTGCTACATTTCGATGCCAGTCTCACCTGCATAAACATTGAATTTGTTTATGCAGCCGCTGCGGTGGCTTAGCGGTTATAGCTCTCGGCTGCTGACCCGGATGACTAGGGTTCAAACCCGGCCGCGGCGGTCGAATTTCGATGGAGCCGAATTTCTAGAGGCCATGTACTGTTCCCTGTCATAGCCTCAGTCGTTTTTGGCAGTTAAAACCCCCTAAACCATTTGTCTGCCTATGCTATAAAGTATTGCTCTTAGTAAAAATACCCTTAAGAACCATCTGACAAGGATTAAGCGAGAGATGTGAGGATAGGATAGCCAAAAATCGCATGTAAACAAGTTTCGCAAATCTTGATGCCGCGAATAATTTCAGCCAGAAGACAGCAAATCAGCTTATAACTTCGGCTTTAAAACAATCCAGGAGTTGCGAAATGTTTTGACACGGCGACCTAAGCCGAATCTGCGAAGGAGTACAAAAATGCAAAGCGGAACATTAAATTACTTTTTCCGTGCAATAAGGATGAAGCAGGCAGGAAAACCTACCACAGTAATCAACAACTATTGTAATTTAGTAACTGAGGTGAAACGATAGTGCTTTTCGATAAAAAATGAGGAAAGTTAAATAATATGTACGTGTAAGAGTACTTCCAAGGTCCTTTAAAGATCCGGCCTATCACTGCATTTAGCAACGGGGTACGTACATTTTGTGAAATGTGTTGGGCAAGCAATTGAGTGTTCATTTTTTCGTTGTGTCAGACTTGCCTCGTTCAATGCATTGCCGTTGCTTTAGTCTGCTTGCCTATAAAAAGTTGCACAATTATTTTAATGTGGTTCTAAGAGATGCGTTTTCGTATTTTCAGGGCATAACACGAACAGAACACGCGGCAGTGCTAGTTGTGAAAAAAAGTAATTCATCGCTATACTCTTTTTGTTCTCAAGACATGCACGCAGGAAGACAGGATGGTACAGACGCTGTCTCATCTGGAACAGAACTGCTTGTTCTTCTGAAATTACTGGTTCCAGAAAGAAAAAAAAATCGCAGGCCGTTTCCAGTCTTTTTTCGTCAGTTTGTCATGATTACGATTTGCTGTTAACCTTTGGCGATTTTTTTTTCGTGCTCTATGCACACCCTCGGCAAATCACAGATTAGTTTTCAGCGTTACGTTTAGAAACTTGCCATCAAGTCAATCTATTTAAAGGAGAAAAAAAAGCCCAAGCGCCCTACACAGCGAGCTACGCAGCCCCTGTACGTACGAGAAGTGGCTTTCCCGCACAGCTTGGAACATGATGGCGGACCTTCGCGCAACTCTGCTCCCTGCGGGAGCATATACAGGAACTCTAGCATTCGCAAGTTCCGTAGACGCTGCCGCCACCGCGCGGCCGACGAGCGAAGCAGTCGAGTGGTGGTGGCTGCCGGCAGCGCGAGGCAGCTCGCGACTGCGTGTCCATTTTAACCACGCTGTTTGTGCGTCGCTTGGGTTGGAAAGAAAGTCTGGAAGCAAGCGAATGTGCGGTGTGCCACAGTGCACAAATAGAGCTGTTAGTAATCAGATTAGTGTGCACTCATTGCCTAGTGACGAACGATTGAAAAAGGAATGGGTTGTAAAACTCCGGATCGGAAAGCTGCAGCGTGCATTTCGTCGGCTACAATTTCTTCTGGAGCCGTACATGTAATATACTTCTTTTTGTTAATGTCTTCCGTCCAATGCATATATGTCTGCTAGCGAGATTCGATTTGTGTGCGAGTGGTGCACGTACGGTTTGTCACACACGACGTGCCGGCAAGCGTGCAATATTTATGTGCGGAAACGACCCAGCCGAACTGTGTGTACATGCTACTGACAGCGCATAACTATTTCTGCGTATTCCTTGTAACAAATGGTACAACAGGCAATTCTGGCGGCAGCAGACTTACTAGGGTGAAATTTTCCCGGCAGTTGCCTCCTATTAGCTCCTTATTACTTCAGGGCAATTTATCAATTTGGTTTTCTTTCATGGCTTGTAATTGCCCTACACTACTCTAGTGGCAAGTTCGAAAGTGGTGATTGTTCGAGTTCGGGTGCTGTGTAGAGCGCCTGGATTTTATTTGGGAGTTGCAGTTGATCAGCTGTTCAGTGTGCCATGAGAATAATTCCTGTGTCACTTGGTTTGGTTTGGTTTATGGTGTTTAACGTCCCAAAGCGACTAAGGCTATGAGAGACGCCGTAGTGGAGGGCTCCGGAAATTTCGACCACGTGGGGTTCTTTAACGTGCACTGACATCGCACAGTACAAGGGCCTCTAGAATTTCTCCTCCAAAGAAATTCTAGCCGCGGCGGCCGGGATCGAACCCGCGTCTTTTGGGTCAGCAGCCGAGCACCATAACCGCTGAGCCACCGCGGCGGCTCCTGTGTCACTTCTGTCACTTTTCTCGGCTATGAGGCAATTCGGAGTTCTCTCACGCATTTCGGCGCAACAGAAAGCGCAAGTAGTGACAGGTAATTTTTTTCTAACTGCGAAGAAGACCCGGAGCGGCCCGTGTGAAAGTCCAGTCTCTAATCGGAAAGCCGCGCTACTATCCTGCTTCCAATTACGAGCTTCCCTAGTATTAAGGGGATTCAGGAGAAGCATAAGCAGTGAAAAACAAAACGGCTCATCATTTCGCCAACAGCAGCCAGTCTGAAGTGAATGCCACAGCGGGCACTTTATCGCCTGCCGGCAAAATGCGCGCTGCCAGTAATGCTCGCTATTTCTTTTCCTGCTATTTTTGGTAGTCGACAGTTTTTGATACATTTTGTGTAACCTAACAGAATCAACTATGCGAGAGTGTTTGAGAAGTTTCAAACTACTCACACATGTCGATAGTATCACAATTGAACAATGTCTTCACCAAATGTCTTGAGCGCTTCTTCACCTCCGATTAGGCACCTAATTCTTTTTTCGCGCTATCCTATATGTTCCAGTATATCCCCAAACGTTACGGCCTGCGAGAACGGCAAAGGCATTTTCCGCAGGCGCCTTTGCTCGAAGGCAAGCCACGTCGAAAAAGAATGTACGCATCCCGTCTCGACTAGCTTGACCACCACTAAGGCAGCCATATTGAATGGATCGTCGCGCCACCTATATATAGGTCGCGGAACTCTATCTGGCTGTCAGCGGCAGCGCTTCGCGGAGCGGAGCGGGCACGCGCTTCCAGCTTTCCTCAAAGTGTTCAAACAGTTTGTACATGTGTTAATCTCACGCTAACCATCAGAAAGAAACGAGTGGCGTCTATTAGGGAGAACGAAATAGGAAACTGCGCGCAAGCCTAGCAACACTACTCACGGCGAGCGATACCTTCAGGCCACATGCGACCTATTCACTTGCAGTGCGGTACATGCAAAACAAGTACGTGCAAACAAAGCGCGCTAGAACGCGCGTATAGCGAAGGGAATTAAGCGGCGACAAAACCATAAAACCAGCGATGAAAAGACGCAGGTTAAGTTTGGTTTGGTTTATGGGGTTTAACGTCCCAAAGCGACTAAGGCTATGAGAGACGCCGTAGTGGAGGGCTCCGGAAATTTCGACCACCTGGGGTTCTTTAACGTGCACTGACATCGCACAGTACACGGGCCTCTAGAATTTCCCCCCAAAGAAATTCTAGCCGCCGCGGCCGGGATCGAACCCGCGTCTTTTGGGTCAGCAGCCGAGCACCATAACCGCTGCGCCACCGCGGCGGCTTATTAAGTGGCTTACCGGATCCAATCACTGCTGCGACGTACGCAGACGAGAGCAACACGGAGCAGCGTGCGGCTTATCGCCGATTCGTGTGCTCCGATCGTATCTCCGGCTGTCGCCGTAGAACAGCCCGAGGCAAAAAAATAGCAGAGCTAGCATGACTAGCAGCCAGGTGCTGCGAACGCATTTCTGGCGACTCGGGTGCTCGATCTCGGTGCGAAGTAGCTCGGCGAGATAAGCTATGCCGCCCTGTCCTAAGTGAGTGCAAAGGCCGCTACAGCTGCTCCTCACTGAACATGTTGAGAGGATTCATCGTTCATTATTACAGCGCAAAGACGGCACAGAACAAGAAGGGGACACAACAGCGCTGTTGTGTCCCTTTCTTGTTCTGTGCCGTCTTTGCGCTGTAATAATGAATGTAGGTAACCAACTCGCCCAAAATGTTGTATTAAGGATTCATCGTGTCGCGAATTACGCGTTCACGGCGCAACCGGTGCTCGGCCAGCATATTGACCTGATCCAAACGCAGGCGGGGCAGCCGTGTTGGACAACAATGAACAGGATTTGGGTAAAAATACCCATAGTAACCTTGGTGCCAGCATTATTCAAGTGTTTTTTCTGCCTTGTTTAACTCTAGTTTTTTTTTTCTTGTGCAAGCGATTCATTGGCTAGGGAAGATTCTAATGCGTGGCCCGCATGGAGCGTTTTCCCGGGCGATTCGTCGGCGTCGACGGCACCGGAGCATTTTAGAGCGCAGCTCTTTGGCGTCCGTTCCTGGGTTTCGCGTCGTCGTCGGCGTCGGCGTCGGCGTCGGCCTCGTAACCAGTTCCGCACCCAATGTCACGCTTTTCAATTGGTCGAAATGCTCGTGACGTCACAGTGCGCGAATTTCAAATGGGGCCAATTGTACTTTGGCTAGTAACCATGCAACCAATCAAAGGGATCGTATAGTGATGCTGCAACTAAGTTGGACTGAGTTTAGTTAATTGCTTAATTAATCAATTAGCCTAATTAATATAGAGGAGAATGAAGAGGTCAGAAGAAAAAAAAAGACGCGCGCCGCAGCGACAACAGCGTCCGCGGAAGGAGACGCTGCTGAAAAAAACAGATAAGTACGAAGCCGCGTTCCCTCCACCACCTCCCCACTCCTTGCCCACTCAGTAAACGTTGCTCGTTTCATATACGTTGTGTCGAACATCCTAGACAGTTCCAACAATTGACAGGTTAATGACAGAACACGATGGATAGAAATAAAATAATATAAATATGAAATAGCCTAATTAACCTTTCTAGTTAGACCGCATAAATCAATAAAACCGAGAACGAAATTGGTCGAGTTGGGGAATCGAACCAGGGTCTCCGGAGTGCGATACGAGCACGCTAGCCACTCCGTAATGCCAGCTGAATGGTTTGGAATGAACAAAGGCGCGTCTAGCTAATACGGCGTCTTCGTTCACTCCCATCTTCCCCCTTTCCCTTACGGCGAGGTGCAGGTGTCCACCCAGATATGCGAGAGAGATACATTTCCTTTCCTCAAAAAATAAATTTACCGTCCAGCAAGGCGTACAGCCGAATTGGCGATGGCGTTCTGTGGACTCCCTGGCAGCGTTGCAAGACGCTGTCGCGTTCCACGCTTACAGGCGAAGCTTAACATGTTAACCACACATCAGTAACACACGCAGACAGCCAATGGACGCGTCATTCGCTGGCAGCACTTCATTCATCATTCACAACCACATTCTTAACGTACGCTCCCTTGCCGCACATGCCAAGGACGTACACCACGATCACATTCTGCACCATTCCTCTGTACTTTGCTTTGCTGAAACCTGGATGGATCCCGAAGAGCCTCTCGAAATCATAGGTTTCCTATACTGCTGTGGTGCTCGCAGAGACCACAACAGAGCGGCGGGAGTCGCTATCTACTTGCGCACAGGTCTCTCTGCAATACCAGTCGAAATGTTTGGCACGTCACATGAAGTTGGCGAACTGTGCGCCGCAAAGTTGCCCAACGGCTTGCTGGTAGTAGCTGCCTACTTCGCCCCTACCGCACTCACGAAAGACGTCGTGCACTTCCTGCAACTCGCATTAACCGTCCATCGATCCACACCGATGTTAGTAGTGGGGGACTTTAATGTTGACATAAACACAAAGCAATTTCCTAACACTTATGCGGGAGAACATCCCGTTCCTCTCGCTCGTAACGCGTCCCACGGCTGTGACAACCTCGCGAGGCACTTGTATAGATCTCGTCTTTGAGAATCAAGCATTGCTGTACCAAGTCGAACATATATCAGTCTATTTCTTTGCCTCAGTCTATCGAAAAGGTGAAACAGCTTATTTGCTGCGCTCAAACTTCGCATTAGGAAGTAACGTAATCGTCGGTAATTTTTTTCTGAAGTCCTTTCCTCGATGAGACTTTGGGTGCACATTGGGGCAAAGGAGTGAGCGAGCAGCTGGTCACGTGACAACTTTCTTTTAAGGCCAATAAATGAAGCTACGTAAATAGTAACTTGACGGAAACAGCACTGCTAGCGGTTTTTCGAGGTGATCTAAAACTTTTTTTGCCGCCGGAGAGGACGTTTGTGCCAAATCGTCGGGTTCTGTCGAAACAGAAAAAAAACGTCGACGCCGGGAGAGGGCAGCGGCAGAGGGCCAATGAGAGCCGGAGCGGGCGTCACGTGACTCTGGACGGAGCCACGCCGGCCGAGAGAGACGCGCTCGCGAGCTCTCTCTGGTACTGGTACTGCAGCTTGACCACCAAAACTGCGTCGTGCTTCCCGGAAAGACGGGCGTTTGGCACTCCGAGGGTACCGAGTTCTAGTTCACTATACACCATTTTACGAGGAGCGGGCAGGAGAGGGAGAAATACTCTCAAACAGGCGCGCTGCGCGACACCCCACTGTTGCCGTCCTCCCCTGGGCTGATAATCCGGCGCGGGGAGCAACGTCCGCGGCTGCTTAGCTACCGGTCAAGCGCGTGTTTGCGTCTGTACAACAAAAGCAGCAATGTTGTACGGAACACCAACGTCTTCTAGACATCATTATTTATTGTCGGATGAGGAAATAGTCGACGAAAGTAGAAAAAAACAAACGCCGCCAGTATGTACGCGCACCATGTTATGCGAAGGTCTCAGCACGTCTGCGGTGTCCATTTCTTCACCGCTTTTCCGCCGGTCCCGAGTTGCATTGGCAGTGGGCGTAGTTGTGGAACAAAAAATACCTGCGCCAACAAAAAGCTTAAACGTTAGTGCACTTTGTGAACGAAATGCAGACAGAAACAAACCCACTGCCTGTGCCTGTCGGGCTCGGAACGAAGCGCAGCGCCTGGGTTACCGAACTATAATCTGTGCATAATTTTAAGAGATCAAGTATTTGGACGGCCTTGGCAGAGTTCTTTTAATTCAGCAGTACACTATGTGAGGACTTCACAAATTTGGCCACAACTTCGTTTCGCCGCCCGACATGATCGTCAATATCGGGAGGGTGTGGGGACCGCCACCTGAAAAAAATAAACATGTCGTTAATGCAACAATACTAATTTAATTTACACAGCATGGCATGAATAGAAGCGGCGACATGAACTTTTACCCAACTGCAAATTGAGGAAAAATGCAGCCGTGGCAACGTAAGATGAAAAAATACATGCCATGCACAGGACGGTAAACTCTGCCATGCATTGTAATAAATTATTCGACTGAAATCGCATCGAATGCACTGTAAAAAAAAAATCCACACTGTGCATAACCGTGCCAGAGATACAACAACGCAGCGACTTGAGCAGTGCCCCGACCCGATTGAGATTGGAATTCTCAACACAGGTGCGGCGATTCGGCCTGTCAGTAATGGTAATAGCGTTTCATTAGCGTACCAACCTATTAGATCGTGTAATTGCACATTTTCTGGTATTTGTGCACCAGTGAGTACTGACGGGAGCGGAGAAGGCGAGAATGCGAGTTGATTTCAGTCCACTGGCTTGTATCGTTCGTAGTACGAATAGCCCTACACAAGCGGCAGGAGGGGCCGAATTTCAATTTCATCGCGCGTATCACCGCAAACAAACATTCTAATCATCAGAAGTGAATTCATTTCGGTCATGTACCCGCTGTTTCCAAAATGTTTAGTTTGTAAACGGGGTACTCTGTCGCAAGCTCAGCATCTAAACCGTCACACTCGCCATGTCCAAGCAGGCAGCGAAAACGTTCAAGAAAAACTGCGCTCCACGAAAAACTAGATATTCATTGCTCTCCGCGATCTTGTGTTTCAACAAATTTTGCTTTCGTTTTTCTAGCATGCAACACCGTGCCGCATTTGCTCTACAGGCAACCGGCGACAATAAAGCACGCGTGAACTGCGAGCATGGCACTCACCGATGCTGATCGTTCGCTGCGTCGAGGAATGGTCGCTTGCTCCCAGTTTGTTATTGCAGGAGCTAATGGCATAGCACACACGAGGATGGACACGAGGCGAACCCCCATCAAAAATGTCTAGGCTTGGCAGGAATAAAACGGGCGAATGACACTTTCAGAGATCGCACGTTGCTTCGGCTGCAGCCCACCGGCTGCAAATTATCAGCCCACAATGGCGTCGGTGGTAGGTGGCGCTCGAGTAAAACAAACATGGCGGCGCCCAGGTATCGAAACTGATACGATACTCTCGAACCGGACGAGCTATGCGCATACTCCGGAACCCAGCGACCGGCCGCCATCTTTGCTGGACTGTCAAAACGCGTTCGCGCAGCGTTCGCGTGTACGTGGGTGTGTGTGTCTGCGGTGCTTTTCGATGAGCCAATATGTCTATTCCTGCCTCAACGAAGTACAAAACTTCATCAGGGCTTCACTGCGCCATTTATGGATGTGCAAATAACCAACGGAAAAGAAGCAGGCTGCTGACCACCGTTTGCGACGAGCACGGCGTACGTCGCGAGTTGTGCCGCTGTGGCTTATTCAGCCTGCATCGCTTTCCGCCGGGCACAAAAAACGCCGAGCTCCGCCACAAGTGGATTACTGCGGTTCATAGAAAGGAATATGTTCCCAGCGCAAATGCAAGAGTAAGTTGATTTTCGTTAAAATGCCGGTGCGATTGCCTCGTTGCCGCAGCCACCGCGTTTTGCTTACGAAGTCGCGGCACCTGGTAACTGCGTAATGGCATATGCAGGTCTGCTCGGACCATTTTATCGACAAGCGGCCAACGGTGCTGAACCCTGTGCCTATGCTTCACCTCGGCTACGCTAAGAAGGTAAACGCTGCGTTCAGTTTACACCAGCTTGCTGCGTGCGCACTGAGCAGCGCCGGCCTGCACTGTACAGTCGAGCGCGATTTGAAGGTTATCGCGCGAGCGTCGGCCGAGAACATGAACAGCGCCATGGCCCAGAATTCTCTGCCGAGGCGAGGGAGGTATCAGGCCAGCTTCCCTCACTCTTTTTGCTGTTCCTTCAGCAGCTGTCACTCCCTCCTCTGGGCTATCAGTTTTTTTTTTATTTTCTTTCCCACCAATTTTGTTATCGCCCGCAAGATCCGAGAGGTAACCAAGTCCACACTTTATCGCAACCAATGGAAAGCTTAGAATAGAGAGAAAGGGTGGTGATCTTGTCACGGGGGTGAAGCTTGTTGCACGGAACAGCGAACGAGGTAGAGGAGAGTGCGAAATCATGATTTTTCCTGTTCCAAAGTCGGCCGCTAGGTGCCTGGAGTGCTAGGCTGGTCGACGCTTGCGCGATAACCTTCAAATCGCGCTAGACTGTACGTAGCGCGGCGCGGCGATGCTCGCTTGAACAAATTCGATTTGTGGGATAAGGAATCCTGCTGCGCAACATGGTTTTTCTATCGTTTAACATAATAATGGTCGGAGTGATGACTCAGGCTAAGTTATTTCTATAAGGTTAGTTCTTTTGCTAGTTGCTACAATACTCAGATAGCCTACAAATGTAGAGCTTGCCAGAGCTCCATTTACATTAATCGCTGTACAAAAAATGACACGTACACACGTTGATAATAAGTGGTTTTGAAAGGCACAGCGAGGTTTTGCTATGCAGTGAAAGTTGATTCGTTGGTGCACTGTAGAGAGGAGTCACCTAATAATGTTACATCAGAGAAGTGCTTTACAAAACGTCGAGAACTTTCAAATGGTTATGCTGCATGAAAGAATCGCCAGTGTGGTAATTCTGAAAGGGAGCTAATTATGTTGTATAGAAGACAGCCGATGCAGAAGTGTGGAAATCGATATTGCTAATTAGAGAACAAAATTGGCTTAATGCTCTAACCATAATAGATATGAGCTAATGTGAACGGATATTTCTGTTTCAAAGGAAGAGTCTCAGATTTTTTTTTGTCATTTTCAAATTGGAGTTATTTGTTTCAAAAGTAAAGTTGCCTTAATGTGGGGAGGCTGCCATTTGATTAAAATGTATTCTAAATAAGGCTTCATAAGCAAATTATACCTTTGATCTGGAAATTGCTTAAATGCCCAGCATAAGAGGGTTCTCACGCAGCTTCCACCCTCTCCGTTCGATAACGTTCTACGTCACACCTGCGGTAACTCAGGACGTTCTACGTCCGCCGCTTATGAACGTGGGTGGCGCTGATGAACACTCTCAAGGTTAGGTTACTTGTAAACATAAGGTCTGTTCGATTTACCTTGCACTGCGTGAACTAGTTCCAGGCAGTTTAGAAAAAGTGCTGCACTCATGCAGCGCTAGTTCACCAGTGCAGGCGTAGCGCGACACTAGCGCCAAACTAAAACGAATGCCGAAGTGCAGGCGGTGCAGGCCTTCTGCTAGTCCGGCGCGTCGCCTCTCTCCGCATGTCTCTTCGCCTCGCTGCCTCGCCATTTTGCTCGTTGTTCACTGCCTGCCTGCCTGCCTGCCTGCCTGCGTTTCATCGAGAGTGGTGTCTGTCTGTGGTGCACAAGCTGGCTAATCTGGTGCAGAGAGCTATGGATTGCGCGGCGTCAACTGCAGCCATCGTTCAAACAGTCGTCGAAATGATGGACTCCGACAGCGAAGACGAAGAGTTTGATGATGTGGTGATAATTCTAGCACTAAAACTAACTAGGTTGCGACGCAACAGAATTCCCATGTACTGTGAAGAAGTCGTGAGTCGGTACTTCGATTTTGAGTTCAAACGGCTTTTCCGCCTATCGCGCGAGACGTTTGAAAGACTTGTCGTAGAGTACATGTCGTCACCATTTTTCCCGAACGCGACAAGAGGGCGTCCAAGAGTCAGTGCAGAAAAGACATGCTTGGTAGTTCTGTGCTACTTGGGTGGGCAGTGCAGCATGTACTCACTGGCCGACCGCTTCGACCTTGCCGTGTCGACCGTACACAGTTGTGTGGAACGAATGTTGGATTTTCTCAACAGCGTGAGTGCGGAAGTGATTGCCTGGCCAGATAGACAGGAGCAGGAGCGCAGCAAGGCCGGCTTCCTGGCAAAAAGCGCCGGCAGAGGACCTCGAAACACCGTAGGTTGTATTGATGGCTGCCATGTTGAGATCAACAAGCCCACGGAATCGCCCCACTCTTACTACAATCGAAAGAAATGGCCGTCCATTGTACTACAGGCTATTGCCAATGAGAGGAACAAGTTTTTAGACGTGTTCATTGGTTTCCCTGGCTCGGCGCACGATGCGAGAATTCTGCGTGAAAGCACATTTTTTGAAGAGGCCATGATCAAGTGCAGCAGTGGTTATCTCCTTGGAGATTCAGCTTATCCTCTGCTGCCGTGGCTTATGACACCATACCGGGACAATGAACAAACTTTCCCGTCGTGGAAGAAGAAGTACAACCAAGTGCACTCGCAGCAAAGAGTTGCAATTGAAAATGCTTTTGGATTGTTGAAGCAGCGCTTCAGGCGGCTGTATCTTGTCGATGCTGCCAGCATAAAGCAGTGCGTCCTAACCATCATGGGTGCGTGCGTGCTGCACAATCTGTGCAATGAAGAGCGAGACTTCTTTGATGAACTGCAGCACCTGCCTCAGCAAGAAGAAGTTGGCAATGATGAGGACACTGACACCTTCATTGACCGTCATGTGGCAGGTTTCAGCGAGAGCCTGCGAAAAGATATTGCTCAGAAGCAGTGCTGACGTTGTGAACCCTTTTGAGTGCTCACATTAAGCACTTTTTGTTGTGGACGTGTGCAAGCAGTGTGGATAAACAGTGTGCTGCTTAAAGGGCAACTGCAACACTTTTTTAGAATTTAGCGATATTCAAGGTTTCATATAGGCTGTAGGTAAAGCGTACCTAGTATTTTTGCGCTAGCATTTAAAATAGTGACGTAATCGACGATTGAATTTTGCGCTTTTCATCAATGCACCAGAGGAGTGCAGAGAAACTCGGCGTGCCGTCACGGAAGGTATGATTTCAAATTGCCGCTGTCGTCAGCCACACCCTGCCCTCACTCTTCAGACTGCCAAGCAACTCTCGGCAGGGTTTGCCTTTGGTGGCGTTCGTTTTTTCCTTCAAAGCAGGTGTTTGTGCTTTGGAAATGTACCGATACCTTCCATGATGTCATTATGCGCCCCCCACTTGGCGTTCTGCGCTGCGGGGAAGTTTGAAGAGCGTCCCGATTTTAATCGGCGATTACTTCACTATTTCAAGTGCTAGCCCAAAAAGAGTTCGCATGCTTTACCTGCAAGTTTCACACATTCAACCCTCTTAAGCTTGTTGAATTCTAAAACCTATGCAGTTTCCCTTTAAACAACACATCTGTTTTTGATATCAGCAGAGCTTATACAATGCTGTCACATCACTTGAATGAAGTTTTCTTTTAAGACTTTTTCAACTGCTCTCAGCATTAGTCCGTGTGCCTATGCTTGATATGAACAGCTACATTATGTGGAAGGAGGTAGGTTCTAAACGTAGACAGAGTGTTGCTGAAATTCTATGCAATTAGCCAGCGATGCAATGAACAAAGTGCAAAAAATGTTACAAGTCATATTGATCATGATTGTGCCTTTGTTAAGTGCATGTTAGGTGTGGTCAGAGGCTTGAGCACCACTGCAAACACCTACGCTATTGTAAGCATGCTGTGACCATGTAATTTTGATGGCTTGCGAGCAACACGACATTCAGTGTTTTAAATGCTTTATTCTGCCTGCGCTGACTTTCCTTCCACTGCTGCAACAAGACGCTCCAGCAAAGCCATCTTTTTGTTGAACCGCTCAGCCCTCTCCTTTTTGGCCTCCTGAAAAACATTCAGGAGTGCGTCCACAGAATTGTCCTTCCTGCGGCGCCTCTTTTGGGGTGGGGCCTCCTGGTGCTCTTGTGCGGGTTCTTCTGCCTCGTGGTGGCCGCTGGGTTCCGAGTCAGGAGGTGTGCTGAAACAATCGCTCTAATGTTGAAAGCATTGTTTTCTGAAATTTCTCAACAATGAAACTTGAGCAATCTTACCTTGCATTCTCGCTCTGCAAGACCTGTCCAGGGGCTAACAGAAATGTTGGCTTAATGTGGTGCTCACGTTCGAGCACCTCAGCTAGCTCCCTAAAAAAAATGGGAAGCTTTATGAATGGCATATAAAGTAAATCCACAGTAGCGAGATCAGTAAATGGGATAATGCAGCTCAAAAATAAACTGAACAAAGTGTTTAAAGCAAGCCTCAAGTCTGTTTGTCAAAATGTTTGCAAGCAGATTAATTCTCCTGTACCCACTGTACAATATGCTATCGTTTAGATACATATGTACAAAAAAATACTCACTCTTCATGGTCGCAAGAAACTCGTGAATGGCCAGACGAGTTATTTTTTGCCTGTGCTCTTTTATAGGCCCTTTCGAGGCTCTTCCACTTGTTTTCAGCTTGTAGAGGGCTTATACTGCAACTGAACTCCTTGTTCAGTGCTTCAGCAATGGCTTGCCACATTGCCCTCTTTGTCCTACAGATAGGGATCATAAAAAAATGATCAATTTTCATGAAAAAAATAATTGCTCTGTGTCAAGGGTTCTCAAAATGTCTGACATGTGAAGGACCACTGAGGGTATTTAGGGGCTCCTGCACTGATTTGATGGCCTCCAGTAAGAACTTGCATGCCACATGAAAAACTGTCTTTCTCAACAGTTTCTCACATGATCGAACCCCAACACTACTGTTTGCTTACAAGAAATAAAGCTTACCGGAAGCCACCTTTTTTCCCAAGCAGTACCTTCTTCGCCTTGTAGTGTGCGATTAGGAACCGTCTCCTCCTCACGGGCCACAGTTCACTAACTTCCTCCTCGGGTACTACATCGGGCACTTCCCCCGGGACATCCTGCTCAGCTTGTGCCGCACCGCACGCTGCTGCCAGCGAAGGGGTGCTGGCAGTGCTAGTATTTGGCTGCTCGTCCGCGAATACAACCGTCATAACTTCCCCGCCTGCGTGACGAGTAGAAAATTGTTCAGTGCAACATCGTAATTTAGTCTCTGGTGCTGCACCAAAATACTGGATGTACAAAATTGAAGTTTTTGTTTTGGTCAAACGCAGTGCATCCCACCAGCGCAAACACAAAGACGCTCAACTGTTTAGATGCATGCCTAAACAATTACAAATGCGGGATCAAGAAAAACGCACAAAGACACTCAATTATTTAAATGCATGTCTAAAGAATTACAAATGTGGGATCAATAAAAGTAGAAAATGTAACCACTAAACACTTGTACACGCACAGACTGCCTTTGTCTACTCGGAATCATCGTGCGCCACATATTTTCTGGAAGCAGCTAAGGTGTCAAGAAGAAATTGAATCACGGCTAAGGATACAATCAGCGCGCTCAGTTAAGCACACATGCGCAGCGAAACATTTCCTTCGGGTTTGACTTTCTGAACGAAACACTTCATGCACCCATGTGTTGCATGCAACATAGATCTACCGTTCAAACGGCCAAAACATACCTGATGTCTTGTAAGCATAGCCATTCTCTTGACGAACTCGGCTGCCATCGTCATTAACGATCGGCGTTAATTTCGTCAATATGCCGCTGATCGCGACACATATGCTGCCGTCGTCTGCTGCCATGGCTATTCCGCAAAAGTAGCTCTGCACGACTGGCACCAGCTCTAAACGCAGTGCAGGATCTGTCTGAACTAGGCGTGCACGACGCCGGCACTTGTTTAAAACGAACGCCTTAGTTCAGAGGGCGCCGCGCTGCACTGCCAAAACGAATGGCCGAGTGCGGCACCACATGAACTAGTTCCAGCAGTGCAGGTAAATCGAACAGACCTATAAATACCCCCGAAAGCAGAAGATTTGACAGCCGTCGCCGTAGCTCAGAGGTAGAGCACCGGACGCGTAATTCGGAGGTCGTGGGTTCGGATCCCACCGGCGGCAGTGGTTGTTTTTTCTTCTGCTTTTCTAATCAATTAGCTTTAAGCGATAACATATTCAGTAATATTCTAAATTGATCAACACCACAAAATAAATAAATAAATTAAAAAATCCCCTGTGCCCCTTGGTTTCTGTGGCTGTTGGCTTCCTTAATATCTATAACGAGCCCCTCATCCCCTTCCCTTGTTTGCCCCAGTGGGACAAGGGACAGACAAACGGAACATAGCCACCATTGGATGCAGCGCTGGGTGCTAGAAGGAAGTTGTGTCTCACTGTTGTCACTATCTCATTTCTGTTATTGTGTTCAGTGTAACTGCAGGTAGAAGTGTCAGTATTTTAATGCTTTTAAGTTGATTTGTTACATAAGAAATAAACAATAAAGCCAAACTATATATGGGAATGATTCCGATAAATTAATGCATCCTTATTGGTGTAAATCTAAATATTGTTTGTTTCCGTCTTCTGTGTACATCCAAATTATGTCCTGCTGTTCTGAGTAAGATTTGAGATAAGAAAATTGTGTAACCTTTTATATTGTGAATACAGGTTGTCGAGGGAAGGCGGAAGCTGTTGAGGCAGGCAAGCTACCCTGTTAAGAGGCGACACCAGAAGGCCGCTGAGCACAGCCCACAAGAGGAAATCAACAGTGACTCTGCACAAGCCATGGACATGACATCAATTCATGTCCGCTGCAATTGTGGACGCAGTGTTTGCCTCCGCCATCGCCAGATGTACAGAGCGACCTTGGCATGAGGCTGAAATTCACCTTATATGATTGTTATAGGAACCGGTCACAAAATCTTCTACGAACCGTAAGAGCGCGAGCGATACCCATACCCGCGGCCGCCTCGCGTGGCAGTCCAGTGCCGCCGTTTTGCCGCGCGTCCCATAGGTGGCGCCACAGCTCTCTCAAAATGGTAGATTTCAATTTACCCGCCGTATTCTGGTCTATACATGATTTTAGTTTCGATACATGGGCGCCGCCATTTTTCCCGACCCTAGCGCCGTCTAGTGCCGACGCCATTTTGGACTGATAAACGCTGCCGTCGCTCTACCGTCGCTGCAGGTGTGTGAGATACTAGCGGAGCAACGAATTGCTTACTCATCGATATCCGCTCGCTGCACGCCTTTGGAGAATTCATTGATTGCATCTGCGTGGGTGATATGGCGCTAGCGACCGCAAGCGCCCGCAGCAATCGACAAGGAGCCGACGATTAGGCATCGACGGAGCCAACAATCAGCATCGGTAAGTGTTGTGCTGCCAGTTCACGTGTGTAGTTTTTGTAGCCGGTTTTCTTAATAGTAAAAGTGACACGCCGTACGCTGAGAACGAAAGTGGCAAATGCGATCCAAGAGCTAGGGTTCAGAAACCGAAAACATCATTTAAAATGGACTAAATTCGTTCGTAAACTGACGCTCGAGCGACTACAGCGAGCAACGTGAGCGAGCCGAAACTGCTGCCACTCATTGCTATGTCGGCGTTTGCTGTTGTACGCGCGTTGAAACGGATGAAATTCAGTCGCTTCTGCTGCTTGCGTCTTGAGTGCTCCCGCTACGAGCCAATTTATTGAGAGTAGGCCGCCGCGGTGGCTCGGTGTAACGCTATGGTATGCAGACCTGAAAGACTCGGACTCGATCCCGGCCGCGGCGGTCGAATTCGATGGATGCGAAATTCTAGAGGCTCGTGTACTGTGTGATGTCAGTGCACGTTATAGAACCCCAGGTGGTCGAAATTTCCGGAGCCCTTCACTACGGCGTCGCTCATAGCCCGAGTCGTTTTGAGACGTTAATTTTATTGAAAACTACTTGCCTCCTCAGCTACTGCGCCGTTGCCAGCACCAATCGTTTGAAGACCAATGGAGTTTGAATTAACTAAAATCAGAGATTGATTGATACGCCAAAGGTATGTTATTACAACGTAAAAAGGAAACCAAGCTGCTGAGTCAGTGTTGCGCTTTAGAATCTAAGGCAGAGGCACTGCTGGAGTCGTCGTAACATTCGCTATGTGTAGTGTGAGCATTGTAGCTGATCAAGCTGTTTATGTTGCATTTGATGTGCCGAAAACGAAATCATGTATACCATGTATGGCAGACAGCAGGGCTAGTTGTTGCATGTGCTGAATGTGAAGGGCCCTGAAGAAACAAGCCAGAAGACTCATAGCTTGCATGCATGCCGTACTGTGCATATTTTCCTAGTTTTATGTTCTGTGAATGTCCCTTTTTATTGCAACAAACTGCGGGAAAAAATATATTGACCAAAGAAACGATGACACAGAGTGGACAAATGCTGGCCTGTGTCGTCGTTTCTTCGATGTTTTTTTTCTCGCTCTTTGGTGAAATGGATTTTTAACAAGTCACCCTACTATTACTCATTTTTCTTTCAGATGGCGGCACCTACGTGCACCCCATGCTGATGACTCAGTGGATAGACGACATGAAGCTCTGGCCAGATTTGTCAAGTGCACATATTGTGTGTTACTTACTGAAGACAAAAGCTTGTGACCTCGAGCAAGCTGAAGCATACAAGAGCCTAGACTCTTACAATTATGTGCAGAGTGGCTCGGTAGGCCAAGTATTGTGCCACAAGATGAACCAGGATATCGTGTGTCTCAAGGCAGAGGTGCGGCCCTCTCAGGCCATTAACAAGACACCGTGGAAAGCTTGGGCCTGCATCAGGAAAAGCGGACAAGTGCTGACTGCCGGCTGCAACTACATGGCAGGCAAGGCACGTGTATGCAGCCATGTGGGTGCACTTCTATGGAAGGCGGAGATTGCTGTACAGCGCGGCCTGACAGGGAGCTCATGCACAGATGAGGCGGCAGCCTGGAACAGAGGCACCAAAAGGAATGTTTAGCCTGCCTTCATTGATGGCATTGTGTTCAAGCTTCAATGCACTGCCGAGCATCTTGACAGCACAAAAAAGCCAAGACCAACACGCAAGATAAAACATTTTGGCAGCAGAGAGGATCTCTTAGAGTATGTAAACAAGTCTCCTTTCCGGGACGTGTTCAACATACCTGGTAGGTACCCAGGTGGAGCATTCTGCTGAGCTGGCCCATTGTCGCCTCAAAAAACTGAAATGTTAGCTTATGTTAATAGAATTGCATGCTGATACCCACTGACGCAACTTGATGTGAAGTATGGTTCAGTACGGAATTACACGTGATAATAACATCTTGAATACATAATCAAGCAATGTAGATGTTCAGGTAACATAGTTTTATTGTTTCATGCAGGCACCCTCCTTGAATCTACATTACATGCTACAAGGAGGAAGATGGAGGACCAGCGGGCCACCCAGACAAATGGAGACACCCTGTCTCAGGAAATTGAACGTCCAGCAGAAAAGGTAAAACAACAGTAATTTACAGGCTTTTACTTGAGCTGTGTCTGGCCCATGTGGGAAAAAGGATGTGAGGGAAATTCAGTTTAGTTTTAGCTGTCAAAAAAGTAGGGGCATAACAATACTAAAAAAGAGTTGTAAAGTGCATTATTGCCAATAGTTCGAGAGAGTTACAGTGCACAGGTAAGCTTGCTTCATATTTTGCGGTATGGTGATTAACAAGTTGACTCAGTCATGCTAAATGACTAGCTGCAAAGTAGTTGCCAATACTGCAGTGGCTGCAGAAAATTTGTAGCTTCTGTGAACATTGCCTGTGTTTCTTGCTGGAAAGTTGCAAAACATGCTACAGGTGGTTAGCAGCAGCACGAAATGTAGCAACCACTTCTGAGCCGACTTTAGCTTAGCTGCTTCTTAGCAAAGCCACACAGGCGCTCTTTATTTTGAACAAGTGATTGACAAGCAACCTCAGTATTTGTGTTCCTTTCTGTAATTTCTTGCACGTTTAAAACTGTTTTCATCCCTTTCACACTGAGGTTTATTCAAGGTGATTTGTTTGTCTGTTTAGGTTGCCCTAGCATCAGCCTCTGCTGGGACTGTAGAAGATTTGCCGGAGCGCCAGTTTCAGAATTTGAAATAACCCTGGGAAGACCTCTTTGTCACCTCAGCCTGGCTGACATGATCAAAGCCGGAAAAGAAAATCAGCCGGAAGTGCTTTCAAAGCTAAAAAATCACAATGGCCACCTCCTTAAATATTGAAGCAGCTACAAAAAAACAAAGAGAATGCACTGCCTGGTCTCTTCATCGTAAAGGCAGAATAACTGCTTCTATATTCAAGGAGGTGTGCCGCTCAAAGCAGCTTAATTGTTCATCATTGCTGGCTAAAATATTCAATACTACCACAATTTACAGTCCGGCCATCCGGTATGGCATAGAGTTTGAAGAGCTGGCAAAGGCTCGTGCACTTGCTGCCTTTAAAACACAGCACATAAATGGCAGGCTAGATGATACTGCCGAAATATCCGTATCTTGGCTGCAGTCCAGATGGGTCATTGCATTGTGACTGCCATCCTCCAGCGCTGCTCGAGGTCAAGTGTCTGTACACACTCCGTGATGTGCAGCCAGATGATTTGGTGAGAGCAGGGCAAGCAAAGCCAGACTTTTGCTTGGATGCCACAGGCTCATTGAAGGTTACGCACAAGTACTACTACCAGGTTCAAGCACAACTGCACTTGAACCTGGTGGGCAGCACTATGTGCTACCTGTACTTGCACGTAGACAAGGGAGGGATGATGATTACAGTAGAGAAGGAAGAGGCCTTTATGGACACTCACGTAATTGCCCTAGAAAGTTTCTTTACAAAAATAGTGCTGCCTAGGCTGTGATTGGAGCTTGGCTAGTTATGCAGCACATGGTGATGGCAGTAGGGAATTGCCAGTCTACAAGTAAACAATTTAAGGTATCTTGCATATGATGTGCTTGGTCATGTATTCTCACACCTCAAAGTTGAATGTTTTGCTTTGAATACAAGTCAGACAACTGCAATATATCGGCTGTAGTTAAGCGTTTATTCTTCACACTTCTTTTTGATTAGAGGACATTTCAAGTTGCATAGCTCAGCACATACAAAAACAATTCTGTTTATATGTTTTTTGGACTTAATCGCCAGTGCGTGCTTGCAGATCCTATAAGTCTTTATACGATTTATGGCCCTTTCAACATGTATTCGGACTGATGCGATTCTCCTAGTCATTGTGACATCTTCTTCTGACAGTTGAGTCTTTCCTAAAAGTGAAAAGAATGTTTTTGAGTACTCTAGAACAAGAACAGCGATGCTGTACTGTAGTGAAAAACGCTCACCTCTGGTGAAGGCTGGTGTATTCATATTTATGCCTTGTGCTGCCAGGTGAGGTTCTAGCTTGAAGCCTCTGTCTGCCAGAATGTTATCACCTGGAAGAAGGTAGTCCTCTATGCCGCATGTTCTAACGATGTACTTGTCCGAGGCCCTGCCACCATACACATCGGACGCGTACATTATTAGGCCGTTGGGAGCTATCACTGTAAGAAATTTTACAGTATTTGACCCCTTGTAAGGACTGTAGCATTGTGCTCTTGCGAGAAGCTTTTTAGGTCTTTGCAATTGAGCCTCAGTGCAATCGAAGATGCACGTTGTTCGACCGTGGCCACTCTTCACGAAGCTTTGCGGCATGCTGTCATACACAGCTGTCCGTGGCAACCAAACGACAACGTCCTCCATTATTTTTTCCAGGTTGCAAAGCATATTTGCAAATATTTTAGATACGCTTGCTACTGATACCTCGAACCTTCTTGCAAGGTCTGCGCAGAGGAGGCCGAGTCTGAGCCTCATTAGAGTCAGGAGCAGTTGTTCTTCGGGGCTTAAAACCCTTGATACTTCTGCTTCCATTTCTTTTAGCTTCGAAACGAGGCTGCTAAAAACTTGAACAGGGATCCCTGTGTAAAAAAGTATGTCTTGTGGCGTGAGGTACTGGGAGTGAGTAAATCGCAATGCAGGAGAAGTGTTTGAGTGATGTGCGACTGCGTATGTGTGATCTGTTGGTGTCTGCTCCCACTGTGTGTAGCTCTCCTTTTTCTCGACCTGCAATGAAAAACATTAAGTCAAAATCACATTCTCAAAGCCATTTTTCCAAAAAAGCAGTACCTTCTTTCTATGGGGAATTAACATATCATTTTCTTGGTCAACCACCTGTTTTCAGAGAAGCAAAATAATAAAATACAGTGTGATGCCTCCTGAATGCGGGGAAGTTCAATAAATATACGTGCATGCACACTCACGTCATCTTCATATGAAGGCAGCATGCCAGCAGAAGCATCATCAACCTTTTATGGGAGAAAAGCAACAGCCAGCTTTCTTTCATCTGCAAGCAGCTAAGAAAAAAATGTGAGCTTACATTCAGTTCACTGCTTAGAAGTGTGCCGCTCGAAACATTTTGATGAAAAGGAAGAACCTCCTAAAGAAAAAGCAAAACAGTGAATCCAGGCTTCTAATTTGCAGTATGCTGGCAGGCCCAGTGTTTGTAAGGACACTCACATCCAATGCATTTCTAACAGGCAGGCCAAGGCTGGCATTTTCAGTGCATAACGCAGCAACCTGTCAGCCAAGATAAACAAAACTTGACAGTGGACTTAGCTTAAGGCTTTCATCAGTGCATACTTACGTGTGGCTCACTGTTCGTACAGATAGTACTCGAGGCACTTAGTGTTTCAGTCACCTGGGAAGAAATACCACACAACTTGACAAACTTTTAAAGGCGTATGATCACACACATTTCCATTGCAGATAAAAGCAGGACTGCAAGAATCTTCCATGCAAAATTCAGCCTGCCGAAACACGTACAGCGCAGTTTTGAGCTTGACTAGACACTGTAGTGTATCAAGGTTAATGAGCAGCATGCATGCTTACGTTTTGTTCAGATATTGAGTACAAATGTGCTGCAGTGTCCTCGCTGTTGGAGGACATCTGTAAAAGGGCAATGCAACAAGAGTGAGATAGCATAATATGGTTGCATGTGAATACAACAAGCACACCCTGCACTTGCACATACATTACTACTGGAGGCCACGCCAGATGTCGGGTGCTCAGTGCCAGCAGCTTCCTGAAAATAAAAATTGGGTATGAGGGAAAGATAGGCACAGTAACTACCTTAATCTTGGTTGGCACCTGCACCGTGCTGAGAAAGGAGTGAAAGAAGGGAGAGAGGAACAGCTTGCTAACTTACAAAAGGCAAGAACAATGAGCTTGCTTTATGAGCATGTAGCATGGCAGCAAGCTAGAATGCAGTACACGTATGTAAAAATCACCAAAATTAGAATGTTAATGCTTGCGTGCAAAGAGCGGGAGGCTTTGGTGTGATTTATGTGACCAAGCTTTATTAACTCAAGATGTTTATCTAGGTAACACAGCCTAATCTGCAACAAGGATATCTGTCCTATCTTTTTCTCCATGTTTTGCACTCTAGATACAATTCTTTACACGGCCGTTGCAGTGGCTGAGTAGTTATGGTGCTCGGATACTGACCCGAAAGGGATGGGTTCAATCCTGGCCTCGGAGGTCGCATTTCGATGGAGGCGAAATGCTGGAGGTGTGTGTACAGTGCGATGCTGGCGTACATTAAAGAACCACAGGTGGTCGAAGTTATCCAGAGAACTCCGCTATAGCGTCCCTCATAGCCTGAGCCGTTTTGCAACACTAAACACCATAAAACCAAACAATTCTTCCATTATGTGGAGGCGTTTGCTGCGCTGTGTCGCATGCTTTATTTTGAGCATCACTGGTCATGTGTTGTTTCTGAAATGGAAATAAACTCATTTGAGTCACAAAGTTTTCATCTACATGCTTCATATGCTGACCTTCCGTTTCGCTGCTGGCGGATCATCGCGCATCATCGCGCATTAGACGCCTGCGGCCGTGGATCACCTAAAAACACAAGAAAATATTGTCATAAGCGATCCATAAAAGGCAAGCTTTCAGTCAACAGGCATTGGCAAAGTCAAGCAGTCACGGGCATGCATTAGTGCAAAAGCCCTCTCAATAACAACCAAAGAAAAATTTACTGTGTACCATCAAAATACATATCCCCTAAGGGATCACACAAACAGAACCAAACAATGCTGAGCCATCTACAACAATGGTACAGCAGTGCAGGGGGGGGGGGGGGCTACTTGTGCTTCCCCTGCAACATTAGCACCAAGTAAAGGCATCCTTCTGGGCCCTTTAAATAAATCCTGGGGGGGGGGGGGCAAAATGAAGGGGCGGGGGTACATATGACAGGCGAGATGGGTTTTCTCTGAACCCGTTTGAAAACTAGGGCGCGGTCTCACACACTTCACTCCAAGATAAATTTGCTGGGGGGGCCTAGCACGAGTGGCATCTCGAGCCTACCCTCCCTCACAACACAGAAGTGCGTGTGCCAGAGTCGCAGGAACCGCGCCTAGCCATCTGTTTGCAGCCGGTCAGGCAGATACTGCCAGATGATGAGACGAAGGCTCTGCAAAGTTGGCGCCAGGATAAATAAACTGCTGGTAATGTGATAATGTGAACGATCAGTCCCACGCTCAGACACTTCTTGATGTTGTAGAAATGGTTAACATTTAACATGCTACTATCTCTCTCATTTGTGCATTAGTCTAAGCACCGACAACGTCGATTTACCGCGGAAAATAGCAAAGCAATTGTGGGAACCTAGCGCGTACCTTTCGTTCGTATCCTAGGCTGAGCATAGGCAGCGGGTTCCTTTCCGTCCGCTTCCCATCCACGAAGTGAGCCGAGCATACGCGTGAGCTCGTTGTTGGCACAAAGCTTTTCCTTTTACCAGTGCTGTCCACTGTCGATTCAAGTCCGGGTCGGCAGGAAAACGGTGTAACATAAACATATCGCAGCCGCACTGAGATTTCGGCGTGGCATGCTGTGCGCAGACGCTGTTGGCATTTTTTTTTTCGTTTATGCTGCGTATTGCCGCAGCCCACGACCGCGCAGTGCTGGCCAGATGAAGTTGGTGTTGCGTACGACATTTCATCATTCACCACAAGACAGCAAACACGTATTTCACCACAGTAAACAAACGGACGACCGGGAGAACGTTGTTCCGCGCGCCGGATTATCAGCCCAGGGGAGGATGGCAACAGTGGGGCGTCGCGCGTACGTAGGTGTTCGAGAGTATTCCTCTCTTTCCCGTCTGCTCCCCGTAAAATGGTGTATAGTACCGAGGCTTGGGCTTCGGGTTTCTCGGCCGAAACGGCCGAGCAGCGTGTTGTCTTTCGGAGGAGTCGCTTTTAGCTGGCCGCGCCGTCCCTCAGGGTATCAGGGGCACGCGTAAACGGTAGCGCCATCTAGTGACAAGACACCAAAGTACATCAACGCTTTGTTGAAGAAATTTTTTATCCATAATTACTGATAACTACGATGGGTGCATTGCGAGCCTTTTTTCGTTCCAAGAAGAAAAACTGCAAATAGATGAAAATGTAACAACTGACTAAAAGCTAGGCAACTGCTCCGCCAGATGTCGTTCTTGCGAGGTAAACACACTGAATTTAGTTAGGCCTAAGAGCTTGAAAATCGCCAAATTATCTGAAAAACAAGGGCTAGTTATCGCTCATACCTCTGCGCGTGGGCGAGAGTGTCCTAAATAAAAGCGACCCGCTACCATTTGAGCGAGCTATCGCGTCGAAGAATCCAGCGGTGACATGTATTTATTCCGAAGCGGGCGAGCAGGGCGCCGCCATCTTGTCAACGTATCCCGTAACGTGCCCGTAGCGCGCGCCGCTCGGCTGCTGACAATGCGGGAGTGAGTTCGCCGACGCCGGCGCGGGCGTTGGGCGCGCGACGCGATTTCGCGGGTAAAAAACGCTCCATGCGGGCCAGGCTTAATACTCCAATAATATTCGACTGAGCCAGAGTACCCGGGTTCGAGTCCGACTGCGTCGGCTGCGTTTCGATGCAAAAGGCACCCGAGTGCTGCGCGATGCCAGTGCACGTCAAAGAACCGCAGGTGGCCGAAATTAATCCGGAGACGTTCACTACGGCACCCCCTTCTTAATTTCTTCTTTCACTCCATCCTTTATTTCTCTCCTTTACGGGGCGGCTCTGGTGTCCACCCAGATATGTGAGTCAGCGGCGTCACTTCCTTTCCTCAAAACCAATTTTCAGTAAGAATGGACTAAAAAGTTTTGTGCAAGCGAACCATTGGTCTTTTGCCGAAAGGCAAATATACCCAGCCTCCGACTTCCTTCATTACCAGGGAACAACACTTATGGCACCGTCTGCAAACGCGGACCATACCTACCCCCTCTCTTCTCTCTCACTACCGACCTATCACACATTCCTGAACCGCTGTACAATGATACTTAAGAAAAACCAGCCAAAAAGACGGGGACAAAGGAGAGACGAGGCACACACAACGACTGGACTATCAACTGTGCTTTATTGAAAAAACAGCCAGTCTCCAAGAAAACCCAACAGAGCATGCGCAACTCAACGGCACCGCAAAACCAGCACAAAAAACAACAACAGCGATCTCGTAAGATAGTCAAACTGCGGTGTCAACGGGACAAGTAACCTAATTCTTTCTGCATCAACGTGATAGAAGCCGTGCTAACACAGTTATCTCCATGATTGCTAATGTGAAATGCTTCGAGGATTTCCCGCTCAACCTTACCCTTGCCTCTACCGAGAAAAGTGACATTGGAAAACAACGGGTAGCACCCGCAATCGCGGCAATGGCGAGGCAAGTTTGCTCCGTCAGCCGGAGTCAGAGAGTTATGGTGCTCTCGTAGCCTTTCATTTATACACCGGCCAGTTTGACCGATGTAAACTTTTTCGCATGTCAGCGGAATCTTATAAACCACCCGTGTCGCACAAGGAACATAGCAGTTTTGATGCCGCGTCGAACAAACAGGTGGTCTAGTTCTGCCACGCGCGACACGTGAACAAAGGCTTGAAAGTTTGCAAGGAGCAAAAATGACAACATTGACACCTTGTCTTGCAGCAACTTTTTTGATATTGTGGGAAGCCCCATGCACATAAGGCATCACCTCAAATTTTCTTCTTTCAGCCCTAGTAGGGTCAGCCACCTTTTCGTCACGGCTCTTAATTCTTTGCAGCAACGACTCTGCCACAGCATTCAAAAGCGGTTTTGGGAAACCGGCCTCTTGCAAACGCTTAACCTGGTTGTCGAAACTTGACTTCATGCTATGGTGGCAACTCTTCTGCAGAGCATTGCGAAAACAGCTCATGGCATTCCCTCTCTTGACGACTTTTGAGTGTGCAGACGAGTACGGTAATAAAGCCTTCTTACTCCTAGGTAAAAAACACCAGCATACATGGCCATCGTCACGAAAAGTTAGTTGAAGTTCTAAAAAACGAATCGACTGGTTAGCGGGTAGTTCAAAGGTAAAAGAAAGGGTGTTTGTCAGAGGTGTTTGTCAGAGAAGCAGAGGTGTTTGTCTGAAGGCATTGACGTCTTATGCAAGATAGACAGTAAACAACAAAGGCGCATGGACCCTGCTCTTCACCAAGTGGTGGACCACTTCATCGAAAACAAATTGACACTTCTTCAAGCGGACAAGGAAGGAGGGTTTGTGGTTCTTCCTACGAGCACGTTTGGTGATAAGGCTTTGGCAGCCGTACACAAGAATTTCCTTCCTACGAAACGCAAGCCTTCAAAACTGAAGACCACAGCCGTGAGACTCCTAGAAGCCAACAACTTGGATAATCTGGCTCAGAGGGTGAAGAATTGCAAAGGTAATCGCCTCCAAATCTTTTTCTCCGCAAAAACGCACAAGACGGACTGCCCTTTGAGGGCCATTGTGACCGAGGCTGACACCTGGCAAAAGTTAGTGGGCCAGTATTTGCAGCGACACCTGCAGTCCCTTGATGTGCAGGACCCCTGCTACGTTGCAAGCGCAGCTGCTGTGGTTCAAGTACTCAGCGACGGCATTCCCGGAGCCAACGCTGGGTTTTCTATTGACATCGAAGACTTGTTTTACAGCATCCCTCATGACGAACTATTTGTTGCAGTGCGTGAAGTGATTGAACAGAACGGCCTAGTTGCCTTCCAAAATGCTTGTGGCATCTCCATCGATGCGTTCTTAGAACTGTTAACTACTTATCTTTCTTCTACCCTTGTAGATTTTAAGGGCGGTCTGTTCATACAGAAAAAAGGAATCTGTATTGGTGCTAGCGTAGCTCCTATCTTGCGCCAAATTTTTTTAGCAAAGTTTGACAACACACTTTTAGGTTCTTTTCTTGACAAACGAGTGTGCAAAGTTTTTAGATATGTTGACGATTTCTTGATAATGTTAAATCTTTCACCGACTGACTCCTTGCATGAGGTTGTAGAAAATGTCTTAGAAGATTTTAAAGCTTGCTCAAGCTCCCTTTCTTTTACCTTTGAACTACCCGCTAACCAGTCGATTCGTTTTTTAGAACTTCAACTAACTTTTCGTGACGATGGCCATGTATGCTGGTGTTTTTTACCTAGGAGTAAGAAGGCTTTATTACCGTACTCGTCTGCACACTCAAAAGTCGTCAAGAGAGGGATTGCCATGAGCTGTTTTCGCAATGCTCTGCAGAAGAGTTGCCACCATAGCATGAAGTCAAGTTTCGACAACCAGGTTAAGCGTTTGCAAGAGGCCGGTTTCCCAAAACCGCTTTTGAATGCTGTGGCAGAGTCGTTGCTGCAAAGAATTAAGAGCCGTGACGAAAAGGTGGCTGACCCTACTAGGGCTGAAAGAAGAAAATTTGAGGTGATGCCTTATGTGCATGGGGCTTCCCACAATATCAAAAAAGTTGCTGCAAGACAAGGTGTCAATGTTGTCTTTTTTGCTCCTTGCAAACTTTCAAGCCTTTGTTCACGTGTCGCGCGTGGCAGAACTAGACCACCTGTTTGTTCGACGCGGCATCAAAACTGCTATGTTCCTTGTGCGACACGGGTGGTTTATAAGATTCCGCTGACATGCGAAAAAGTTTACATCGGTCAAACTGGCCGGTGTATAAATGAAAAGCTACGAGAGCACCATAACTCTCTGACTCCGGCTGACGGAGCAAACTTGCCTCGCCATTGCCGCGATTGCGGGTGCTACCCGTTGTTTTCCAATGTCACTTTTCTCGGTAGAGGCAGGGGTAAGGTTGAGCGGGAAATCCTCGAAGCATTTCACATTAGCAATCATGGAGATAACTGTGTTAGCACGGCTTCTATCACGTTGATGCAGAAAGAATTAGGTTACTTGTCCCGTTGACACCGCAGTTTGACTATCTTACGAGATCGCTGTTGTTGTTTTTTGTGCTGGTTTTGCGGTGCCGTTGAGTTGCGCATGCTCTGTTGGGTTTTCTTGGAGACTGGCTGTTTTTTCAATAAAGCACAGTTGATAGTCCAGTCGTTGTGTGTGCCTCGTCTCTCCTTTGTCCCCGTCTTTTTGGCTGGTTTTTCTTAAGTATAATGTACCAACTAACCCAGATTTCAACTCTTCTGTACAATGATGTTGTGTTGTTGTTGTGACTGAGAGAAGGATGAAAAGGAAATTGCACGGGCCTGCCTACTGGCTCGATCCGAGCCACCACCGCTGCCACGTGCAGACAGAGGAGAGTTAAAAGATCAGAGGAAAGAGAAAAAGGAAAGAAAAGACGCTCGTCGCAGCAACAACTGCATCCGCCGTAGTAGACGCTGCTCAAAAAACAGATAAGCGGCCGAAGCCGCGCTCGCCGAAGCGAGTACAATGCGCAAAAAGCGGGCTGGCGCCACTACAAACATCGGAGGACTGGGAGACCTCACTAAGCTCCACGGATCCGGCAAGACAGAAGAGCTAGTGCGCATGCGCAGACGGGCTCCAGCGTACGCCAAGAGCGCCGACGCTGAGCGCGTACGCCCAAGAAGTGTCGTTGAAGTTGGAACTTTAGGCATGAACGTTTGAGCGTGGTGGGGTCGTGCGGGGACCCAGGGGTCCTGGGAGGCCCGAATTCCTCTGAAAAACTTTCTTTTTCTCTCGCTTACAAAAGCTCCGCGTTCGGTGTCAGTGATTGGAATGCGGTACCCTCTTGATACAAGCTGACTTGTGTGTACAAACGGGCCTGGGAGGAATTCCCAGCAGACATGAGTCATCGTGAAGCAAAGATGCGGCGAGGACTGGCGACGGCAGCGGCGTCAAGTGGTCGAGTCTTCCCTCGGGCCGCCGGACGGAGTGGTGCTGCGAAAGGTCAAGCTGTTGCTGACAGGCGCTGTCAGCGCGGCTGACAGCGCTGAGAGCGCCTGAAACGCCTGCGAGGCGGTTCAAGCGTCTAACCAAGCCTAGCCAAGTGTAAGGGAGCTTTCGCTGCGACTAACTAGATTGAGAAGAGTACAGCCACTGCCCATTTTTTTTAGAGCGCTCTTTTTTGAGAGACAGTGCCTCCGACGATGTTTGCCTTTCCGAATGAGACAGAGTACTGCGTGCACGCGTCGTGTGCCTGCCACAAGCAGAGGTTTTCGCACTAGTTACCGCACAAATGCCTGAAGATGCTGCAGTGCATAATCGCGGAATGCCACTAAGCACTAAATTCTGTCTATGCCTTCCAACCTTTGAAAAACGAGGTGCTTTTTTTTGGGAAGCTGCGGCCAATGCCGTGCCACAGACGCACAAGAAATGGCAGTAAATGTTTAAGGCGTAAGTTTGTTAATGCCATTATTTTCGGAGTTGGTGCTACACGCCCATTATACAAAGCAACGAAGACTATAATCTTTGCAAGGCGGTCAGAAGTTTCTCCTGAACATAAACAGTGCAAATGAGCAAATATTTTTGCAATGTTGTTCAAATCGGATATAAAACACTTTCAAGCTAATTGCGGCAACCTGCATTTGGAGAATGCAAAAGCATTGACGCCTCCACGGCCCTCTTTGTCTCGCGTTTATACTCTCTGCTCTTGATTAGAATCGCATTGACCTTCATTAGCTATTTAATTGATACTAATTGTAATCGATTGATCATCCTCATTGATTGCGGTTATCAATTGCAGTCACTTTGTTTTGCACTTTTCTTCATCACCGTAATCAATCACATTCACTCTGATTACACCCATTTTCATCTGAATCACGCATTTTCATTTTCCAAGTTTGGCGCTATTGCTGCTTTCCAGTCCACCTACTATATCTCCGTCCAGCGTATTCGACCGTCCAACGACTCTTGCTCCTGATTAATTAACTAAATAATCTATGTGAATCAAACTTCAATGTTCCAATAATTATCACTCTTCAAACACATTTCAATCCATTGGAGACTTTATTGTGAATCATTTACCAATTTCTCACTATTTTTCTATCCACGGTCCTTTTCCCGTCCTCTGCACCGCTGTCCACGCTATTTCGACGGTTTTTTTGACATTTTTGGCTCTAATAGATAAGCATGCCATCGACATCAAATTTCTTGCGCCCCATCATCACATCATTCTCTACCGATGGCAATCATTCGTTTGATATTACCTATTATCAGAACGCCACAAGCGCTGCCAACACGTTTCCATGACACGACCCCGTCGAGACAGCCAAGTAATGCGTTCGCATTAAAACGATTTACCCAGTGTGGCTGTTCATGCTCGTGAAGTCGGAAAAGCAGCCATAAACTCGCATGTCGGCACACAAGTCGAGAGTATCTGTCAGAAATGCTGGTAAAAATGGCGCCCTTAACATCGGAAATGCGGTATAGATGCCTCTTCTCACTGAGAGTAACGAATTGACCATATGCTACTGGTTACGAAGTTGCAACCAAAAAAAGGTGCATGTTTTTCTGCGTGTGGAATGGGAACGAGAGTATGCATTGCTCTGTGAATGAGCTGTGGTGATTTCTGTAGGTCGCGAATGGCAGTAATGCTAACGTCATTAAATTTATCCGTGTGGAACCTCCCTAATGGCATTAAAACTTAAAGCATCAAGCACATAAAGCTGCACTAAGCAGGAGACTGAAATCATCTTTTTACCGCGGGAACTCGATCTACACTCTCCGAGCATTCTTAGAAACGTCGAATCAGTATCCCGCGCGGCTGATTTCCCTATTAAATCGAATTAAACGTCCCGGCTCCCGCCTTTTTTATTTTTTACTAACCTTCGAAAAGAGGAGGAGTCAGCCAACGTGTAGAGATCTTTTCCGCCAGGCGCGTGGCGGCTTCGCTTTCGCTTTTATTTTCTTTTTTAGGTTTCGGTGAATAAATAGCTGCAGCCGCAGGCACCATAGCCCCAAATTAAGCCCACAGAAATAAATAGAGGACTCTTTGCTTTCGCGGATATCTATACTTCGTCTCACAAGATGTTTGCAGCACTACGGAAGGTAGAGCTCTCTCGTCCAATCAGGACTGCAGAAACACAGAAAATAGTCCCTCGAATATTTGAGGAGTGTATGACTATTAATCAAAACAATAAGCATTGCAACTAAAACATGGTTTGGACAGGTATATTTAAATGGTAGGGAGCGTTTCAATCACTGGTGATATTACCAGACAAAGCCCGTGCGGACACAGCTCTGCGGAGGCCTCCTGCGAGGTAGTGATGCGTCGCCACTTTCCAACATGGTGTCGGTCGAGTCTGTTGTGTCTCCTGTGTGCTCTACACCGACAGTGCGCTGTTTCCCCAAGCAGGCGAAGCAGGTGGCTTCGCGACAACAGAGGAACTGATCAGAACAGGTTGTGACAAAAAAAAAAGAAAGTGGGGCTAGTCCCTTTGGAACGGGCGTCCGCCTGTCCAAAAACAATCCAAAAAAAGAGTAAAAAGACATCAAGCGCCACCTGCTAGATGTAGAAAGAAGCCACCTGGACATCAGGTGGATCGAGCCACAGGCGCGTAGGAACACAATAATGCAGTGCGCGCCATCCTGAATGGACGAGAGAGCTCTACCTTTCGTAGTGCTGCGAACATCTCGTGAGACGGAGTATAAGTATCACTCCGCCGATAGCAGAGCGGCAAGCCGCCACACGGCTGGCTGAAAGGCACTCCACGCGTTGACCGACTCCTTTTTTCGGAGGCGAGTTCAAACAAACAAACAAAAACAAAAAAGGCGAGATCTGCGACGAGAATTGGCCGGACAGGACATTGAATCAAGGCTTCTAAGAATGCTTGGAGCGTGCAGATGGAGTTCCCGTGTGGTAGGTGGTGGTGGTGGTAGTGGTTTATTTAAAAAATAAAAAGTGAAGCAAAAGAGTGTTGCCGGCCGCGGCAATTGCTATCTAATATCTTAAGCACCCGAGCTGCAGCCGGCGGAAACGAAAGGGAAAGGGAGAGGATAGTGAGGAGAAGTATAGAGGGGAGCGACAGCGAGAAAGGACAGGGTAGAGCTTTGTACACTATTTACAAAATACAAAAGTAATCAAGTTCGCGCCGCTCGCGCGCTAATGTCCAAGCATTGTCCGAAAATAAGTGCGCGCGAGCGGCCACTGCGCACAATCACTTACACAAGAAGTAAACTGTATGTACATAGCCGCGCGCACGTAGCGTCCTGTCTCGGATTAATCGCGCGCGCGGCACACTGCACTAGCGGCCGGGGTGGGGCGCCCGGCCGCGTATACCGTCCGAGGTAGCACCCACGGAGCGTTCGTGTCACGCGTGCACTACCTGGCGTAGAGCAAGCGGGGAGTCAAGTCCGCCTGCTCGATGAACGCACAGAGGCTCACCATTGTTCTGTCACGGGTGCGCGCACTGCCGCGCGGCCACAGGAGCGCTTCGAGACTGTCCGGGATGATTCCCAGCTCCCTGTATGCCGCGAGCATCTCGCGACGCGGCACTGCAGAAGCGGTACAGCGAAGGAGCATGTGCTCCAATGTCTCCACTGCGCCGCATTCAGCGCACGCGTCGCTCGACGAAAGTCCGTGGCGCACCCGTCTTTCCCCGGGCCACACGCAGCCGACGCGCACTCGGATGATCATCGCCCGCTGGAGGCGCGACAGTGAGCGCGCGCCGACGAGAGAAATACGCTCTCCTCGCGCGATGCGAGGGTCCGGGTGTTGCTGACGGAGGTGGTCGTAGATCACCGCACGCACGTCTTCCAGGGCGAGCGGTTCGTCGCTGGGAGGAAGCTGATGTGCGGCGGTGGCGAGCTCGTCGGCTTGCTCGTTGCCTCGGATGCCGCAGTGACCGGGCACCCACTGCACGCGAATACTGCATCTGCGCTCCGCGAGGCGCTCAATGCGCTCGCGTAACGCGCACAGCAACGGGGTGCCACGGGCGGGAGTCTGCAGGCGGCTGAGGGCGGCACGGGAATCACACAGCAGAGCACACCTGGGTGGCGGCGGAGTAAGGGTGAGCACCAGGTCCAAGCCCAGGCGAAGACCCAGTAGCTCCGCCGTGGTCGAAGAGCCCAGGTAAGCCACTCTTTGCTGGCGGTGCAGCTGCAGGGCGGGGATGGTGGCCGCTGCGGCGAGCGAGCAGTTTTCGCTCACCACGGAGCCGTCAGTGAACACAAGCAGATGGTCGCGCAGTTGCTCGTAGATGACGGCTCCGGCTAGCTGCTGCACTGCACATAGTGGTGTGCTGCGTTTTCCCGCGATGCCGACGATCTCTCGCTGTACCTCCGTCGTGAGGGGCCAGGGGGAGCAGAGGCCGTAGGGGGGCGTGGCGCGCGTCAGCTGGTCATATTCCTGCAGTGCCGCGCCCATTCTTGAGCGCGGGTAGTGACGAAGGCGCTGCAGGAGTTCCGCGCCGTCTGGTGCGCGGTGAAGGCGGTCAATGTGGTGCAGCGAGCGCTGCGTGGCCTGTAGCTGCAGCGGCCACGCGCCCGCCTCGGCCAGTGTCGCCTCGCATTGCGAGTTTCCGGGTAGACCGAGGCAGGTCCGCAGCGCTTTGCGATGCTGCACCTCCAGTGCCTTCCATGATGGTTTGCGCACCGTGACGAGGGGCAGCGCGTAGAGTATCGCCCCTAAGGCTGCGGCGTTGTAGAGGCGCAGCGCAGCCTGCTGAGAAATCCCCTGGCCCCGGGCGGTGAGCTTGTGCACAGCGGCTGTAGTCCTCTTCATCTGCTGGCAGGCCCTGGTCGCCGCGGGGCGGAAGGAGAGGCGCTGGTCGATTTCCAGGCCGAGGTACCGCACGGAGCTCTTCCACGGCAGCGGCGTCCCAGCCAACGTCAGCGGCGCCAGGCGGGCGCATCTGCGAGCTGCGCAGGCCATGGCTGCAGTCTTCTCCGCGCAAAGCGCCAGGCCGAGGCCCCGCAACCGGTCGCCGATAGCGTCAAGGGACCCCTGGAGACAGTCTCTCACGCGGGAAGCCTCGCCCGGAGGTCCCAAGCACCACAGAGCGATGTCGTCCGCGTATATGGAGATGTACACGCGGTGCCGGTTGCCTGTGGGCAGACAGCCCGGCACCGCCGACATCGCCACATTGAAGAGGAACGGGGACAACACCGACCCCTGCGGCACGCCTAGAACCACCGGGCGGGGCTGAGAGAGAGCCGCTCCCACGCGCACGCGAATAGTGCGCGCGTTGAGGAACCCCTGCACATAACGCAACAGACGACCGGCCACGCCCGCCTCTTCCAGCCTCGCGAGAATTACCGCACGGTGGACGTTGTCAAACGCACTCGACACGTCGAGCAGCAAGAGCAGTGCTACCTGCCGCGCCGCCACGGCGTGCTCGAGTGCGGAGACAACGTCCGCGATTGAATCTGCCGCGCAGCGCATCCCGCGAAACCCTGTCTGACGCTCGTCGAACAAGTCTGCCTCCGCGGCCCGCGCATGCAGGCGTTGGAGCGCCATATGCTCCATCAGCTTGCATGCCGCCGACGTTAGCGCCACTGGCCGGTATCCGCTGAGCTCCGTGGGTGGGCGGCCTGGCTCCCGTGTCGAAAAGACGAACTCAGAATACTCTCTAGTGCACCTTTAATGGCATTAAATCAGCCCGTGTGGCACGGGTATTAGACACAGCTGTCACACTGTCATTTTGGGTTCCCATCAAGTCAGTTAATTTATTGTTGTAACAGCACACAAAGACCAACGACGAAGTAGTACAGGACTTTACAAGCACTGCCTCTGAAACATAGGCGTGTGGCTTAAACTTTCGCTCTTGCATCCCCTTTTCACCCGGGTCATCACTGCGGTGCTGCAACAACTATGAAAAACTTCCAAGGCCTGACGTTTATTTTAAGATTAATTTACAAAGCAGTTTCTGGTCACTCGATGTGAATTTATGTAATCAATATAAGCGCATTCGTTTTTAATAAGATCAATAGGCTGAGGCACGCAACAGTTTGTCCATCTGGACCACAATGGGGCAAGAAAGAAAGATAGAAAGAGAGAAAGAAAGGAAGGGAGAAAGGAAGAACGGAAAGAAAGGAAGACAGACAGAGAGAAAGAAAGGAAAGGAGAAAGGAAGGACGGAAAGAAAGGAAGACAGAAAGAAAGAAAGAAAGAAAGAAGGAAAGAAAGGAAGAAAGAAAGTAAGAAAGAAAGGAAGAGAGAAAGAAAGGAAGAAAGAAAGAAAGAGAGAAAGAAAGAAAGGAAGAAAGAACGAAAGAAAGAAAGAGCTGCTGCGATCTGTTCGGATCCACCCGAATTCAACGGTTAGGAAATGCCACAAACAGCGAAGAGACCTCTAATCGGTGTTGAAACATATATTGTTCAGAACAGCTACCTACTTTTATGCGCGGGGGAAGACAGCAACTTATGGAAAGAACACCGAAGGCGTATAGTGTATGTTTTTTTAGTGATATTTTATACAATGCATATATGCAATATGATATTTTATACAGCAAGTGACATTTTGTACAGTGCACAAACGCAGCAAAAAGTTCCACAGGACACACAAGAATAACATTCAGCACGGCACCATTCTACTCCGGTGAAACGAGCACGTCGCTCAAGCGCAAGAAATGCCTGATGCGACGTAGACAAGAATCGGGCAAGTCACCCAGGTGCATCTTCCCGTCACCTGTGCTACTACTCTCCATGGAGTCCTGCACAACGCCTGCGAGGCGCATGGACTCTGTGAAGTCTTCCAGTTGGAGCACGCACCGGGAAATCAGTTGATTTGCTTCAGCTTCCTCAACGAACGCCGTCGCCTGAAGCTCGTCTACCAATGTCGGAGAGGCGGCCATCTTCTCGAAGGCCTCCGCAGTGTACTTCACACGGGCACCGGTGACGAAGCGAGCAGCGCGCTTTGCCAAAGCTCGGTTCCTGCGCAAGACGTCCTGGATGTCCAGGCGCTCACTCACCCTCACATCACCGCTGTAGAAAAATGTCAGCTACCTTGCGCTTATTTATTAAGTTCGTTAGCTCTGCTAGTTCTATCCTGTCTGTGGAGTTAGACGTCCTCATGCTTTGGCGTTTCTTAATCAGATCTTTAATCCTGTCGAACCATTCTACCACCTGCTTCCGCGGCACATTCTGTAACGATAGCTGTGAGATTATCATTTATTGTTTCAATACTACGGTCGTCTTCTCCAGTTAAAGCGGAAAATCTGTTCTGAAGCGATATTCTTAATTCCTCTACCTTCCCTCGTAATGGTTTGGTTTATGGGGTTTAACGTCCCAAAGCGACTAAGGCTATGAGAGACGCCGTAGTGAAGGGCTCAGGAAATTTCAACCAACTGGGGTTCTTTAACGTGCACTGACATCGCACAGTACACGGGCCTCTAGAATTTCTCCTCCAAAGAAATTCTAGCCGCCGCGGCCGGGATCGAACCCGCGTCTTTTGGGTCAGCAGCCGAGCACCATAACCACTCTAATGCTAACTCTCTATCTCTAATCTAACTCTCTCATGCTAACCACTAATTCTAACTCATTAATAGCCTTTCGCTTCACTAGTTTCCTCCGTTCCCTCTTCAAATCTAAGCTAATACGAGACCTTACCATTCTATGGTCGCTACAACGGACATTACCGTGGACCTCCACATCCTCTACGATGCCAGGGTTAGCGCACAGTATGAAGTCTATTTCATTTTCTGTCTCACCATTGGAGCTCTTTCACGTCCACTTCCTCTTTGCTCGTTTACGGAAGAAGGTATTCATAATCCGTAAATTATTTCTATCTCACTCTACTAATAATTCTCCTCTAGTATTCCTAGAACCTATGCCATAGTCACCTACCGCCTGGTCTCCAGCCTGCTTTTTACCTACCTTTGCATTAAAGTCGCCCATCAGTAGTGTACTGTGCTTTTACTTTGGTCATTGCCGATTCCACATCCTCATAGAAGTTTTCAACTATCTGGTCATCATGACTTGATGTAGGCGCGTAGGCCTGCGCCACCTTCAGCTTGTACCTCTCATTAAGCCTAATTACGATAGCTGCCACTTTCCCGTTAATACTATAAAACTCCTCTATGTTGCTAGCTATATCCTGATTTATGAGGAATGCCACCTAGTTCTCGCCTATTTGCTAATCCACGATAGCACAGTACGTGCCCGCCCTTTAGTACTCTATACGCCTCATCTGTCCTAACTACACTAAACCCTATGACATCCCATTTAATACCGGCTAATTCCTCCAACAGCACTGCTAAGCTAGGCTCACTTGATAAGGGTCTTGCGCTAAAAGTTGCCAGGTTCAGTTTCCTGGCGGCCTGTCCGGAGCCGGAGATTCTTATAGCACCCTCCGCTGCGTCACAGATCTGACCGCCGCCGTGGTCAGTTGCTCCGCGGCCGCTGGGGACTGAGGGCCAAGGGTTAATTGGTTTGTTCATAGAAGGTTGCGGCCAAGTACTACACCAGGGTGGCCAAATTCTATTCTGGTGAGGAAGTGCGTTGTCGGTTCTGATTACCGAGATCAGGCCGCACAGCAGGCCTGGTTATGCAATTCCATCGACACGCGGAGTTTTTTTTTATCCGGCAGAGAATTGCGTGGCACCGGGATTCGAACCACGGTCCTCTTGCACGCGAGGCAGATGTTCTACCTTTACCCCATCGCCGCCCACTGATTTGTATTACTAGTCCAATAATAGTCCAATAATACTAGTCAGCTGCACTTGCACATTCGCTAAAAGCTGCTAATCAGACAGCTTCTCGTTCGCTATGAAATCAAGTGCGACAAGTCGCCTTTGACGCCTGCTAACTTCTGTAATTATGAGAATGCAAAGTTACAATTGTGCATTATACTTTGGAGTTGTCTCTTGGTTTCCAACCGTCTCATTAATTGACCGATGATTCACGCATTTTCCTGCGCGCGCTGTCCCGAACAAAGCGAAATAACCGATGACATCTCATAGCTTGATCCGCAGCTGCTACATCACACACAACAGGAGCTCACTTCAAGAAAAGGGGCGTGGCTATTTTGGGGAAAAGACCCACTATTTTTCATGTTTCTAGCGTTCCCCGACGCCTTTCTTCTGCCGATTACAGACGCTTCGTTTCACATCGCACTTTCGGCCCCACGCTGTCACAATTCGCACGTTTGGACCCAGCGATCAGATATAGGCCGGTAAAGCTGAAAGACGACCGTTGAAACCTGCAATGCCGAATCAAAATTTGCCGAGGGCTTTTTGCAGTACCTGACGACAAAGACGCTGCCCAGTAAGGCAGCCGTTTTTTTTTTGGGCGCCCTCACTACTACCTTAAGCTGTCGTTCCTGCGTTTTGTTCCGTTTGTTTATTTTATCCTTACACCACGTACGCATACTACCCCCCCCCCCCCCCCCCTTACTTTTTGCGCCAGCACACTACGAATAATCTGGCGCCGTACCTACCTTCCGCGCATCACTGTAGCAAAAGAAGCCGTGACACTACATGGGGAAAAAAGGGCTCCTTTCGTTGGGGTCACGCAGCCACATCAGTAATGAAAAATCAGTTACCTTGCCCGATGAGTGTCGAGTGAAGCGGCAGACCAGCGTCTATTGGCAACTGGAGCAGATGGTTTGGCGAGAGCGAGGAAGTCGCGGCCTGTCGTGCGCGGTGAGCAGACTCCCATTTTCTAGTTCAGCCTGGGGGAAAATGGGATTTAAACGAAATTGGTGCAAACGCTTATTTTGTGAGGTTCTTGAAAACAAGAAAGCGTTTTAGTCAAATTTGACCTCGAATAAGGCTACTTAGCGACTACTAAGCAGCAAGACCGTCGCATCGTACCATCAACCTAAGTGCAAACACCACCCAGAGACGAACTCAACCGTCTGCATAATTTTGCTGTGGAAGAAGCCACTAAGGTAGCAGTTGAGAAGATATGACGATTTCGTTTCAAACGTATCCTCATCTGCCCAACCAAGAGCAGTGCGGCGATGGGCTGTTTGGAAGAAAATTTGCTGCAAATCTAGTGCAGTAATAAGACAGAGGAATCATCATCATCATCATTTATTTTACCATTAAAGGCCTCTGTTGAGGCATTTAATAAGGGGGGGGGGACAAAGCAAATGCAACTGAGAATAATCTGTTAATACAACAAAACATAATGCAATATATTAAAATCAAAAACGATACATCACAATACAACGTTAGTCAATAATGAAGGGCAAAAAGGTTGGGTGTGCGCAAGTCGCCTTTCTCTCTGGTTTTACCTGGTTTTAGGGGCACACTGCATTTCCGTTCTAGCCGTGTTAATTGTTGGCGCTCATCCCTTCGCATCGCTTACGTTTTTACCGTGTCTCGCCTTCTCATGTTTCTTTTTTTTTTAGAAAAATTCGCGCCCTCATTTCTGTTTTTCCATTTTTCCATTTACGCACACTCAACCTTTTTGCCGTGTTCTTGCCTTCTCATGTTTTTAGCAAAATTCGCGCCCTCAACCCTGTTTTTCCATTTTTTCATTTGCGCACACTCAACCCTGTTTTTACATTGTCTTGTTTCTCCGCAAGTCATTCGTGCTTCATTTCATGGAAGTCTTGGTATAGCGCGATAGTAGTTATCACTTTGATGCCCTGGACATCGTGTTGGTCCCAATTCGATCGCGCGCCTTGATTACCCCCCTGGTGGAATTTTACCTGGTATGTGTATAAAAGTGCGGGTTCAGTTTTTGCTCAAATAAAAGTTGGAAGTTCAGCGCTATTTAACTTCTTCTCCTTCTTCCTGTGTGGTGTTCCCGCTGGTGATACATATGTAGTCGGAGTGACTGCCTCATGCCATAAATCACCCCCCCCCCCCCCCCCCCCCCCCCGAACTGCCGGAACGTTACAGCCACAGCTTAAACAAGTCTTTCAGGTCACATTTTATTTTAAGAAAAAGAATTTCAGGTTCAGGTGCTCCTAGCCGCGACAGCCGTGCCGAGACATGGCGTTGGGGACGGGCTATGGGCCCTCTCCGTCGCTGCGGCCGCTGTTCCTCAGCGGCTGGTTGCTCTGGCCGCGATGGCCGATCCTGGCGCGTTGGGCGGCTCTCCTCTTCACTCCGCTGCACCGATCTGCCGCTTGCTGCTCACCACCAGAAGAGGCGAAGAGGACCTGCCGCATGTGCCTCCGGCAGTACTTGCGCTTGTGCGTCGCCAGGTGGTCGGTCGACACTACGGAATAATTTCCGGCAGATTTTAATTCCAACTCCACGCTGCACACACGGAGTAGCAGATTGCGGTGATCGAGCGTTTGCTTACATGATTTGATGCAAGCCGCCGAAGACAGCCGGCTGTAGCAGAGAACAGTCCTCCTGGGGTTCTGGCGCTGCATGAATTTAGTACAAATTTATTAGTATTTTTTCTTTACACAGAAAAATCCAAACCCTAGTCAGAGTCCGTGCGTCAATTCGGGATGCCGAACCCATATACCATACTGCAGCATACCATACCAAGTACGCTGCCACCTAGAACTCAAAGAAACTGCAAATTTTGGAAATTAATATCCCAAAGCGACACATGCGCTATTAAAAAAGCAATCTATATAAATGTGGATCTGCGTGGCCTTGAAGGCACTACCAATGCCCACATGGGCTGAGGCCATTGCAATGACCTCGTTATCTTGGAAAGAAACTAGAGCAACTGTAATGTTGATCCAGGGTGGGTTTAATGTGAACTGAAACAAAATGCTGTAACAGCAATGCTTCTTTAAGTAGGAAGATGGAGCGGCAGACACGACCCACGTAAAGCCCCTCAAGTTTGAGGGGCCGACTAAAGTGGTAGGCCGCGTAAAACTTCGTCCGCGAGGCGTGCATCACTGTCCCGTAAGAGCTTTGGGAGTTCAATCTAAAACAGGTTATTTTGGACTAAAAATGTCTGATAACAGTCAGGCGGGTTAGATTCATTTTAGTTCTTGCTACAACACTTTCGCCGACGTTCAGTTGCCAGTGCGCTCGCTGATCATGGCTTTCAGCATCTTGATACGTAAAAAAAAATTGGCAGTGGCTTAGCTCTGGTTAAGCCTGGATATACAAGCGAAAAGCTGCAGTTATGCTTTGTTTGAAGTCATGGCTGTCGCAGTTCGCGCACAACGCACTGGGAGCACCACGACAACGCTGTAGGCAAGCGCGTTATATAGCCATCCTTCCACATGCGTAAACACCGGCTGCAACGAAAGGTCATTCGGTGGCGAGGAGGCGAGCGCGCAGTAGTAGCGGCGGTGAGGAGGCGGCGCACATGCGCAGTAGTGCGCGGCTGCGCCGAAAGGTCAGGCGGAGGAATAGCGGCGGCTGTTGCGACGACGGCCGCTCCTACCACCTGCGCCTCTTCTCTGACGTCACTCGGTTCTGCGCACGCGCAGCAGTGGCTAATTCTGATCACGGAGCATACGCCAGATCCGGTGTTGACTAGCCGAGTGAATCTTTTCGCTTCCAAACGGGTGTATAGAATGAAAATCTTTGCATAAAAAATTTGTGCAGCGTTTCGAAAGCAACCGTTGCGGAATCCACCACCTTAGATAGCAAGCTTTCCGTTGTGCCGAAAACAACTGGGTGCATAAAATTCCGTTTCTGTTCCTTGCACTGCACGACTGCGCCAGGAGTGGTACGACCACAGCCAGATATCAATGAATGCAGAAAGTTACCAATTCTACTCCAGTACGAGGCTAAAAGGATGCATTATCACGCAAGCTGACATCATATGAGATGAAAAGCCAGATTAAACTAAGCAAAACCCACAGTGATTTCTGTGTTTACCTTGTTGAAAAAAAAACTATGGTGTGCCCAATTCAAACTTCGCGCCACTATCGATTAGATTAGAAGGATATTCGACTCGCTATTCAAAAAATATTACCCTCGCACGCCACTACTCTTATAATTCTCCTGCTGCGCCAGTAAAGACAGCCGCTCAGGCAGAGCAGAGCCCATCGAAAGGCTATTACTGACAAGTTAGATCGGATTAAATCATTAGAGATGAAATCATTAGAGATCCAACCACGTGTCGACCCCGGTTTTAGCCTTCGGCTGCAATCTCGTGGCCTAATGGAAAGTCTGGCAAAGGAGACCGGCGCGAAATCTGCAGCCTCCTTTTAATAAACTCCCTGTAACTGCGACCTTACGGGTAAGTAGAGTTGTGCGCAGGTCGCCCTTCAGGCGATCGCCAGATAAATTTTATTCCACAACAGCTGTGGCGGTGCACTATTCTTCGGAGCGCGTGCCGCAGCACGTCGTACACTGCTGCATCGAAGGCGCTGTATCGAAGTGCAGCCGCTCTTTGCCGAATCTGCTGGGAACTGCTAACCTCAGAACAGCTGGTGCTCCACTGCCATCGATTGCAATCAGAACATACAGAGGGCACCACCTTCCCGCGGGCGCCCGTCTTCGAGGGAAGCGGCTCCGAGCACTCAATGGCGAACAAGTATTCGTTACGAAGGCTCGGCTTCAGCGACGGCAAGCAACAACGCGACAGAAGGCTGTCCCAACATTCAGGCTAGGACACTAGATGTGAATGACCGTTCAAACATCATCTGCGTGTACATTTGCCGCATTAGGATCACCGTAGCTGACCGCGCTATCGCGATCAACTTCCGCGAGGCAAAACTGCGTACGCGCTGAGTGGTCCAAAAGCGGCAGGCGCGCACGCAGCTGACGAGAACGTGGCGCCATCTGGCGCCCTTACGGCGTTCTGCGCAAGCGAAGTGGCGCGCGGATCGGGCTATGCTATAACCCCCTTTAATAAAGCCTGAAAAGCTCAGCAACGCGCTAACGTATGGGCCATACGTCTTTCCATCTCTAATGAAAGAAAAAATATTTTCTTCTCGGCCCCGAAGAAACTGCATCAGTTGTGCAGAGGAGTAAATTCTGACACCGAACGTGAGCCCGACTGCGTTACGAGACACCGTCCCCGTCTCGTCGATTGCGAAAAAGATGTTGTATATTCAATTCCCCTGTCGTGCGGCAACATCTATATAGACCAAACAGGGAGATGCCTGAACACAAGGCTACAAGAGCACAAAAGGAACCTAAGGGACCCAAACTCAGGGGAACTCGCCTTACACTGTAGCCAGTGCGAAGGCTGCACCACTGCCCTTGAAAGCACAAATATTCTTCGCAAGTGTCGGGACACCACCACGAGGTTGATAGCAGAAGCGCTGGCGATATCAAAATGCGCAGATAAGTGTGTCAGCAACCCCTCTGTGTGCCTTAGTGAAAAAGAAATGTCATTTCTGAACGCCAATGACAGAACGAAAGATTGGAGGAGCGGGAGACAATTCCGATAATCGTGCCACGAATGCGTGAGGTGATGTGTTGGTTTCTGTTTTGTTGTTTTGTACCTAGTTCTTATATAGGCTGGCTCAGAGCAATAAAACAGTTGTTAGTCAGCGCTTGTGTTTGCGTCCTTCTCGTCTCGTCCTTGTCACTGCTGCGCTGCAATTTTCCAGTATACTAATCAAACGGTCTGTTGAAAAGAGGCGTATGGTTTATACCATCGCTATATTTCTGCCCCCCCCCCCTCTGAAAATAAAAGAAAACACTGGAGCGATACCCTGCATTCTGTAGGTTTATAATACAGCCACTATATTTCTACGGTAGGAAGGCAGGCGATGGAGGGGGCACGGGGTAGTCGCTGCCTCTCGAAAGCCAACGCTCCCCTCTCTAACCGCCTCATCAGGAGACACAGCCGTGTAACCTCGTCTTCTTGTTGGAACTCAGTAGCTTATCACACCAAAAATAAATACCACGACGACTACAAGCTGTGAATACCCAATCTCCGGAAGCTAATACAGAACGCGCATCAGAAGCAAAGCGGTGATACCTCAAAAATGAGAACATCCCAGTTAAGACACGCGGGCCTTTTAACGACTGTTGTCGCTGAACACTGGGAATAGCCAGCTCTTATTATTAACCCGACTGTTGCTACTGGTTCCACGGGAATCTTAGGGCAAATCAGTCGGACTGGGTCCACCGAGAAAGGAAGGCCGATCCCCTCCTTTAGTGCAGTTTTCTGTGGCATAAAAGTCAAAGGTGGGAAGGGAAGGGACTTTGTCCCCTGTCACTGCGCCATGCAACGCGGTGAGTAAACAAGGGCTTCGGTAACCTAGTCTGTCGGCCTTGACCACCACTTCCTCCTGTGCCGTCGAACCTTATAATAGATAATTTTATCACACCGTGTAGCGTCTTAGCGTACTGGGAATCGCCCACAGCCGGTGAGCACGCGCTGATTGGTCCCGATGCACAGGCGAGCGCGCAGCTGCCGGGTACGTGGCGCCATCTGTCGCCGTCAAGGCGACTTGAGCATTGGCTGCGCGCAGGCTGCCGGTACCGATAACGGTAACGCGTTATGCTAAAGGTGTCTAATTGCGAGGGGCGGCTCGTTCCCTCGCTAAGCAGTAAAGAGGGGGCGTAATCTTTTCTATAAAAGCAATGGCCTCGTCATCATCGTGTTCAGTACTATATTCTGCTGTGGAATGATACTTGCGCTTCTGGGCCTTAGTTCTGACATGGACCAGAGGAGGGTATTCGTCCCTGCTGTTGCGACTCAGGTAGCATGGTCGGGTCGGAGGGGATGAGGGAGGTCGGAGACGAGGTTGCGGAAAAGAGAAGAAGAACTTTATACAGGTAAATTTACATTATATACAAACAGCAACTGAGAGAACGTCTCAGTAAGAGAGTCCAATCCTGCTTAGCAAAACGATGCATTCAGTACCCAGCGAGGTGTATGGCGAACCCGCGCTCTTCTCTGAAGCACACGCCCATTAATAAGACCGCACTGAAAAAAAATTCCTAAGCGATACAATGTATACCTTATTTTTATATTATTGACCCGCCGCGGTAGCTCAGTGGTTAAGGAGCTCGTTTACTGAGCCAGAGTTTCCGGGCTCGAATCCAACCGAGGCGGCTCATTCCCTTGGAGGCGAAACGCAGAAGGCGGCCGTGTCCTGTGCGATGTCAGTGCACAATAAAGGTGGTCGAATTTATTACGGAAACCTCCACTACGGCACCACTTTTCTCCTTTCTTCTTTCACTTCCTCCTTTATTCCTTCCCTTATGGCGCGGCGCGGGTAGTTCCGGTGTCCACCAAGATAGGTGACAGTTACTGCGTCTGTTCTATTTCCTCAAAACCAATTTTCATTTTCATTGTTACATTATTGAACGGCAGTATCTCTAGAACACACCCTTGAAGAAGGCGACAAAGGCAAAAATGTACCAGACAAGGAAACATCGCCTTTTACACCAAAGTTTCATAATGCAGCCCCACAAACCTGTAGGGAGGTCTAAAATAATAACATCAGTATCTGTCAATAAGTTCGAACAACACATCTTTAGCTTGTGAAAACAAACGAAGCAGTAGGTACGGTCAATGCGTTTCGAGCACACTCGAGAATGCTGGAGTTTCAAATTGGGTTTTTAACGCTACCAACCACACAGCGGGCGCTGTGGAGCTCTAAGAAAGGCCGTCGGCGTGTTTTCAGGTTCTCTCCTCCTGCCCCTGCCAGCACAGGCGTTATCCGTTCGTCCGGTACAAACATTCTTTCTCTGCGAGACACCCTGGATGCAACAAGAGAATCTCTTAACCGCTCTGCTCATCAAAGAACAGTTTGATAGAAAGCTGTATTCGCTTACCGTGCAGCTCTCTCAGGAAGGAAGTATGACGCGCTGTGCCGAAGTCTTCCAGAGTCCACGTCCACGTGCGGGCGATGCTGCGATGTCGCGTCACTGCGGTCGGCGCTAACTACCGGTCGACCGTTCGCGCAGAACTGCCGGCAACGACTGGCAGTCAAAGCAGGTGTGGATCGAGAGGCCTTCGAAGACCAAACCAAGGGGAAGGAGAGAGAGAAAGTTCTAGGAGGCGAGAAGGAATCTCCACGTGCAAAACCATTCCCGTATCCCCATCGCTTTGACAAGGGCGCATGCCTGTGGCGGAGGCGAGCCCCAACTTACCCCCACTTCTCGGAAAAAGAAGCAGGAAAAGGGAAAGATGTCCACATCCTGCCCTGCCTTTCTCTCTGACAAGGTCCGGCTGCTGCCAACGCGTCTATTCAGGCGGATGCCATGGATACCAGCAGTTGCTCATTCTTTTCGAGGCAGACGCTCAGTAGTAAATTAACGTGCCATGCCTATACTGTTAGCCTCACTGTGGCCCTCGCCTGTGCAAGGCAACCGAAGTTTGGGCAGCTACAATGCAACAGATGTTCCTTGACGTGACGAATGAGGTTTTAAATGTTTTTGGACAACATGGTAAATGTTTAACCTTTACGCATAAAACACCAAATGATAACAGTCTACAGTTTTTGGACATTAAAATGTTTCTCTCAGAAAAGCATCAGTGTTGGATGTGTCATCCTTGAGTTGCGAAGGGTCTTATGCCATGTGGGTCAGCACAATCGAAGAGAGTGAAAAGAGGCGTTTCTGCAATGCGTCTTGAGTCTGCGCTCACGAGATCGCGTTCGCAGAGAATTGGTGAGAGTTTCATAAAACAAGTGTCCCGGTTGGACAATGCGGACTACCCCTACACTATCCTGACAGCGGTGAGTGAAACACTCATGCGAAAAATGAAAGCAAAATCGCGCAAAAGGTTCCAAGGGAAGGTACAAAGCCTGTAGTAGTACCTCACGTGCACAAGGTGTAACACAATTTCAGGAAGGCAGCCAAAGGTATGGAGTGCCCATGTGTTTTCAGCACCCATGAAGTTAGGCCGACTTTGCTCAATCACGGCGAAGGAGAGAACGCAGACCGGACACGCCAAAAAGCACGGCAAGCCCTTTGTTAAATGCGCGAAAGGCGATGTGTACGAGATTCCAGTAACACGTGGAAAGGCCTGAAATCTGAAGAGATGACACTTTGTCATTATCTTAACGTTCATATCGCGGTTCTAAAAGACGCGGTCAAAAGCGCCAACATTTTCTCGCGTGCGACAAAGGTGTTCATGGGTACGAGGCTTAGACCCATGAATCACACCAACATCGTCATTTATGCTCCGCTTTGGTGGGCGTTAAAGTCTCATACACTATGATGCCGTGTACAAACTTCCACCGTGGTCGAAAAGGTTTGGTTTCATGAGGTTTAACGTCCCAGAGCGAGTCAGGATATTAAGGACGCCTTAGTGTAGGGCTCTGGATGGGTTCGAACCCCTGGAGTTCTTTAACGTGCACTGACATCGCAAAACACATGCGCCTCTAAAATTTCGCCTCCATCGAAATGCGACCGCCGAAACCGGGGTCGAACCCGCGGTCTTTCGGGTCACTGAGCCATCACGGCAGCTACGGTTAAAAAGGATGCACGTTAGCGTTACTATTACTATCAATAGCTTTAAAGGTGCACTGAAGAGGAATCTGAACTTGTCTTTTTGCCGCAGGAACTCGATCTACACGTTCCGGGCTTTCTTAGAAACTGCGACTTATTGCCCTGTGTGGCCGATTTCCCATATTAAATCAAATTAACGTCCGGCTCCCGCCTTTTTTTTTAATTCTGCCTCGTACGGTGGGCGGAGTCGACCAACGCGTGGAGCGCCTTTCACCCAGTAAAGTGGCGGCTTGCCGCTCTGCCATCGGCGAAGTAATACATAGTAGTCCGTAGTAGCAAATAGTCTGCGCGTATTTTTATTTCTTCGGGCTTATTTTGCGGCTATATTATCTGCGAATGAAACTATTTATTCACGGAAACCTAAAAAACAAAATAAAGCGAAAGCAAAGCCTCCACGGAACTGGGTGAAAGGCGCTCCACGCGTTGACTCCGCCCACCGTACGAGACAGAATTAAAAAAAAAGGCGGGAGCCGGACGTTAATTCGATTTAACTGGAGAAATCGGCCACACAGGGCAATAAGTCACTGTTTCTAAGAATGCTAGGAACGTGTAGATAGAGTTCCCGCGGCAAAAAGACATGTTCAGAATCCTCTTCAGGGCACCTTTAAGGTGGGGTGAGACTTTTAAATTGAGTTTCCAAAGTTGGCTGTACAGAAATTGTAATAAAAACTACGGCAATAAAATTTGCAAGGAATCTTATATATGGACTGAGGGCGCCGATGCAAATCGCAGCTTTCCGTAGTGTTGTGAAAGCGATTTTTCCATTTTGAACATTTTTGTTTCTATATAGTGTACATTGGCTCCTTACCGCTATCTCTTCCTTCTATCTCTCAAACCTTTCTTGACCTCTCTCTGCCCTTTTTCTCACGCTAGCCAAAGCTCAGGTGCTTCAGGTTTCGATGGCAGATGTCACAGCTAGCAACATATTTTCCATTGTTATTTTATTAATAGAGAGCCAAATAGTTTTTGCTGACCTCCAAAGAAAAAAAAATAGTCAAGAAGCAAAAAAAATAGTCATTCCACACCTGCGCAAGCATAAGCCAAAGCTGCATACGCCTGCGAAAGACGCGTATGGATTCCATGCGCATAAGGCATCTGGGAAATCTCGGCTCCTATCCTAAGAAAAAAGGGGTGCGAAGAATACTCAAGCCACACGGAATGACTCCACCCCCGCCCGATTGACCGTCATCCTAGAGAAAAGGCTTCAGGGGTTGTGTACAAAACATCCTGCTCTTGGTGTTGTCCATCGGGGAAGCGAAGTATTCCGCGGGAAGGATGAACCCGCACAACGCAGACTTCACAGTGGCCGAGCACTGCAAGGCATCTGACTCCAGGGTAGACTTCAACGGAACTATTGTTCTGGGGACCAAACCAAATACGCGCACAAGGCATGGCACCTTCAGCAGACGCCCCCTCGGAACCGTTCAGAAAAGCTACGGCGGTTATTTTCCTTACAACAGGGGTGCGTCATCAGGGACGGTTTGACTTGAAGGCTTCTCGCACCTGAGGTGGCCCGTGGGTGACGGTGCAACAAAGACTTGCAACAACGAGAAGGAACGAGACAAATGAACTGAAATTTGTATACAGGAGATTTACCAAAATGTGCAGCACATTAGACAGTGACAAATAATACGCCTTGCACGCGTCGAAGAATAGTTTGGTTTATTAGGGTTTAACGTCCCAAAGCAACTAAGGCTATGAGGGACGCCGCAGTGAAGGTCTCCGGAAATTTCGACCACCTGGGGTTCTTTAACGTGCACTGATATCGCACAGCACACGGGCCTCTAGTATTTCGCCTCCATCGAAATTCAGCCGCCGCGGCCGGGATCGAACCCGCGTCTTTCGGGTCAGCAGCCGAGCGCCGTAACCACTGAGCCACCGCGGCGGGGCGCGTCGAAGAATGGTGTAGTACCTGACTCATGTCCCTAAACAGCGGTAAAACGTCACTTGTTTCTTTCCATCGCCGGCGCAACCACCGTGAAAATACTAATACAATTCTCACCAATCCTATTTCGTCCGTTGACTCATACAAGTATCTTGGCATCCATTTAAGTGAAGATTTAACCTGGTCGCATCATATTCACCACGTCACCAATTCAGCTAATCAAGTTCTAGGGTATTTGCGCCGTAACCTACCCTTACCTCCCCCTCCCATTAAGCTTCTTGCTTACATAACTTTCATACGTCGTAAACTTGATTACGCATGTGCTGCATATGATCCCCACTATACAAACCTAATCACCAAGCTCGAAGCAGTCCAAAACCGCGCCACCAGATTAATTTGCTCAGACTACTCTCATTATACTAGCGTTACAGCACTAAAATCTCAGCTTAATCTCCCAACACTGGCCTGTCGGCGTAAAATCGCCCGTCTTTCGCTCTATCATAAATTTTATCACACTTCCGACCATGAAACTGCCTCGATAACACGCGCTCATTGCTTTTCTCGTAATATGAGAGAAGCCAACAGCCACAGAAACCAAGGGGCACAGGGGATTTATAATTAATTTATTTATTTTGTGGTGTTGATCAATTTATAATATTACTGGATGTGTTATCGCTTAAAGCTAATTGATTAGAAAAGCAGAAGAAAAAACAACCACATGCCGCCGGTGGGATCCGAACCCACAACCTCCGAATTACGCCTCCGGTGCTCTACCGCTGAGCTACGGCGACGACTGTCAAATCTTCTGCTTTCGGGGGTATTTATGTTTACAAATAACCTAACCTTGGAGTGTTCACCAGCGCCGCCCACGTTCTTAAGCGGCGGACGTAGCACGTCCTGAGTTACCGCTGATGTGACGCAGAACGTCATCGAACGGCGAGGGTGGAAGCTGAGTGAGAACCCTCTTATGCTTCCTAAGGCATCAGGGCTGCCAGAACTGAGGCCCTCGTTAAGCAATTAAGGAGACAAGGAAAGGGGAATGAGGGGCTCGTTATAAATATGAGAGAAGCCAACAGCCACAGAAACCAAGAGGCACAGGGGATTTATAATTAATTTATTTATTTGGTGGTTTTGATCAATTTGTAATATTACTGAATGTGTTATCGCTTAAAGCAGATTTGACAGCCGTCTCCGTAACTCAGCGGCAGAGCACCGGACGCGTAATTCGGAGGTCGTGGGTTCGGATCACACCGGCGGCATGTGGTTGTTTTTTCTTCTGCTTTTCTAATCAATTAGCTTTAAGCGATAACACATTCAGTAATATTATAAATTGATCAACACCACAAAATAAGTAAATTATTTATACATCCCCTGTGCCCCTTGGTTTCTGTGGCTGTTGGCTTCTCTCATATTTATAACGAGCCCTTCATTCCCCTTTCCTTGTCTGCTTTTCTCGTAATAGTCACCCTAACGCCATCTACCCTGAACGGGCCCGCACCGAAACATATAAAAAGTCATTTTTTCTTCGAACAGCCAGTGACTGGAATGACCTTCCATCCGAAGTGGCGACCATCATCAATCCTGTTCCATTCAAAACCGCCATTGAAGATCATCTGTGTTCATATTAACTCTTTTGTTTGCCCACCCCTCATGTAATGTCCCCTGTGAACCCTTGAGGTAACAATAAATAAAAAAAAGCAACTGGCTAACAGGGAATTGTTCCCTCCTCGGCGTAGCCGAAGATGCAGGACATCTAAACTTAGCACAGAACGACGGATTGGACTCCCGGGCACGGTTTTAAACCCTCGGGAGTCCATCTGGCATTCAGGAAGCATCAAACAGCAGCAAGCCTCAAGACGATTTGTTCCTTGCTGCGTGCTGCCCCCTTCAACTTTGAGAGTATTAATAACTCTTCCCCAAAACACAAAATAAAAAAGTCATCACATTAGTTACAAAATACGATGCCCCCAGCGATCTCCACAAAAGCGACCGACTCTCCGAATCGCGCGTCCCGCCCTACAACTTTGATAGTGCACACCACAAAACCCTCTTCCAAGGTAAAAAAAAAAAAAACTACACGGACCCCAGAGTCCCTTTCTGCACGTGCCAACCCGGAGCCTTCCTAGAACACCTTCAGTTATGACTCCCCGTGCGTTTACCGCGTTGCAGGACGTTGCAGTAAAACGGAAAGGTCGCTGTTCTGCAAACTCCCCTTCGGGGAGGTGGGGGGGCGGGGGGGGGGGGGGGGGTCTTTGCTGTGCCCCGATGCCACGGCTGGATTCCTGAAGCGACGGTGTCGGTTCTAAGGAAGCTCTTGGGTTTGTATGTACCAAGGTAACGGCCTTGGCCTTCTGACGAACCCCTGAGAACCAGCCCCCCTGTGGTTCCTGTCTGTATATCCCCCCACCGTCCAACGCGCCTCAAGCTGCCTCTTCGACTTTTACACATTCCTTCTTCCTAGATCTGCAATTTGAGTTCAAAGCCAAGCTGTAACTTGCTCTTCGTCACACCGTGACGAAGAAACCGAGTAAGGTTTCGAAACGTCGTGTTTTCTTAGAAGAACCTGGTTGGTGTTCAATGCATCCCAAACCAGACAATGAGTAGGCAGCAACAGGTGCCAGAACAAGATACTACATAGCAGCAGTTTCGATGCTTGCTTGCTTGGATGCGTCGAACTGAACCTTGATCAGCACGCCCCATGGGTACTGGCCGCACCTGTGCTGAGGAGAGCGACCCATAGGAGCTCTGTCCTGTCAGCATGTCAGACGCGTGCCATGTGGGAAAGTATGTAGCACAGCCATAACGACCTCCGACGCAACAGTGGGCTCTTCTTAATAGCCTGTCCGCACGCGAATAATCGTAGCGCTAATGCGTTGTCCGACGATTAGTACAAAGGCCTGTCGTGTGTCCATTTAAGTGATAAAAGGAGACGCATGCGGATGCAGCCACGCGCTGAAGCTGTCTGTCCATCCTATCGCGCGGTCTAATCTCTGTGATCTGATCGCTGTCAATACTTCAAGAAAAGCTCCCCGCAGACAGACACCTGCACCGTCGCAAAGTAATGAAATTTAAACGGTAGTGAAAGCCTTTACTCCGTGTTTTTTTCTTTTAGCAAATGCTCTTCTCTGCGATGGTGACATGCATCTTATACGCGAGAAAATCGAACGAACCATGTCGTGGTTCAGCCCTGCCTTTTGGTCAGAAATTCCTAGAGATCGCATTAGGCATCAGCTCTGCGTGCAGCCGCTCTTACGAAAGTGGCTCGAGCAAAGTAGGCTTGCTTTGGCCAACTTGAAATTCTGCCTTAACAGTGGAAGACGACCCAATCACTGCCGTACTTGTTCGCGGCCCCGAACGCGGAGCAATACCTCGTGTTGAAACTGGTGCTCAAACTCAGCTCACACGTTTTGTGGGTCCAACAAGCACGCAGTACGAGTAACAACGCTCGCCGAAAGCTCTCTCGTGTGGCTCATCAAGGTGACGGCTCATCAAGGTGACGTCACCTGAGCAGACATGACCGATTGCTCTTCTCCACTGTTATGCTTCCCTGAGCACGCGCGGGACGTTTCCACAGTGCGCTTTAACTTAATGATTTCGCCAGTGTTTAGCCAAAATCGAAAAATAATTTCCCAGACGTGATCAACAACGAGTCTACTTCAAACTCTAGAAAGCTAACAAATTCGAAAATAGCTTCAGTATCCCTTTAAACCGGATATAAAGATGAGATGAGCGCAGTGGAAATCAGAGTGCAGGCTAACTGAGTAATACTTGTTGGGGGGCTAGTTGGTGAATATTTGCAGAAAATGGTTGTAGCGCCGACACAGACAACACACAGAAAGCTGTCCCGTCTAGCTTTCTGTGTGTTGTCTGTTTCGGCGCTACAACCATTTTCTGGAAAGTGGAGGCTAGTCGGGGAGGCATTCGTGGCTGGGGGCTTGTGAGAGCATGTATTATACCCCTGTCAAGCGCAGAAGTTAAGAGCACTTACCGGAAGTGCACTTCGGCATACCGAGTGGCACTTTGGGCTACGCTATGCTAAAAGGGAAAACAAAGTGCAATCTAGTAAAGAGAGAATGGCGACAGACAATGAGCGGAATTTCTGAAGAGGTCGATGGAAAAGAAAAATTACTCAGGATAATTGACTGCTTAACGTGACAGCGCAAATAAAATGAAGTTCAACAGTTTTTAACGATGAAAAAAAAATAGAAATGAAGAATAGCCAAGGCCAGCCGAGACTGTCCAGAATTTCGGCAACAAACAAGATGGCGGCGGGCGGCTGTGATGCATCTGATCTCGTTCCTTTGTTTTGTTGCTCCGCTTGTAGCTATAAGGAAGATATTTTTTCTAAAAACAGTGTTATAGGATGTAAAATAAACTTGTAAGTACTTCTAATGCACACTCTTCGCAAGTGCAGCTTTATTTTGCGCGCTTCACAGGGGTATTACCTGAGAGGTGCGAAGTTCCTCTGTAACTGTTCTGAGCTGTCTGATAGCTGGTAAAGAGTCTATGTAAATACGGGCTTGTCTTATAAACACCAAGTTATTTACAGCCTCCATAGAATCTCGAACAGTGGAGAGCTACACCATAAATGGGTCCGGCTGATGAGAAACATATTCCAGATGTGTGATTAAGTCACTGTGCGTCGGGCTAAGAGTAGCCGCTCGACTGCGATTGTCTATGACGACTACAGAAAAGCCCGGCACATACTGAGTTAACTTTGTGGGCACTGTCTGTGCATACCGTTTCAACTTATTTCAATTTTCCTAGGTTTATATACCCAGTTTTAATCACTTCTAGTTTTATTTTTCTCCAGACTCGTCATTCCGAAGAGTCCACCCGTTACAAAGGGTATGACTATCAGATCGTCATCAGCAACAGCGCTCAATACTTGCAAGTCAGCCACTAACCTTGAGTTAAATTCCTATGATCACGTGACCCATGGACTTCAACCATGAGATGTGTAAAACTGAGGGACAATAATCACCTGCCCCCGCATATGAGTCAACGCTTAACTTTCACCTCGACCAGGGCAGCACGGAACTGAAGCCCTAATAAGTGGCATGAGGGGTGCACTTCCCTAGAGGTGCACAGCCAATCCATAAATTGACCCATTAGCCGCCCCTAACACACTACAATAACACCATGCTGTTCATTCAGTACAAACACACACTAAAGACGAGGCGGCGAACTAGCCAACTAACTCAAACAGCCTATTTTTAACACTTGTGCAAAGTCTTACGTGAAACACCCTGTATATTCTTGTTACAGTGATCACCAATTGGAATTTTTCACAAGGTCCTAGCCCCTCTGTGAAAATACGGCCAGGGACACCGCCCTAGCCACGGACTAATTGATTGCCAGCAACACTAGGGAAGCCGAATTCATCCTACCACGTCCACGACACTGCACCCGTTCTTTTTCCAGAGTAGATTTTCAACTGTTAAAAGGGGCACCGCGATGATTTTCTCAATACCGGTTAACATCGTTAAATAGATTCATCATGCGTTCCAGAGGGCAGGGCAAACATAATTATTGAAATCGGAGCATGAAAAATAAAGATATTCAACTCTGAAAATTCGAAATGAAAAGTTCAGACGAAAATACATTTCACTCGCCCATTTCACTCACCCAATACTAAGATTGGGCGCTACCAATCAGAACCGCGCCTAACACGCACGCAGCGGAAGCGTGCTTTGTCGGGGATGTAGACAGCCGGAAAATTTTGTCGGCGACTCCCCTAGTCAGGGCAGGGGTGAGAACAACAAAGGAAGCTCCCCGATGTTTCTTTAGTGGGACTTGAAGGCTGTCGGCCGTAACCCCCCTCCGCCCCAAACTCGAATTCCATCTCCTGTCCGGCCTTCCCTTCACAATTTTTGGCGAGGTGTGTAGACGGGCTTTTTTTTTTCGCTGCCGTCTTGGTGTGGTTTGAGCCAGGGTTGCCAGTTCCGCTTAATATAAGCGAATTTGGGCTTCTTTTTTCACCGGGTCGCTTGTAAATTTTTACAGCCGCTTGTCGCGTTTTTTGGGGCTTACTTGCACTCTTCCTGGAAATATTGTTATTTTAATGCCCATCACGCGCGTTTGTCGTTAAATATACGCGGTAGTAGCAGGAGTCACAAAGTACGAAACAGTCCCTCTCCATTCATCAATAATTTGACTCCTTGCTAGCACTCGTCGTTGTCTATGTCGTAGTGTCTTGCCGGTGTTCTTTGTGCAAATTGGCTTCGAAGTGCCCGAACTATGGCAAACGAGTTTTGAGGTGTTTGCTGCCGGGACTTTCAACCGACATTAAAAATGTTGCAGGTATTCAACTCTAAAAGCATGTATAGTTCCGATGTGGATGCGGAGGATTTTCCTGATGGCTCGAACACTACCGACAATGAATGTGTGTAGTTGAGCCGTGAAATTGAACATACGTTGGAAGGAGTCAACAAGAACTTCATTCATACCGTGGGGACAATGTTAAAAAGTACATGAGTGTTTTCGATCATTCTTGTGGATATCGTCGCTGTTCAAAATAAAGTAATTTGATCACCTTCCCCTCGTATTTCTGCGATTTTTGGATACTATAATTAAACGATTTTCAAGAGTGAGAAAGTTTGTTATCGTCCGCTTCTTTTGGGCTTCTTAGCAAAAGTCGCGCCGCTTTTTTTGGGCTTGTTTTGGGGTGGTTATTTGCTTATTTGCTCGGCGGCATCTGGCAACTCTGGTTTGAGCCTACGTTTCTTGAACAGCGCTGGCCGCCAGGAAGGTTTGAAGCGGAATGAAAAGTGTCGCCCCTAGCCACATTCTTGTTAGTTTTCGTTCGCTTTCTCTGCTTATTTCCAGTTTTTGTGGCACGCGAAAATATTTCAGTAGTCAGACATAATATTTTGGATCCATTTCGCAAGTATAAAGGAACAATATGCAAACTGGACGCCCAACCAATGAGAAAGGCAGAGCCCAAAGTGGCTGCCATCTCATTTCCGCTGCCGTCAATGGCCGCTGCGTTGCGACACCATCGGCTCGAAACAAGCATTTCTGGCGAAGGTTAAAATATCATATATTACGATTTCGGCGACCCCATTGCGCGTCCAGGGCTCACAATGTCCCTTGCTCTGCATACAAAGAATAAAGACCTCATGCTTTATCTACATCGCAGGACACCTTTAAGTAGTTCTGGCAGCAGTCAGCCTTAATGAGGGAAAATGGGACAAAAAATAGAGGAGAATCAAGGTGGGAAGGAATGAGAAACGAGGGGCACGTTTAGCCAATGGAGATTATTGTGTAATAACTGTTTCCAACAAGAATTTTAGGGGAGTGTTAATGCACACGAGAGTTCACACGAAATGAAGCTGGCCCTTACTTTTGCTTCAGTGCGAGTAATCGCAGCACCACGCGAACGTTTCTAAAACCAGGCATCTAGCACACCAGGCCTCATCACAGAACACAAACACTACCCCAAAGCTTACATAAGCGGAGCAACGTATAAGCACCTGCCCCGATATATTGAATATCATACCATGGCCAAAATAAGGCTGGTGCGGGCAACAGTAGTCTGTGGGCCAACGATGAGGTTCATTTAGTCTCTTTTAATGCTCAAATATTTGCGCACTACAATGAGAATGTAAACAAAAAAAACTGACTAACAATGCACACGTATTGTTTTCTCCATGGTGGAATAAACGAGTATTCACACACTAGCACGACAGCTATGCCTCGCCCATTTATTTGTGTGCCCCTGACCTTTTCATGCATTGCAGTGCGAAACCAACTATCGTCTCCTGACCTTGCTTTCGACCGGAGCGCCAAGACTTACCCCTCCACTATCGTCTTCGCTGTGCAGCGTTGTACTGCCTCTTTTCCCGGTCGTGTACGTACTCCGGAACGGCGTCATCAGCCAGGGCGCGAACACTACGCCGGCGCAAAGACCACTGCCGATGCGAAGGGACGCGCTACTGTGCGCCAGCATCCGCGATCCGTCAGCGCCGCCGAGCCACCGTGAGACGACATCGATGATGCGGCAGTGGCTGTCAGCCACCATCTGCACGTTTCTCGAACGATAGAAGCGGCGGATGACGTTGGCTTCTTCATGCAGTTCGGGAGCGTTATCCCCGTAAGCGTGCCGTCGTTAGCGCTCTCGACACGCGGAAACCAGGCGACAGCGTAAAAGCCACCCTTGACTTCCAGCAGCTCGCTAGGCGACGTCTAGGTAGGAAGAAAACAAGGGTGGCCATCTTGAGTTACACTCTGATGTCATACTCGTGACTTCACGCACTCGCACGAAAACATACCAAAGGAGACGCATGCACGGGCTGTTTCATGCTTAAAGGCAAACGGAGCGCGTGACCACGGCGCTTCGAGAACCGCTGCCGCCGACAGACGGCGAAAAGGAGCAGCATTCGCTAGAGTTACTGTATATGTACTATGCTAAGGTAGCAGAGCTGCGCGTCTGTTTTCCCTCGCCGCTCCGAACGCCATTCGCCGAGAGGCGATCACATGATTTTCGTGACGTCGTCTGTTCCACACTCCGCGGAGAAGCTGACCTCCCAGGTGCAGCGCCGAGCGAACCCTTGTCAGCTCGACGCGACATGTGAGCCCGCGCTGTCGGCTACATTCATTTGTTTTCTGTGCACACCTGTGGCGTCAGGTTTGGTGTTCTGAAGCGGCAGTGACGGGCGCAGTCGTCAGCTATGACTGGGTGCAGTGCGCCAAACTGCAGCAACCGCACGGGAAACGGCAAAGCGTTTTACGCAGTGCCATGTGGAAGGTCGGCGGCCGAAGTGCGTCGGCGCCTGAAGTGGCTCTTGAGAATGAACCTCTGCTGTTTGCGGCTGTGAAAGGCTTACAGTATTGATAAATAAATAAAAATTTCTAACATGTTCCAAGATCTACCAGTGCCACCACAACCAACATTTGCCTTTTTCGACAGCAAAATCAGAATTGCATTGGTAAAAACATTTTTCATGTGTCGACATTTGTTTACCTTGAACAAATCACTAGTTTTTTTTTCTAACTTACACACATTATCAAATAAGGAACAGGCAACGAAAATCTTGTTTGTCTATATCTTTCACGTAGTGTCCTTTTAAGGATACTAGTTTGAGCCTATACCTGTCCCTCGAAGCAGTATTTGTAGCATATCACTGCATTAAAATTGTACAGAATTTACAGTCTGCATCTGAAACTTTTTGGCCCTTCACTAGGGCAGGCTCTGCTTACTCTACTGCTCCTTCGAGCCTTCTGTAGTGATGGTTCGAGGTGAAATATAAGGGGCAATGAATGTTCAAGAAGCAAATTCCATGCAAAGTTTTGCTACATTTCGATGCCAGTCTCACCTGCATAAACATTGAATTTGTTTATGCAGCCGCTGCGGTGGCTTAGCGGTTATAGCTCTCGGCTGCTGACCCGGATGACTAGGGTTCAAACCCGGCCGCGGCGGTCGAATTTCGATGGAGCCGAATTTCTAGAGGCCATGTACTGTTCCCTGTCATAGCCTCAGTCGTTTTTGGCAGTTAAAACCCCCTAAACCATTTGTCTGCCTATGCTATAAAGTATTGCTCTTAGTAAAAATACCCTTAAGAACCATCTGACAAGGATTAAGCGAGAGATGTGAGGATAGGATAGCCAAAAATCGCATGTAAACAAGTTTCGCAAATCTTGATGCCGCGAATAATTTCAGCCAGAAGACAGCAAATCAGCTTATAACTTCGGCTTTAAAACAATCCAGGAGTTGCGAAATGTTTTGACACGGCGACCTAAGCCGAATCTGCGAAGGAGTACAAAAATGCAAAGCGGAACATTAAATTACTTTTTCCGTGCAATAAGGATGAAGCAGGCAGGAAAACCTACCACAGTAATCAACAACTATTGTAATTTAGTAACTGAGGTGAAACGATAGTGCTTTTCGATAAAAAATGAGGAAAGTTAAATAATATGTACGTGTAAGAGTACTTTCAAGGTCCTTTAAAGATCCGGCCTATCACTGCATTTAGCAACGGGGTACGTACATTTTGTGAAATGTGTTGGGCAAGCAATTGAGTGTTAATTTTTTCGTTGTGTCAGACTTGCCTCGTTCAATGCATTGCCGTTGCTTTAGTCTGCTTGCCTATAAAAAGTTGCACAATTATTTTAATGTGGTTCTAAGAGATGCGTTTTCGTATTTTCAGGGCATAACACGAACAGAACACGCGGCAGTGCTAGTTGTGAAAAAAAGTAATTCATCGCTATACTCTTTTTGTTCTCAAGACATGCACGCAGGAAGACAGGATGGTACAGACGCTGTCTCATCTGGAACAGAACTGCTTGTTCTTCTGAAATTACTGGTTCCAGAAAGAAAAAAAAATCGCAGGCCGTTTCCAGTCTTTTTTCGTCAGTTTGTCATGATTACGATTTGCTGTTAACCTTTGGCGATTTTTTTTTCGTGCTCTATGCACACCCTCGGCAAATCACAGATTAGTTTTCAGCGTTACGTTTAGAAACTTGCCATCAAGTCAATCTATTTAAAGGAGAAAAAAAAGCCCAAGCGCCCTACACAGCGAGCTACGCAGCCCCTGTACGTACGAGAAGTGGCTTTCCCGCACAGCTTGGAACATGATGGCGGACCTTCGCGCAACTCTGCTCCCTGCGGGAGCATATACAGGAACTCTAGCATTCGCAAGTTCCGTAGACGCTGCCGCCACCGCGCGGCCGACGAGCTAAGCAGTCGAGTGGTGGTGGCTGCCGGCAGCGCGAGGCAGCTCGCGACTGCGTGTCCATTTTAACCACGCTGTTTGTGCGTCGCTTGGGTTGGAAAGAAAGTCTGGAAGCAAGCGAATGTGCGGTGTGCCACAGTGCACAAATAGAGCTGTTAGTAATCAGATTAGTGTGCACTCATTGCCTAGTGACGAACGATTGAAAAAGGAATGGGTTGTAAAACTCCGGATCGGAAAGCTGCAGCGTGCATTTCGTCGGCTACAATTTCTTCTGGAGCCGTACATGTAATATACTTCTTTTTGTTAATGTCTTCCGTCCAATGCATATATGTCTGCTAGCGAGATTCGATTTGTGTGCGAGTGGTGCACGTACGGTTTGTCACACACGACGTGCCGGCAAGCGTGCAATATTTATGTGCGGAAACGACCCAGCCGAACTGTGTGTACATGCTACTGACAGCGCATAACTATTTCTGCGTATTCCTTGTAACAAATGGTACAACAGGCAATTCTGGCGGCAGCAGACTTACTAGGGTGAAATTTTCCCGGCAGTTGCCTCCTATTAGCTCCTTATTACTTCAGGGCAATTTATCAATTTGGTTTTCTTTCATGGCTTGTAATTGCCCTACACTACTCTAGTGGCAAGTTCGAAAGTGGTGATTGTTCGAGTTCGGGTGCTGTGTAGAGCGCCTGGATTTTATTTGGGAGTTGCAGTTGATCAGCTGTTCAGTGTGCCATGAGAATAATTCTTGTGTCACTTGGTTTGGTTTGGTTTGGTTTATGGTGTTTAACGTCCCAAAGCGACTAAGGCTATGAGAGACGCCGTAGTGGAGGGCTCCGGAAATTTCGACCACGTGGGGTTCTTTAACGTGCACTGACATCGCACAGTACAAGGGCCTCTAGAATTTCTCCTCCAAAGAAATTCTAGCCGCGGCGGCCGGGATCGAACCCGCGTCTTTTGGGTCAGCAGCCGAGCACCATAACCGCTGAGCCACCGCGGCGGCTCCTGTGTCACTTCTGTCACTTTTCTCGGCTATGAGGCAATTCGGAGTTCTCTCACGCATTTCGGCGCAACAGAAAGCGCAAGTAGTGACAGGTAATTTTTTTCTAACTGCGAAGAAGACCCGGAGCGGCCCGTGTGAAAGTCCAGTCTCTAATCGGAAAGCCGCGCTACTATCCTGCTTCCAATTACGAGCTTCCCTAGTATTAAGGGGATTCAGGAGAAGCATAAGCAGTGAAAAACAAAACGGCTCATCATTTCGCCAACAGCAGCCAGTCTGAAGTGAATGCCACAGCGGGCACTTTATCGCCTGCCGGCAAAATGCGCGCTGCCAGTAATGCTCGCTATTTCTTTTCCTGCTATTTTTGGTAGTCGACAGTTTTTGATACATTTTGTGTAACCTAACAGAATCAACTATGCGAGAGTGTTTGAGAAGTTTCAAACTACTCACACATGTCGATAGTATCACAATTGAACAATGTCTTCACCAAATGTCTTGAGCACTTCTTCACCTCCGATTAGGCACCTAATTCTTTTTTCGCGCTATCCTATATGTTCCAGTATATCCCCAAACGTTACGGCCTGCGAGAACGGCAAAGGCATTTTCCGCAGGCGCCTTTGCTCGAAGGCAAGCCACGTCGAAAAAGAATGTACGCATCCCGTCTCGACTAGCTTGACCACCACTAAGGCAGCCATATTGAATGGATCGTCGCGCCACCTATATATAGGTCGCGGAACTCTATCTGGCTGTCAGCGGCAGCGCTTCGCGGAGCGGAGCGGGCACGCGCTTCCAGCTTTCCTCAAAGTGTTCAAACAGTTTGTACATGTGTTAATCTCACGCTAACCATCAGAAAGAAACGAGTGGCGTCTATTAGGGAGAACGAAATAGGAAACTGCGCGCAAGCCTAGCAACACTACTCACGGCGAGCGATACCTTCAGGCCACATGCGACCTATTCACTTGCAGTGCGGTACATGCAAAACAAGTACGTGCAAACAAAGCGCGCTAGAACGCGCGTATAGCGAAGGGAATTAAGCGGCGACAAAACCATAAAACCAGCGATGAAAAGACGCAGGTTAAGTGGCTTACCGGATCCAATCACTGCTGCGACGTACGCAGACGAGAGCAACACGGAGCAGCGTGCGGCTTATCGCCGATTCGTGTGCTCCGATCGTATCTCCGGCTGTCGCCGTAGAACAGCCCGAGGCAAAAAAATAGCAGAGCTAGCATGACTAGCAGCCAGGTGCTGCGAACGCATATCTGGCGACTCGGGTGCTCGATCTCGGTGCGAAGTAGCTCGGCGAGATAAGCTATGCCGCCCTGTCCTAAGTGAGTGCAAAGGCCGCTACAGCTGCTCCTCACTGAACATGTTGAGAGGATTCATCGTTCATTATTACAGCGCAAAGACGGCACAGAACAAGAAGGGGACACAACAGCGCTGTTCTGTCCCTTTCTTGTTCTGTGCCGTCTTTGCGCTGTAATAATGAATGTAGGTAACCAACTCGTCCAAAATGTTGTATTAAGGATTCATCGTGTCGCGAATTACGCGTTCACGGCGCAACCGGTGCTCGGCCAGCATATTGACCTGATCCAAACGCAGGCGGGGCAGCCGTGTTGGACAACAATGAACAGGATTTGGGTAAAAATACCCATAGTAACCTTGGTGCCAGCATTATTCAAGTGTTTTTTCTGCCTTGTTTAACTCTAGTTTTTTTTTTCTTGTGCAAGCGATTCATTGGCTAGGGAAGATTCTAAAGCGTGGCCCGCATGGAGCGTTTTCCCGGGCGATTCGTCGGCGTCGACGGCACCGGAGCATTTTTTTGCCGCCGGAGAGGACGTTTTTGCCAAATCGTCGGGTTCTGTCGAAACAGAAAAAAAACGTCGACGCCGGGAGAGGGCAGCGGCAGAGGGCCAATGAGAGCCAGAGCGGGCGTCACGTGACTCTGGACGGAGCCACGCCGGCCGAGAGAGACGCGCTCGCGAGCTCTCTCTGGTACTGGTACTGCAGCTTGACCACCAAAACTGCGTCGTGCTTCCCGGAAAGACGGGGGTTTGGCACTCCGAGGGTACCGAGTTCTAGTTCACTATACACCATTTTACGAGGAGCGGGCAGGAGAGGGAGAAATACTCTCAAACAGGCGCGCTGCGCGACACCCCACTGTTGCCGTCCTCCCCTGGGCTGATAATCCGGCGCGGGGAGCAACGTCCGCGGCTGCTTAGCTACCGGTCAAGCGCGTGTTTGCGTCTGTACAACAAAAGCAGCAATGTTGTACGGAACACCAACGTCTTCTAGACATCATTGTTTTATTGTCGGATGAGGAAATAGTCGACGAAAGTAGAAAAAAACAAACGCCGCCAGTATGTACGCGCACCATGTTATGCGAAGGTCTCAGCACGTCTGCGGTGTCCATTTCTTCACCGCTTTTCCGCCGGTCCCGAGTTGCATTGGCAGTGGGCGTAGTTGTGGAACAAAAAATACCTGCGCCAACAAAAAGCTTAAACGTTAGTGCACTTTGTGAACGAAATGCAGACAGAAACAAACCCACTGCCTGTGCCTGTCGGGCTCGGAACGAAGCGCAGCGCCTGGGTTACCGAACTATAATCTGTGCATAATTTTAAGAGATCAAGTATTTGGACGGCCTTGGCAGAGTTCTTTTAATTCAGCAGTACACTATGTGAGGACTTCACAAATTTGGCCACAACTTCGTTTCGCCGCCCGACATGATCGTCAATATCGGGAGGGTGTGGGGACCGCCACCTGAAAAAAATAAACATGTCGTTAATGCAACAATACTAATTTAATTTACACAGCATGGCATGAATAGAAGCGGCGACATGAACTTTTACCCAACTGCAAATTGAGGAAAAATGCAGCCGTGGCAACGTAAGATGAAAAAATACATGCCTTGCACAGGACGGTAAACTCTGCCATGCATTGTAATAAATTATTCGACTGAAATCGCATCGAATGCACTGTAAAAAAAAAATCCACACTGTGCATAACCGTGCCAGAGATACAACAACGCAGCGACTTGAGCAGTGCCCCGACCCGATTGAGATTGGAATTCTCAACACAGGTGCGGCGATTCGGCCTGTCAGTAATGGTAATAGCGTTTCATTAGCGTACCAACCTATTAGATCGTGTAATTGCACATTTTCTGGTATTTGTGCACCAGTGAGTACTGACGGCAGCGGAGAAGGCGAGAATGCGAGTTGATTTCAGTCCACTGGCTTGTATCGTTCGTAGTACGAACAGCCCTACTCAAGGGGCAGGAGGGGCCGAATTTCAATTTCATCGCGCGTATCACCGCAAACAAACATTCTAATCATCAGAAGTGAATTCATTTCGGTCATGTACCCGCTGTTTCCAAAATGTTTAGTTTGTAAACGGGGTACTCTGTCGCAAGCTCAGCATCTAAACCGTCACACTCGCCATGTCCAAGCAGGCAGCGAAAACGTTCAAGAAAAACTGCGCTCCACGAAAAACTAGATATTCATTGCTCTCCGCGATCTTGTGTTTCAACACATTTTGCTTTCGTTTTTCTAGCATGCAACACCGTGCCGCATTTGCTCTACAGGCAACCGGCGACAAAAAAGCACGCGTGAACTGCGAGCATGGCACTCACCGATGCTGATCGTTCGCTGCGTCGAGGAATGGTCGCTTGCTCCCAGTTTGTTATTGCAGGAGCTAATGGCATTGCACACACGAGGATGGACACGAGGCGAACCCCCACCAAAAATTTCTAGGCTTGGCAGGAATAAAACGGGCGAATGACACTTTCAGAGATCGCACGCTGCTTCGGCTGCAGCCCACCGGCTGCAAATTATCAGCCCACAATGGCGTCGGCGGTAGCCGGCGCTCGAGTAAAACAAACATGGCGGCGCCCAGGTATCGAAACTAATACGATACTCTCGAACCGGACGAGCCATGCGCATACTCCGGAACCCAGCGACCGGCCGCCATCTTTGCTGGACTGCCAAAACGCGTTCGCGCAGCGTTCGCGTGTACGTGGGTGTGTGTGTGTGCGGTGCTTTTCGATGAGCCAATATGTCTATTCCTGCCTCAACGAAGTACAAAACTTCATCAGGGCTTCACTGCGCCATTTATGGATGTGCAAATAACCAACGGAAAAGAAGCAGGCTGCTGACCACCGTTTGCGACGAGCACGGCGTACGTCGCGAGTTGTGCCGCTGTGGCTTATTCAGCCTGCATCGCTTTCCGCCGGGCACAAAAAACGCCGAGCTCCGCCACAAGTGGATTACTGCGGTTCATAGAAAGGACTATGTTCCCAGCGCAAATGCAAGAGTAAGTTGATTTTCGTTAAAATGCCGGTGCGACTGCCTCGTTGCCGCAGCCACCGCGCTTTGCTTACGAAGTCGCGGCACCTGGTAACTGCGTAATGGCATATGCAGATCTGCTCGGACCATTTTATCGACAAGCGGCCAACGGAGCTGAACCCTGTGCCTATGCTTCACCTCGGCTACGCTAAGAAGGTAAACGCTACGTTCAGTTTACACCAGCTTGCTGCGTGCGCACTGAGCAGCGCCGGCCTGCACTGTACAGTCGAGCGCGATTTGAAGGTTATCGCGCGAGCGTCGGCCGAGAACATGAACAGCGCCATGGCCCAGAATTCTCTGCCGAGGCGAGGGAGGTATCAGGCCAGCTTCCCTCACTCTTTTTGCTGTTCCTTCAGCAGCTGTCACTCCCTCCTCTGGGCTATCAGTTTTTTTTTTATTTTCTTTCCCACCAATTTTGTTATCGCCCGCAAGATCCGAGAGGTAACCAAGTCCACACTTTATCGCAACCAATGGAAAGCTTAGAATAGAGAGAAAGGGTGGTGATCTTGTCACGGGGGTGAAGCTTGTTGCACGGAACAGCGAACGAGGTAGAGGAGAGTGCGAAATCATGATTTTTCCTGTTCCAAAGTCGGCCGCTAGGTGCCTGGAGTGCTAGGCTGGTCGACGCTTGCGCGATAACCTTCAAATCGCGCTAGACTGTACGTAGCGCGGCGCGGCGATGCTCGCTTGAACAAATTTGATTTGTGGGATAAGGAATCCTGCTGCGCAACATGGTTTTTCTATCGTTTAACATAATAATGGTCGGAGTGATGACTCAGGCTAAGTTATTTCTATAAGGTTAGTTCTTTTGCTAGTTGCTACAATACTCAGATAGCCTACAAATGTAGAGCTTGCCAGAGCTCCATTTACATTAATCGCTGTACAAAAAATGACACGTACACACGTTGATAATAAGTGGTTTTGAAAGGCACAGCGAGGTTTTGCTATGTAGTGAATGTTGATGCGTTGGTGCACTGTACAGAGGAGTCACCTAATAATGTTACATCAGAGAAGTGCTTTACAAAACGTCGAGAACTTTCAAATGGTTATGCTGCATGAAAGAATCGCCAGTGTGGTAATTCTGAAAGGGAGCTAATTATGTTGTATAGAAGACAGCCGATGCAGAAGTGTGGAAATCGATATTGCTAATTAGAGAACAAAATTGGCTGAATGCTCTAACCATAATAGATATGAGCTAATGTGAACGGATATTTCTGTTTCAAAGAAGGAGTCTCAGATTTTTTTTGTCATTTTCAAATTGGAGTTATTTGTTTCAACAGTAAAGTTGCCTTAATGTGGGGAGGCTGCCATTTGATTAAAATGTATTCTAAATAAGGCTTCATAAGCAAATTCTACCTTTGATCTGGAAATTGCTTAAATGCCCAGTGGGACAAGGGACAGACAAACGGAACATAGCCACCATTGGATGCAGCGCTGGGTGCTAGAAGGAAGTTGTGTCTCACTGTTGTCACTATCTCATTTCTGTTATTGTGTTCAGTGTAACTGCAGGTAGAAGTGTCAGTATTTTAATGCTTTTAAGTTGATTTGTTACATAAGAAATAAACAATAAAGCCAAACTATATATGGGAATGATTCCAATAAATTAATGCATCCTTATTTGTGTAAATGTAAATATTGTTTGTTTCCGTCTTCTGTGTACATCTAAATTATGTCCTGCTGTTCTGAGTAAGATTTGAGATAAGAAAATTGTGTAACCTTTTATATTGTCAATACAGGTTGTCGAGGGAAGGCAGAAGCTGTTGAGGCAGGCAAGCTACCCTGTTAAGAGGCGACACCAGAAGGCCACTGAGCACAGCCCACAAGAGGAAAACAACAGTGAGACTGCACAAGTCATGGACTTGACATCAATTCATGTCCGCTGCAATTGTGGACGCAGTGTTTGCCTCCACCATCGCCAGATTTACAGAGCGACCTTGGCATGAGGCTGAAATTCACCTTATATGATTGTTATAGGAACCGGTCACAAAATCTTCTACGAAACGTAAGAGCGCGAGCGATACCCATACCCGCGGCCGCCTCGCGTGGTAGTCCAGTGCCGCCGTTTTGCCGCGCGCCCCATAGATGGCGCCACAGCTCTCTCAAAATGGTGGATTTCAATTTACCCGCCGTATTCTGGTCTATACATGATTTTAGTTTCGATACATGGGCGCCGCCATTTTTCCCGACCCCAGCGCCGTCTAGTGCCGACGCCATTTTGGACTGATAAACGCTGCCGTCGTTCTACCGTCGCTGCAGGTGTGTGAGATACTCGCGGAGCAACGAATTGCTTACTCATCGATATCCGCTCGCTGCACGCCTTTGGAGAATTCATTGATTGCATCTGCGTGGGTGATATGGCGCTAGCGACCGTAAGCGCCCGCAGCAATCGACAAGTAGCCGACGATCAGGCATCGACGGAGCCAACAATCAGCATCGGTAAGTGTTGTGCTCCCAGTTCACGTGTGTAGTTTTTGTAGCCGGATTTCTTAATAGTAAAAGTGACACGCCGTACGCTGAGAACGAAAGTGGCAAATGCGATCCAAGAGCTAGGTTTCAGAAACCGAAAACATCATTTAAAATGGACTAAATTCGTTCGTAAACTGACGCTCGAGCGACTACAGCGAGCAACGTGAGCGAGCCGAAACTGCTGCCACTCATTGCTATGTCGGCGTTTGCTGTTGTACGCGCGTTGAAACGGATGAAATTCAGTCGCTTCTGCTGCTTGCGTCTTGAGTGCTCCCGCTACGAGCCAATTTATTGAGAGTAGGCCGCCGCGGTGGCTCGGTGTAACGCTATGGTGCTCGGATGCAGACCTGAAAGACTCGGACTCGATCCCGGCCGCGGCGGTCGAATTTCGATGGATGCGAAATTCTAGAGGCTCGTGTACTGTGTGATGTCAGTGCACGTTATAGAACCCCAGGTGGTCGAACTTTCCGGAGCCCTTCACTACGGCGTCGCTCATAGCCCGAGTCGTTTTGAGACGTTAATTTTATTGAAAACTACTTGCCTTCTCAGCTACTGCGCCGTTGCCAGCACCAATCGTTTGAAGACCAATGGAGTTTGAATTAACTAAAATAAGAGGTTGATTGATACGCCAAAGGTATGTTATTACAACGTAAAAAGGAAACCAAGCTGCTGAGTCAGTGTTGCGCTTTAGAATCTAAGGCAGATGCACTGCTGGAGTCGTAACATTTGCTATGTATAGTGTGCGCATTGTAGCTGATCAAGCTGTTTATGTTGCATTTGATGTGCCGAAAACGAAATCATGTATACCATGTATGGCAGACAGCAGGGCTAGTTGTTGCATGTGCTGAATGTGAAGGGCCCTGAAGAAACAAGCCAGAAGACTCATAGCTTGCATGCATGCCGTACTGTGCATATTTTCCTATTTTTATGTTCTGTGAATGTCCCTTTTTATTGCAACAAACTGCGGGAAAAAATATAATGACCAAAGAAACGATGACACAGAGTGGACAAATGCTGGCCTGTGTCGTCGTTTCTTCGGTGTTTTTTTTCTCGCTCGTTGGTGTAATGGATTTTTAACAAGTCACCCTACTATTACTCCTTTTTCTTTCAGATGGCGGCACCTACGTGCACCCCATGCTGATGACTCAGTGGATAGACGACATGAAGCTCTGGCCAGATTTGTCAAGTCCACATATTGTGTGTTACTTACTGAAGACAAAAGCTTGTGACCTCGAGCAAGCTGAAGCATACAAGAGACACCTCTTGTAGCCATGTGGGTGCACTCCTATGGAAGGCGGAGATTGCTGTACAGCGCGGCCTGACAGGGAGCTCATGCACAGATGAGGCGGCAGCCTGGAACAGAGGCACCAAAAGGAATGTTTAGCCTGCCCTCATTGATGGCATTGGGTTCAAGCTTCAATGCACTGCCGAGCATCTTGACAGCACAAAAAAGCCAAGACCAACACGCAAGATAAAACATTTTGGCAGCAGAGAGGATCTCTTAGAGTATGTAAACAAGTCTCCTTTCCGGGACGTGTTCAACATACCTGGTAGGTACCCAGGTGGAGCATTCTGCTGAGCTGGCCCATTGTCGCCTCAAAAAACTGAAATGTTAGCTTGTGTTAATTGAGTTGCATGCTGATACCCACTGACACAACTTGATGTGAAGTATGGTTCAGTACGGAATTACACGTGATAATAACATCTTGAATACATAATCAAGCAATGTAGATGTTCAGGTAACATAGTTTTATTGTGTCATGCAGGCACCCTCCTTGAAGCTACATTACATGCTACAAGGAGGAAGATGGACGACCAGCGGGCCATTCAGATAAATGGAGACACCCTGTCTCAGGAGATTGCACGTCCAGCAGAAAAGGTAAAACAACAGTAATTTACAGGCTTTTACTTGAGCTGTGTCTGGCCCATGTGGGAAAAAGGATGTGAGGGAAATTCAGTTTAGTTTTAGCTGTCAAAAAAGTAGGGGCATAACAATACTGAAAAAGAGTTGTAAAGTGCATTATTGCCAATAGTTCGAGAGAGTTACAGTGCACAGGTAAGCTTGCTTCATATTTTGCGATGTGGTGATTAACAAGTTGACTCAGTCATGCTAAATGACTAGCTGCAAAGTAGTTGCCAATACTGCATTGGCTGCAGAAAATTTCTAGCTTCTGTGAACATTGCCTGTGTTTCTTGCTGGAAAGTTGCAAAACATGCAACAGGTGGTTAGCAGCAGCACGAAATGTAGCAACCACTTCTGAGCCGAGTTTAGCTTAGCTGCTTCTTAGCAAAGCCACACAGGCGCTCTTTATTTTGAACAAGTGATTGAGAAGCAACCTCAGTATTTGTGTTCCTTTCTGTAATTTCTTGCACGTTTAAAACTGTTTTCTTCCCTTTCACACTGAGGTTTATTCAAGGTGATTTGTTTGTCTGTTTAGGTTGCCCTAGCATCAGCCTATGCTGGGACTGTAGAAGATTTGCCGGAGCGCCAGTTTCAGAATTTGAAATAACCCTGGGAAGACCTCTTTGTCACCTCAACCTGGCTGACATGATCAAAGCCGGAAAAGAAAATCAGCCAGAAGTGCTTTCAAAGCTAAAAATCACAATGGCCACCTCCTTGAATATTGAAGCAGCTACAAAAAAACAAAGAGAATGCACTGCCTGGTCTCTTCATGGTAAAGGCAGAATAACTGCTTCTATATTCAAGGACGTGTGCCGCTCAAAGCAGCTTAATTGTTCATCATTACTGGCTAAAATATTCAATACTACAACAATTTACAGTCCGGCCATCCGGTATGGCATAGAGTTTGAAGAGCTGGCAAAGGCTCGTGCACTTGCTGCCTTTAAAACACAGCACATAAATGGCAGGCTAGATGACTGCGGCTTGATGATACTGCCGAAATATCCGTATCTTGGCTGCAGTCCAGATGGGTCATTTCATTGTGACTGCCATCCTCCAGCGCTGCTCGAGGTCAAGTGTCTGTACACACTCCGTGATGTGCAGCCAGATGATTTGGTGAGAGCAGGGCAAGCAAAGCCTTGGATGCCACAGGCTCATTGAAGGTTACGCACAAGTACTACTACCAGGTTCAAGCACAACTGCACTTGAACCTGGTGGGCAGCACTATGTGCTACCTGTACTTGCACGTAGACAAGGGAGGGATGATGATTACAGTAGAGAAGGAAGAGGCCTTTATGGACACTCACGTAAATGCCCTAGAACGTTTCTTCAAAAAAATAGTGCTGCCTAGGCTGTGATTGGAGCTTGGCTAGTTATGCAGCACATGGTGATGGCAGTAGGGAATTGCCAGTCTACAAGTAAACAATTTAAGGTATCTTGCATATGATGTGCTTGGTCATGTATTCTCGCACCTCAAAGTTGAATGTTTTGCTTTGAATACAAGTCAGACAACTGCAATATATCTGCTGTAGTTAAGCGTTTATTCTTCACACTTCTTTTTGATTAGAGGACCTTTCAAGTTGCATAGCCCAGCACATACAAAAACAATTCTGTTTATATGTTTTCGGACTTAATCGCCAGTGCGTGCTTGAAGATCCTATAAGTCTTTATACGATTTATGGCCTTTTCAACATGTATTCGGACTGATGCGATTCTCCTAGTCATTGTGACATCTTCTTCTGACAGTTGAGTCTTTCCTAAAAGTGAAAAGAATGTTTTTGAGTACTCTAGAACAAGAACAGCCATGCTGTACTGTAGTGAAAAACGCTCACCTCTGGTGAAGGCTGGTGTATTCATATTTATGCCTTGTGCTGCCAGGTGAGGTTCTAGCTTGAAGCCTCTGTCTGCCAGAATGTTATCACCTGGAAGAAGGTAGTCCTCTATGCCGCATGTTCTAACGATGTACTTGTCCGAGGCCCTGCCACCATACACATCGGACGCGTACATTATTAGGCCGTTGGGAGCTATCACTGTAAGAAATTTTACAGTATTTGACCCCTTGTAAGGACTGTAGCTTTGTGCTCTTGCGAGAAGCTTTTTAGGTCTTTGCGATTGAGCCTCAGTGCAATCGAAGATGCACGTTGTTCGACCGTGGCCACTCTTCACGAAGCTTTGCGGCATGCTGTCATACACAGCTGTCCGTGGCAACCAAACGACAACGTCCTCCATTATTTTTTCCAGGTTGCAAAGCCTATTTGCAAATATTTTAGATACGCTTGCTACTGATACCTCGAACCTTCTTGCAAGGTCTGCGCAGAGGAGGCCGAGTCTGAGCCTCATTAGAGTCAGGAGCAGTTGTTCTTCGAGGCTTAAAACCCTTGATACTTCTGCTTCCATTTGTTTTAGCTTCGAAACGAGGCTGCTAAAAACTTGAACAGGGATCCCTGTGTAAAAAAGTATGTCTTGTGGCGTGAGGTACTGGGAGTGAGTAAATCGCAATGCAGAAGTGTTTGAGTGATGTGTGACTGCGTATGTGTGATCTGTTGGTGTCTGCTCCCACTGTGTGTAGCTCTCCTTTGTCTCGACCTGCAATGAAAAACATTAAGTCAAAATCACATTCTGAAAGCCATTTTTCCAAAAAAGCAGTACCTTCTTTCTATGGGGAATTAACATATCATTTTCTTGGTCAACCACCTGCTTTCAGAGAAGCAAAATAATAAAATACAGTGTGATGCCTCCTGAATGCGGGGAAGTTCAATAAATATACGTGTATGCACACTCACGTCATCTTCATATGAAGGCAGCATGCCAGCAGAAGCATCATCAACCTTTTATTGGAGAAAAGCAACAGCCAGCTTTCTTTCATCTGCAAGCAGCTAAGAAAAAAATGTGAGCTTACATTCAGTTCACTGCTTAGAAGTGTGCCGCTCGAAACATTTTGATGAAAAGGAAGAACCTCCTAAAGAAAAAGCAAAACAGTGAATCCAGGCTTCTAATTTGCAGTATGCTGGCAGGCCCAGTGTTTGTAAGGACACTTACATCCAATGCATTTCTAACAGGCAGGCCAAGGCTGGCATTTTCAGTGCATAACGCAGCAACCTGTCAGCCAAGATAAACAAAACTTGACAGTGGACTTAGCTTAAGGCTTTCATCAGTGCATACTTACGTGTGGCTCACTGTTCGTACAGATAGTACTCGAGGCACTTAGTGTTTCAGTCACCTGGGAAGAAATAGCACACAACTTGACAAACTTTTAAAGGCATATGATCACACACATTTCCATTGCAGATAAAAGCAGGACTGCAAGAATCTCCCATGCAAAATTCAGCCTGCCGAAACACGTACAGCGCAGTTTTGAGCTTGACTAGACACTGTAGTGTATCAAGGTTATTGAGCAGCATGCATGCTTACGTTTTGTTCAGATATTGAGTGCAAATGTGCTGCAGTGTCCTCGCTGTTGGAGGACATCTGTAAAAGGGCAATACAACAAGAGTGAGATAGCATAATATGGTTGCATGTGAATACAACAAGCACACCCTGCACTTGCACATACATTACTACTGGAGGCCACGCCAGATGTCGGGTGCTCAGTGCCAGCAGCTTCCTGAAAATAAAAATTGGGTATGAGGGAAAGATAGGCACAGTAACTACCTTAATCTTGGTTGGCACCTGGACCGTGCTGAGAAAGGAGTGAAAGAAGGGAGAGAGGAACAGCTTGCTAACTTACAAAAGGCAAGAACAATGAGCTTGCTTTATGACGATGTAGCATGGCAGCAAGCTAGAATGCAGTACACGTATGTAAAAATCACCAAAATTAGAGTGTTAATGCTTGCGTGCAAAGAGCGGGAGGCTTTGGTGTGATTTATGTGACCAAGCTTTATTAACTCAAGATGTTTATCTAGGTAACACAGCCCAATCTGCAACAAGGATATCTGTCCTATCTTTTTCTCCATGTTTTGCACTCTAGATACAATTCTTTACACGGCCGTTGCAGTGGCTGAGTAGTTATGGTGCTCGGATACTGACCCGAAAGGGATGGGTTCAATCCTGGCCTCGGAGGTCGCATTTCGATGGAGGCGAAATGCTGGAGGTGTGTGTACAGTGCGATGCTGGCGTACATTAAAGAACCACAGGTGGTCGAAGTTATCCAGAGAACTCCGCTATAGCGTCCCTCATAGCCTGAGCCGTTCTGCAACACTAAACACCATAAAACCAAACAATTCTTCCATTATGTGGAGGCGTTTGCTGCGCTGTGTCGCATGCTTTATTTTGAGCATCACTGGTCATGTGTTGTTTCTGAAATGGAAATAAACTCATTTGAGTCACAAAGTTTTCATCTACATGCTTCATATGCTGACCTTCCGTTTCGCTGCTGGCGGATCATCGCGCATCATCGCGCATTAGACGCCTGCGTCCGTGGATCACCTAAAAACACAAGAAAATATTGTCATAAGCGATCCATAAAAGGCAAGCTTTCAGTCAACAGGCATTGGCAAAGTCAAGCAGTCACGGGCATGCATTAGTGCAAAAGCCCTCTCAATAACAACCAAAGAAAAATTTACTGTGTACCATCAAAATACATATCCCCTAAGGGATCACACAAACAGAACTAAACAATGCTGAGCCATCTACAACAATGGTACAGCAGTGCAGGGGGGGGGGGGCTACTTGTGCTTCCCCTGCAACATTAGCACCAAGTAAAGGCATCCTTCTGGGCCCTTTAAATAAATCCTGGGGGGGGGGGGGGGGCAAAATGAAGGGGCGGGGGTACATATGACAGGCGAGATGGGTTTTCTCTGAACCCGTTTGAAAACTAGGGCGCGGTCTCACACACTTCACTCCAAGATAAATTTGCTGGGGGGGCCTAGCACGAGCGGCATCTCGAGCCTACCCTCCCTCACAACACAGAAGTGCGTGTGCCAGAGTCGCAGGAACCGCGCCTAGCCATCTGTTTGCAGCCGGTCAGGCAGATACTGCCAGATGATGAGACGAAGGCTCTGCAAAGTTGGCGCCAGGATAAATAAACTGCTGGTAATGTGATAATGTGAACGATCAGTCCCACGCTCAGACACTTCTTGATGTTGTAGAAATGGTTAACATTTAACATGCTACTATCTCTCTCATTTGTGCATTAGTCTAAGCACCGACAACGTCGATTTACCGCGGAAAATAGCAAAGCAATTGTGGGAACCTAGCGCGTACCTTTCGTTCGTATCCTAGGCTGAGCATAGGCAGCGGGTTCCTTTCCGTCCGCTTCCCATCCACGAAGTGAGCCGAGCATACGCGTGAGCTCGTTGTTGGCACAAAGCTTTTCCTTTTACCAGTGCTGTCCACTGTCGATTCAAGTCCGGGTCGGCAGGAAAACGGTGTAACATAAACATATCGCAGCCGCACTGAGATTTCGGCGTGGCATGCTGTGCGCAGACGCTGTTGGCATTTTTTTTTTTCGTTTATGCTGCGTATTGCCGCAGCCCACGACCGCGCAGTGCTGGCCAGATGAAGTTGGTGTTGCGTACGACATTTCATCATTCACCACAAGACAGCAAACACGTATTTCACCACAGTAAACAAACGGACGACCGGGAGAACGTTGTTCCGCGCGCCGGATTATCAGCCCAGGGGAGGATGGCAACAGTGGGGCGTCGCGCGTACGTAGGTGTTCGAGAGTATTCCTCTCTTTCCCGTCTGCTCCCCGTAAAATGGTGTATAGTACCGAGGCTTGGGCTTCGGGTTTCTCGGCCGAAACGGCCGAGCAGCGTGTTGTCTTTCGGAGGAGTCGCTTTTAGCTGGCCGCGCCGTCCCTCAGGGTATCAGGGGCACGCGTAAACGGTAGCGCCATCTAGTGACAAGACACCAAAGTACATCAACGCTTTGTTGAAGAAATTTTTTATCCATAATTACTGATAACTACGATGGGTGCATTGCGAGCCTTTTTTCGTTCCAAGAAGAAAAACTGCAAATAGATGAAAATGTAACAACTGACTAAAAGCTAGGCAACTGCTCCGCCAGATGTCGTTCTTGCGAGGTAAACACACTGAATTTAGTTAGGCCTAAGAGCTTGAAAATCGCCAAATTATCTGAAAAACAAGGGCTAGTTATCGCTCATACCTCTACGCGTGGGCGAGAGTGTCCTAAATAAAAGCGACCCGCTACCATTTGAGCGAGCTATCGCGTCGAAGAATCCAGCGGTGACATGTATTTATTCCGAAGCGGGCGAGCAGGGCGCCGCCATCTTGTCAACGTATCCCGTAACGTGCCCGTAGCGCGCGCCGCTCGGCTGCTGACAATGCGGGAGTGAGTTCGCCGACGCCGGCGCGGGCGTTGGGCGCGCGACGCGATTTCGCGGGTAAAAAACGCTCCATGCGGGCCAGGCTTAATATTCCAATAATATTCGACTGAGCCAGAGTACCCGGGTTCGAGTCCGACTGCGTCGGCTGCGTTTCGATGCAAAAGGCACCCGAGTGCTGCGCGATGCCAGTGCACGTCAAAGAACCGCAGGTGGCCGAAATTAATCCGGAGACGTTCACTACGGCACCCCCTTCTTAATTTCTTCTTTCACTCCATCCTTTATTTCTCTCCTTTACGGGGCGGCTCTGGTGTCCACCCAGATATGTGAGTCAGCGGCGTCACTTCCTTTGCTCAAAACCAATTTTCAGTAAGAATGGACTAAAAAGTTTTGTGCAAGCGAACCATTGGTCTTTTGCCGAAAGGCAAATATACCCAGCCTCCGACTTCCTTCATTACCAGGGAACAACACTTATGGCACCGTCTGCAAACGCGGACCATACCTACCCCCTCTCTTCTCTCTCACTACCGACCTATCACACATTCCTGAACCGCTGTACAATGATACTTAAGAAAAACCAGCCAAAAAGACGGGGACAAAGGAGAGACGAGGCACACACAACGACTGGACTATCAACTGTGCTTTATTGAAAAAACAGCCAGTCTCCAAGAAAACCCAACAGAGCATGCGCAACTCAACGGCACCGCAAAACCAGCACAAAAAACAACAACAGCGATCTCGTAAGATAGTCAAACTGCGGTGTCAACGGGACAAGTAACCTAATTCTTTCTGCATCAACGTGATAGAAGCCGTGCTAACACAGTTATCTCCATGATTGCTAATGTGAAATGCTTCGAGGATTTCCCGCTCAACCTTACCCTTGCCTCTACCGAGAAAAGTGACATTGGAAAACAACGGGTAGCACCCGCAATCGCGGCAATGGCGAGGCAAGTTTGCTCCGTCAGCCGGAGTCAGAGAGTTATGGTGCTCTCGTAGCCTTTCATTTATACACCGGCCAGTTTGACCGATGTAAACTTTTTCGCATGTCAGCGGAATCTTATAAACCACCCGTGTCGCACAAGGAACATAGCAGTTTTGATGCCGCGTCGAACAAACAGGTGGTCTAGTTCTGCCACGCGCGACACGTGAACAAAGGCTTGAAAGTTTGCAAGGAGCAAAAAAGACAACATTGACACCTTGTCTTGCAGCAACTTTTTTGATATTGTGGGAAGCCCCATGCACATAAGGCATCACCTCAAATTTTCTTCTTTCAGCCCTAGTAGGGTCAGCCACCTTTTCGTCACGGCTCTTAATTCTTTGCAGCAACGACTCTGCCACAGCATTCAAAAGCGGTTTTGGGAAACCGGCCTCTTGCAAACGCTTAACCTGGTTGTCGAAACTTGACTTCATGCTATGGTGGCAACTCTTCTGCAGAGCATTGCGAAAACAGCTCATGGCAATCCCTCTCTTGACGACTTTTGAGTGTGCAGACGAGTACGGTAATAAAGCCTTCTTACTCCTAGGTAAAAAACACCAGCATACATGGCCATCGTCACGAAAAGTTAGTTGAAGTTCTAAAAAACGAATCGACTGGTTAGCGGGTAGTTCAAAGGTAAAAGAAAGGGTGTTTGTCAGAGGTGTTTGTCAGAGAAGCAGAGGTGTTTGTCTGAAGGCATTGACGTCTTATGCAAGATAGACAGTAAACAACAAAGGCGCATGGACCCTGCTCTTCACCAAGTGGTGGACCACTTCATCGAAAACAAATTGACACTTCTTCAAGCGGACAAGGAAGGAGGGTTTGTGGTTCTTCCTACGAGCACGTTTGGTGATAAGGCTTTGGCAGCCGTACACAAGAATTTCCTTCCTACGAAACGCAAGCCTTCAAAACTGAAGACCACAGCCGTGAGACTCCTAGAAGCCAACAACTTGGATAATCTGGCTCAGAGGGTGAAGAATTGCAAAGGTAATCGCCTCCAAATCTTTTTCTCCGCAAAAACGCACAAGACGGACTGCCCTTTGAGGGCCATTGTGACCGAGGCTGACACCTGGCAAAAGTTAGTGGGCCAGTATTTGCAGCGACACCTGCAGTCCCTTGATGTGCAGGACCCCTGCTACGTTGCAAGCGCAGCTGCTGTGGTTCAAGTACTCAGCGACGGCATTCCCGGAGCCAACGCTGGGTTTTCTATTGACATCGAAGACTTGTTTTACAGCATCCCTCATGACGAACTATTTGTTGCAGTGCGTGAAGTGATTGAACAGAACGGCCTAGTTGCCTTCCAAAATGCTTGTGGCATCTCCATCGATGCGTTCTTAGAACTGTTAACTACTTATCTTTCTTCTACCCTTGTAGATTTTAAGGGCGGTCTGTTCATACAGAAAAAAGGAATCTGTATTGGTGCTAGCGTAGCTCCTATCTTGCGCCAAATTTTTTTAGCAAAGTTTGACAACACACTTTTAGGTTCTTTTCTTGACAAACGAGTGTGCAAAGTTTTTAGATATGTTGACGATTTCTTGATAATGTTAAATCTTTCACCGACTGACTCCTTGCATGAGGTTGTAGAAAATGTCTTAGAAGATTTTAAAGCTTGCTCAAGCTCCCTTTCTTTTACCTTTGAACTACCCGCTAACCAGTCGATTCGTTTTTTAGAACTTCAACTAACTTTTCGTGACGATGGCCATGTATGCTGGTGTTTTTTACCTAGGAGTAAGAAGGCTTTATTACCGTACTCGTCTGCACACTCAAAAGTCGTCAAGAGAGGGATTTCCATGAGCTGTTTTCGCAATGCTCTGCAGAAGAGTTGCCACCATAGCATGAAGTCAAGTTTCGACAATCAGGTTAAGCGTTTGCAAGAGGCCGGTTTCCCAAAACCGCTTTTGAATGCTGTGGCAGAGTCGTTGCTGCAAAGAATTAAGAGCCGTGACGAAAAGGTGGCTGACCCTACTAGGGCTGAAAGAAGAAAATTTGAGGTGATGCCTTATGTGCATGGGGCTTCCCACAATATCAAAAAAGTTGCTGCAAGACAAGGTGTCAATGTTGTCTTTTCTGCTCCTTGCAAACTTTCAAGCCTTTGTTCACGTGTCGCGCGTGGCAGAACTAGACCACCTGTTTGTTCGACGCGGCATCAAAACTGCTATGTTCCTTGTGCGACACAGGTGGTTTATAAGATTCCGCTGACATGCGAAAAAGTTTACATCGGTCAAACTGGCCGGTGTATAAATGAAAAGCTACGAGAGCACCATAACTCTCTGACTCCGGCTGACGGAGCAAACTTGCCTCGCCATTGCCGCGATTGCGGGTGCTACCCGTTGTTTTCCAATGTCACTTTTCTCGGTAGAGGCAAGGGTAAGGTTGAGCGGGAAATCCTCGAAGCATTTCACATTAGCAATCATGGAGATAACTGTGTTAGCACGGCTTCGATCACGTTGATGCAGAAAGAATTAGGTTACTTGTCCCGTTGACACCGCAGTTTGACTATCTTACGAGATCGCTGTTGTTGTTTTTTGTGCTGGTTTTGCGGTGCCGTTGAGTTGCGCATGCTCTGTTGGGTTTTCTTTGAGACTGGCTGTTTTTTCAATAAAGCACAGTTGATAGTCCAGTCGTTGTGTGTGCCTCGTCTCTCCTTTGTCCCCGTCTTTTTGGCTGGTTTTTCTTAAGTATAATGTACCAACTAACCCAGATTTCAACTCTTCTGTACAATGATGTTGTGTTGTTGTTGTGACTGAGAGAAGGATGAAAAGGAAATTGCACGGGCCTGCCTACTGGCTCGATCCGAGCCACCACCGCTGCCACGTGCAGACAGAGGAGAGTTAAAAGATCAGAGGAAAGAGAAAAAGGAAAGAAAAGACGCTCGTCGCAGCAACAACTGCATCCGCCGTAGTAGACGCTGCTCAAAAAACAGATAAGCGGCCGAAGCCGCGCTCGCCGAAGCGAGTACAATGCGCAAAAAGCGGGCTGGCGCCACTACAAACATCGGAGGACTGGGAGACCTCACTAAGCTCCACGGATCCGGCAAGACAGAAGAGCTAGTGCGCATGCGCAGACGGGCTCCAGCGTACGCCAAGAGCGCCGACGCTGAGCGCGTACGCCCAAGAAGTGTCGTTGAAGTTGGAACTTTAGGCATGAACGTTTGAGCGTGGTGGGGTCGTGCGGGGACCCAGGGGTCCTGGGAGGCCCGAATTCCTCTGAAAAACTTTCTTTTTCTCTCGCTTACAAAAGCTCCGCGTTCGGTGTCAGTGATTGGAATGCGGTACCCTCTTGATACAAGCTGACTTGTGTGTACAAACGGGCCTGGGAGGAATTCCCAGCAGACATGAGTCATCGTGAAGCAAAGATGCGGCGAGGACTGGCGACGGCAGCGGCGTCAAGTGGTCGAGTCTTCCCTCGGGCCGCCGGACGGAGTGGTGCTGCGAAAGGTCAAGCTGTTGCTGACAGGCGCTGTCAGCGCGGCTGACAGCGCTGACAGCGCCTGAAACGCCTGCGAGGCGGTTCAAGCGTCTAACCAAGCCTAGCCAAGTGTAAGGGAGCTTTCGCTGCGACTAACTAGATTGAGAAGAGTACAGCCACTGCCCATTTTTTTTAGAGCGCTCTTTTTTGAGAGACAGTGCCTCCGACGATGTTTGCCTTTCCGAATGAGACAGAGTACTGCGTGCACGCGTCGTGTGCCTGCCACAAGCAGAGGTTTTCGCACTAGTTACCGCACAAATGCCTGAAGATGCTGCAGTGCATAATCGCGGAATGCCACTAAGCACTAAATTCTGTCTATGCCTTCCAACCTTTGAAAAACGAGGTGCTTTTTTTTGGGAAGCTGCGGCCAATGCCGTGCCACAGACGCACAAGAAATGGCAGTAAATGTTTAAGGCGTAAGTTTGTTAATGCCATTATTTTCGGAGTTGGTGCTACACGCCCATTATACAAAGCAACGAAGACTATAATCTTTGCAAGGCGGTCAGAAGTTTCTCCTGAACATAAACAGTGCAAATGAGCAAATATTTTTGCAATGTTGTTCAAATCGGATATAAAACACTTTCAAGCTAATTGCGGCAACCTGCATTTGGAGAATGCAAAAGCATTGACGCCTCCACGGCCCTCTTTGTCTCGCGTTTATACTCTCTGCTCTTGATTAGAATCGCATTGACCTTCATTAGCTATTTAATTGATACTAATTGTAATCGATTGATCATCCTCATTGATTGCGGTTATCAATTGCAATCACTTTGTTTTGCACTTTTCTTCATCACCGTAATCAATCACATTCACTCTGATTACACCCATTTTCATCTGAATCACGCATTTTCATTTTCCAAGTTTGGCGCTATTGCTGCTTTCCAGTCCACCTACTATATCTCCGTCCAGCGTATTCGACCGTCCAACGACTCTTGCTCCTGATTAATTAACTAAATAATCTATGTGAATCAAACTTCAATGTTCGAATAATTATCACTCTTCAAACACATTTCAATCCATTGGAGACTTTATTGTCAATCATTTACCAATTTCTCACTATTTTTCTATCCACGGTCCTTTTCCCGTCCTCTGCACCGCTGTCCACGCTATTTCGACGGTTTTTTTGACATTTTTGGCTCTAATAGATAAGCATGCCATCGACATCAAATTTCTTGCGCCCCATCATCACATCATTCTCTACCGATGGCAATCATTCGTTTGATATTACCTATTATCAGAACGCCACAAGCGCTGCCAACACGTTTCCATGACACGACCCCGTCGAGACAGCCAAGTAATGCGTTCGCATTAAAACGATTTACCCAGTGTGGCTGTTCATGCTCGTGAAGTCGGAAAAGCAGCCATAAACTCGCATGTCGGCACACAAGTCGAGAGTATCTGTCAGAAATGCTGGTAAAAATGGCGCCCTTAACATCGGAAATGCGGTATAGATGCCTCTTCTCACTGAGAGTAACGAATTGACCATATGCTACTGGTTACGAAGTTGCAACCAAAAAAAGGTGCATGTTTTTCTGCGTGTGGAATGGGAACGAGAGTATGCATTGCTCTGTGAATGAGCTGTGGTGATTTCTGTAGGTCGCGAATGGCAGTAATGCTAACGTCATTAAATTTATCCGTGTGGAACCTCCCTAATGGCATTAAAACTTAAAGCATCAAGCACATAAAGCTGCACTAAGCAGGAGACTGAAATCATCTTTTTACCGCGGGAACTCGATCTACACTCTCCGAGCATTCTTAGAAACGTCGAATCAGTATCCCGCGCGGCTGATTTCCCTATTAAATCGAATTAAACGTCCCGGCTCCCGCCTTTTTTTATTTTTTACTAACCTTCGAAAAGAGGAGGAGTCAGCCAACGTGTAGAGATCTTTTCCGCCAGGCGCGTGGCGGCTTCGCTTTCGCTTTTATTTTCTTTTTTAGGTTTCGGTGAATAAATAGCTGCAGCCGCAGGCACCATAGCCCCAAATTAAGCCCACAGAAATAAATAGAGGACTCTTTGCTTTCGCGGATATCTATACTTCGTCTCACAAGATGTTTGCAGCACTACGGAAGGTAGAGCTCTCTCGTCCAATCAGGACTGCAGAAACACAGAAAATAGTCCCTCGAATATTTGAGGAGTGTATGACTATTAATCAAAACAATAAGCATTGCAACTAAAACATGGTTTGGACAGGTATATTTAAATGGTAGGGAGCGTTTCAATCACTGGTGATATTACCAGACAAAGCCCGTGCGGACACAGCTCTGCGGAGGCCTTCTGCGAGGTAGTGATGCGTCGCCACTTTCCAACATGGTGTCGGTCGAGTCTGTTGTGTCTCCTGTGTGCTCTACACCGACAGTGCGCTGTTTCCCCAAGCAGGCGAAGCAGGTGGCTTCGCGACAACAGAGGAACTGATCAGAACAGGTTGTGACAAAAAAAAAAAAGAAAGTGGGGCTAGTCCCTTTGGAACGGGCGTCCGCCTGTCCAAAAACAATCCAAAAAAAGAGTAAAAAGACATCAAGCGCCACCTGCTAGATGTAGAAAGAAGCCACCTGGACATCAGGTGGATCGAGCCACAGGCGCGTAGGAACACAATAATGCAGTGCGCGCCATCCTGAATGGACGAGAGAGCTCTACCTTTCGTAGTGCTGCGAACATCTCGTGAGACGGAGTATAAGTATCACTCCGCCGATAGCAGAGCGGCAAGCCGCCACACGGCTGGCTGAAAGGCACTCCACGCGTTGACCGACTCCTTTTTTCGGAGGCGAGTTCAAACAAACAAACAAAAACAAAAAAGGCGAGATCTGCGACGAGAATTGGCCGGACAGGACATTGAATCAAGGCTTCTAAGAATGCTTGGAGCGTGCAGATGGAGTTCCCGTGTGGTAGGTGGTGGTGGTGGTAGTGGTTTATTTAAAAAATAAAAAGTGAAGCAAAAGAGTGTTGCCGGCCGCGGCAATTGCTATCTAATATCTTAAGCACCCGAGCTGCAGCCGGCGGAAACGAAAGGGAAAGGGAGAGGATAGTGAGGAGAAGTATAGAGGGGAGCGACAGCGAGAAAGGACAGGGTAGAGCTTTGTACACTATTTACAAAATACAAAAGTAATCAAGTTCGCGCCGCTCGCGCGCTAATGTCCAAGCATTGTCCGAAAATAAGTGCGCGCGAGCGGCCACTGCGCACAATCACTTACACAAGAAGTAAACTGTATGTACATAGCCGCGCGCACGTAGCGTCCTGTCTCGGATTAATCGCGCGCGCGGCACACTGCACTAGCGGCCGGGGTGGGGCGCCCGGCCGCGTATACCGTCCGAGGTAGCACCCACGGAGCGTTCGTGTCACGCGTGCACTACCTGGCGTAGAGCAAGCGGGGAGTCAAGTCCGCCTGCTCGATGAACGCACAGAGGCTCACCATTGTTCGGTCACGGGTGCGCGCACTGCCGCGCGGCCACAGGAGCGCTTCGAGACTGTCCGGGATGATTCCCAGCGCCCTGTATGCCGCGAGCATCTCGCGACGCGGCACTGCAGAAGCGGTACAGCGAAGGAGCATGTGCTCCAATGTCTCCACTGCGCCGCATTCAGCGCACGCGTCGCTCGACGAAAGTCCGTGGCGCACCCGTCTTTCCCCGGGCCACACGCAGCCGACGCGCACTCGGATGATCATCGCCCGCTGGAGGCGCGACAGTGAGCGCGCGCCGACGAGAGAAATACGCTCTCCTCGCGCGATGCGAGGGTCCGGGTGTTGCTGACGGAGGTGGTCGTAGATCACCGCACGCACGTCTTCCAGGGCGAGCGGTTCGTCGCTGGGAGGAAGCTGATGTGCGGCGGTGGCGAGCTCGTCGGCTTGCTCGTTGCCGCGGATGCCTCAGTGACCGGGCACCCACTGCACGCGAATACTGCATCTGCGCTCCGCGAGGCGCTCAATGCGCTCGCGTAACGCGCACAGCAACGGGGTGCCACGGGCGGGAGTCTGCAGGCGGCTGAGGGCGGCACGGGAATCACACAGCAGAGCACACCTGGGTGGCGGCGGAGTAAGGGTGAGCACCAGGTCCAAGCCCAGGCGAAGACCCAGTAGCTCCGCCGTGGTCGAAGAGCCCAGGTAAGCCACTCTTTGCTGGCGGTGCAGCTGCAGGGCGGGGATGGTGGCCGCTGCGGCGAGCGAGCAGTTTTCGCTCACCACGGAGCCGTCAGTGAACACAAGCAGATGGTCGCGCAGTTGCTCGTAGATGACGGCTCCGGCTAGCTGCTGCACTGCACATAGTGGTGTGCTGCGTTTTCCCGCGATGCCGACGATCTCTCGCTGTACCTCCGTCGTGAGGGGCCAGGGGGAGCAGAGGCCGTAGGGGGGCGTGGCGCGCGTCAGCTGGTCATATTCCTGCAGTGCCGCGCCCATTCTTGAGCGCGGGTAGTGACGAAGGCGCTGCAGGAGTTCCGCGCCGTCTGGTGCGCGGTGAAGGCGGTCAATGTGGTGCAGCGAGCGCTGCGTGGCCTGTAGCTGCAGCGGCCACGCGCCCGCCTCGGCCAGTGTCGCCTCGCATTGCGAGTTTCCAGGTAGACCGAGGCAGGTCCGCAGCGCTTTGCGATGCTGCACCTCCAGTGCCTTCCATGATGGTTTGCGCACCGTGACGAGGGGCAGCGCGTAGAGTATCGCCCCTAAGGCTGCGGCGTTGTAGAGGCGCAGCGCAGCCTGCTGAGAAATCCCCTGGCCCCGGGCGGTGAGCTTGTGCACAGCGGCTGTAGTCCTCTTCATCTGCTGGCAGGCCCTGGTCGCCGCGGGGCGGAAGGAGAGGCGCTGGTCGATTTCCAGGCCGAGGTACCGCACGGAGCTCTTCCACGGCAGCGGCGTCCCAGCCAACGTCAGCGGCGCCAGGCGGGCGCATCTGCGAGCTGCGCAGGCCATGGCTGCAGTCTTCTCCGCGCAAAGCGCCAGGCCGAGGCCCCGCAACCGGTCGCCGATAGCGTCAAGGGACCCCTGGAGACAGTCTCTCACGCGGGAAGCCTCGCCCGGAGGTCCCAAGCACCACAGAGCGATGTCGTCCGCGTATATGGAGATGTACACGCGGTGCCGGTTGCCTGTGGGCAGACAGCCCGGCACCGCCGACATCGCCACATTGAAGAGGAACGGGGACAACACCGACCCCTGCGGCACGCCTAGAACCACCGGGCGGGGCTGAGAGAGAGCCGCTCCCACACGCACGCGAATAGTGCGCGCGTTGAGGAACCCCTGCACATAACGCAACAGACGACCGGCCACGCCCGCCTCTTCCAGCCTCGCGAGAATTACCGCACGGTGGACGTTGTCAAACGCACTCGACACGTCGAGCAGCAAGAGCAGTGCTACCTGCCGCGCCGCCACGGCGTGCTCGAGTGCGGAGACAACGTCCGCGATTGAATCTGCCGCGCAGCGCATCCCGCGAAACCCTGTCTGACGCTCGTCGAACAAGTCTGCCTCCGCGGCCCGCGCATGCAGGCGTTGGAGCGCCATATGCTCCATCAGCTTGCATGCCGCCGACGTTAGCGCCACTGGCCGGTATCCGCTGAGCTCCGTGGGTGGGCGGCCTGGCTCCCGTGTCGAAAAGACGAACTCAGAATACTCTCTAGTGCACCTTTAATGGCATTAAATCAGCCCGTGTGGCACGGGTATTAGACACAGCTGTCACACTGTCATTTTGGGTTCCCATCAAGTCAGTTAATTTATTGTTGTAACAGCACACAAAGACCAACGACGAAGTAGTACAGGACTTTACAAGCACTGCCTCTGAAACATAGGCGTGTGGCTTAAACTTTCGCTCTTGCATCCCCTTTTCACCCGGGTCATCACTGCGGTGCTGCAACAACTATGAAAAACTTCCAAGGCCTGACGTTTATTTTAAGATTAATTTACAAAGCAGTTTCTGGCCACTCGATGTGAATTTATGTAATCAATATAAGCGCATTCGTTTTTAATAAGATCAATAGGCTGAGGCACGCAACAGTTTGTCCATCTGGACCACAATGGGGCAAGAAAGAAAGATAGAAAGAGAGAAAGAAAGGAAGGGAGAAAGGAAGAACGGAAAGAAAGGAAGACAGACAGAGAGAAAGAAAGGAAAGGAGAAAGGAAGGACGGAAAGAAAGGAAGACAGAAAGAAAGAAAGAAAGAAAGAAGGAAAGAAAGGAAGAAAGAAAGTAAGAAAGAAAGGAAGAGAGAAAGAAAGGAAGAAAGAAAGAAAGAGAGAAAGAAAGAAAGGAAGAAAGAACGAAAGAAAGAAAGAGCTGCTGCGATCTGTTCGGATCCACCCGAATTCAACGGTTAGGAAATGCCACAAACAGCGAAGAGACCTCTAATCGGTGTTGAAACATATATTGTTCAGAACAGCTACCTACTTTTATGCGCGGGGGAAGACAGCAACTTATGGAAAGAACACCGAAGGCGTATAGTGTATGTTTTTTTAGTGATATTTTATACAATGCATATATGCAATATGATATTTTATACAGCAAGTGACATTTTGTACAGTGCACAAACGCAGCAAAAAGTTCCACAGGACACACAAGAATAACATTCAGCACGGCACCATTCTACTCCGGTGAAACGAGCACGTCGCTCAAGCGCAAGAAATGCCTGATGCGACGTAGACAAGAATCGGGCAAGTCACCCAGGTGCATCTTCCCGTCACCTGTGCTACTACTCTCCATGGAGTCCTGCACAACGCCTGCGAGGCGCATGGACTCTGTGAAGTCTTCCAGTTGGAGCACGCACCGGGAAATCAGTTGATTTGCTTCAGCTTCCTCAACGAACGCCGTCGCCTGAAGCTCGTCTACCAATGTCGGAGAGGCGGCCATCTTCTCGAAGGCCTCCGCAGTGTACTTCACACGGGCACCGGTGACGAAGCGAGCAGCGCGCTTTGCCAAAGCTCGGTTCCTGCGCAAGACGTCCTGGATGTCCAGGCGCTCACTCACCCTCACATCACCGCTGTAGAAAAATGTCAGCTACCTTGCGCTTATTTATTAAGTTCGTTAGCTCTGCTAGTTCTATCCTGTCTGTGGAGTTAGACGTCCTCATGCTTTGGCGTTTCTTAATCAGATCTTTAATCCTGTCGAACCATTCTACCACCTGCTTCCGCGGCACATTCTGTAACGATAGCTGTGAGATTATCATTTATTGTTTCAATACTACGGTCGTCTTCTCCAGTTAAAGCGGAAAATCTGTTCTGAAGCGATATTCTTAATTCCTCTACCTTCCCTCGTAATGGTTTGGTTTATGGGGTTTAACGTCCCAAAGCGACTAAGGCTATGAGAGACGCCGTAGTGAAGGGCTCAGGAAATTTCGACCAACTGGGGTTCTTTAACGTGCACTGACATCGCACAGTACACGGGCCTCTAGAATTTCTCCTCCAAAGAAATTCTAGCCGCCGCGGCCGGGATCGAACCCGCGTCTTTTGGGTCAGCAGCCGAGCACCATAACCACTCTAATGCTAACTCTCTATCTCTAATCTAACTCTCTCATGCTAACCACTAATTCTAACTCATTAATAGCCTTTCGCTTCACTAGTTTCCTCCGTTCCCTCTTCAAATCTAAGCTAATACGAGACCTTACCATTCTATGGTCGCTACAACGGACATTACCGTGGACCTCCACATCCTCTACGATGCCAGGGTTAGCGCACAGTATGAAGTCTATTTCATTTTCTGTCTCACCATTGGAGCTCTTTCACGTCCACTTCCTCTTTGCTCGTTTACGGAAGAAGGTATTCATAATCCGTAAATTATTTCTATCTCACTCTACTAATAATTCTCCTCTAGTATTCCTAGAACCTATGCCATAGTCACCTACCGCCTGGTCTCCAGCCTGCTTTTTACCTACCTTTGCATTAAAGTCGCCCATCAGTAGTGTACTGTGCTTTTACTTTGGTCATTGCCGATTCCACATCCTCATAGAAGTTTTCAACTATCTGGTCATCATGACTTGATGTAGGCGCGTAGGCCTGCGCCACCTTCAGCTTGTACCTCTCATTAAGCCTAATTACGATAGCTGCCACTTTCCCGTTAATACTATAAAACTCCTCTATGTTGCTAGCTATATCCTGATTTATGAGGAATGCCACCTAGTTCTCGCCTATTTGCTAATCCACGATAGCACAGTACGTGCCCGCCCTTTAGTACTCTATACGCCTCATCTGTCCTAACTACACTAAACCCTATGACATCCCATTTAATACCGGCTAATTCCTCCAACAGCACTGCTAAGCTAGGCTCACTTGATAAGGGTCTTGCGCTAAAAGTTGCCAGGTTCAGTTTCCTGGCGGCCTGTCCGGAGCCGGAGATTCTTATAGCACCCTCCGCTGCGTCACAGATCTGACCGCCGCCGTGGTCAGTTGCTCCGCGGCCGCTGGGGACTGAGGGCCAAGGGTTAATTGGTTTGTTCATAGAAGGTTGCGGCCAAGTACTACACCAGGGTGGCCAAATTCTGTTCTGGTGAGGAAGTGCGTTGTCGGTTCTGATTACCGAGATCAGGCCGCACAGCAGGCCTGGTTATGCAATTCCATCGACACGCGGAGTTTTTTTTATCCGGCAGAGAATTGCGTGGCACCGGGATTCGAACCACGGTCCTCTTGCACGCGAGGCAGATGTTCTACCTTTACCCCATCGCCGCCCACTGATTTGTATTACTAGTCCAATAATAGTCCAATAATACTAGTCAGCTGCACTTGCACATTCGCTAAAAGCTGCTAATCAGACAGCTTCTCGTTCGCTATGAAATCAAGTGCGACAAGTCGCCTTTGACGCCTGCTAACTTCTGTAATTATGAGAATGCAAAGTTACAATTGTGCATTATACTTTGGAGTTGTCTCTTGGTTTCCAACCGTCTCATTAATTGACCGACGATTCACGCATTTTCCTGCGCGCGCTGTCCCGAACAAAGCGAAATAACCGATGACATCTCATAGCTTGATCCGCAGCTGCTACATCACACACAACAGGAGCTCACTTCAAGAAAAGGGGCGTGGCTATTTTGGGGAAAAGACCCACTATTTTTCATGTTTCTAGCGTTCCCCGACGCCTTTCTTCTGCCGATTACAGACGCTTCGTTTCACATCGCACTTTCGGCCCCACGCTGTCACAATTCGCACGTTTGGACCCAGCGATCAGATATAGGCCGGTAAAGCTGAAAGACGACCGTTGAAACCTGCAATGCCGAATCAAAATTTGCCGAGGGCTTTTTGCAGTACCTGACGACAAAGACGCTGCCCAGTAAGGCAGCCGTTTTTTTTTGGGCGCCCTCACTACTACCTTAAGCTGTCGTTCCTGCGTTTTGTTCCGTTTGTTTATTTTATCCTTACACCACGTACGCATACTACCCCCCCCCCCCCCCCCTTACTTTTTGCGCCAGCACACTACGAATAATCTGGCGCCGTACCTACCTTCCGCGCATCACTGTAGCAAAAGAAGCCGTGACACTACATGGGGAAAAAAGGGCTCCTTTCGTTGGGGTCACGCAGCCACATCAGTAATGAAAAATCAGTTACCTTGCCCGATGAGTGTCGAGTGAAGCGGCAGACCAGCGTCTATTGGCAACTGGAGCAGATGGTTTGGCGAGAGCGAGGAAGTCGCGGCCTGTCGTGCGCGGTGAGCAGACTCCCATTTTCTAGTTCAGCCTGGGGGAAAATGGGATTTAAACGAAATTGGTGCAAACGCTTATTTTGTGAGGTTCTTGAAAACAAGAAAGCGTTTTAGTCAAATTTGACCTCGAATAAGGCTACTTAGCGACTACTAAGCAGCAAGACCGTCGCATCGTACCATCAACCTAAGTGCAAACACCACCCAGAGACGAACTCAACCGTCTGCATAATTTTGCTGTGGAAGAAGCCACTAAGGTAGCAGTTGAGAAGATATGACGATTTCGTTTCAAACGTATCCTCATCTGCCCAACCAAGAGCAGTGCGGCGATGGGCTGTTTGGAAGAAAATTTGCTGCAAATCTAGTGCAGTAATAAGACAGAGGAATCATCATCATCATCATCATTTATTTTACCATTAAAGGCCTCTGTTGAGGCATTTAATAAGGGGGGGGGGGACAAAGCAAATGCAACTGAGAATAATCTGTTAATACAACAAAACATAATGCAATATATTAAAATCAAAAACGATACATCACAATACAACGTTAGTCAATAATGAAGGGCAAAAAGGTTGGGTGTGCGCAAGTCGCCTTTCTCTCTGGTTTTACCTGGTTTTAGGGGCACACTGCATTTCCGTTCTAGCCGTGTTAATTGTTGGCGCTCATCCCTTCGCATCGCTTACGTTTTTACCGTGTCTCGCCTTCTCATGTTTCTTTTTTTTTTAGAAAAATTCGCGCCCTCATTTCTGTTTTTCCATTTTTCCATTTACGCACACTCAACCTTTTTGCCGTGTTCTTGCCTTCTCATGTTTTTAGCAAAATTCGCGCCCTCAACCCTGTTTTTCCATTTTTTCATTTGCGCACACTCAACCCTGTTTTTACATTGTCTTGTTTCTCCGCAAGTCATTCGTGCTTCATTTCATGGAAGTCTTGGTATAGCGCGATAGTAGTTATCACTTTGATGCCCTGGACATCGTGTTGGTCCCAATTCGATCGCGCGCCTTGATTACCCCCCTGGTGGGATTTTACCTGGTATGTGTATAAAAGTGCGGGTTCAGTTTTTGCTCAAATAAAAGTTGGAAGTTCAGCGCTATTTAACTTCTTCTCCTTCTTCCTGTGTGGTGTTCCCGCTGGTGATACATATGTAGTCGGAGTGACTGCCTCATGCCATAAATCACCCCCCCCCCCCCCGAACTGCCGGAACGTTACAGCCACAGCTTAAACAAGTCTTTCAGGTCACATTTTATTTTAAGAAAACGAATTTCAGGTTCAGGTGCTCCTAGCCGCGACAGCCGTGCCGAGACATGGCGTTGGGGACGGGCTATGGGCCCTCTCCGTCGCTGCGGCCGCTGTTCCTCAGCGGCTGGTTGCTCTGGCCGCGATGGCCGATCCTGGCGCGTTGGGCGGCTCTCCTCTTCACTCCGCTGCACCGATCTGCCGCTTGCTGCTCACCACCAGAAGAGGCGAAGAGGACCTGCCGCATGTGCCTCCGGCAGTACTTGCGCTTGTGCGTCGCCAGGTGGTCGGTCGACACTACGGAATAATTTCCGGCAGATTTTAATTCCAACTCCACGCTGCACACACGGAGTAGCAGATTGCGGTGATCGAGCGTTTGCTTACATGATTTGATGCAAGCCGCCGAAGACAGCCGGCTGTAGCAGAGAACAGTCCTCCTGGGGTTCTGGCGCTGCATGAATTTAGTACAAATTTATTAGTATTTTTTCTTTACACAGAAAAATCCAAACCCTAGTCAGAGTCCGTGCGTCAATTCGGGATGCCGAACCCATATACCATACTGCAGCATACCATACCAAGTACGCTGCCACCTAGAACTCAAAGAAACTGCAAATTTTGGAAATTAATATCCCAAAGCGACACATGCGCTATTAAAAAAGCAATCTATATAAATGTGGATCTGCGTGGCCTTGAAGGCACTACCAATGCCCACATGGGCTGAGGCCATTGCAATGACCTCGTTATCTTGGAAAGAAACTAGAGCAACTGTAATGTTGATCCAGGGTGGGTTTAATGTGAACTGAAACAAAATGCTGTAACAGCAATGCTTCTTTAAGTAGGAAGATGGAGCGGCAGACACGACCCACGTAAAGCCCCTCAAGTTTGAGGGGCCGACTAAAGTGGTAGGCCGCGTAAAACTTTGTCCGCGAGGCGTGCATCACTGTCCCGTAAGAGCTTTGGGAGTTCAATCTAAAACAGGTTATTTTGGACTAAAAATGTCTGATTACAGTCAGGCGGGTTAGATTCATTTTAGTTCTTGCTACAACACTTTCGCCGACGTTCAGTTGCCAGTGCGCTCGCTGATCATGGCTTTCAGCATCTTGATACGTAAAAAAAAATTGGCAGTGGCTTAGCTCTGGTTAAGCCTGGATATACAAGCGAAAAGCTGCAGTTATGCTTTGTTTGAAGTCATGGCTGTCGCAGTTCGCGCACAACGCACTGGGAGCACCACGACAACGCTGTAGGCAAGCGCGTTATATAGCCATCCTTCCACATGCGTAAACACCGGCTGCAACGAAAGGTCATTCGGTGGCGAGGAGGCGAGCGCGCAGTAGTAGCGGCGGTGAGGAGGCGGCGCACATGCGCAGTAGTGCGCGGCTGCGCCGAAAGGTCAGGCGGAGGAATAGCGGCGGCTGTTGCGACGACGGCCGCTCCTACCACCTGCGCCTCTTCTCTGACGTCACTCGGTTCTGCGCACGCGCAGCAGTGGCTAATTCTGATCACGGAGCATACGCCAGATCCGGTGTTGACTAGCCGAGTGAATCTTTTCGCTTCCAAACGGGTGTATAGAATGAAAATCTTTGCATAAAAAATTTGTGCAGCGTTTCGAAAGCAACCGTTGCGGAATCCACCACCTTAGATAGCAAGCTTTCCGTTGTGCCGAAAACAACTGGGTGCATAAAATTCCGTTTCTGTTCCTTGCACTGCACGACTGCGCCAGGAGTGGTACGACCACAGCCAGATATCAATGAATGCAGAAAGTGACCAATTCTACTCCAGTACGAGGCTAAAAGGATGCATTATCACGCAAGCTGACATCATATGAGATGAAAAGCCAGATTAAACTAAGCAAAACCCACAGTGATTTCTGTGTTTACCTTGTTGAAAAAAAAAACTATGGTGTGCCCAATTCAAACTTCGCGCCACTATCGATTAGATTAGAAGGATATTCGACTCGCTATTCAAAAAATATTACCCTCGCACGCCACTACTCTTATAATTCTCCTGCTGCGCCAGTAAAGACAACCGCTCAGGCAGGGCAGAGCCCATCGAAAGGCTATTACTGACAAGTTAGATCGGATTAAATCATTAGAGATGAAATCATTAGAGATCCAACCACGTGTCGACCCCGGTTTTAGCCTTCGGCTGCAATCTCGTGGCCTAATGGAAAGTCTGGCAAAGGAGACCGGCGCGAAATCTGCAGCCTCCTTTTAATAAACTCCCTGTAACTGCGACCTTACGGGTAAGTAGAGTTGTGCGCAGGTCGCCCTTCAGGCGATCGCCAGATAAATTTTATTCCACAACAGCTGTGGCGGTGCACTATTCTTCGGAGCGCGTGCCGCAGCACGTCGTACACTGCTGCATCGAAGGCGCTGTATCGAAGTGCAGCCGCTCTTTGCCGAATCTGCTGGGAACTGCTAACCTCAGAACAGCTGGTGCTCCACTGCCATCGATTGCAATCAGAACATACAGAGGGCACCACCTTCCCGCGGGCGCCCGTCTTCGAGGGAAGCGGCTCCGAGCACTCAATGGCGAACAAGTATTCGTTACGAAGGCTCGGCTTCAGCGACGGCAAGCAACAACGCGACAGAAGGCTGTCCCAACATTCAGGCTAGGACACTAGATGTGAATGACCGTTCAAACATCATCTGCGTGTACATTTGCCGCATTAGGATCACCGTAGCTGACCGCGCTATCGCGATCAACTTCCGCGAGGCAAAACTGCGTACGCGCTGAGTGGTCCAAAAGCGGCAGGCGCGCACGCAGCTGACGAGAACGTGGCGCCATCTGGCGCCCTTACGGCGTTCTGCGCAAGCGAAGTGGCGCGCGGATCGGGCTATGCTATAACCCCCTTTAATAAAGCCTGAAAAGCTCAGCAACGCGCTAACGTATGGGCCATACGTCTTTCCATCTCTAAAGAAAGAAAAAATATTTTCTTCTCGGCCCCGAAGAAACTGCATCAGTTGTGCAGAGGAGTAAATTCTGACACCGAACGTGAGCCCGACTGCGTTACGAGACACCGTCCCCGTCTCGTCGATTGCGAAAAAGATGTTGTATATTCAATTCCCCTGTCGTGCGGCAACATCTATATAGACCAAACAGGGAGATGCCTGAACACAAGGCTACAAGAGCACAAAAGGAACCTAAGGGACCCAAACTCAGGGGAACTCGCCTTACACTGTAGCCAGTGCGAAGGCTGCACCACTGCCCTTGAAAGCACAGTTATTCTTCGCAAGTGTCGGGACACCACCACGAGGTTGATAGCAGAAGCGCTGGCGATATCAAAATGCGCAGATAAGTGTGTCAGCAACCCCTCTGTGTGCCTTAGTGAAAAAGAAATGTCATTTCTGAACGCCAATGATAGAACGAAAGATTGGAGGAGCGGGAGACAATTCCGATAATCGTGCCACGAATGCGTGAGGTGATGTGTTGGTTTCTGTTTTGTTGTTTTGTACCTAGTTCTTATATAGGCTGGCTCAGAGCAATAAAACAGTTGTTAGTCAGCGCTTGTGTTTGCGCCCTTCTCGTCTCGTCCTTGTCACTGCTGCGCTGCAATTTTCCAGTATACTAATCAAACGGTCTGTTGAAAAGAGGCGTATGGTTTATACCATCGCTATATTTCTGCCCCCCCCCCCCCCTCTGAAAATAAAAGAAAACACTGGAGCGATACCCTGCATTCTGTAGGTTTATAATACAGCCACTATATTTCTACGGTAGGAAGGCAGGCGATGGAGGGGGCACGGGGTAGTCGCTGCCTCTCGAAAGCCAACGCTCCCCTCTCTAACCGCCTCATCAGGAGACACAGCCGTGTAACCTCGTCTTCTTGTTGGAACTCAGTAGCTTATCACACCAAAAATAAATACCACGACGACTACAAGCTGTGAATACCCAATCTCCGGAAGCTAATACAGAACGCGCATCAGAAGCAAAGCGGTGATACCTCAAAAATGAGAACATCCCAGTTAAGACACGCGGGCCTTTTAACGACTGTTGTCGCTGAACACTGGGAATAGCCAGCTCTTATTATTAACCCGACTGTTGCTACTGGTTCCACGGGAATCTTAGGGCAAATCAGTCGGACTGGGTCCACCGAGAAAGGAAGGCCGATCCCCTCCTTTAGTGCAGTTTTCTGTGGCATAAAAGTCAAAGGTGGGAAGGGAAGGGACTTTGTCCCCTGTCACTGCGCCATGCAACGCGGTGAGTAAACAAGGGCTTCGGTAACCTAGTCTGTCGGCCTTGACCACCACTTCCTCCTGTGCCGTCGAACCTTATAATAGATAATTTTATCACACCGTGTAGCGTCTTAGCGTACTGGGAATCGCCCACAGCCGGCGAGCACGCGCTGATTGGTCCCGATGCACAGGCGAGCGCGCAGCTGCCGGGTACGTGGCGCCATCTGTCGCCGTCAAGGCGACTTGAGCGTTGGCTGCGCGCAGGCTGCCGGTACCGATAACGGTAACGCGTTATGCTAAAGGTGTCTAATTGCGAGGGGCGGCTCGTTCCCTCGCTAAGCAGTAAAGAGGGGGCGTAATCTTTTCTATAAACGCAATGGCCTCGTCATCATCGTGTTCAGTACTATATTCTGCTGTGGAATGATACTTGCGCTTCTGGGCCTTAGTTCTGACATGGACCAGAGGAGGGTATTCGTCCCTGCTGTTGCGACTCAGGTAGCATGGTCGGGTCGGAGGGGATGAGGGAGGTCGGAGACGAGGTTGCGGGAAAGAGAAGAAGAACTTTATACAGGTAAATTTACATTATATACAAACAGCAACTGAGAGAACGTCTCAGTAAGAGAGTCCAATCCTGCTTAGCAAAACGATGCATTCAGTACCCAGCGAGGTGTATGGCGAACCCGCGCTCTTCTCTGAAGCACACGCCCATTAATAAGACCGCACTGAAAAAAAATTCCTAAGCGATACAATGTATACCTTATTTTTATATTATTGACCCGCCGCGGTAGCTCAGTGGTTAAGGAGCTCGTTTACTGAGCCAGAGTTTCCGGGCTCGAATCCAACCGAGGCGGCTCATTCCCTTGGAGGCGAAACGCAGAAGGCGGCCGTGTCCTGTGCGATGTCAGTGCACAATAAAGGTGGTCGAATTTATTACGGAAACCTCCACTACGGCACCACTTTTCTCCTTTCTTCTTTCACTTCCTCCTTTATTCCTTCCCTTATGGCGCGGCGCGGGTAGTTCCGGTGTCCACCAAGATAGGTGACAGTTACTGCGTCTGTTCTATTTCCTCAAAACCAATTTTCATTTTCATTGTTACATTATTGAACGGCAGTATCTCTAGAACACACCCTTGAAGAAGGCGACAAAGGCAAAAATGTACCAGACAAGGAAACATCGCCTTTTACACCAAAGTTTCATAATGCAGCCCCACAAACCTGTAGGGAGGTCTAAAATAATAACATCAGTATCTGTCAATAAGTTCGAACAACACATCTTTAGCTTGTGAAAACAAACGAAGCAGTAGGTACGGTCAATGCGTTTCGAGCACACTCGAGAATGCTGGAGTTTCAAATTGGGTTTTTAACGCTACCAACCACACAGCGGGCGCTGTGGAGCTCTACGAAAGGCCGTCGGCGTGTTTTCAGGTTCTCTCCTCCTGCCCCTGCCAGCGCAGGCGTTATCCGTTCGTCCGGTACAAACATTCTTTCTCTGCGAGACACCCTGGATGCAACAAGAGAATCTCTTAACCGCTCTGCTCATCAAAGAACAGTTTGATAGAAAGCTGTATTCGCTTACCGTGCAGCTCTCTCAGGAAGGAAGTATGACGCGCTGTGCCGAAGTCTTCCAGAGTCCACGTCCACGTGCGGGCGATGCTGCGATGTCGCGTCACTGCGGTCGGCGCTAACTACCGGTCGACCGTTCGCGCAGAACTGCCGGCAACGACTGGCAGTCAAAGCAGGTGTGGATCGAGAGGCCTTCGAAGACCAAACCAAGGGGAAGGAGAGAGAGAAAGTTCTAGGAGGCGAGAAGGAATCTCCACGTGCAAAACCATTCCCGTATCCCCATCGCTTTGACAAGGGCGCATGCCTGTGGCGGAGGCGAGCCCCAACTTACCCCCACTTCTCGGAAAAAGAAGCAGGAAAAGGGAAAGATGTCCACATCCTGCCCTGCCTTTCTCTCTGACAAGGTCCGGCTGCTGCCAACGCGTCTATTCAGGCGGATGCCATGGATACCAGCAGTTGCTCATTCTTTTCGAGGCAGACGCTCAGTAGTAAATTAACGTGCCATGCCTATACTGTTAGCCTCACTGTGGCCCTCGCCTGTGCAAGGCAACCGAAGTTTGGGCAGCTACAATGCAACAGATGTTCCTTGACGTGACGAATGAGGTTTTAAATGTTTTTGGACAACATGGTAAATGTTTAACCTTTACGCATAAAACACCAAATGATAACAGTCTACAGTTTTTGGACATTAAAATGTTTCTCTCAGAAAAGCATCAGTGTTGGATGTGTCATCCTTGAGTTGCGAAGGGTCTTATGCCATGTGGGTCAGCACAATCGAAGAGAGTGAAAAGAGGCGTTTCTGCAATGCGTCTTGAGTCTGCGCTCACGAGATCGCGTTCGCAGAGAATTGGTGAGAGTTTCATAAAACAAGTGTCCCGGTTGGACAATGCGGACTACCCCTACACTATCCTGACAGCGGTGAGTGAAACACTCATGCGAAAAATGAAAGCAAAATCGCGCAAAAGGTTCTAAGGGAAGGTACAAAGCCTGTAGTAGTACCTCACGTGCACAAGGTGTAACACAATTTCAGGAAGGCAGCCAAAGGTATGGAGTGCCCATGTGTTTTCAGCACCCATGAAGTTAGGCCGACTTTGCTCAATCACGGCGAAGGAGAGAACGCAGACCGGACACGCCAAAAAGCACGGCAAGCCCTTTGTTAAATGCGCGAAAGGCGATGTGTACGAGATTCCAGTAACACGTGAAAAGGCCTGAAATCTGAAGAGATGACACTTTGTCATTATCTTAACGTTCATATCGCGGTTCTAAAAGACGCGGTCAAAAGCGCCAACATTTTCTCGCGTGCGACAAAGGTGTTCATGGGTCCGAGGCTTAGCCCATGAATCACACCAACATCGCCATTTATGCTCCGCTTTGGTGGGCGTTAAAGTCTCATACACTATGATGCCGTGTACAAACTTCCACCGTGGTCGAAAAGGTTTGGTTTCATGAGGTTTAACGTCCCAGAGCGAGTCAGGATATTAAGGACGCCTTAGTGTAGGGCTCTGGATGGGTTCGAACCCCTGGAGTTCTTTAACGTGCACTGACATCGCAAAACACATGCGCCTCTAAAATTTCGCCTCCATCGAAATGCGACCGCCGAAACCGGGGTCGAACCCGCGGTCTTTCGGGTCACTGAGCCATCACGGCAGCTACGGTTAAAAAGGATGCACGTTAGCGTTACTATTACTATCAATAGCTTTAAAGGTGCACTGAAGAGGAATCTGAACTTGTCTTTTTGCCGCAGGAACTCGATCTACACGTTCCGGGCTTTCTTAGAAACTGCGATTTACTGCCCTGTGTGGCCGATTTCCCATATTAAATCAAATTAACGTCCGGCTCCCGCCTTTTTTTTTAATTCTGCCTCGTACGGTGGGCGGAGTCGACCAACGCGTGGAGCGCCTTTCACCCAGTAAAGTGGCGGCTTGCCGCTCTGCCATCGGCGAAGTAATACATAGTAGTCCGTAGTAGCAAATAGTCTGCGCGTATTTTTATTTCTTCGGGCTTATTTTGCGGCTATATTATCTGCGAATGAAACTATTTATTCACGGAAACCTAAAAAACAAAATAAAGCGAAAGCAAAGCCTCCACGGAACTGGGTGAAAGGCGCTCCACGCGTTGACTCCGCCCACCGTACGAGGCAGAATTAAAAAAAAAGGCGGGAGCCGGACGTTAATTCGATTTAACTGGAGAAATCGGCCACACAGGGCAATAAGTCACTGTTTCTAAGAATGCTAGGAACGTGTAGATAGAGTTCCCGCGGCAAAAAGACATGTTCAGAATCCTCTTCAGGGCACCTTTAAGGTGGGGTGAGACTTTTAAATTGAGTTTCCAAAGTTGGCTGTACAGAAATTGTAATAAAAACTACGGCAATAAAATTTGCAAGGAATCTTATATATGGACTGAGGGCGCCGATGCAAATCGCAGCTTTCCGTAGTGTTGTGAAAGCGATTTTTCCATTTTGAACATTTTTGTTTCTATATAGTGTACATTGGCTCCTTACCGCTATCTCTTCCTTCTATCTCTCAAACCTTTCTTGACCTCTCTCTGCCCTTTTTCTCACGCTAGCCAAAGCTCAGGTGCTTCAGGTTTCGATGGCAGATGTCACAGCTAGCAACATATTTTCCATTGTTATTTTATTAATAGAGAGCCAAATAGTTTTTGCTGACCTCCAAAGAAAAAAAAATAGTCAAGAAGCAAAAAAAATAGTCATTCCACACCTGCGCAAGCATAAGCCAAAGCTGCATACGCCGGCGAAAGACGCGTATGGATTCCATGCGCATAAGGCATCTGGGAAATCTCGGCTCCTATCCTAAGAAAAAAGGGGTGCGAAGAATACTCAAGCCACACGGAATGACTCCACCCCCGCCCGACTGACCGTCATCCTAGAGAAAAGGCTTCAGGGGTTGTGTACAAAACATCCTGCTCTTGGTGTTGTCCATCGGGGAAGCGAAGTATTCCGCGGGAAGGATGAACCCGCACAACGCAGACTTCACAGTGGCCGAGCACTGCAAGGCATCTGACTCCAGGGTAGACTTCAACGGAACTATTGTTCTGGGGACCAAACCAAATACGCGCACAAGGCATGGCACCTTCAGCAGACGCCCCCTCGGAACCGTTCAGAAAAGCTACGGCGGTTATTTTCCTTACAACAGGGGTGCGTCATCAGGGACGGTTTGACTTGAAGGCTTCTCGCACCTGAGGTGGCCCGTGGGTGACGGTGCAACAAAGACTTGCAACAACGAGAAGGAACGAGACAAATGAACTGAAATTTGTATACAGGAGATTTACCAAAATGTGCAGCACATTAGACAGTGACAAATAATACGCCTTGCACGCGTCGAAGAATAGTTTGGTTTATTAGGGTTTAACGTCCCAAAGCAACTAAGGCTATGAGGGACGCCGCAGTGAAGGTCTCCGGAAATTTCGACCACCTGGGGTTCTTTAACGTGCACTGATATCGCACAGCACACGGGCCTCTAGTATTTCGCCTCCATCGAAATTCAGCCGCCGCGACCGGGATCGAACCCGCGTCTTTCGGGTCAGCAGCCGAGCGCCGTAACCACTGAGCCACCGCGGCGGGGCGCGTCGAAGAATGGTGTAGTACCTGACTCATGTCCCTAAACAGCGGTAAAACGTCACTTGTTTCTTTCCATCGCCGGCGCAACCACCGTGAAAATACTAATACAATTCTCACCAATCCTATTTCGTCCGTTGACTCATACAAGTATCTTGGCATCCATTTAAGTGAAGATTTAACCTGGTCGCATCATATTCACCACGTCACCAATTCAGCTAATCAAGTTCTAGGGTATTTGCGCCGTAACCTACCCTTACCTCCCCCTCCCATTAAGCTTCTTGCTTACATAACTTTCATACGTCGTAAACTTGATTACGCATGTGCTGCATATGATCCCCACTATACAAACCTAATCACCAAGCTCGAAGCAGTCCAAAACCGCGCCACCAGATTAATTTGCTCAGACTACTCTCATTATACTAGCGTTACAGCACTAAAATCTCAGCTTAATCTCCCAACACTGGCCTGTCGGCGTAAAATCGCCCGTCTTTCGCTCTATCATAAATTTTATCACACTTCCGATCATGAAACTGCCTCGATAACACGCGCTCATTGCTTTTCTCGTAATATGAGAGAAGCCAACAGCCACAGAAACCAAGGGGCACAGGGGATTTATAATTAATTTATTTATTTTGTGGTGTTGATCAATTTATAATATTACTGGATGTGTTATCGCTTAAAGCTAATTGATTAGAAAAGCAGAAGAAAAAACAACCACATGCCGCCGGTGGGATCCGAACCCACAACCTCCGAATTACGCCTCCGGTGCTCTACCGCTGAGCTACGGCGACGACTGTCAAATCTTCTGCTTTCGGGGGTATTTATGTTTACAAATAACCTAACCTTGGAGTGTTCACCAGCGCCGCCCACGTTCTTAAGCGGCGGACGTAGCACGTCCTGAGTTACCGCTGATGTGACGCAGAACGTCATCGAACGGCGAGGGTGGAAGCTGAGTGAGAACCCTCTTATGCTTCCTAAGGCATCAGGGCTGCCAGAACTGAGGCCCTCGTTAAGCAATTAAGGAGACAAGGAAAGGGGAATGAGGGGCTCGTTATAAATATGAGAGAAGCCAAGAGCCACAGAAACCAAGAGGCACAGGGGATTTATAATTAATTTATTTATTTGGTGGTTTTGATCAATTTGTAATATTACTGAATGTGTTATCGCTTAAAGCAGATTTGACAGCCGTCTCCGTAACTCAGCGGCAGAGCACCGGACGCGTAATTCGGAGGTCGTGGGTTCGGATCACACCGGCGGCATGTGGTTGTTTTTTCTTCTGCTTTTCTAATCAATTAGCTTTAAGCGATAACACATTCAGTAATATTATAAATTGATCAACACCACAAAATAAGTAAATTATTTATACATCCCCTGTGCCCCTTGGTTTCTGTGGCTGTTGGCTTCTCTCATATTTATAACGAGCCCTTCATTCCCCTTTCCTTGTCTGCTTTTCTCGTAATAGTCACCCTAACGCCATCTACCCTGAACGGGCCCGCACCGAAACATATAAAAAGTCATTTTTTCTTCGAACAGCCAGTGACTGGAATGACCTTCCATCCGAAGTGGCGACCATCATCAATCCTGTTCCATTCAAAACCGCCATTGAAGATCATCTGTGTTCATATTAACTCTTTTGTTTGCCCACCCCTCATGTAATGTCCCCTGTGAACCCTTGAGGTAACAATAAATAAAAAAAAGCAACTGGCTAACAGGGAATTGTTCCCTCCTCGGCGTAGCCGAAGATGCAGGACATCTAAACTTAGCACAGAACGACGGATTGGACTCCCGGGCACGGTTTTAAACCCTCGGGAGTCCATCTGGCATTCAGGAAGCATCAAACAGCAGCAAGCCTCAAGACGATTTGTTCCTTGCTGCGTGCTGCCCCCTTCAACTTTGAGAGTATTAATAACTCTTCCCCAAAACAGAAAATAAAAAAAGTCATCACATTAGTTACAAAATACGATGCCCCCAGCGATCTCCACAAAAGCGACCGACTCTCCGAATCGCGCGTCCCGCCCTACAACTTTGATAGTGCACACCACAAAACCCTCTTCCAAGGTAAAAAAAAAAAAAACTACACGGACCCCAGAGTCCCTTTCTGCACGTGCCAACCCGGAGCCTTCCTAGAACACCTTCAGTTATGACTCCCCGTGCGTTTACCGCGTTGCAGGACGTTGCAGTAAAACGGAAAGGTCGCTGTTCTGCAAACTCCCCTTCGGGGAGGTGGGGGGGGGGGGGGGGGGGTCTTTGCTGTGCCCCGATGCCACGGCTGGATTCCTGAAGCGACGGTGTCGGTTCTAAGGAAGCTCTTGGGTTTGTATGTACCAAGGTAACGGCCTTGTCCTTCTGACGAACCCCTGAGAACCAGCCCCCCTGTGGTTCCTGTCTGTATATCCCCCCACCGTCCAACGCGCCTCAAGCTGCCTCTTCGACTTTTACACTTTCCTTCTTCCTAGATCTGCAATTTGAGTTCAAAGCCAAGCTGTAACTTGCTCTTCGTCACACCGTGACGAAGAAACCGAGTAAGGTTTCGAAACGTCGTGTTTTCTTAGAAGAACCTGGTTGGTGTTCAATGCATCCCAAACCAGACAATGAGTAGGCAGCAACAGGTGCCAGAACAAGATACTACATAGCAGCAGTTCCTTTGTTTTGTTGCTCCGCTTGTAGCTATAAGGAAGATATTTTTTCTAAAAACAGTGTTATAGGATGTAAAATAAACTTGTAAGTACTTCTAATGCACACTCTTCGCAAGTGCAGCTTTATTTTGCGCGCTTCACAGGGGTATTACCTGAGAGGTGCGAAGTTCCTCTGTAACTGTTCTGAGCTGTCTGATAGCTGGTAAAGAGTCTATGTAAATACGGGCTTGTCTTATAAACACCAAGTTATTTACAGCCTCCATAGAATCACGAACAGTGGAGAGCTACACCATAAATGGGTCCGGCTGATGAGAAACATATTCCAGATGTGTGATTAAGTCAATGTCCGTCGGGCTAAGAGTAGCCGCTCGACTGCGATTGTCTATGACGACTACAGAAAAGCCCCGCACATACTGAGTTAACTTTGTGGGCACTGTCTGTGCATACCGTTTCAACTTATTTCAATTTTCCTAGGTTTATATACCCAGTTTTAATCACTTCTAGTTTTATTTTTCTCCAGACTCGTCATTCCGAAGAGTCCACCCGTTACAAAGGGTATGACTATCAGATCGTCATCAGCAACAGCGCTCAATACTTGCAAGTCAGCCACTAACCTTGAGTTAAATTCCTATGATCACGTGACCCATGGACTTCAACCATGAGATGTGTAAAACTGAGGGACAATAATCACCTGCCCCCGCATATGAGTCAACGCTTAACTTTCACCTCGACCAGGGCAGCACGGAACTGAAGCCCTAATAAGTGGCATGAGGGGTGCACTTCCCTAGAGGTGCACAGCCAATCCATAAATTGACCCATTAGCCGCCCCTAACACACTACAATAACACCATGCTGTTCATTCAGTACAAACACACACTAAAGACGAGGCGGCGAACTAGCCAACTAACTCAAACAGCCTATTTTTAACACTTGTGCAAAGTCTTACGTGAAACACCCTGTATATTCTTGTTACAGTGATCACCAATTGGAATTTTTCACAAGGTCCTAGCCCCTCTGTGAAAATACGGCCAGGGACACCGCCCTAGCCACGGACTAATTGATTGCCAGCAACACTAGGGAAGCCGAATTCATCCTACCACGTCCACGACACTGCACCCGTTCTTTTTCCAGAGTAGATTTTCAACTGTTAAAAGGGGCACCGCGATGATTTTCTCAATACCGGTTAACATCGTTAAATAGATTCATCATGCGTTCCAGAGGGCAGGGCAAACATAATTATTGAAATCGGAGCATGAAAAATAAAGATATTCAACTCTGAAAATTCGAAATGAAAAGTTCAGACGAAAATACATTTCACTCGCCCATTTCACTCACCCAATACTAAGATTGGGCGCTACCAATCAGAACCGCGCCTAACACGCACGCAGCGGAAGCGTGCTTTGTCGGGGATGTAGACAGCCGGAAAATTTTGTCGGCGACTCCCCTAGTCAGGGCAGGGGTGAGAACAACAAAGGAAGCTCCCCGATGTTTCTTTAGTGGGACTTGAAGGCTGTTGGCCGTAACCCCCCTCCGCCCAAAACTCGAATTCCATCTCCTGTCCGGCCTTCTCTTCACAATTTTTGGCGAGGTGTGTAGACGGGCTTTTTTTTTTTCGCTGCCGTCTTGGTGTGGTTTGAGCCAGGGTTGCCAGTTCCGCTTAATATAAGCGAATTTGGGCTTCTTTTTTCACCGGGTCGCTTGTAAATTTTTACAGCCGCTTGTCGCGTTTTTTGGGGCTTACTTGCACTCTTCCTGGAAATATTGTTATTTTAATGCCCATCACGCGCGTTTGTCGTTAAATATACGCGGTAGTAGCAGGAGTCACAAAGTACGAAACAGTCCCTCTCCATTCATCAATAATTTGACTCCTTGCTAGCACTCGTCGTTGTCTATGTCGTAGTGTCTTGCCGGTGTTCTTTGTGCAAATTGGCTTCGAAGTGCCCGAACTATGGCAAACGAGTTTTGAGGTGTTTGCTGCCGGGACTTTCAACCGACATTAAAAATGTTGCAGGTATTCAACTCTAAAAGCATGTATAGTTCCGATGTGGATGCGGAGGATTTTCCTGATGGGTCGAACACTACCGACAATGAATGTGTGTAGTTGAGCCGTGAAATTGAACATACGTTAGGAGTCAACAAGAACTTCATTCATACCGTGGGGACAATGTTAAAAAGTACATGAGTGTTTTCGATCATTCTTGTGGATATCGTCGCTGTTCAAAATAAAGTAATTTGATCACCTTCCCCTCGTATTTCTGCGATTTTTGGATACTATAATTAAACGATTTTCAAGAGTGAGAAAGTTTGTTATCGTCCGCTTCTTTTGGGCTTCTTAGCAAAAGTCGCGCCGCTTTTTTTGGGCTTGTTTTGGGGTGGTTATTTGCTTATTTGCTCGGCGGCATCTGGCAACTCTGGTTTGAGCCTACGTTTCTTGAACAGCGCTGGCCGCCAGGAAGGTTTGAAGCGGAATGAAAAGTGTCGCCCCTAGCCACATTCTTGTTAGTTTTCGTTCGCTTTCTCTGCTTATTTCCAGTTTTTGTGGCACGCGAAAATATTTCAGTAGTCAGACATAATATTTTGGATCCATTTCGCAAGTATAAAGGAACAATATGCAAACTGGACGCCCAACCAATGAGAAAGGCAGAGCCCAAAGTGGCTGCCATCTCATTTCCGCTGCCGTCAATGGCCGCTGCGTTGCGACACCATCGGCTCGAAACAAGCATTTCTGGCGAAGGTTAAAATATCATATATTACGATTTCGGCGACCCCATTGCGCGTCCAGGGCTCACAATGTCCCTTGCTCTGCATACAAAGAATAAAGACCTCATGCTTTATCTACATCGCAGGACACCTTTAAGTAGTTCTGGCAGCAGTCAGCCTTAATGAGGGAAAATGGGACAAAAAATAGAGGAGAATCAAGGTGGGAAGGAATGAGAAACGAGGGGCACGTTTAGCCAATGGAGATTATTGTGTAATAACTGTTTCCAACAAGAATTTTAGGGGAGTGTTAATGCACACGAGAGTTCACACGAAATGAAGCTGGCCCTTACTTTTGCTTCAGTGCGAGTAATCGCAGCACCACGCGAACGTTTCTAAAACCAGGCATCTAGCACACCAGGCCTCATCACAGAACACAAACACTACCCCAAAGCTTACATAAGCGGAGCAACGTATAAGCACCTGCCCCGATATATTGAATATCATACCATGGCCAAAATAAGGCTGGTGCGGGCAACAGTAGTCTGTGGGCCAACGATGAGGTTCATTTAGTCTCTTTTAATGCTCAAATATTTGCGCACTACAATGAGAATGTAAACAAAAAAAACTGACTAACAATGCACACGTATTGTTTTCTCCATGGTGGAATAAACGAGTATTCACACACTAGCACGACAGCTATGCCTCGCCCATTTATTTGTGTGCCCCTGACCTTTTCATGCATTGCAGTGCGAAACCAACTATCGTCTCCTGACCTTGCTTTCGACCGGAGCGCCAAGACTTACCCCTCCACTATCGTCTTCGCTGTGCAGCGTTGTACTGCCTCTTTTCCCGGTCGTGTACGTACTCCGGAACGGCGTCATCAGCCAGGGCGCGAACACTACGCCGGCGCAAAGACCACTGCCGATGCGAAGGGACGCGCTACTGTGCGCCAGCATCCGCGATCCGTCAGCGCCGCCGAGCCACCGTGAGACGACATCGATGATGCGGCAGTGGCTGTCAGCCACCATCTGCACGTTTCTCGAACGATAGAAGCGGCGGATGACGTTGGCTTCTTCATGCAGTTCGGGAGCGTTATCCCCGTAAGCGTGCCGTCGTTAGCGCTCTCGACACGCGGAAACCAGGCGACAGCGTAAAAGCCACCCTTGACTTCCAGCAGCTCGCTAGGCGACGTCTAGGTAGGAAGAAAACAAGGGTGGCCATCTTGAGTTACACTCTGATGTCATACTCGTGACTTCACGCACTCGCACGAAAACATACCAAAGGAGACGCATGCACGGGCTGTTTCATGCTTAAAGGCAAACGGAGCGCGTGACCACGGCGCTTCGAGAACCGCTGCCGCCGACAGACGGCGAAAAGGAGCAGCATTCGCTAGAGTTACTGTATATGTACTATGCTAAGGTAGCAGAGTTGCGCGTCTGTTTTCCCTCGCCGCTCCGAACGCCATTCGCCGAGAGGCGATCACATGATTTTCGTGACGTCGTCTGTTCCACACTCCGCGGAGAAGCTGACCTCCCAGGTGCAGCGCCGAGCGAACCCTTGTCAGCTCGACGCGACATGTGAGCCCGCGCTGTCGGCTACATTCATTTGTTTTCTGTGCACACCTGTGGCGTCAGGTTTGGTGTTCTGAAGCGGCAGTGACGGGCGCAGTCGTCAGCTATGACTGGGTGCAGTGCGCCAAACTGCAGCAACCGCACGGGAAACGGCAAAGCGTTTTACGCAGTGCCATGTGGAAGGTCGGCGGCCGAATTGCGTCGGCGCCTCAAGTGGCTCTTGAGAATGAACCTCTGCTGTTTGCGGCTGTGAAAGGCTTACAGTATTGATAAATAAATAAAAATTTCTAACATGTTCCAAGATCTACCAGTGCCACCACAACCAACATTTGCCTTTTTCGACAGCAAAATCAGAATTGCATTGGTAAAAACATTTTTCATGTGTCGACATTTGTTTACCTTGAACAAATCACTAGTTTTTTTTTCTAACTTACACACATTATCAAATAAGGAACAGGCAACGAAAATCTTGTTTGTCTATATCTTTCACGTAGTGTCCTTTTAAGGATACTAGTTTGAGCCTATACCTGTCCCTCGAAGCAGTATTTGTAGCATATCACTGCATTAAAATTGTACAGAATTTACAGTCTGCATCTGAAACTTTTTGGCCCTTCACTAGGGCAGGCTCTGCTTACTCTACTGCTCCTTCGAGCCTTCTGTAGTGATGGTTCGAGGTGAAATATAAGGGGCAATGAATGTTCAAGAAGCAAATTCCATGCAAAGTTTTGCTACATTTCGATGCCAGTCTCACATGCATAAACATTGAATTTGTTTATGCAGCCGCTGCGGTGGCTTAGCGGTTATAGCTCTCGGCTGCTGACCCGGATGACTCGGGTTCAAACCCGGCCGCGGCGGTCGAATTTCGATGGAGCCGAATTTCTAGAGGCCATGTACTGTTCCCTGTCATAGCCTCAGTCGTTTTTGGCAGTTAAAACCCCCTAAACCATTTGTCTGCCTATGCTATAAAGTATTGCTCTTAGTAAAAATACCCTTAAGAACCATCTGACAAGGATTAAGCGAGAGATGTGAGGATAGGATAGCCAAAAATCGCATGTAAACAAGTTTCGCAAATCTTGATGCCGCGAATAATTTCAGCCAGAAGACAGCAAATCAGCTTATTACTTCGGCTTTAAAACAATCCAGGAGTTGCGAAATGTTTTGACACGGCGACCTAAGCCGAATCTGCGAAGGAGTACAAAAATGCAAAGCGGAACATTAAATTACTTTTTCCGTGCAATAAGGATGAAGCAGGCAGGAAAACCTACCACAGTAATCAACAACTATTGTAATTTAGTAACTGAGGTGAAACGATAGTGCTTTTCGATAAAAAATGAGGAAAGTTAAATAATGTGTACGTGTAAGAGTACTTTCAAGGTCCTTTAAAGATCCGGCCTATCACTGCATTTAGCAACGGGGTACGTACATTTTGTGAAATGTGTTGGGCAAGCAATTGAGTGTTAATTTTTTCGTTGTGTCAGACTTGCCTCGTTCAATGCATTGTCGTTGCTTTAGTCTGCTTGCCTATAAAAAGTTGCACAATTATTTTAATGTGGTTCTAAGAGATGCGTTTTCGTATTTTCAGGGCATAACACGAACAGAACACGCGGCAGTGCTAGTTGTGAAAAAAAGTAATTCATCGCTATACTCTTTTTGTTCTCAAGACATGCACGCAGGAAGACAGGATGGTACAGACGCTGTCTCATCTGGAACAGAACTGCTTGTTCTTCTGAAATTACTGGTTCCAGAAAGAAAAAAAAATCGCAGGCCGTTTCCAGTCTTTTTTCGTCAGTTTGTCATGATTACGATTTGCTGTTAACCTTTGGCGATTTTTTTTTCGTGCTCTATGCACACCCTCGGAAAATCACAGATTAGTTTTCAGCGTTACGTTTAGAAACTTGCCATCAAGTCAATCTATTTAAAGGAGAAAAAAAAGCCCAAGCGCCCTACACAGCGAGCTACGCAGCCCCTGTACGTACGAGAAGTGGCTTTCCCGCACAGCTTGGAACATGATGGCGGACCTTCGCGCAACTCTGCTCCCTGCGGGAGCATATACAGGAACTCTAGCATTCGCAAGTTCCGTAGACGCTGCCGCCACCGCGCGGCCGACGAGCGAAGCAGTCGAGTGGTGGTGGCTGCCGGCAGCGCGAGGCAGCTCGCGACTGCGTGTCCATTTTAACCACGCTGTTTGTGCGTCGCTTGGGTTGGAAAGAAAGTCTGGAAGCAAGCGAATGTGCGGTGTGCCACAGTGCACAAATAGAGCTGTTAGTAATCAGATTAGTGTGCACTCATTGCCTAGTGACGAACGATTGAAAAAGGAATGGGTTGTAAAACTCCGGATCGGAAAGCTGCAGCGTGCATTTCGTCGGCTACAATTTCTTCTGGAGCCGTACATGTAATATACTTCTTTTTGTTAATGTCTTCCGTCCAATGCATATATGTCTGCTAGCGAGATTCGATTTGTGTGCGAGTGGTGCACGTACGGTTTGTCACACACGACGTGCCGGCAAGCGTGCAATATTTATGTGCGGAAACGACCCAGCCGAACTGTGTGTACATGCTACTGACAGCGCATAACTATTTCTGCGTATTCCTTGTAACAAATGGTACAACAGGCAATTCTGGCGGCAGCAGACTTACTAGGGTGAAATTTTCCCGGCAGTTGCCTCCTATTAGCTCCTTATTACTTCAGGGCAATTTATCAATTTGGTTTTCTTTCATGGCTTGTAATTGCCCTACACTACTCTAGTGGCAAGTTCGAAAGTGGTGATTGTTCGAGTTCGGGTGCTGTGTAGAGCGCCTGGATTTTATTTGGGAGTTGCAGTTGATCAGCTGTTCAGTGTGCCATGAGAATAATTCCTGTGTCACTTGGTTTGGTTTGGTTTGGTTTATGGTGTTTAACGTCCCAAAGCGACTAAGGCTATGAGAGACGCCGTAGTGGAGGGCTCCGGAAATTTCGACCACGTGGGGTTCTTTAACGTGCACTGACATCGCACAGTACAAGGGCCTCTAGAATTTCTCCTCCAAAGAAATTCTAGCCGCGGCGGCCGGGATCGAACCCGCGTCTTTTGGGTCAGCAGCCGAGCACCATAACCGCTGAGCCACCGCGGCGGCTTCTGTGTCACTTCTGTCACTTTTCTCGGCTATGAGGCAATTCGGAGTTCTCTCACGCATTTCGGCGCAACAGAAAGCGCAAGTAGTGACAGGTAATTTTTTTCTAACTGCGAAGAAGACCCGGAGCGGCCCGTGTGAAAGTCCAGTCTCTAATCGGAAAGCCGCGCTACTATCCTGCTTCCAATTACGAGCTTCCCTAGTATTAAGGGGATTCAGGAGAAGCATAAGCAGTGAAAAACAAAACGGCTCATTATTTCGCCAACAGCAGCCAGTCTGAAGTGAATGCCACAGCGGGCACTTTATCGCCTGCCGGCAAAATGCGCGCTGCCAGTAATGCTCGCTATTTCTTTTCCTGCTATTTTTGGTAGTCGACAGTTTTTGATACATTTTGTGTAACCTAACAGAATCAACTATGCGAGAGTGTTTGAGAAGTTTCAAACTACTCACACATGTCGATAGTATCACAATTGAACAATGTCTTCACCAAATGTCTTGAGCACTTCTTCACCTCCAATTAGGCACCTAATTCTTTTTTCGCGCTATCCTATATGTTCCAGTATATCCCCAAACGTTACGGCCTGCGAGAACGGCAAAGGCATTTTCCGCAGGCGCCTTTGCTCGAAGGCAAGCCACGTCGAAAAAGAATGTACGCATCCCGTCTCGACTAGCTTGACCACCACTAAGGCAGCCATATTGAATGGATCGTCGCGCCACCTATATATAGGTCGCGGAACTCTATCTGGCTGTCAGCGGCAGCGCTTCGCGGAGCGGAGCGGGCACGCGCTTCCAGCTTTCCTCAAAGTGTTCAAACAGTTTTTACATGTGTTAATCTCACGCTAACCATCAGAAAGAAACGAGTGGCGTCTATTAGGGAGAACGAAATAGGAAACTGCGCGCAAGCCTAGCAACACTACTCACGGCGAGCGATACCTTCAGGCCACATGCGACCTATTCACTTGCAGTGCGGTACATGCAAAACAAGTACGTGCAAACAAAGCGCGCTAGAACGCGCGTATAGCGAAGGGAATTAAGCGGCGACAAAACCATAAAACCAGCGATGAAAAGACGCAGGTTAAGTGGCTTACCGGATCCAATCACTGCTGCGACGTACGCAGACGAGAGCAACACGGAGCAGCGTGCGGCTTATCGCCGATTCGTGTGCTCCGATCGTATCTCCGGCTGTCGCCGTAGAACAGCCCGAGGCAAAAAAATAGCAGAGCTAGCATGACTAGCAGCCAGGTGCTGCGAACGCATATCTGGCGACTCGGGTGCTCGATCTCGGTGCGAAGTAGCTCGGCGAGATAAGCTATGCCGCCCTGTTCTAAGTGAGTGCAAAGGCCGCTACAGCTGCTCCTCACTGAACATGTTGAGAGGATTCATCGTTCATTATTACAGCGCAAAGACGGCACAGAACAAGAAGGGGACACAACAGCGCTGTTGTGTCCCTTTCTTGTTCTGTGCCGTCTTTGCGCTGTAATAATGAATGTAGGTAACCAACTCGCCCAAAATGTTGTATTAAGGATTCATCGTGTCGCGAATTACGCGTTCACGGCGCAACCGGTGCTCGGCCAGCATATTGACCTGATCCAAACGCAGGCGGGGCAGCCGTGTTGGACAACAATGAACAGGATTTGGGTAAAAATACCCATAGTAACCTTGGTGCCAGCATTATTCAAGTGTTTTTTCTGCCTTGTTTAACTCTAGTTTTTTTTTTCTTGTGCAAGCGATTCATTGGCTAGGGAATATTCTAAAGCGTGGCCCGCATGGAGCGTTTTCCCGGGCGATTCGTCGGCGTCGACGGCACCGGAGCATTTTTTTGCCGCCGGAGAGGACGTTTTTGCCAAATCGTCGGGTTCTGTCGAAACAGAAAAAAAACGTCGACGCCGGGAGAGGGCAGCGGCAGAGGGCCAATGAGAGCCGGAGCGGGCGTCACGTGACTCTGGACGGAGCCACGCCGGCCGAGAGAGACGCGCTCGCGAGCTCTCTCTGGTACTGGTACTGCAGCTTGACCACCAAAACTGCGTCGTGCTTCCCGGAAAGACGGGCGTTTGGCACTCCGAGGGTACCGAGTTCTAGTTCACTATACACCATTTTACGAGGAGCGGGCAGGAGAGGGAGAAATACTCTCAAACAGGCGCGCTGCGCGACACCCCACTGTTGCCGTCCTCCCCTGGGCTGATAATCCGGCGCGGGGAGCAACGTCCGCGGCTGCTTAGCTACCGGTCAAGCGCGTGTTTGCGTCTGTACAACAAAAGCAGCAATGTTGTACGGAACACCAACGTCTTCTAGACATCATTGTTTTATTGTCGGATGAGGAAATAGTCGACGAAAGTAGAAAAAAACAAACGCCGCCAGTATGTACGCGCACCATGTTATGCGAAGGTCTCAGCACGTCTGCGGTGTCCATTTCTTCACCGCTTTTCCGCCGGTCCCGAGTTGCATTGGCAGTGGGCGTAGTTGTGGAACAAAAAATACCTGCGCCAACAAAAAGCTTAAACGTTAGTGCACTTTGTGAACGAAATGCAGACAGAAACAAACCCACTGCCTGTGCCTGTCGGGCTCGGAACGAAGCGCAGCGCCTGGGTTACCGAACTATAATCTGTGCATAATTTTAAGAGATCAAGTATTTGGACGGCCTTGGCAGAGTTCTTTTAATTCAGCAGTACACTATGTGAGGACTTCACAAATTTGGCCACAACTTCGTTTCGCCGCCCGACATGATCGTCAATATCGGGAGGGTGTGGGGACCGCCACCTGAAAAAAATAAACATGTCGTTAATGCAACAATACTAATTTAATTTACACAGCATGGCATGAATAGAAGCGGCGACATGAACTTTTACCCAACTGCAAATTGAGGAAAAATGCAGCCGTGGCAACGTAAGATGAAAAAATACATGCCATGCACAGGACGGTAAACTCTGCCATGCATTGTAATAAATTATTCGACTGAAATCGCATCGAATGCACTGTAAAAAAAAATCCACACTGTGCATAACCGTGCCAGAGATACAACAACGCAGCGACTTGAGCAGTGCCCCGACCCGATTGAGATTGGAATTCTCAACACAGGTGCGGCGATTCGGCCTGTCAGTAATGGTAATAGCGTTTCATTAGCGTACCAACCTATTAGATCGTGTAATTGCACATTTTCTGGTATTTGTGCACCAGTGAGTACTGACGGGAGCGGAGAAGGCGAGAATGCGAGTTGATTTCAGTGCACTGGCTTGTATCGTTCGTAGTACGAACAGCCCTACTCAAGGGGCAGGAGGGGCCGAATTTCAATTTCATCGCGCGTATCACCGCAAACAAACATTCTAATCATCAGAAGTGAATTCATTTCGGTCATGTACCCGCTGTTTCCAAAATGTTTAGTTTGTAAACGGGGTACTCTGTCGCAAGCTCAGCATCTAAACCGTCACACTCGCCATGTCCAAGCAGGCAGCGAAAACGTTCAAGAAAAACTGCGCTCCACGAAAAACTAGATATTCATTGCTCTCCGCGATCTTGTGTTTCAACACATTTTGCTTTCGTTTTTCTAGCATGCAACACCGTGCCGCATTTGCTCTACAGGCAACCGGCGACAAAAAAGCACGCGTGAACTGCGAGCATGGCACTCACCGATGCTGATCGTTCGCTGCGTCGAGGAATGGTCGCTTGCTCCCAGTTTGTTATTGCAGGAGCTAATGGCATTGCACACACGAGGATGGACACGAGGCGAACCCCCACCAAAAATTTCTAGGCTTGGCAGGAATAAAACGGGCGAATGACACTTTCAGAGATCGCACGCTGCTTCGGCTGCAGCCCACCGGCTGCAAATTATCAGCCCACAATGGCGTCGGCGGTAGCCGGCGCTCGAGTAAAACAAACATGGCGGCGCCCAGGTATCGAAACTAATACGATACTCTCGAACCGGACGAGCCATGCGCATACTCCGGAACCCAGCGACCGGCCGCCATCTTTGCTGGACTGCCAAAACGCGTTCGCGCAGCGTTCGCGTGTACGTGGGTGTGTGTGTGTGCGGTGCTTTTCGATGAGCCAATATGTCTATTCCTGCCTCAACGAAGTACAAAACTTCATCAGGGCTTCACTGCGCCATTTATGGATGTGCAAATAACCAACGGAAAAGAAGCAGGCTGCTGACCACCGTTTGCGACGAGCACGGCGTACGTCGCGAGTTGTGCCGCTGTGGCTTATTCAGCCTGCATCGCTTTCCGCCGGGCACAAAAAACGCCGAGCTCCGCCACAAGTGGATTACTGCGGTTCATAGAAAGGACTATGTTCCCAGCGCAAATGCAAGAGTAAGTTGATTTTCGTTAAAATGCCGGTGCGACTGCCTCGTTGCCGCAGCCACCGCGCTTTGCTTACGAAGTCGCGGCACCTGGTAACTGCGTAATGGCATATGCAGATCTGCTCGGACCATTTTATCGACAAGCGGCCAACGGAGCTGAACCCTGTGCCTATGCTTCACCTCGGCTACGCTAAGAAGGTAAACGCTACGTTCAGTTTACACCAGCTTGCTGCGTGCGCACTGAGCAGCGCCGGCCTGCACTGTACAGTCGAGCGCGATTTGAAGGTTATCGCGCGAGCGTCGGCCGAGAACATGAACAGCGCCATGGCCCAGAATTCTCTGCCGAGGCGAGGGAGGTATCAGGCCAGCTTCCCTCACTCTTTTTGCTGTTCCTTCAGCAGCTGTCACTCCCTCCTCTGGGCTATCAGTTTTTTTTTTATTTTCTTTCCCACCAATTTTGTTATCGCCCGCAAGATCCGAGAGGTAACCAAGTCCACACTTTATCGCAACCAATGGAAAGCTTAGAATAGAGAGAAAGGGTGGTGATCTTGTCACGGGGGTGAAGCTTGTTGCACGGAACAGCGAACGAGGTAGAGGAGAGTGCGAAATCATGATTTTTCCTGTTCCAAAGTCGGCCGCTAGGTGCCTGGAGTGCTAGGCTGGTCGACGCTTGCGCGATAACCTTCAAATCGCGCTAGACTGTACGTAGCGCGGCGCGGCGATGCTCGCTTGAACAAATTTGATTTGTGGGATAAGGAATCCTGCTGCGCAACATGGTTTTTCTATCGTTTAACATAATAATGGTCGGAGTGATGACTCAGGCTAAGTTATTTCTATAAGGTTAGTTCTTTTGCTAGTTGCTACAATACTCAGATAGCCTACAAATGTAGAGCTTGCCAGAGCTCCATTTACATTAATCGCTGTACAAAAAATGACACGTACACACGTTGATAATAAGTGGTTTTGAAAGGCACAGCGAGGTTTTGCTATGTAGTGAATGTTGATGCGTTGGTGCACTGTACAGAGGAGTCACCTAATAATGTTACATCAGAGAAGTGCTTTACAAAACGTCGAGAACTTTCAAATGGTTATGCTGCATGAAAGAATCGCCAGTGTGGTAATTCTGAAAGGGAGCTAATTATGTTGTATAGAAGACAGCCGATGCAGAAGTGTGGAAATCGATATTGCTAATTAGAGAACAAAATTGGCTGAATGCTCTAACCATAATAGATATGAGCTAATGTGAACGGATATTTCTGTTTCAAAGAAGGAGTCTCAGATTTTTTTTGTCATTTTCAAATTGGAGTTATTTGTTTCAACAGTAAAGTTGCCTTAATGTGGGGAGGCTGCCATTTGATTAAAATGTATTCTAAATAAGGCTTCATAAGCAAATTCTACCTTTGATCTGGAAATTGCTTAAATGCCCAGTGGGACAAGGGACAGACAAACGGAACATAGCCACCATTGGATGCAGCGCTGGGTGCTAGAAGGAAGTTGTGTCTCACTGTTGTCACTATCTCATTTCTGTTATTGTGTTCAGTGTAACTGCAGGTAGAAGTGTCAGTATTTTAATGCTTTTAAGTTGATTTGTTACATAAGAAATAAACAATAAAGCCAAACTATATATGGGAATGATTCCAATAAATTAATGCATCCTTATTTGTGTAAATGTAAATATTGTTTGTTTCCGTCTTCTGTGTACATCTAAATTATGTCCTGCTGTTCTGAGTAAGATTTGAGATAAGAAAATTGTGTAACCTTTTATATTGTCAATACAGGTTGTCGAGGGAAGGCAGAAGCTGTTGAGGCAGGCAAGCTACCCTGTTAAGAGGCGACACCAGAAGGCCACTGAGCACAGCCCACAAGAGGAAAACAACAGTGAGACTGCACAAGTCATGGACTTGACATCAATTCATGTCCGCTGCAATTGTGGACGCAGTGTTTGCCTCCGCCATCGCCAGATGTACAGAGCGACCTTGGCATGAGGCTGAAATTCACCTTATATGATTGTTATAGGAACCGGTCACAAAATCTTCTACGAAACGTAAGAGCGCGAGCGATACCCATACCCGCGGCCGCCTCGCGTGGTAGTCCAGTGCCGCCGTTTTGCCGCGCGCCCCATAGATGGCGCCACAGCTCTCTCAAAATGGTGGATTTCAATTTACCCGCCGTATTCTGGTCTATACATGATTTTAGTTTCGATACATGGGCGCCGCCATTTTTCCCGACCCCAGCGCCGTCTAGTGCCGACGCCATTTTGGACTGATAAACGCTGCCGTCGTTCTACCGTCGCTGCAGGTGTGTGAGATACTCGCGGAGCAACGAATTGCTTACTCATCGATATCCGCTCGCTGCACGCCTTTGGAGAATTCATTGAATGCATCTGCGTGGGTGATATGGCGCTAGCGACCGTAAGCGCCCGCAGCAATCGACAAGTAGCCGACGATCAGGCATCGACGGAGCCAACAATCAGCATCGGTAAGTGTTGTGCTCCCAGTTCACGTGTGTAGTTTTTGTAGCCGGATTTCTTAATAGTAAAAGTGACACGCCGTACGCTGAGAACGAAAGTGGCAAACGCGATCCAAGAGCTAGGTTTCAGAAACCGAAAACATCATTTAAAATGGACTAAATTCGTTCGTAAACTGACGCTCGAGCGACTACAGCGAGCAACGTGAGCGAGCCGAAACTGCTGCCACTCATTGCTATGTCGGCGTTTGCTGTTGTACGCGCGTTGAAACGGATGAAATTCAGTCGCTTCTGCTGCTTGCGTCTTGAGTGCTCCCGCTACGAGCCAATTTATTGAGAGTAGGCCGCCGCGGTGGCTCGGTGTAACGCTATGGTGCTCGGATGCAGACCTGAAAGACTCGGACTCGATCCCGGCCGCGGCGGTCGAATTTCGATGGATGCGAAATTCTAGAGGCTCGTGTACTGTGTGATGTCAGTGCACGTTATAGAACCCCAGGTGGTCGAACTTTCCGGAGCCCTTCACTACGGCGTCGCTCATAGCCCGAGTCGTTTTGAGACGTTAATTTTATTGAAAACTACTTGCCTTCTCAGCTACTGCGCCGTTGCCAGCACCAATCGTTTGAAGACCAATGGAGTTTGAATTAACTAAAATAAGAGGTTGATTGATACGCCAAAGGTATGTTATTACAACGTAAAAAGGAAACCAAGCTGCTGAGTCAGTGTTGCGCTTTAGAATCTAAGGCAGATGCACTGCTGGAGTCGTAACATTTGCTATGTATAGTGTGCGCATTGTAGCTGATCAAGCTGTTTATGTTGCATTTGATGTGCCGAAAACGAAATCATGTATACCATGTATGGCAGACAGCAGGGCTAGTTGTTGCATGTGCTGAATGTGAAGGGCCCTGAAGAAACAAGCCAGAAGACTCATAGCTTGCATGCATGCCGTACTGTGCATATTTTCCTATTTTTATGTTCTGTGAATGTCCCTTTTTATTGCAACAAACTGCGGGAAAAAATATAATGACCAAAGAAACGATGACACAGAGTGGACAAATGCTGGCCTGTGTCGTCGTTTCTTCGGTGTTTTTTTTCTCGCTCTTTGGTGTAATGGATTTTTAACAAGTCACCCTACTATTACTCCTTTTTCTTTCAGATGGCGGCACCTACGTGCACCCCATGCTGATGACTCAGTGGATAGACGACATGAAGCTCTGGCCAGATTTGTCAAGTCCACATATTGTGTGTTACTTACTGAAGACAAAAGCTTGTGACCTCGAGCAAGCTGAAGCATACAAGAGACACCTCTTGTAGCCATGTGGGTGCACTCCTATGGAAGGCGGAGATTGCTGTACAGCGCGGCCTGACAGGGAGCTCATGCACAGATGAGGCGGCAGCCTGGAACAGAGGCACCAAAAGGAATGTTTAGCCTGCCCTCATTGATGGCATTGGGTTCAAGCTTCAATGCACTGCCGAGCATCTTGACAGCACAAAAAAGCCAAGACCAACACGCAAGATAAAACATTTTGGCAGCAGAGAGGATCTCTTAGAGTATGTAAACAAGTCTCCTTTCCGGGACGTGTTCAACATACCTGGTAGGTACCCAGGTGGAGCATTCTGCTGAGCTGGCCCATTGTCGCCTCAAAAAACTGAAATGTTAGCTTGTGTTAATAGAGTTGCATGCTGATACCCACTGACACAACTTGATGTGAAGTATGGTTCAGTACGGAATTACACGTGATAATAACATCTTGAATACATAATCAAGCAATGTAGATGTTCAGGTAACATAGTTTTATTGTGTCATGCAGGCACCCTCCTTGAAGCTACATTACATGCTACAAGGAGGAAGATGGACGACCAGCGGGCCATTCAGATAAATGGAGACACCCTGTCTCAGGAGATTGCACGTCCAGCAGAAAAGGTAAAACAACAGTAATTTACAGGCTTTTACTTGAGCTGTGTCTGGCCCATGTGGGAAAAAGGATGTGAGGGAAATTCAGTTTAGTTTTAGCTGTCAAAAAAGTAGGGGCATAACAATACTGAAAAAGAGTTGTAAAGTGCATTATTGCCAATAGTTCGAGAGAGTTACAGTGCACAGGTAAGCTTGCTTCATATTTTGCGATGTGGTGATTAACAAGTTGACTCAGTCATGCTAAATGACTAGCTGCAAAGTAGTTGCCAATACTGCAGTGGCTGCAGAAAATTTCTAGCTTCTGTGAACATTGCCTGTGTTTCTTGCTGGAAAGTTGCAAAACATGCTACAGGTGGTTAGCAGCAGCACGAAATGTAGCAACCACTTCTGAGCCGAGTTTAGCTTAGCTGCTTCTTAGCAAAGCCACACAGGCGCTCTTTATTTTGAACAAGTGATTGAGAAGCAACCTCAGTATTTGTGTTCCTTTCTGTAATTTCTTGCACGTTTAAAACTGTTTTCTTCCCTTTCACACTGAGGTTTATTCAAGGTGATTTGTTTGTCTGTTTAGGTTGCCCTAGCATCAGCCTATGCTGGGACTGTAGAAGATTTGCCGGAGCGCCAGTTTCAGAATTTGAAATAACCCTGGGAAGACCTCTTTGTCACCTCAACCTGGCTGACATGATCAAAGCCGGAAAAGAAAATCAGCCAGAAGTGCTTTCAAAGCTAAAAATCACAATGGCCACCTCCTTGAATATTGAAGCAGCTACAAAAAAGCAAAGAGAATGCACTGCCTGGTCTCTTCATGGTAAAGGCAGAATAACTGCTTCTATATTCAAGGACGTGTGCCGCTCAAAGCAGCTTAATTGTTCATCATTACTGGCTAAAATATTCAATACTACAACAATTTACAGTCCGGCCATCCGGTATGGCATAGAGTTTGAAGAGCTGGCAAAGGCTCGTGCACTTGCTGCCTTTAAAACACAGCACATAAATGGCAGGCTAGATGACTGCGGCTTGATGATACTGCCGAAATATCCGTATCTTGGCTGCAGTCCAGATGGGTCATTTCATTGTGACTGCCATCCTCCAGCGCTGCTCGAGGTCAAGTGTCTGTACACACTCCGTGATGTGCAGCCAGATGATTTGGTGAGAGCAGGGCAAGCAAAGCCTTGGATGCCACAGGCTCATTGAAGGTTACGCACAAGTACTACTACCAGGTTCAAGCACAACTGCACTTGAACCTGGTGGGCAGCACTATGTGCTACCTGTACTTGCACGTAGACAAGGGAGGGATGATGATTACAGTAGAGAAGGAAGAGGCCTTTATGGACACTCACGTAAATGCCCTAGAACGTTTCTTCAAAAAAATAGTGCTGCCTAGGCTGTGATTGGAGCTTGGCTAGTTATGCAGCACATGGTGATGGCAGTAGGGAATTGCCAGTCTACAAGTAAACAATTTAAGGTATCTTGCATATGATGTGCTTGGTCATGTATTCTCGCACCTCAAAGTTGAATGTTTTGCTTTGAATACAAGTCAGACAACTGCAATATATCTGCTGTAGTTAAGCGTTTATTCTTCACACTTCTTTTTGATTAGAGGACCTTTCAAGTTGCATAGCCCAGCACATACAAAAACAATTCTGTTTATATGTTTTCGGACTTAATCGCCAGTGCGTGCTTGAAGATCCTATAAGTCTTTATACGATTTATGGCCTTTTCAACATGTATTCGGACTGATGCGATTCTCCTAGTCATTGTGACATCTTCTTCTGACAGTTGAGTCTTTCCTAAAAGTGAAAAGAATGTTTTTGAGTACTCTAGAACAAGAACAGCCATGCTGTACTGTAGTGAAAAACGCTCACCTCTGGTGAAGGCTGGTGTATTCATATTTATGCCTTGTGCTGCCAGGTGAGGTTCTAGCTTGAAGCCTCTGTCTGCCAGAATGTTATCACCTGGAAGAAGGTAGTCCTCTATGCCGCATGTTCTAACGATGTACTTGTCCGAGGCCCTGCCACCATACACATCGGACGCGTACATTATTAGGCCGTTGGGAGCTATCACTGTAAGAAATTTTACAGTATTTGACCCCTTGTAAGGACTGTAGCTTTGTGCTCTTGCGAGAAGCTTTTTAGGTCTTTGCGATTGAGCCTCAGTGCAATCGAAGATGCACGTTGTTCGACCGTGGCCACTCTTCACGAAGCTTTGCGGCATGCTGTCATACACAGCTGTCCGTGGCAACCAAACGACAACGTCCTCCATTATTTTTTCCAGGTTGCAAAGCCTATTTGCAAATATTTTAGATACGCTTGCTACTGATACCTCGAACCTTCTTGCAAGGTCTGCGCAGAGGAGGCCGAGTCTGAGCCTCATTAGAGTCAGGAGCAGTTGTTCTTCGAGGCTTAAAACCCTTGATACTTCTGCTTCCATTTGTTTTAGCTTCGAAACGAGGCTGCTAAAAACTTGAACAGGGATCCCTGTGTAAAAAAGTATGTCTTGTGGCGTGAGGTACTGGGAGTGAGTAAATCGCAATGCAGAAGTGTTTGAGTGATGTGTGACTGCGTATGTGTGATCTGTTGGTGTCTGCTCCCACTGTGTGTAGCTCTCCTTTGTCTCGACCTGCAATGAAAAACATTAAGTCAAAATCACATTCTGAAAGCAATTTTTCCAAAAAAGCAGTACCTTCTTTCTATGGGGAATTAACATATCATTTTCTTGGTCAACCACCTGCTTTCAGAGAAGCAAAATAATAAAATACAGTGTGATGCCTCCTGAATGCGGGGAAGTTCAATAAATATACGTGTATGCACACTCACGTCATCTTCATATGAAGGCAGCATGCCAGCAGAAGCATCATCAACCTTTTATGGGAGAAAAGCAACAGCCAGCTTTCTTTCATCTGCAAGCAGCTAAGAAAAAAATGTGAGCTTACATTCAGTTCACTGCTTAGAAGTGTGCCGCTCGAAACATTTTGATGAAAAGGAAGAACCTCCTAAAGAAAAAGCAAAACAGTGAATCCAGGCTTCTAATTTGCAGTATGCTGGCAGGCCCAGTGTTTGTAAGGACACTTACATCCAATGCATTTCTAACAGGCAGGCCAAGGCTGGCATTTTCAGTGCATAACGCAGCAACCTGTCAGCCAAGATAAACAAAACTTGACAGTGGACTTAGCTTAAGGCTTTCATCAGTGCATACTTACGTGTGGCTCACTGTTCGTACAGATAGTACTCGAGGCACTTAGTGTTTCAGTCACCTGGGAAGAAATAGCACACAACTTGACAAACTTTTAAAGGCATATGATCACACACATTTCCATTGCAGATAAAAACAGGACTGCAAGAATCTCCCATGCAAAATTCAGCCTGCCGAAACACGTACAGCGCAGTTTTGAGCTTGACTAGACACTGTAGTGTATCAAGGTTATTGAGCAGCATGCATGCTTACGTTTTGTTCAGATATTGAGTGCAAATGTGCTGCAGTGTCCTCGCTGTTGGAGGACATCTGTAAAAGGGCAATACAACAAGAGTGAGATAGCATAATATGGTTGCATGTGAATACAACAAGCACACCCTGCACTTGCACATACATTACTACTGGAGGCCACGCCAGATGTCGGGTGCTCAGTGCCAGCAGCTTCCTGAAAATAAAAATTGGGTATGAGGGAAAGATAGGCACAGTAACTACCTTAATCTTGGTTGGCACCTGGACCGTGCTGAGAAAGGAGTGAAAGAAGGGAGAGAGGAACAGCTTGCTAACTTACAAAAGGCAAGAACAATGAGCTTGCTTTATGACGATGTAGCATGGCAGCAAGCTAGAATGCAGTACACGTATGTAAAAATCACCAAAATTAGAGTGTTAATGCTTGCGTGCAAAGAGCGGGAGGCTTTGGTGTGATTTATGTGACCAAGCTTTATTAACTCAAGATGTTTATCTAGATAACACAGCCTAATCTGCAACAAGGATATCTGTCCTATCTTTTTCTCCATGTTTTGCACTCTAGATACAATTCTTTACACGGCCGTTGCAGTGGCTGAGTAGTTATGGTGCTCGGATACTGACCCGAAAGGGATGGGTTCAATCCTGGCCTCGGAGGTCGCATTTCGATGGAGGCGAAATGCTGGAGGTGTGTGTACAGTGCGATGCTGGCGTACATTAAAGAACCACAGGTGGTCGAAGTTATTCAGAGAACTCCGCTATAGCGTCCCTCATAGCCTGAGCCGTTTTGCAACACTAAACACCATAAAACCAAACAATTCTTCCATTATGTGGAGGCGTTTGCTGCGCTGTGTCGCATGCTTTATTTTGAGCATCACTGGTCATGTGTTCTTTCTGAAATGGAAATAAACTCATTTGAGTCACAAAGTTTTCATCTACATGCTTCATATGCTGACCTTCCGTTTCGCTGCTGGCGGATCATCGCGCATCATCGCGCATTAGACGCCTGCGTCCGTGGATCACCTAAAAACACAAGAAAATATTGTCATAAGCGATCCATAAAAGGCAAGCTTTCAGTCAACAGGCATTGGCAAAGTCAAGCAGTCACGGGCATGCATTAGTGCAAAAGCCCTCTCAATAACAACCAAAGAAAAATTTACTGTGCACCATCAAAATACATATCCCCTAAGGGATCACACAAACAGAACCGAACAATGCTGAGCCATCTACAACAATGGTACAGCAGTGCAGGGGGGGGGGGGGGGGGCTACTTGTGCTTCCCCTGCAACATTAGCACCAAGTAAAGGCATCCTTCTGGGCCCTTTAAATAAATCCTGGGGGGGGGGGGGGGGGGCAAAATGAAGGGGCGGGGGTACATATGACAGGCGAGATGGGTTTTCTCTGAACCCGTTTGAAAACTAGGGCGCGGTCTCACACACTTCACTCCAAGATAAATTTGCTGGGGGGGCCTAGCACGAGCGGCATCTCGAGCCTACCCTCCCTCACAACACAGAAGTGCGTGTGCCAGAGTCGCAGGAACCGCGCCTAGCCATCTGTTTGCAGCCGGTCAGGCAGATACTGCCAGATGATGAGACGAAGGCTCTGCAAAGTTGGCGCCAGGATAAATAAACTGCTGGTAATGTGATAATGTGAACGATCAGTCCCACGCTCAGACACTTCTTGATGTTGTAGAAATGGTTAACATTTAACATGCTACTATCTCTCTCATTTGTGCATTAGTCTAAGCACCGACAACGTCGATTTACCGCGGAAAATAGCAAAGCAATTGTGGGAACCTAGCGCGTACCTTTCGTTCGTATCCTAGGCTGAGCATAGGCAGCGGGTTCCTTTCCGTCCGCTTCCCATCCACGAAGTGAGCCGAGCATACGCGTGAGCTCGTTGTTGGCACAAAGCTTTTCCTTTTACCAGTGCTGTCCACTGTCGATTCAAGTCCGGGTCGGCAGGAAAACGGTGTAACATAAACATATCGCAGCCGCACTGAGATTTCGGCGTGGCATGCTGTGCGCAGACGCTGTTGGCATTTTTTTTTTCGTTTATGCTGCGTATTGCCGCAGCCCACGACCGCGCAGTGCTGGCCAGATGAAGTTGGTGTTGCGTACGACATTTCATCATTCACCACAAGACAGCAAACACGTATTTCACCGCAGTAAACAAACGGACGACCGGGAGAACGTTGTTCCGCGCGCCGGATTATCAGCCCTGGGGAGGATGGCAACAGTGGGGCGTCGCGCGTACGTAAGTGTTCGAGAGTATTCCTCTCTTTCCCGTCTGCTCCCCGTAAAATGGTGTATAGTACCGAGGCTTGGGCTTCGGGTTTCTCGGCCGAAACGGCCGAGCAGCGTGTTGTCTTTCGGAGGAGTCGCTTTTAGCTGGCCGCGCCGTCCCTCAGGGTATCAGGGGCACGCGTAAACGGTAGCGCCATCTAGTGACAAGACACCAAAGTACATCAACGCTTTGTTGAAGAAATTTTTTATCCATAATTACTGATAACTACGATGGGTGCATTGCGAGCCTTTTTTCGTTCCAAGAAGAAAAACTGCAAATAGATGAAAATGTAACAACTGACTAAAAGCTAGGCAACTGCTCCGCCAGATGTCGTTCTTGCGAGGTAAACACACTGAATTTAGTTAGGCCTAAGAGCTTGAAAATCGCCAAATTATCTGAAAAACAAGGGCTAGTTATCGCTCATACCTCTACGCGTGGGCGAGAGTGTCCTAAATAAAAGCGACCCGCTACCATTTGAGCGAGCTATCGCGTCGAAGAATCCAGCGGTGACATGTATTTATTCCGAAGCGGGCGAGCAGGGCGCCGCCATCTTGTCAACGTATCCCGTAACGTGCCCGTAGCGCGCGCCGCTCGGCTGCTGACAATGCGGGAGTGAGTTCGCCGACGCCGGCGCGGGCGTTGGGCGCGCGACGCGATTTCGCGGGTAAAAAACGCTCCATGCGGGCCAGGCTTAATACTCCAATAATATTCGACTGAGCCAGAGTACCCGGGTTCGAGTCCGACTGCGTCGGCTGCGTTTCGATGCAAAAGGCACCCGAGTGCTGCGCGATGCCAGTGCACGTCAAAGAACCGCAGGTGGCCGAAATTAATCCGGAGACGTTCACTACGGCACCCCCTTCTTAATTTCTTCTTTCACTCCATCCTTTATTTCTCTCCTTTACGGGGCGGCTCTGGTGTCCACCCAGATATGTGAGTCAGCGGCGTCACTTCCTTTCCTCAAAACCAATTTTCAGTAAGAATGGACTAAAAAGTTTTGTGCAAGCGAACCATTGGTCTTTTGCCGAAAGGCAAATATACCCAGCCTCCGACTTCCTTCATTACCAGGGAACAACACTTATGGCACCGTCTGCAAACGCGGACCATACCTACCCCCTCTCTTCTCTCTCACTACCGACCTATCACACATTCCTGAACCGCTGTACAATGATACTTAAGAAAAACCAGCCAAAAAGACGGGGACAAAGGAGAGACGAGGCACACACAACGACTGGACTATCAACTGTGCTTTATTGAAAAAACAGCCAGTCTCCAAGAAAACCCAACAGAGCATGCGCAACTCAACGGCACCGCAAAACCAGCACAAAAAACAACAACAGCGATCTCGTAAGATAGTCAAACTGCGGTGTCAACGGGACAAGTAACCTAATTCTTTCTGCATCAACGTGATAGAAGCCGTGCTAACACAGTTATCTCCATGATTGCTAATGTGAAATGCTTCGAGGATTTCCCGCTCAACCTTACCCTTGCCTCTACCGAGAAAAGTGACATTGGAAAACAACGGGTAGCACCCGCAATCGCGGCAATGGCGAGGCAAGTTTGCTCCGTCAGCCGGAGTCAGAGAGTTATGGTGCTCTCGTAGCCTTTCATTTATACACCGGCCAGTTTGGCCGATGTAAACTTTTTCGCATGTCAGCGGAATCTTATAAACCACCCGTGTCGCACAAGGAACATAGCAGTTTTGATGCGCCGCCGCGGTGGCGAAGCGGTTATGGTGCTCGGCTGCTAACCCGAAAGACGCGGGTTCGATCCCGGCCGCGGCGGCTAGAATTTCTTTGGAGGAGAAATTCTAGAGGCCCGTGTACTGTGCGTTGTCAGTGCACGTTAAAGAACCCCAGGTGGTCGAAATTTCCGGAGCCCTCCACTACGGCGTCTCTCATAGCCTTAGTTGCTTTGGGACGTTAAACCCTATAAACCAAACCAGTTTTGATGCCGCGTCGAACAAACAGGTGGTCTAGTTCTGCCACGCGCGACACGTGAACAAAGGCTTGAAAGTTTGCAAGGAGCAAAAAAGACAACATTGACACCTTGTCTTGCAGCAACTTTTTTGATATTGTGGGAAGCCCCATGCACATAAGGCATCACCTCAAATTTTCTTCTTTCAGCCCTAGTAGGGTCAGCCACCTTTTCGTCACGGCTCTTAATTCTTTGCAGCAACGACTCTGCCACAGCATTCAAAAACGGTTTTGGGAAACCGGCCTCTTGCAAACGCTTAACCTGGTTGTCGAAACTTGACTTCATGCTATGGTGGCAACTCTTCTGCAGAGCATTGCGAAAACAGCTCATGGCAATCCCTCTCTTGACGACTTTTGAGTGTGCAGACGAGTACGGTAATAAAGCCTTCTTACTCCTAGGTAAAAAACACCAGCATACATGGCCATCGTCACGAAAAGTTAGTTGAAGTTCTAAAAAACGAATCGACTGGTTAGCGGGTAGTTCAAAGGTAAAAGAAAGGGTGTTTGTCAGAGGTGTTTGTCAGAGAAGCAGAGGTGTTTGTCTGAAGGCATTGACGTCTTATGCAAGATAGACAGTAAACAACAAAGGCGCATGGACCCTGCTCTTCACCAAGTGGTGGACCACTTCATCGAAAACAAATTGACACTTCTTCAAGCGGACAAGGAAGGAGGGTTTGTGGTTCTTCCTACGAGCACGTTTGGTGATAAGGCTTTGGCAGCCGTACACAAGAATTTCCTTCCTACGAAACGCAAGCCTTCAAAACTGAAGACCACAGCCGTGAGACTCCTAGAAGCCAACAACTTGGATAATCTGGCTCAGAGGGTGAAGAATTGCAAAGGTAATCGCCTCCAAATCTTTTTCTCCGCAAAAACGCACAAGACGGACTGCCCTTTGAGGGCCATTGTGACCGAGGCTGACACCTGGCAAAAGTTAGTGGGCCAGTATTTGCAGCGACACCTGCAGTCCCTTGATGTGCAGGACCCCTGCTACGTTGCAAGCGCAGCTGCTGTGGTTCAAGTACTCAGCGACGGCATTCCCGGAGCCAACGCTGGGTTTTCTATTGACATCGAAGACTTGTTTTACAGCATCCCTCATGACGAACTATTTGTTGCAGTGCGTGAAGTGATTGAACAGAACGGCCTAGTTGCCTTCCAAAATGCTTGTGGCATCTCCATCGATGCGTTCTTAGAACTGTTAACTACTTATCTTTCTTCTACCCTTGTAGATTTTAAGGGCGGTCTGTTCATACAGAAAAAAGGAATCTGTATTGGTGCTAGCGTAGCTCCTATCTTGCGCCAAATTTTTTTAGCAAAGTTTGACAACACACTTTTAGGTTCTTTTCTTGACAAACGAGTGTGCAAAGTTTTTAGATATGTTGACGATTTCTTGATAATGTTAAATCTTTCACCGACTGACTCCTTGCATGAGGTTGTAGAAAATGTCTTAGAAGATTTTAAAGCTTGCTCAAGCTCCCTTTATTTTACCTTTGAACTACCCGCTAACCAGTCGATTCGTTTTTTAGAACTTCAACTAACTTTTCGTGACGATGGCCATGTATGCTGGTGTTTTTTACCTAGGAGTAAGAAGGCTTTATTACCGTACTCGTCTGCACACTCAAAAGTCGTCAAGAGAGGGATTGCCATGAGCTGTTTTCGCAATGCTCTGCAGAAGAGTTGCCACCATAGCATGAAGTCAAGTTTCGACAACCAGGTTAAGCGTTTGCAAGAGGCCGGTTTCCCAAAACCGCTTTTGAATGCTGTGGCAGAATCGTTGCTGCAAAGAATTAAGAGCCGTGACGAAAAGGTGGCTGACCCTACTAGGGCTGAAAGAAGAAAATTTGAGCTGATGCCTTATGTGCATGGGGCTTCCCACAATATCAAAAAAGTTGCTGCAAGACAAGGTGTCAATGTTGTCTTTTCTGCTCCTTGCAAACTTTCAAGCCTTTGTTCACGTGTCGCGCGTGGCAGAACTAGACCACCTGTTTGTTCGACGCGGCATCAAAACTGCTATGTTCCTTGTGCGACACGGGTGTTTTATAAGATTCCGCTGACATGCGAAAAAGTTTACATCGGTCAAACTGGCCGGTGTATAAATGAAAAGCTACGAGAGCACCATAACTCTCTGACTCCGGCTGACGGAGCAAACTTGCCTCGCCATTGCCGCGATTGCGGGTGCTACCCGTTGTTTTCCAATGTCACTTTTCTCGGTAGAGGCAAGGGTAAGGTTGAGCGGGAAATCCTCGAAGCATTTCACATTAGCAATCATGGAGATAACTGTGTTAGCACGGCTTCTATCACGTTGATGCAGAAAGAATTAGGTTACTTGTCCCGTTGACACCGCAGTTTGACTATCTTACGAGATCGCTGTTGTTGCTTTTTGTGCTGGTTTTGCGGTGCCGTTGAGTTGCGCATGCTCTGTTGGGTTTTCTTGGAGACTGGCTGTTTTTTCAATAAAGCACAGTTGATAGTCCAGTCGTTGTGTGTGCCTCGTCTCTCCTTTGTCCCCGTCTTTTTGGCTGGTTTTTCTTAAGTATAATGTACCAACTAACCCAGATTTCAACTCTTCTGTACAATGATGTTGTGTTGTTGTTGTGACTGAGAGAAGGATGAAAAGGACATGTTTACGCAAAAGGCGTACTGGCGCTAAAAAACGAAGACAACGCACACAACAGGACAGGACTGGCGGAGTCGTTTCGGAGTCGTTTTCGGAGTCGTTTTTTAGCGCCAGTACGCCTTTTGCGTAAACATGTCATGCTACAACCAAATAGCTCAAATCAAAGTATTGCTGGATGAAAAGGAAATTGCACGGGCCTGCCTACTGGCTCGATCCGAGCCACCACCGCTGCCACGTGCAGACAGAGGAGAGTTAAAAGATCAGAGGAAAGAGAAAAAGGAAAGAAAAGACGCTCGTCGCAGCAACAACTGCATCCGCCGTAGTAGACGCTGCTCAAAAAACAGATAAGCGGCCGAAGCCGCGCTCGCCGAAGCGAGTACAATGCGCAAAAAGCGGGCTGGCGCCACTACAAACATCGGAGGACTGGGAGACCTCACTAAGCTCCACGGATCCGGCAAGACAGAAGAGCTAGTGCGCATGCGCAGACGGGCTCCAGCGTACGCCAAGAGCGCCGACGCTGAGCGCGTACGCCCAAGAAGTGTCGTTGAAGTTGGAACTTTAGGCATGAACGTTTGAGCGTGGTGGGGTCGTGCGGGGACCCAGGGGTCCTGGGAGGCCCGAATTCCTCTGAAAAACTTTCTTTTTCTCTCGCTTACAAAAGCTCCGCGTTCGGTGTCAGTGATTGGAATGCGGTACCCTCTTGATACAAGCTGACTTGTGTGTACAAACGGGCCTGGGAGGAATTCCCAGCAGACATGAGTCATCGTGAAGCAAAGATGCGGCGAGGACTGGCGACGGCAGCGGCGTCAAGTGGTCGAGTCTTCCCTCGGGCCGCCGGACGGAGTGGTGCTGCGAAAGGTCAAGCTGTTGCTGACAGGCGCTGTCAGCGCGGCTGACAGCGCTGACAGCGCCTGAAACGCCTGCGAGGCGGTTCAAGCGTCTAACCAAGCCTAGCCAAGTGTAAGGGAGCTTTCGCTGCGACTAACTAGATTGAGAAGAGTACAGCCACTGCCCATTTTTTTTAGAGCGCTCTTTTTTGAGAGACAGTGCCTCCGACGATGTTTGCCTTTCCGAATGAGACAGAGTACTGCGTGCACGCGTCGTGTGCCTGCCACAAGCAGAGGTTTTCGCACTAGTTACCGCACAAATGCCTGAAGATGCTGCAGTGCATAATCGCGGAATGCCACTAAGCACTAAATTCTGTCTATGCCTTCCAACCTTTGAAAAACGAGGTGCTTTTTTTTGGGAAGCTGCGGCCAATGCCGTGCCACAGACGCACAAGAAATGGCAGTAAATGTTTAAGGCGTAAGTTTGTTAATGCCATTATTTTCGGAGTTGGTGCTACACGCCCATTATACAAAGCAACGAAGACTATAATCTTTGCAAGGCGGTCAGAAGTTTCTCCTGAACATAAACAGTGCAAATGAGCAAATATTTTTGCAATGTTGTTCAAATCGGATATAAAACACTTTCAAGCTAATTGCGGCAACCTGCATTTGGAGAATGCAAAAGCATTGACGCCTCCACGGCCCTCTTTGTCTCGCGTTTATACTCTCTGCTCTTGATTAGAATCGCATTGACCTTCATTAGCTATTTAATTGATACTAATTGTAATCGATTGATCATCCTCATTGATTGCGGTTATCAATTGCAATCACTTTGTTTTGCACTTTTCTTCATCACCGTAATCAATCACATTCACTCTGATTACACCCATTTTCATCTGAATCACGCATTTTCATTTTCCAAGTTTGGCGCTATTGCTGCTTTCCAGTCCACCTACTATATCTCCGTCCAGCGTATTCGACCGTCCAACGACTCTTGCTCCTGATTAATTAACTAAATAATCTATGTGAATCAAACTTCAATGTTCGAATAATTATCACTCTTCAAACACATTTCAATCCATTGGAGACTTTATTGTCAATCATTTACCAATTTCTCACTATTTTTCTATCCACGGTCCTTTTCCCGTCCTCTGCACCGCTGTCCACGCTATTTCGACGGTTTTTTTGACATTTTTGGCTCTAATAGATAAGCATGTCATCGACATCAAATTTCTTGCGCCCCATCATCACATCATTCTCTACCGATGGCAATCATTCGTTTGATATTACCTATTATCAGAACGCCACAAGCGCTGCCAACACGTTTCCATGACACGACCCCGTCGAGACAGCCAAGTAATGCGTTCGCATTAAAACGATTTACCCAGTGTGGCTGTTCATGCTCGTGAAGTCGGAAAAGCAGCCATAAACTCGCATGTCGGCACACAAGTCGAGAGTATCTGTCAGAAATGCTGGTAAAAATGGCGCCCTTAACATCGGAAATGCGGTATAGATGCCTCTTCTCACTGAGAGTAACGAATTGACCATATGCTACTGGTTACGAAGTTGCAACCAAAAAAAGGTGCATGTTTTTCTGCGTGTGGAATGGGAACGAGAGTATGCATTGCTCTGTGAATGAGCTGTGGTGATTTCTGTAGGTCGCGAATGGCAGTAATGCTAACGTCATTAAATTTATCCGTGTGGAACCTCCCTAATGGCATTAAAACTTAAAGCATCAAGCACATAAAGCTGCACTAAGCAGGAGACTGAAATCATCTTTTTACCGCGGGAACTCGATCTACACTCTCCGAGCATTCTTAGAAACGTCGAATCAGTATCCCGCGCGGCTCATTTCCCTATTAAATCGAATTAAACGTCCCGGCTCCCGCCTTTTTTTATTTTTTACTAACCTTCGAAAAGAGGAGGAGTCAGCCAACGTGTAGAGATCTTTTCCGCCAGGCGCGTGGCGGCTTCGCTTTCGCTTTTATGTTCTTTTTTAGGTTTCGGTGAATAAATAGCTGCAGCCGCAGGCACCATAGCCCCAAATTAAGCCCACAGAAATAAATAGAGGACTCTTTGCTTTCGCGGATATCTATACTTCGTCTCACAAGATGTTTGCAGCACTACGGAAGGTAGAGCTCTCTCGTCCAATCAGGACTGCAGAAACGCAGAAAATAGTCCCTCGAATATTTGAGGAGTGTATGACTATTAATCAAAACAATAAGCATTGCAACTAAAACATGGTTTGGACAGGTATATTTAAATGGTAGGGAGCGTTTCAATCACTGGTGATATTACCAGACAAAGCCCGTGCGGACACAGCTCTGCGGAGGCCTCCTGCGAGGTAGTGATGCGTCGCCACTTTCCAACATGGTGTCGGTCGAGTCTGTTGTGTCTCCTGTGTGCTCTACACCGACAGTGCGCTGTTTCCCCAAGCAGGCGAAGCAGGTGGCTTCGCGACAACAGAGGAACTGATCAGAACAGGTTGTGACAAAAAAAAAGAAAGTGGGGCTAGTCCCTTTGGAACGGGCGTCCGCCTGTCCAAAAACAATCCAAAAAAAGAGTAAAAAGACATCAAGCGCCACCTGCTAGATGTAGAAAGAAGCCACCTGGACATCAGGTGGATCGAGCCACAGGCGCGTAGGAACACAATAATGCAGTGCGCGCCATCCTGAATGGACGAGAGAGCTCTACCTTTCGTAGTGCTGCGAACATCTCGTGAGACGGAGTATAAGTATCACTCCGCCGATAGCAGAGCGGCAAGCCGCCACACGGCTGGCTGAAAGGCACTCCACGCGTTGACCGACTCCTTTTTTCGGAGGCGAGTTCAAACAAACAACCAAAACCAAAAAAGGCGAGATCTGCGACGAGAATTGGCCGGACAGGACATTGAATCAAGGCTTCTAAGAATGCTTGGAGCGTGCAGATGGAGTTCCCGTGTGGTAGGTGGTGGTGGTGGTAGTGGTTTATTTAAAAAATAAAAAGTGAAGCAAAAGAGTGTTGCCGGCCGCGGCAATTGCTATCTAATATCTTAAGCACCCGAGCTGCAGCCGGCGGAAACGAAAGGGAAAGGGAGAGGATAGTGAGGAGAAGTATAGAGGGGAGCGACAGCGAGAAAGGACAGGGTAGAGCTTTGTACACTATTTACAAAATACAAAAGTAATCAAGTTCGCGCCGCTCGCGCGCTAATGTCCAAGCATTGTCCGAAAATAAGTGCGCGCGAGCGGCCACTGCGCACAATCACTTACACAAGAAGTAAACTGTATGTACATAGCCGCGCGCACGTAGCGTCCTGTCTCGGATTAATCGCGCGCGCGGCACACTGCACTAGCGGCCGGGGTGGGGCGCCCGGCCGCGTATACCGTCCGAGGTAGCACCCACGGAGCGTTCGTGTCACGCGTGCACTACCTGGCGTAGAGCAAGCGGGGAGTCAAGTCCGCCTGCTCGATGAACGCACAGAGGCTCACCATTGTTCTGTCACGGGTGCGCGCACTGCCGCGCGGCCACAGGAGCGCTTCGAGACTGTCCGGGATGATTCCCAGCGCCCTGTATGCCGCGAGCATCTCGCGACGCGGCACTGCAGAAGCGGTACAGCGAAGGAGCATGTGCTCCAATGTCTCCACTGCGCCGCATTCAGCGCACGCGTCGCTCGACGAAAGTCCGTGGCGCACCCGTCTTTCCCCGGGCCACACGCAGCCGACGCGCACTCGGATGATCATCGCCCGCTGGAGGCGCGACAGTGAGCGCGCGCCGACGAGAGAAATACGCTCTCCTCGCGCGATGCGAGGGTCCGGGTGTTGCTGACGGAGGTGGTCGTAGATCACCGCACGCACGTCTTCCAGGGCGAGCGGTTCGTCGCTGGGAGTAAGCTGATGTGCGGCGGTGGCGAGCTCGTCGGCTTGCTCGTTGCCGCGGATGCCGCAGTGACCGGGCACCCACTGCACGCGAATACTGCATCTGCGCTCCGCGAGGCGCTCAATGCGTTCGCGTAACGCGCACAGCAACGGGGTGCCACGGGCGGGAGTCTGCAGGCGGCTGAGGGCGGCACGGGAATCACACAGCAGAGCACACCTGGGTGGCGGCGGAGTAAGGGTGAGCACCAGGTCCAAGCCCAGGCGAAGACCCAGTAGCTCCGCCGTGGTCGAAGAGCCCAGGTAAGCCACTCTTTGCTGGCGGTGCAGCTGCAGGGCGGGGATGGTGGCCGCTGCGGCGAGCGAGCAGTTTTCGCTCACCACGGAGCCGTCAGTGAACACAAGCAGATGGTCGCGCAGTTGCTCGTAGATGACGGCTCCGGCTAGCTGCTGCACTGCACATAGTGGTGTTCTGCGTTTTCCCGCGATGCCGACGATCTCTCGCTGTACCTCCGTCGTGAGGGGCCAGGGGGAGCAGAGGCCGTAGGGGGGCGTGGCGCGCGTCAGCTGGTCATATTCCTGCAGTGCCGCGCCCATTCTTGAGCGCGGGTAGTGACGAAGGCGCTGCAGGAGTTCCGCGCCGTCTCGTGCGCGGTGAAGGCGGTCAATGTGGTGCAGCGAGCGCTGCGTGGCCTGTAGCTGCAGCGGCCACGCGCCCGCCTCGGCCAGTGTCGCCTCGCATTGCGAGTTTCCGGGTAGACCGAGGCAGGTCCGCAGCGCTTTGCGATGCTGCACCTCCAGTGCCTTCCATGATGGTTTGCGCACCGTGACGAGGGGCAGCGCGTAGAGTATCGCCCCTAAGGCTGCGGCGTTGTAGAGGCGCAGCGCAGCCTGCTGAGAAATCCCCTGGCCCCGGGCGGTGAGCTTGTGCACAGCGGCTGTAGTCCTCTTCATCTGCTGGCAGGCCCTGGTCGCCGCGGGGCGGAAGGAGAGGCGCTGGTCGATTTCCAGGCCGAGGTACCGCACGGAGCTCTTCCACGGCAGCGGCGTCCCAGCCAACGTCAGCGGCGCCAGGCGGGCGCATCTGCGAGCTGCGCAGGCCATGGCTGCAGTCTTCTCCGCGCAAAGCGCCAGGCCGAGGCCCCGCAACCGGTCGCCGATAGCGTCAAGGGACCCCTGGAGACAGTCTCTCACGCGGGAAGCCTCGCCCGGAGGTCCCAAGCACCACAGAGCGATGTCGTCCGCGTATATGGAGATGTACACGCGGTGCCGGTTGCCTGTGGGCAGACAGCCCGGCACCGCCGACATCGCCACATTGAAGAGGAACGGGGACAACACCGACCCCTGCGGCACGCCTAGAACCACCGGGCGGGGCTGAGAGAGAGCCGCTCCCACGCGCACGCGAATAGTGCGCGCGTTGAGGAACCCCTGCACATAACGCAACAGACGACCGGCCACGCCCGCCTCTTCCAGCCTGGCGAGAATTACCGCACGGTGGACGTTGTCAAACGCACTCGACACGTCGAGCAGCAAGAGCAGTGCTACCTGCCGCGCCGCCACGGCGTGCTCGAGTGCGGAGACAACGTCCGCGATTGAATCTGCCGCACAGCGCATCCCGCGAAACCCTGTCTGACGCTCGTCGAACAAGTCTGCCTCCGCGGCCCGCGCATGCAGGCGTTGGAGCGCCATATGCTCCATCAGCTTGCATGCCGCCGACGTTAGCGCCACTGGCCGGTATCCGCTGAGCTCCGTGGGTGGGCGGCCTGGCTCCCGTGTCGAAAAGACGAACTCAGAATACTCTCTAGTGCACCTTTAATGGCATTAAATCAGCCCGTGTGGCACGGGTATTAGACACAGCTGTCACACTGTCATTTTGGGTTCCCATCAAGTCAGTTAATTTATTGTTGTAACAGCACACAAAGACCAACGACGAAGTAGTATAGGACTTTACAAGCACTGCCTCTGAAACATAGGCGTGTGGCTTAAACTTTCGCTCTTGCATCCCCTTTTCACCCGGGTCATCACTGCGGTGCTGCAACAACTATGAAAAACTTCCAAGGCCTGACGTTTATTTTAAGATTAATTTACAAAGCAGTTTCTGGTCACTCGATGTGAATTTATGTAATCAATATAAGCGCATTTGTTTTTAATAAGATCAATAGGCTGAGGCACGCAACAGTTTGTCCATCTGGACCACAATGGGGCAAGAAAGAAAGATAGAAAGAGAGAAAGAAAGGAAGGGAGAAAGGAAGAACGGAAAGAAAGGAAGACAGACAGAGAGAAAGAAAGGAAAGGAGAAAGGAAGGACGGAAAGAAAGGAAGACAGAAAGAAAGAAAGAAAGAAAGAAAGAAGGAAAGAAAGGAAGAAAGAAAGTAAGAAAGAAAGGAAGAGAGAAAGAAAGGAAGAAAGAAAGAAAGAGAGAAAGAAAGAGAGATGAAAGAAAGGAGGAAAGAACGAAAGAAAGAAAGAGCTGCTGCTGCGATCTGTTCGGATCCACCCGAATTCAACGGTTAGGAAATGCCACAAACAGCGAAGAGACCTCTAATCGGTGTTGAAACATATATTGTTCAGAACAGCTACCTACTTTTATGCGCGGGGGAAGACAGCAACTTATGGAAAGAACACCGAAGGCGTATAGTGTATGTTTTTTTAGTGATATTTTATACAATGCATATATGCAATATGATATTTTATACAGCAAGTGACATTTTGTACAGTGCACAAACGCAGCAAAAAGTTCCACAGGACACACAAGAATAACATTCAGCACGGCACCATTCTACTCCGGTGAAACGAGCACGTCGCTCAAGCGCAAGAAATGCCTGATGCGACGTAGACAAGAATCGGGCAAGTCACCCAGGTGCATCTTCCCGTCACCTGTGCTACTACTCTCCATGGAGTCCTGCACAACGCCTGCGAGGCGCATGGACTCTGTGAAGTCTTCCAGTTGGAGCACGCACCGGGAAATCAGTTGATTTGCTTCAGCTTCCTCAACGAACGCCCGTCGCCTGAAGCTCGTCTACCAATGTCGGAGAGGCGGCCATCTTCTCGAAGGCCTCCGCAGTGTACTTCACACGGGCACCGGTGACGAAGCGAGCAGCGCGCTTTGCCAAAGCTCGGTTCCTGCGCAAGACGTCCTGGATGTCCAGGCGCTCACTCACCCTCACATCACCGCTGTAGAAAAATGTCAGCTACCTTGCGCTTATTTATTAAGTTCGTTAGCTCTGCTAGTTCTATCCTGTCTGTGGAGTTAGACGTCCTCATGCTTTGGCGTTTCTTAATCAGATCTTTAATCCTGTCGAACCATTCTACCACCTGCTTCCGCGGCACATTCTGTAACGATAGCTGTGAGATTATCATTTATTGTTTCAATACTACGGTCGTCTTCTCCAGTTAAAGCGGAAAATCTGTTCTGAAGCGATATTCTTAATTCCTCTACCTTCCCTCGTAATGGTTTGGTTTATGGGGTTTAACGTCCCAAAGCGACTAAGGCTATGAGAGACGCCGTAGTGAAGGGCTCAGGAAATTTCGACCAACTGGGGTTCTTTAACGTGCACTGACATCGCACAGTACACGGGCCTCTAGAATTTCTCCTCCAAAGAAATTCTAGCCGCCGCGGCCGTGATCGAACCCGCGTCTTTTGGGTCAGCAGCCGAGCACCATAACCACTCTAATGCTAACTCTCTATCTCTAATCTAACTGTCTCATGCTAACCACTAATTCTAACTCATTAATAGCCTTTCGCTTCACTAGTTTCCTCCGTTCCCTCTTCAAATCTAAGCTAATACGAGACCTTACCATTCTATGGTCGCTACAACGGACATTACCGTGGACCTCCACATCCTCTACGATGCCAGGGTTAGCGCACAGTATGAAGTCTATTTCATTTTCTGTCTCACCATTGGAGCTCTTTCACGTCCACTTCCTCTTTGCTCGTTTACGGAAGAAGGTATTCATAATCCGTAAATTATTTCTATCTCACTCTACTAATAATTCTCCTCTAGTATTCCTAGAACCTATGCCATAGTCACCTACCGCCTGGTCTCCAGCCTGCTTTTTACCTACCTTTGCATTAAGTCGCCCATCAGTAGTGTACTGTGCTTTTACTTTGGTCATTGCCGATTCCACATCCTCATAGAAGTTTTCAACTATCTGGTCATCATGACTTGATGTAGGCGCGTAGGCCTGCGCCACCTTCAGCTTGTACCTCTCATTAAGCCTAATTACGATAGCTGCCACTTTCCCGTTAATACTATAAAACTCCTCTATGTTGCTAGCTATATCCTGATTTATGAGGAATGCCACCTAGTTCTCGCCTATTTGCTAATCCACGATAGCACAGTACGTGCCCGCCCTTTAGTACTCTATACGCCTCATCTGTCCTAACTACACTAAACCCTATGACATCCCATTTAATACCGGCTAATTCCTCCAACAGCACTGCTAAGCTAGGCTCACTTGATAAGGGTCTTGCGCTAAAAGTTGCCAGGTTCAGTTTCCTGGCGGCCTGTCCGGAGCCGGAGATTCTTATAGCACCCTCCGCTGCGTCACAGATCTGACCGCCGCCGTGGTCAGTTGCTCCGCGGCCGCTGGGGACTGAGGGCCAAGGGTTAATTGGTTTGTTCATAGAAGGTTGCGGCCAAGTACTACACCAGGGTGGCCAAATTCTGTTCTGGTGAGGAAGTGCGTTGTCGGTTCTGATTACCGAGATCAGGCCGCACAGCAGGCCTGGTTATGCAATTCCATCGACACGCGGAGTTTTTTTTTATCCGGCAGAGAATTGCGTGGCACCGGGATTCCGAACCACGGTCCTCTTGCACGCGAGGCAGATGTTCTACCTTTACCCCATCGCCGCCCACTGATTGTATTACTAGTCCAATAATAGTCCAATAATACTAGTCAGCTGCACTTGCACATTCGCTAAAGCTGCTAATCAGACAGCTTCTCGTTCGCTATGAAATCAAGTGCGACAAGTCGCTTTGACGCCTGCTAACTCTGTAATTATGAGAATGCAAAGTTACAATTGTGCATTATACTTTGGAGTTGTCTCTTGGTTTCCAACCGTCTCATTATTGACCGACGATTCACGCATTTTCCTGCGCGCGCTGTCCCGAATAAAGCGAAATAACCGATGACATCTCATAGCTTGATCCGCAGCTGCTACATCACACACAACAGGAGCTCACTTCAAGAAAAGGGGCGTGGCTATTTTGGGGAAAAGACCCACTATTTTTCATGTTTCTAGCGTTCCCCGACGCCTTTCTTCTGCCGATTACAGACGCTTCGTTTCACATCGCACTTTCGGCCCCACGCTGTCACAATTCGCACGTTTGGACCCAGCGATCAGATATAGGCCGGTAAAGCTGAAAGACGACCGTTGAAACCTGCAATGCCGAATCAAAATTTGCCGAGGGCTTTTTGCAGTACCTAACGACAAAGACGCTGCCCAGTAAGGCAGCCGTTTTTTTTTGGCGCCCTCACTACTACCTTAAGCTGTCGTTCCTGCGTTTTGTTCCGTTGTTTATTTTATCCTTACACCACGTACGCATACTACCCCCCCCCCCCCCTTACTTTTTGCGCCAGCACACTACGAATAATCTGGCGCCGTACCTACCTTCCGCGCATCACTGTAGCAAAAGAAGCCGTGACACTACATGGGGAAAAAAGGGCTCCTTTCGTTGGGGTCACGCAGCCACATCAGTAATGAAAAATCAGTTACCTTGCCCGATGAGTGTCGAGTGAAGCGGCAGACCAGCGTCTATTGGCAACTGGAGCAGATGGTTTGGCGAGAGCGAGGAAGTCGCGGCCTGTCGTGCGCGGTGAGCAGACTCCCATTTTCTAGTTCAGCCTGGGGGAAAATGGGATTTAAACGAAATTGGTGCAAACGCTTATTTTGTGAGGTTCTTGAAAACAAGAAAGCGTTTTAGTCAAATTTGACCTCGAATAAGGCTACTTAGCGACTACTAAGCAGCAAGACCGTCGCATCGTACCATCAACCTAAGTGCAAACACCACCCAGAGACGAACTCAACCGTCTGCATAATTTTGCTGTGGAAGAAGCCACTAAGGTAGCAGTTGAGAAGATATGACGATTTCGTTTCAAACGTATCCTCATCTGCCCAACCAAGAGCAGTGCGGCGATGGGCTGTTTGGAAGAAAATTTGCTGCAAATCTAGTGCAGTAATAAGACAGAGGAATCATCATCATCATCATTTATTTTACCATTAAAGGCCTCTGATGAGGCATTTAATAAGGGGGGGGGGGGACAAAGCAAATGCAACTGAGAATAATCTGTTAATACAACAAAACATAATGCAATATATTAAAATCAAAAACGATACATCACAATACAACGTTAGTCAATAATGAAGGGCAAAAAGGTTGGGTGTGCGCAAGTCGCCTTTCTCTCTGGTTTTACCTGGTTTTAGGGGCACACTGCATTTCCGTTCTAGCCGTGTTAATTGTTGGCGCTCATCCCTTCGCATCGCTTACGTTTTTACCGTGTCTCGCCTTCTCATGTTTCTTTTTTTTTTAGAAAAATTCGCGCCCTCATTTCTGTTTTTCCATTTTTCCATTTACGCACACTCAACCTTTTTGCCGTGTTCTTGCCTTCTCATGTTTTTAGCAAAATTCGCGCCCTCAACCCTGTTTTTCCATTTTTTCATTTGCGCACACTCAACCCTGTTTTTACATTGTCTTGTTTCTCCGCAAGTCATTCGTGCTTCATTTCATGGAAGTCTTGGTATAGCGCGATAGTAGTTATCACTTTGATGCCCTGGACATCGTGTTGGTCCCAATTCGATCGCGCGCCTTGATTACCCCCCTGGTGGGATTTTACCTGGTATGTGTATAAAAGTGCGGGTTCAGTTTTTGCTCAAATAAAAGTTGGAAGTTCAGCGCTATTTAACTTCTTCTCCTTCTTCCTGTGTGGTGTTCCCGCTGGTGATACATATGTAGTTGGAGTGACTGCCTCATGCCATAAATCACCCCCCCCCCCCCCCCCCCCCGAACTGCCGGAACGTTACAGCCACAGCTTAAACAAGTCTTTCAGGTCACATTTTATTTTAAGAAAACGAATTTCAGGTTCAGGTGCTCCTAGCCGCGACAGCCGTGCCGAGACATGGCGTTGGGGACGGGCTATGGGCCCTCTCCGTCGCTGCGGCCGCTGTTCCTCAGCGGCTGGTTGCTCTGGCCGCGATGGCCGATCCTGGCGCGTTGGGCGGCTCTCCTCTTCACTCCGCTGCACCGATCTGCCGCTTGCTGCTCACCACCAGAAGAGGCGAAGAGGACCTGCCGCATGTGCCTCCGGCAGTACTTGCGCTTGTGCGTCGCCAGGTGGTCGGTCGACACTACGGAATAATTTCCGGCAGATTTTAATTCCAACTCCACGCTGCACACACGGAGTAGCAGATTGCGGTGATCGAGCGTTTGCTTACATGATTTGATGCAAGCCGCCGAAGACAGCCGGCTGTAGCAGAGAACAGTCCTCCTGGGGTTCTGGCGCTGCATGAATTTAGTACAAATTTATTAGTATTTTTTCTTTACACAGAAAAATCCAAACCCTAGTCAGAGTCCGTGCGTCAATTCGGGATGCCGAACCCATATACCATACTGCAGCATACCATACCAAGTACGCTGCCACCTAGAACTCAAAGAAACTGCAAATTTTGGAAATTAATATCCCAAAGCGACACATGCGCTATTAAAAAAGCAATCTATATAAATGTGGATCTGCGTGGCCTTGAAGGCACTACCAATGCCAACATGGGCTGAGGCCATTGCAATGACCTCGTTATCTTGGAAAGAAACTAGAGCAACTGTAATGTTGATCCAGGGTGGGTTTAATGTGAACTGAAACAAAATGCTGTAACAGCAATGCTTCTTTAAGTAGGAAGATGGAGCGGCAGACACGACCCACGTAAAGCCCCTCAAGTTTGAGGGGCCGACTAAAGTGGTAGGCCGCGTAAAACTTCGTCCGCGAGGCGTGCATCACTGTCCCGTAAGAGCTTTGGGAGTTCAATCTAAAACAGGTTATTTTGGACTAAAAATGTCTGATTACAGTCAGGCGGGTTAGATTCATTTTAGTTCTTGCTACAACACTTTCGCCGACATTCAGTTGCCAGTGCGCTCGCTGATCATGGCTTTCAGCATCTTGATACGTAAAAAAAAATTGGCAGTGGCTTAGCTCTGGTTAAGCCTGGATATACAAGCGAAAAGCTGCAGTTATGCTTTGTTTGAAGTCATGGCTGTCGCAGTTCGCGCACAACGCACTGGGAGCACCACGACAGCGCTGTAGGCAAGCGCGTTATATAGCCATCCTTCCACATGCGTAAACACCGGCTGCAACGAAAGGTCATTCGGTGGCGAGGAGGCGAGCGCGCAGTAGTAGCGGCGGTGAGGAGGCGGCGCACATGCGCAGTAGTGCGCGGCTGCGCCGAAAGGTCAGGCGGAGGAATAGCGGCGGCTGTTGCGACGACGGCCGCTCCTACCACCTGCGCCTCTTCTCTGACGTCACTCGGTTCTGCGCACGCGCAGCAGTGGCTAATTCTGATCACGGAGCATACGCCAGATCCGGTGTTGACTAGCCGAGTGAATCTTTTCGCTTCCAAACGGGTGTATAGAATGAAAATCTTTGCATAAAAAATTTGTGCAGCGTTTCGAAAGCAACCGTTGCGGAATCCACCACCTTAGATAGCAAGCTTTCCGTTGTGCCGAAAACAACTGGGTGCATAAAATTCCGTTTCTGTTCCTTGCACTGCACGACTGCGCCAGGAGTGGTACGACCACAGCCAGATATCAATGAATGCAGAAAGTTACCAATTCTACTCCAGTACGAGGCTAAAAGGATGCATTATCACGCAAGCTGACATCATATGAGATGAAAAGCCAGATTAAACTAAGCAAAACCCACAGTGATTTCTGTGTTTACCTTGTTGAAAAAAAAACTATGGTGTGCCCAATTCAAACTTCGCGCCACTATCGATTAGATTAGAAGGATATTCGACTCGCTATTCAAAAAATATTACCCTCGCACGCCACTACTCTTATAATTCTCCTGCTGCGCCAGTAAAGACAACCGCTCAGGCAGGGCAGAGCCCATCGAAAGGCTATTACTGACAAGTTAGATCGGATTAAATCATTAGAGATGAAATCATTAGAGATCCAACCACGTGTCGACCCCGGTTTTAGCCTTCGGCTGCAATCTCGTGGCCTAATGGAAAGTCTGGCAAAGGAGACCGGCGCGAAATCTGCAGCCTCCTTTTAATAAACTCCCTGTAACTGCGACCTTACGGGTAAGTAGAGTTGTGCGCAGGTCGCCCTTCAGGCGATCGCCAGATAAATTTTATTCCACAACAGCTGTGGCGGTGCACTATTCTTCGGAGCGCGTGCCGCAGCACGTCGTACACTGCTGCATCGAAGGCGCTGTATCGAAGTGCAGCCGCTCTTTGCCGAATCTGCTGGGAACTGCTAACCTCAGAACAGCTGGTGCTCCACTGCCATCGATTGCAATCAGAACATACAGAGGGCACCACCTTCCCGCGGGCGCCCGTCTTCGAGGGAAGCGGCTCCGAGCACTCAATGGCGAACAAGTATTCGTTACGAAGGCTCGGCTTCAGCGACGGCAAGCAACAACGCGACAGAAGGCTGTCCCAACATTCAGGCTAGGACACTATAGATGTGAATGACCGTTCAAACATCATCTGCGTGTACATTTGCCGCATTAGGATCACCGTAGCTGACCGCGCTATCGCGATCAACTTCCGCGAGGCAAAACTGCGTACGCGCTGAGTGGTCCAAAAGCGGCAGGCGCGCACGCAGCTGACGAGAACGTGGCGCCATCTGGCGCCCTTACGGCGTTCTGCGCAAGCGAAGTGGCGCGCGGATCGGGCTATGCTATAACCCCCTTTAATAAAGCCTGAAAAGCTCAGCAACGCGCTAACGTATGGGCCATACGTCTTTCCATCTCTAATGAAAGAAAAAATATTTTCTTCTCGGCCCCGAAGAAACTGCATCAGTTGTGCAGAGGAGTAAATTCTGACACCGAACGTGAGCCCGACTGCGTTACGAGACACCGTCCCCGTCTCGTCGATTGCGAAAAAGATGTTGTATATTCAATGCCCCTGTCGTGCGGCAACATCTATATAGACCAAACAGGGAGATGCCTGAACACAAGGCTACAAGAGCACAAAAGGAACCTAAGGGACCCAAACTCAGGGGAACTCGCCTTACACTGTAGCCAGTGCGAAGGCTGCACCACTGCCCTTGAAAGCACAGTTATTCTTCGCAAGTGTCGGGACACCACCACGAGGTTGATAGCAGAAGCGCTGGCGATATCAAAATGCGCAGATAAGTGTGTCAGCAACCCCTCTGTGTGCCTTAGTGAAAAAGAAATGTCATTTCTGAACGCCAATGATAGAACGAAAGATTGGAGGAGCGGGAGACAATTCCGATAATCGTGCCACGAATGCGTGAGGTGATGTGTTGGTTTCTGTTTTGTTGTTTTGTACCTAGTTCTTATATAGGCTGGCTCAGAGCAATAAAACAGTTGTTAGTCAGCGCTTGTGTTTGCGTCCTTCTCGTCTCGTCCTTGTCACTGCTGCGCTGCAATTTTCCAGTATACTAATCAAACGGTCTGTTGAAAAGAGGCGTATGGTTTATACCATCGCTATATTTCTGCCCCCCCCCCCCCTCTGAAAATAAAAGAAAACACTGGAGCGATACCCTGCATTCTGTAGGTTTATAATACAGCCACTATATTTCTACGGTAGGAAGGCAGGCGATGGAGGGGGCACGGGGTAGTCGCTGCCTCTCGAAAGCCAACGCTCCCCTCTCTAACCGCCTCATCAGGAGACACAGCCGTGTAACCTCGTCTTCTTGTTGGAACTCAGTAGCTTATCACACCAAAAATAAATACCACGACGACTACAAGCTGTGAATACCCAATCTCCGGAAGCTAATACAGAACGCGCATCAGAAGCAAAGCGGTGATACCTCAAAAATGAGAACATCCCAGTTAAGACACGCGGGCCTTTTAACGACTGTTGTCGCTGAACACTGGGAATAGCCAGCTCTTATTATTAACCCGACTGTTGCTACTGGTTCCACGGGAATCTTAGGGCAAATCAGTCGGACTGGGTCCACCGAGAAAGGAAGGCCGATCCCCTCCTTTAGTGCAGTTTTCTGTGGCATAAAAGTCAAAGGTGGGAAGGGAAGGGACTTTGTCCCCTGTCACTGCGCCATGCAACGCGGTGAGTAAACAAGGGCTTCGGTAACCTAGTCTGTCGGCCTTGACCACCACTTCCTCCTGTGCCGTCGAACCTTATAATAGATAATTTTATCACACCGTGTAGCGTCTTAGCGTACTGGGAATCGCCCACAGCCGGTGAGCACGCGCTGATTGGTCCCGATGCACAGGCGAGCGCGCAGCTGCCGGGTACGTGGCGCCATCTGTCGCCGTCAAGGCGACTTGAGCATTGGCTGCGCGCAGGCTGCCGGTACCGATAACGGTAACGCGTTATGCTAAAGGTGTCTAATTGCGAGGGGTGGCTCGTTCCCTCGCTAAGCAGTAAAGAGGGGGCGTAATCTTTTCTATAAACGCAATGGCCTCGTCATCATCGTGTTCAGTACTATATTCTGCTGTGGAATGATACTTGCGCTTCTGGGCCTTAGTTCTGACATGGACCAGAGGAGGGTATTCGTCCCTGCTGTTGCGACTCAGGTAGCATGGTCGGGTCGGAGGGGATGAGGGAGGTCGGAGACGAGGTTGCGGGAAAGAGAAGAAGAACTTTATACAGGTAAATTTACATTATATACAAACAGCAACTGAGAGAACGTCTCAGTAAGAGAGTCCAATCCTGCTTAGCAAAACGATGCATTCAGTACCCAGCGAGGTGTATGGCGAACCCGCGCTCTTCTCTGAAGCACACGCCCATTAATAAGACCGCACTGAAAAAAAATTCCTAAGCGATACAATGTATACCTTATTTTTATATTATTGACCCGCCGCGGTAGCTCAGTGGTTAAGGAGCTCGTTTACTGAGCCAGAGTTTCCGGGCTCGAATCCAACCGAGGCGGCTCATTCCCTTGGAGGCGAAACGCAGAAGGCGGCCGTGTCCTGTGCGATGTCAGTGCACAATAAAGGTGGTCGAATTTATTACGGAAACCTCCACTACGGCACCACTTTTCTCCTTTCTTCTTTCACTTCCTCCTTTATTCCTTCCCTTATGGCGCGGCGCGGGTAGTTCCGGTGTCCACCAAGATAGGTGACAGTTACTGCGTCTGTTCTATTTCCTCAAAACCAATTTTCATTTTCATTGTTACATTATTGAACGGCAGTATCTCTAGAACACACCCTTGAAGAAGGCGACAAAGGCAAAAATGTACCAGACAAGGAAACATCGCCTTTTACACCAAAGTTTCATAATGCAGCCCCACAAACCTGTAGGGAGGTCTAAAATAATAACATCAGTATCTGTCAATAAGTTCGAACAACACATCTTTACCTTGTGAAAACAAACGAAGCAGTAGGTACGGTCAATGCGTTTCGAGCACACTCGAGAATGCTGGAGTTTCAAATTGGGTTTTTAACGCTACCAACCACACAGCGGGCGCTGTGGAGCTCTACGAAAGGCCGTCGGCGTGTTTTCAGGTTCTCTCCTCCTGCCCCTGCCAGCACAGGCGTTATCCGTTCGTCCGGTACAAACATTCTTTCTCTGCGAGACACCCTGGATGCAACAAGAGAATCTCTTAACCGCTCTGCTCATCAAAGAACAGTTTGATAGAAAGCTGTATTCGCTTACCGTGCAGCTCTCTCAGGAAGGAAGTATGACGCGCTGTGCCGAAGTCTTCCAGAGTCCACGTCCACGTGCGGGCGATGCTGCGATGTCGCGTCACTGCGGTCGGCGCTAACTACCGGTCGACCGTTCGCGCAGAACTGCCGGCAACGACTGGCAGTCAAAGCAGGTGTGGATCGAGAGGCCTTCGAAGACCAAACCAAGGGGAAGGAGAGAGAGAAAGTTCTAGGAGGCGAGAAGGAATCTCCACGTGCAAAACCATTCCCGTATCCCCATCGCTTTGACAAGGGCGCATGCCTGTGGCGGAGGCGAGCCCCAACTTACCCCCACTTCTCGGAAAAAGAAGCAGGAAAAGGGAAAGATGTCCACATCCTGCCCTGCCTTTCTCTCTGACAAGGTCCGGCTGCTGCCAACGCGTCTATTCAGGCGGATGCCATGGATACCAGCAGTTGCTCATTCTTTTCGAGGCAGACGCTCAGTAGTAAATTAACGTGCCATGCCTATACTGTTAGCCTCACTGTGGCCCTCGCCTGTGCAAGGCAACCGAAGTTTGGGCAGCTACAATGCAACAGATGTTCCTTGACGTGACGAATGAGGTTTTAAATGTTTTTGGACAACATGGTAAATGTTTAACCTTTACGCATAAAACACCAAATGATAACAGTCTACAGTTTTTGGACATTAAAATGTTTCTCTCAGAAAAGCATCAGTGTTGGATGTGTCATCCTTGAGTTGCGAAGGGTCTTATGCCATGTGGGTCAGCACAATCGAAGAGAGTGAAAAGAGGCGTTTCTGCAATGCGTCTTGAGTCTGCGCTCACGAGATCGCGTTCGCAGAGAATTGGTGAGAGTTTCATAAAACAAGTGTCCCGGTTAGACAATGCGGACTACCCCTACACTATCCTGACAGCGGTGAGTGAAACACTCATGCGAAAAATGAAAGCAAAATCGCGCAAAAGGTTCCAAGGGAAGGTACAAAGCCTGTAGTAGTACCTCACGTGCACAAGGTGTAACACAATTTCAGGAAGGCAGCCAAAGGTATGGAGTGCCCATGTGTTTTCAGCACCCATGAAGTTAGGCCGACTTTGCTCAATCACGGCGAAGGAGAGAACGCAGACCGGACACGCCAAAAAGCACGGCAAGCCCTTTGTTAAATGCGCGAAAGGCGATGTGTACGAGATTCCAGTAACACGTGGAAAGGCCTGAAATCTGAAGAGATGACACTTTGTCATTATCTTAACGTTCATATCGCGGTTCTAAAAGACGCGGTCAAAAGCGCCAACATTTTCTCGCGTGCGACAAAGGTGTTCATGGGTACGAGGCTTAGACCCATGAATCACACCAACATCGTCATTTATGCTCCGCTTTGGTGGGCGTTAAAGTCTCATACACTATGATGCCGTGTACAAACTTCCACCGTGGTCGAAAAGGTTTGGTTTCATGAGGTTTAACGTCCCAGAGCGAGTCAGGATATTAAGGACGCCTTAGTGTAGGGCTCTGGATGGGTTCGAACCCCTGGAGTTCTTTAACGTGCACTGACATCGCAAAACACATGCGCCTCTAAAATTTCGCCTCCATCGAAATGCGACCGCCGAAACCGGGGTCGAACCCGCGGTCTTTCGGGTCACTGAGCCATCACGGCAGCTACGGTTAAAAAGGATGCACGTTAGCGTTACTATTACTATCAATAGCTTTAAAGGTGCACTGGAGAGGAATCTGAACTTGTCTTTTTGCCGCAGGAACTCGATCTACACGTTCCGGGCTTTCTTAGAAACTGCGATTTACTGCCCTGTGTGGCCGATTTCCCATATTAAATCAAATTAACGTCCGGCTCCCGCCTTTTTTTTTAATTCTGCCTCGTACGGTGGGCGGAGTCGACCAACGCGTGCAGCGCCTTTCACCCAGTAAAGTGGCGGCTTGCCGCTCTGCCATCGGCGAAGTAATACATAGTAGTCCGTAGTAGCAAATAGTCTGCGCGTATTTTTATTTCTTCGGGCTTATTTTGCGGCTATATTATCTGCGAATGAAACTATTTATTCACGGAAACCTAAAAAACAAAATAAAGCGAAAGCAAAGCCTCCACGGAACTGGGTGAAAGGCGCTCCACGCGTTGACTCCGCCCACCGTACGAGGCAGAATTAAAAAAAAAAAGGCGGGAGCCGGACGTTAATTCGATTTAACTGGAGAAATCGGCCACACAGGGCAATAAGTCACTGTTTCTAAGAATGCTAGGAACGTGTAGATAGAGTTCCCGCGGCAAAAAGACATGTTCAGAATCCTCTTCAGGGCACCTTTAAGGTGGGGTGAGACTTTTAAATTGAGTTTCCAAAGTTGGCTGTACAGAAATTGTAATAAAAACTACGGCAATAAAATTTGCAAGGAATCTTATATATGGACTGAGGGCGCCGATGCAAATCGCAGCTTTCCGTAGTGTTGTGAAAGCGATTTTTCCATTTTGAACATTTTTGTTTCTATATAGTGTACATTGGCTCCTTACCGCTATCTCTTCCTTCTATCTCTCAAACCTTTCTTGACCTCTCTCTGCCCTTTTTCTCACGCTAGCCAAAGCTCAGGTGCTTCAGGTTTCGATGGCAGATGTCACAGCTAGCAACATATTTTCCATTGTTATTTTATTAATAGAGAGCCAAATAGTTTTTGCTGACCTCCAAAGAAAAAAAAATAGTCAAGAAGCAAAAAAAATAGTCATTCCACACCTGCGCAAGCATAAGCCAAAGCTGCATACGCCTGCGAAAGACGCGTATGGATTCCATGCGCATAAGGCATCTGGGAAATCTCGGCTCCTATCCTAAGAAAAAAGGGGTGCGAAGAATACTCAAGCCACACGGAATGACTCCACCCCCGCCCGATTGACCGTCATCCTAGAGAAAAGGCTTCAGGGGTTGTGTACAAAACATCCTGCTCTTGGTGTTGTCCATCGGGGAAGCGAAGTATTCCGCGGGAAGGATGAACCCGCACAACGCAGACTTCACAGTGGCCGAGCACTGCAAGGCATCTGACTCCAGGGTAGACTTCAACGGAACTATTGTTCTGGGGACCAAACCAAATACGCGCACAAGGCATGGCACCTTCAGCAGACGCCCCCTCGGAACCGTTCAGAAAAGCTACGGCGGTTATTTTCCTTACAACAGGGGTGCGTCATCAGGGACGGTTTGACTTGAAGGCTTCTCGCACCTGAGGTGGCCCGTGGGTGACGGTGCAACAAAGACTTGCAACAACGAGAAGGAACGAGACAAATGAACTGAAATTTGTATACAGGAGATTTACCAAAATGTGCAGCACATTAGACAGTGACAAATAATACGCCTTGCACGCGTCGAAGAATAGTTTGGTTTATTAGGGTTTAACGTCCCAAAGCAACTAAGGCTATGAGGGACGCCGCAGTGAAGGTCTCCGGAAATTTCGACCACCTGGGGTTCTTTAACGTGCACTGATATCGCACAGCACACGGGCCTCTGGTATTTCGCCTCCATCGAAATTCAGCCGCCGCGGCCGGGATCGAACCCGCGTCTTTCGGGTCAGCAGCCGAGCGCCGTAACCACTGAGCCACCGCGGCGGGGCGCGTCGAAGAATGGTGTAGTACCTGACTCATGTCCCTAAACAGCGGTAAAACGTCACTTGTCTCTTTCCATCGCCGGCGCAACCACCGTGAAAATACTAATACAATTCTCACCAATCCTATTTCGTCCGTTGACTCATACAAGTATCTTGGCATCCATTTAAGTGAAGATTTAACCTGGTCGCATCATATTCACCACGTCACCAATTCAGCTAATCAAGTTCTAGGGTATTTGCGCCGTAACCTACCCTTACCTCCCCCTCCCATTAAGCTTCTTGCTTACATAACTTTCATACGTCGTAAACTTGATTACGCATGTGCTGCATATGATCCCCACTATACAAACCTAATCACCAAGCTCGAAGCAGTCCAAAACCGCGCCACCAGATTAATTTGCTCAGACTACTCTCATTATACTAGCGTTACAGCACTAAAATCTCAGCTTAATCTCCCAACACTGGCCTGTCGGCGTAAAATCGCCCGTCTTTCGCTCTATCATAAATTTTATCACTCTTCCGATCATGAAACTGCCTCGATAACACGCGCTCATTGCTTTTCTCGTAATATGAGAGAAGCCAACAGCCACAGAAACCAAGGGGCACAGGGGATTTATAATTAATTTATTTATTTTGTGGTGTTGATCAATTTATAATATTACTGGATGTGTTATCGCTTAAAGCTAATTGATTAGAAAAGCAGAAGAAAAAACAACCACATGCCGCCGGTGGGATCCGAACCCACAACCTCCGAATTACGCCTCCGGTGCTCTACCGCTGAGCTACGGCGACGACTGTCAAATCTTCTGCTTTCGGGGGTATTTATGTTTACAAATAACCTAACCTTGGAGTGTTCACCAGCGCCGCCCACGTTCTTAAGCGGCGGACGTAGCACGTCCTGAGTTACCGCTGATGTGACGCAGAACGTCATCGAACGGCGAGGGTGGAAGCTGAGTGAGAACCCTCTTATGCTTCCTAAGGCATCAGGGCTGCCAAAACTGAGGCCCTCGTTAAGCAATTAAGGAGACAAGGAAAGGGGAATGAGGGGCTCGTTATAAATATGAGAGAAGCCAACAGCCACAGAAACCAAGAGGCACAGGGGATATATAATTAATTTATTTATTTGGTGGTTTTGATCAATTTGTAATATTACTGAATGTGTTATCGCTTAAAGCAGATTTGACAGCCGTCTCCGTAACTCAGCGGCAGAGCACCGGACGCGTAATTCGGAGGTCGTGGGTTCGGATCACACCGGCGGCATGTGGTTGTTTTTTCTTCTGCTTTTCTAATCAATTAGCTTTAAGCGATAACACATTCAGTAATATTATAAATTGATCAACACCACAAAATAAGTAAATTATTTATACATCCCCTGTGCCCCTTGGTTTCTGTGGCTGTTGGCTTCTCTCATATTTATAACGAGCCCATCATTCCCCTTTCCTTGTCTGCTTTTCTCGTAATAGTCACCCTAACGCCATCTACCCTGAACGGGCCCGCACCGAAACATATAAAAAGTCATTTTTTCTTCGAACAGCCAGTGACTGGAATGACCTTCCATCCGAAGTGGCGACCATCATCAATCCTGTTCCATTCAAAACCGCCATTGAAGATCATCTGTGTTCATATTAACTCTTTTGTTTGCCCACCCCTCATGTAATGTCCCCTGTGAACCCTTGAGGTAACAATAAATAAAAAAAAGCAACTGGCTAACAGGGAATTGTTCCCTCCTCGGCGTAGCCGAAGATGCAGGACATCTAAACTTAGCACAGAACGACGGATTGGACTCCCGGGCACGGTTTTAAACCCTCGGGAGTCCATCTGGCATTCAGGAAGCATCAAACAGCAGCAAGCCTCAAGACGATTTGTTCCTTGCTGCGTGCTGCCCCCTTCAACTTTGAGAGTATTAATAACTCTTCCCCAAAACACAAAATAAAAAAGTCATCACATTAGTTACAAAATACGATGCCCCCAGCGATCTCCACAAAAGCGACCGACTCTCCGAATCGCGCGTCCCGCCCTACAACTTTGATAGTGCACACCACAAAACCCTCTTCCAAGGTAAAAAAAAAAAAAACTACACGGACCCCAGAGTCCCTTTCTGCACGTGCCAACCCGGAGCCTTCCTAGAACACCTTCAGTTATGACTCCCCGTGCGTTTACCGCGTTGCAGGACGTTGCAGTAAAACGGAAAGGTCGCTGTTCTGCAAACTCCCCTTCGGGGAGGTGGGGGGGCGGGGGGGGGGGTCTTTGCTGTGCCCCGATGCCACGGCTGGATTCCTGAAGCGACGGTGTCGGTTCTAAGGAAGCTCTTGGGTTTGTATGTACCAAGGTAACGGCCTTGGCCTTCTGACGAACCCCTGAGAACCAGCCCCCCTGTGGTTCCTGTCTGTATATCCCCCCACCGTCCAACGCGCCTCAAGCTGCCTCTTCGACTTTTACACATTCCTTCTTCCTAGATCTGCAATTTGAGTTCAAAGCCAAGCTGTAACTTGCTCTTCGTCACACCGTGACGAAGAAACCGAGTAAGGTTTCGAAACGTCGTGTTTTCTTAGAAGAACCTGGTTGGTGTTCAATGCATCCCAAACCAGACAATGAGTAGGCAGCAACAGGTGCCAGAACAAGATACTACATAGCAGCAGTTTCGATGCTTGCTTGCTTGGATGCGTCGAACTGAACCTTGATCAGCACGCCCCATGGGTACTGGCCGCACCTGTGCTGAGGAGAGCGACCCATAGGAGATCTGTCCTGTCAGCATGTCAGACGCGTGCCATGTGGGAAAGTATGTAGCACAGCCATAACGACCTCCGACGCAACAGTGGGCTCTTCTCAATAGCCTGTCCGCACGCGAATAATCGTAGCGCTAATGCGTTGTCCGACGATTAGTACAAAGGCCTGTCGTGTGTCCATTTAAGTGATAAAAGGAGACGCATGCGGATGCAGCCACGCGCTGAAGCTGTCTGTCCATCCTATCGCGCGGTCTAATCTCTGTGATCTGATCGCTGTCAATACTTCAAGAAAAGCTCCCCGCAGACAGACACCTGCACCGTCGCAAAGTAATGAAATTTAAACGGTAGTGAAAGCCTTTACTCCGTGTTTTTTTCTTTTAGCAAATGCTCTTCTCTGCGATGGTGACATGCATCTTATACGCGAGAAAATCGAACGAACCATGTCGTGGTTCAGCCCTGCCTTTTGGTCAGAAATTCCTAGAGATCGCATTAGGCATCAGCTCTGCGTGCAGCCGCTCTTACGAAAGTGGCTCGAGCAAAGTAGGCTTGCTTTGGCCAACTTGAAATTCTGCCTTAACAGTGGAAGACGACCCAATCACTGCCGTACTTGTTCGCGGCCCCGAACGCGGAGCAATACCTCGTGTTGAAACTGGTGCTCAAACTCAGCTCACACGTTTTTTGGGTCCAACAAGCACGCAGTACGAGTAACAACGCTCGCCGAAAGCTCTCTCGTGTGGCTCATCAAGGTGACGGCTCATCAAGGTGACGTCACCTGAGCAGACATGACCGATTGCTCTTCTCCACTGTTATGCTTCCCTGAGCACGCGCGGGACGTTTCCACAGTGCGCTTTAACTTAATGATTTCGCCAGTGTTTAGCCAAAATCGAAAAATAATTCCCCAGACGTGATCAACAACGAGTCTACTTCAAACTCTAGAAAGCTAACAAATTCGAAAATAGCTTCAGTATCCCTTTAAACCGGATATAAAGATGAGATGAGCGCAGAGGAAATCAGAGTGCAGGCTAACTGAGTAATACTTGTTGGGGGGCTAGTTGGTGAATATTTGCAGAAAATGGTTGTAGCGCCGACACAGACAACACACAGAAAGCTGTCCCGTCTAGCTTTCTGTGTGTTGTCTGTTTCGGCGCTACAACCATTTTCTGGAAAGTGGAGGCTAGTCGGGGAGGCATTCGTGGCTGGGGGCTTGTGAGAGCATGTATTATACCCCTGTCAAGCGCAGAAGTTAAGAGCACTTACCGGAAGTGCACTTCGGCATACCGAGTGGCACTTTGGGCTACGCTATGCTAAAAGGGAAAACAAAGTGCAATCTAGTAAAAAGAGAATGGCGACAGACAATGAGCGGAATTTCTGAAGAGGTCGATGGAAAAGAAAAATTACTCAGGATAATTGACTGCTTAACGTGACAGCGCAAATAAAATGAAGTTCAACAGTTTTTAACGATGAAAAAAAATAGAAATGAAGAATAGCCAAGGCCAGCCGAGACTGTCCAGAATTTCGGCAACAAACAAGATGGCGGCGGGCGGCTGTGATGCATCTGATCTCGTTCCTTTGTTTTGTTGCTCCGCTTGTAGCTATAAGGAAGATATTTTTTCTAAAAACAGTGTTATAGGATGTAAAATAAACTTGTAAGTACTTCTAATGCACACTCTTCGTAAGTGCATCTTTGTTTTGCGCGCTTCACAGGGGTATTACCTGAGAGGTGCGAAGTTCCTCTGTAACTGTTCTGAGCTGTCTGATAGCTGGTAAAGAGTCTATGTAAATACGGGCTTGTCTTATAAACACCAAGTTATTTACAGCCTCCATAGAATCACGAACAGTGGAGAGCTACACCATAAATGGGTCCGGCTGATGAGAAACATATTCCAGATGTGTGATTAAGTCAATGTGCGTCGGGCTAAGAGTAGCCGCTCGACTGCGATTGTCTATGACGACTACAGAAAAGCCCGGCACATACTGAGTTAACTTTGTGGGCACTGTCTGTGCATACCGTTTCAACTTATTTCAATTTTCCTAGGTTTATATACCCAGTTTTAATCACTTCTAGTTTTATTTTTCTCCAGACTCGTCATTCCGAAGAGTCAACCCGTTACAAAGGGTATGACTATCAGATCGTCATCAGCAACAGCGCTCAATACTTGCAAGTCAGCCACTAACCTTGAGTTAAATTCCTATGATCACGTGACCCATGGACTTCAACCATGAGATGTGTAAAACTGAGGGACAATAATCACCTGCCCCCGCATATGAGTCAACGCTTAACTTTCACCTCGACCAGGGCAGCACGGAACTGAAGCCCTAATAAGTGGCATGAGGGGTGCACTTCCCTAGAGGTGCACAGCCAATCCATAAATTGACCCAATAGCCGCCCCTAACACACTACAATAACACCATGCTGTTCATTCAGTACAAACACACACTAAAGACGAGGCGGCGAACTAGCCAACTAACTCAGCCTATTTTTAACACTTGTGCAAAGTCTTACGTGAAACACCCTGTATATTCTTGTTACAGTGATCACCAATTGGAATTTTTCACAAGGTCCTAGCCCCTCTGTGAAAATACGGCCAGGGACACCGCCCTAGCCACGGACTAATTGATTGCCAGCAACACTAGGGAAGCCGAATTCATCCTACCACGTCCACGACACTGCACCCGTTCTTTTTCCAGAGTAGATTTTCAACTGTTAAAAGGGGCACCGCGATGATTTTCTCAATACCGGTTAACATCGTTAAATAGATTCATCATGCGTTCCAGAGGGCAGGGCAAACATAATTATTGAAATCGGAGCATGAAAAATAAAGATATTCAACTCTGAAAATTCGAAATGAAAAGTTCAGACGAAAATACATTTCACTCGCCCATTTCACTCACCCAATACTAAGATTGGGCGCTACCAATCAGAACCGCGCCTAACACGCACGCAGCGGAAGCGTGCTTTGTCGGGGATGTAGACAGCCGGAAAATTTTGTCGGCGACTCCCCTAGTCAGGGCAGGGGTGAGAACAACAAAGGAAGCTCCCCGATGTTTCTTTAGTGGGACTTGAAGGCTGTCGGCCGTAACCCCCCTCCGCCCCAAACTCGAATTCCATCTCCTGTCCGGCCTTCTCTTCACAATTTTTGGCGAGGTGTGTAGACGGGCTTTTTTTTTTCGCTGCCGTCTTGGTGTGGTTTGAGCCAGGGTTGCCAGTTCCGCTTAATATAAGCGAATTTGGGCTTCTTTTTTCACCGGGTCGCTTGTAAATTTTTACAGCCGCTTGTCGCGTTTTTTGGGGTTTACTTGCACTCTTCCTGGAAATATTGTTATTTTAATGCCCATCACGCGCGTTTGTCGTTAAATATACGCGGTAGTAGCAGGAGTCACAAAGTACGAAACAGTCCCTCTCCATTCATCAATAATTTGACTCCTTGCTAGCACTCGTCGTTGTCTATGTCGTAGTGTCTTGCCGGTGTTCTTTGTGCAAATTGGCTTCGAAGTGCCCGAACTATGGCAAACGAGTTTTGAGGTGTTTGCTGCCGGGACTTTCAACCGACATTAAAAATGTTGCAGGTATTCAACTCTAAAAGCATGTATAGTTCCGATGTGGATGCGGAGGATTTTCCTGATGGGTCGAACACTACCGACAATGAATGTGTGGAGTTGAGCCGTGAAATTGAACATACGTTGGAAGGAGTTAACAAGAACTTCATTCATACCGTGGGGACAATGTTAAAAAGTACATGAGTGTTTTCGATCATTCTTGTGGATATCGTCGCTGTTCAAAATAAAGTAATTTGATCACCTTCCCCTCGTATTTCTGCGATTTTTGGATACTATAATTAAACGATTTTCAAGAGTGAGAAAGTTTGTTATCGTCCGCTTCTTTTGGGCTTCTTAGCAAAAGTCGCGCCGCTTTTTTTGGGCTTGTTTTGGGGTGGTTATTTGCTTATTTGCTCGGCGGCATCTGGCAACTCTGGTTTGAGCCTACGTTTCTTGAACAGCGCTGGCCGCCAGGAAGGTTTGAAGCGGAATGAAAAGTGTCGCCCCTAGCCACATTCTTGTTAGTTTTCGTTCGCTTTCTCTGCTTATTTCCAGTTTTTGTGGCACGCGAAAATATTTCAGTAGTCAGACATAATATTTTGGATCCATTTCGCAAGTATAAAGGAACAATATGCAAACTGGACGCCCAACCAATGAGAAAGGCAGAGCCCAAAGTGGCTGCCATCTCATTTCCGCTGCCGTCAATGGCCGCTGCGTTGCGACACCATCGGCTCGAAACAAGCATTTCTGGCGAAGGTTAAAATATCATATATTACGATTTCGGCGACCCCATTGCGCGTCCAGGGCTCACAATGTCCCTTGCTCTGCATACAAAGAATAAAGACCTCATGCTTTATCTACATCGCAGGACACCTTTAAGTAGTTCTGGCAGCAGTCAGCCTTAATGAGGGAAAATGGGACAAAAAATAGAGGAGAATCAAGGTGGGAAGGAATGAGAAACGAGGGGCACGTTTAGCCAATGGAGATTATTGTGTAATAACTGTTTCCAACAAGAATTTTAGGGGAGTGTTAATGCACACGAGAGTTCACACGAAATGAAGCTGGCCCTTACTTTTGCTTCAGTGCGAGTAATCGCAGCACCACGCGAACGTTTCTAAAACCAGGCATCTAGCACACCAGGCCTCATCACAGAACACAAACACTACCCCAAAGCTTACATAAGCGGAGCAACGTATAAGCACCTGCCCCGATATATTGAATATCATACCATGGCCAAAATAAGGCTGGTGCGGGCAACAGTAGTCTGTGGGCCAACGATGAGGTTCATTTAGTCTCTTTTAATGCTCAAATATTTGCGCACTACAATGAGAATGTAAACAAAAAAAACTGACTAACAATGCACACGTATTGTTTTCTCCATGGTGGAATAAACGAGTATTCACACACTAGCACGACAGCTATGCCTCGCCCATTTATTTGTGTGCCCCTGACCTTTTCATGCATTGCAGTGCGAAACCAACTATCGTCTCCTGACCTTGCTTTCGACCGGAGCGCCAAGACTTACCCCTCCACTATCGTCTTCGCTGTGCAGCGTTGTACTGCCTCTTTTCCCGGTCGTGTACGTACTCCGGAACGGCGTCATCAGCCAGGGCGCGAACACTACGCCGGCGCAAAGACCACTGCCGATGCGAAGGGACGCGCTACTGTGCGCCAGCATCCGCGATCCGTCAGCGCCGCCGAGCCACCGTGAGACGACATCGATGATGCGGCAGTGGCTGTCAGCCACCATCTGCACGTTTCTCGAACGATAGAAGCGGCGGATGACGTTGGCTTCTTCATGCAGTTCGGGAGCGTTATCCCCGTAAGCGTGCCGTCGTTAGCGCTCTCGACACGCGGAAACCAGGCGACAGCGTAAAAGCCACCCTTGACTTCCAGCAGCTCGCTAGGCGACGTCTAGGTAGGAAGAAAACAAGGGTGGCCATCTTGAGTTACACTCTGATGTCATACTCGTGACTTCACGCACTCGCACGAAAACATACCAAAGGAGACGCATGCACGGGCTGTTTCATGCTTAAAGGCAAACGGAGCGCGTGACCACGGCGCTTCGAGAACCGCTGCCGCCGACAGACGGCGAAAAGGAGCAGCATTCGCTAGAGTTACTGTATATGTACTATGCTAAGGTAGCAGAGTTGCGCGTCTGTTTTCCCTCGCCGCTCCGAACGCCATTCGCCGAGAGGCGATCACATGATTTTCGTGACGTCGTCTGTTCCACACTCCGCGGAGAAGCTGACCTCCCAGGTGCAGCGCCGAGCGAACCCTTGTCAGCTCGACGCGACATGTGAGCCCGCGCTGTCGGCTACATTCATTTGTTTTCTGTGCACACCTGTGGCGTCAGGTTTGGTGTTCTGAAGCGGCAGTGACGGGCGCAGTCGTCAGCTATGACTGGGTGCAGTGCGCCAAACTGCAGCAACCGCACGGGAAACGGCAAAGCGTTTTACGCAGTGCCATGTGGAAGGTCGGCGGCCGAAGTGCGTCGGCGCCTCAAGTGGCTCTTGAGAATGAACCTCTGCTGTTTGCGGCTGTGAAAGGCTTACAGTATTGATAAATAAATAAAAATTTCTAACATGTTCCAAGATCTACCAGTGCCACCACAACCAACATTTGCCTTTTTCGACAGCAAAATCAGAATTGCATTGGTAAAAACATTTTTCATGTGTCGACATTTGTTTACCTTGAACAAATCACTAGTTTTTTTTTCTAACTTACACACATTATCAAATAAGGAACAGGCAACGAAAATCTTGTTTGTCTATATCTTTCACGTAGTGTCCTTTTAAGGATACTAGTTTGAGCCTATACCTGTCCCTCGAAGCAGTATTTGTAGCATATCACTGCATTAAAATTGTACAGAATTTACAGTCTGCATCTGAAACTTTTTGGCCCTTCACTAGGGCAGGCTCTGCTTACTCTACTGCTCCTTCGAGCCTTCTGTAGTGATGGTTCGAGGTGAAATATAAGGGGCAATGAATGTTCAAGAAGCAAATTCCATGCAAAGTTTTGCTACATTTCGATGCCAGTCTCACCTGCATAAACATTGAATTTGTTTATGCAGCCGCTGCGGTGGCTTAGCGGTTATAGCTCTCGGCTGCTGACCCGGATGACTAGGGTTCAAACCCGGCCGCGGCGGTCGAATTTCGATGGAGCCGAATTTCTAGAGGCCATGTACTGTTCCCTGTCATAGCCTCAGTCGTTTTTGGCAGTTAAAACCCCCTAAACCATTTGTCTGCCTATGCTATAAAGTATTGCTCTTAGTAAAAATACCCTTAAGAACCATCTGACAAGGATTAAGCGAGAGATGTGAGGATAGGATAGCCAAAAATCGCATGTAAACAAGTTTCGCAAATCTTGATGCCGCGAATAATTTCAGCCAGAAGACAGCAAATCAGCTTATAACTTCGGCTTTAAAACAATCCAGGAGTTGCGAAATGTTTTGACACGGCGACCTAAGCCGAATCTGCGAAGGAGTACAAAAATGCAAAGCGGAACATTAAATTACTTTTTCCGTGCAATAAGGATGAAGCAGGCAGGAAAACCTACCACAGTAATCAACAACTATTGTAATTTAGTAACTGAGGTGAAACGATAGTGCTTTTCGATAAAAAATGAGGAAAGTTAAATAATATGTACGTGTAAGAGTACTTTCAAGGTCCTTTAAAGATCCGGCCTATCACTGCATTTAGCAACGGGGTACGTACATTTTGTGAAATGTGTTGGGCAAGCAATTGAGTGTTAATTTTTTCGTTGTGTCAGACTTGCCTCGTTCAATGCATTGCCGTTGCTTTAGTCTGCTTGCCTATAAAAAGTTGCACAATTATTTTAATGTGGTTCTAAGAGATGCGTTTTCGTATTTTCAGGGCATAACACGAACAGAACACGCGGCAGTGCTAGTTGTGAAAAAAAGTAATTCATCGCTATACTCTTTTTGTTCTCAAGACATGCACGCAGGAAGACAGGATGGTACAGACGCTGTCTCATCTGGAACAGAACTGCTTGTTCTTCTGAAATTACTGGTTCCAGAAAGAAAAAAAAATCGCAGGCCGTTTCCAGTCTTTTTTCGTCAGTTTGTCATGATTACGATTTGCTGTTAACCTTTGGCGATTTTTTTTTCGTGCTCTATGCACACCCTCGGCAAATCACAGATTAGTTTTCAGCGTTACGTTTAGAAACTTGCCATCAAGTCAATCTATTTAAAGGAGAAAAAAAAGCCCAAGCGCCCTACACAGCGAGCTACGCAGCCCCTGTACGTACGAGAAGTGGCTTTCCCGCACAGCTTGGAACATGATGGCGGACCTTCGCGCAACTCTGCTCCCTGCGGGAGCATATACAGGAACTCTAGCATTCGCAAGTTCCGTAGACGCTGCCGCCACCGCGCGGCCGACGAGCGAAGCAGTCGAGTGGTGGTGGCTGCCGGCAGCGCGAGGCAGCTCGCGACTGCGTGTCCATTTTAACCACGCTGTTTGTGCGTCGCTTGGGTTGGAAAGAAAGTCTGGAAGCAAGCGAATGTGCGGTGTGCCACAGTGCACAAATAGAGCTGTTAGTAATCAGATTAGTGTGCACTCATTGCCTAGTGACGAACGATTGAAAAAGGAATGGGTTGTAAAACTCCGGATCGGAAAGCTGCAGCGTGCATTTCGTCGGCTACAATTTCTTCTGGAGCCGTACATGTAATATACTTCTTTTTGTTAATGTCTTCCGTCCAATGCATATATGTCTGCTAGCGAGATTCGATTTGTGTGCGAGTGGTGCACGTACGGTTTGTCACACACGACGTGCCGGCAAGCGTGCAATATTTATGTGCGGAAACGACCCAGCCGAACTGTGTGTACATGCTACTGACAGCGCATAACTATTTCTGCGTATTCCTTGTAACAAATGGTACAACAGGCAATTCTGGCGGCAGCAGACTTACTAGGGTGAAATTTTCCCGGCAGTTGCCTCCTATTAGCTCCTTATTACTTCAGGGCAATTTATCAATTTGGTTTTCTTTCATGGCTTGTAATTGCCCTACACTACTCTAGTGGCAAGTTCGAAAGTGGTGATTGTTCGAGTTCGGGTGCTGTGTAGAGCGCCTGGATTTTATTTGGGAGTTGCAGTTGATCAGCTGTTCAGTGTGCCATGAGAATAATTCTTGTGTCACTTGGTTTGGTTTGGTTTGGTTTATGGTGTTTAACGTCCCAAAGCGACTAAGGCTATGAGAGACGCCGTAGTGGAGGGCTCCGGAAATTTCGACCACGTGGGGTTCTTTAACGTGCACTGACATCGCACAGTACAAGGGCCTCTAGAATTTCTCCTCCAAAGAAATTCTAGCCGCGGCGGCCGGGATCGAACCCGCGTCTTTTGGGTCAGCAGCCGAGCACCATAACCGCTGAGCCACCGCGGCGGCTCCTGTGTCACTTCTGTCACTTTTCTCGGCTATGAGGCAATTCGGAGTTCTCTCACGCATTTCGGCGCAACAGAAAGCGCAAGTAGTGACAGGTAATTTTTTTCTAACTGCGAAGAAGACCCGGAGCGGCCCGTGTGAAAGTCCAGTCTCTAATCGGAAAGCCGCGCTACTATCCTGCTTCCAATTACGAGCTTCCCTAGTATTAAGGGGATTCAGGAGAAGCATAAGCAGTGAAAAACAAAACGGCTCATCATTTCGCCAACAGCAGCCAGTCTGAAGTGAATGCCACAGCGGGCACTTTATCGCCTGCCGGCAAAATGCGCGCTGCCAGTAATGCTCGCTATTTCTTTTCCTGCTATTTTTGGTAGTCGACAGTTTTTGATACATTTTGTGTAACCTAACAGAATCAACTATGCGAGAGTGTTTGAGAAGTTTCAAACTACTCACACATGTCGATAGTATCACAATTGAACAATGTCTTCACCAAATGTCTTGAGCACTTCTTCACCTCCGATTAGGCACCTAATTCTTTTTTCGCGCTATCCTATATGTTCCAGTATATCCCCAAACGTTACGGCCTGCGAGAACGGCAAAGGCATTTTCCGCAGGCGCCTTTGCTCGAAGGCAAGCCACGTCGAAAAAGAATGTACGCATCCCGTCTCGACTAGCTTGACCACCACTAAGGCAGCCATATTGAATGGATCGTCGCGCCACCTATATATAGGTCGCGGAACTCTATCTGGCTGTCAGCGGCAGCGCTTCGCGGAGCGGAGCGGGCACGCGCTTCCAGCTTTCCTCAAAGTGTTCAAACAGTTTGTACATGTGTTAATCTCACGCTAACCATCAGAAAGAAACGAGTGGCGTCTATTAGGGAGAACGAAATAGGAAACTGCGCGCAAGCCTAGCAACACTACTCACGGCGAGCGATACCTTCAGGCCACATGCGACCTATTCACTTGCAGTGCGGTACATGCAAAACAAGTACGTGCAAACAAAGCGCGCTAGAACGCGCGTATAGCGAAGGGAATTAAGCGGCGACAAAACCATAAAACCAGCGATGAAAAGACGCAGGTTAAGTGGCTTACCGGATCCAATCACTGCTGCGACGTACGCAGACGAGAGCAACACGGAGCAGCGTGCGGCTTATCGCCGATTCGTGTGCTCCGATCGTATCTCCGGCTGTCGCCGTAGAACAGCCCGAGGCAAAAAAATAGCAGAGCTAGCATGACTAGCAGCCAGGTGCTGCGAACGCATATCTGGCGACTCGGGTGCTCGATCTCGGTGCGAAGTAGCTCGGCGAGATAAGCTATGCCGCCCTGTCCTAAGTGAGTGCAAAGGCCGCTACAGCTGCTCCTCACTGAACATGTTGAGAGGATTCATCGTTCATTATTACAGCGCAAAGACGGCACAGAACAAGAAGGGGACACAACAGCGCTGTTGTGTCCCTTTCTTGTTCTGTGCCGTCTTTGCGCTGTAATAATGAATGTAGGTAACCAACTCGCCCAAAATGTTGTATTAAGGATTCATCGTGTCGCGAATTACGCGTTCACGGCGCAACCGGTGCTCGGCCAGCATATTGACCTGATCCAAACGCAGGCGGGGCAGCCGTGTTGGACAACAATGAACAGGATTTGGGTAAAAATACCCATAGTAACCTTGGTGCCAGCATTATTCAAGTGTTTTTTCTGCCTTGTTTAACTCTAGTTTTTTTTTTCTTGTGCAAGCGATTCATTGGCTAGGGAAGATTCTAAAGCGTGGCCCGCATGGAGCGTTTTCCCGGGCGATTCGTCGGCGTCGACGGCACCGGAGCATTTTTTTGCCGCCGGAGAGGACGTTTTTGCCAAATCGTCGGGTTCTGTCGAAACAGAAAAAAAACGTCGACGCCGGGAGAGGGCAGCGGCAGAGGGCCAATGAGAGCCAGAGCGGGCGTCACGTGACTCTGGACGGAGCCACGCCGGCCGAGAGAGACGCGCTCGCGAGCTCTCTCTGGTACTGGTACTGCAGCTTGACCACCAAAACTGCGTCGTGCTTCCCGGAAAGACGGGGGTTTGGCACTCCGAGGGTACCGAGTTCTAGTTCACTATACACCATTTTACGAGGAGCGGGCAGGAGAGGGAGAAATACTCTCAAACAGGCGCGCTGCGCGACACCCCACTGTTGCCGTCCTCCCCTGGGCTGATAATCCGGCGCGGGGAGCAACGTCCGCGGCTGCTTAGCTACCGGTCAAGCGCGTGTTTGCGTCTGTACAACAAAAGCAGCAATGTTGTACGGAACACCAACGTCTTCTAGACATCATTGTTTTATTGTCGGATGAGGAAATAGTCGACGAAAGTAGAAAAAAACAAACGCCGCCAGTATGTACGCGCACCATGTTATGCGAAGGTCTCAGCACGTCTGCGGTGTCCATTTCTTCACCGCTTTTCCGCCGGTCCCGAGTTGCATTGGCAGTGGGCGTAGTTGTGGAACAAAAAATACCTGCGCCAACAAAAAGCTTAAACGTTAGTGCACTTTGTGAACGAAATGCAGACAGAAACAAACCCACTGCCTGTGCCTGTCGGGCTCGGAACGAAGCGCAGCGCCTGGGTTACCGAACTATAATCTGTGCATAATTTTAAGAGATCAAGTATTTGGACGGCCTTGGCAGAGTTCTTTTAATTCAGCAGTACACTATGTGAGGACTTCACAAATTTGGCCACAACTTCGTTTCGCCGCCCGACATGATCGTCAATATCGGGAGGGTGTGGGGACCGCCACCTGAAAAAAATAAACATGTCGTTAATGCAACAATACTAATTTAATTTACACAGCATGGCATGAATAGAAGCGGCGACATGAACTTTTACCCAACTGCAAATTGAGGAAAAATGCAGCCGTGGCAACGTAAGATGAAAAAATACATGCCATGCACAGGACGGTAAACTCTGCCATGCATTGTAATAAATTATTCGACTGAAATCGCATCGAATGCACTGTAAAAAAAAAATCCACACTGTGCATAACCGTGCCAGAGATACAACAACGCAGCGACTTGAGCAGTGCCCCGACCCGATTGAGATTGGAATTCTCAACACAGGTGCGGCGATTCGGCCTGTCAGTAATGGTAATAGCGTTTCATTAGCGTACCAACCTATTAGATCGTGTAATTGCACATTTTCTGGTATTTGTGCACCAGTGAGTACTGACGGCAGCGGAGAAGGCGAGAATGCGAGTTGATTTCAGTCCACTGGCTTGTATCGTTCGTAGTACGAACAGCCCTACTCAAGGGGCAGGAGGTGCCGAATTTCAATTTCATCGCGCGTATCACCGCAAACAAACATTCTAATCATCAGAAGTGAATTCATTTCGGTCATGTACCCGCTGTTTCCAAAATGTTTAGTTTGTAAACGGGGTACTCTGTCGCAAGCTCAGCACCTAAACCGTCACACTCGCCATGTCCAAGCAGGCAGCGAAAACGTTCAAGAAAAACTGCGCTCCACGAAAAACTAGATATTCATTGCTCTCCGCGATCTTGTGTTTCAACACATTTTGCTTTCGTTTTTCTAGCATGCAACACCGTGCCGCATTTGCTCTACAGGCAACCGGCGACAAAAAAGCACGCGTGAACTGCGAGCATGGCACTCACCGATGCTGATCGTTCGCTGCGTCGAGGAATGGTCGCTTGCTCCCAGTTTGTTATTGCAGGAGCTAATGGCATTGCACACACGAGGATGGACACGAGGCGAACCCCCACCAAAAATTTCTAGGCTTGGCAGGAATAAAACGGGCGAATGACACTTTCAGAGATCGCACGCTGCTTCGGCTGCAGCCCACCGGCTGCAAATTATCAGCCCACAATGGCGTCGGCGGTAGCCGGCGCTCGAGTAAAACAAACATGGCGGCGCCCAGGTATCGAAACTAATACGATACTCTCGAACCGGACGAGCCATGCGCATACTCCGGAACCCAGCGACCGGCCGCCATCTTTGCTGGACTGCCAAAACGCGTTCGCGCAGCGTTCGCGTGTACGTGGGTGTGTGTGTGTGCGGTGCTTTTCGATGAGCCAATATGTCTATTCCTGCCTCAACGAAGTACAAAACTTCATCAGGGCTTCACTGCGCCATTTATGGATGTGCAAATAACCAACGGAAAAGAAGCAGGCTGCTGACCACCGTTTGCGACGAGCACGGCGTACGTCGCGAGTTGTGCCGCTGTGGCTTATTCAGCCTGCATCGCTTTCCGCCGGGCACAAAAAACGCCGAGCTCCGCCACAAGTGGATTACTGCGGTTCATAGAAAGGACTATGTTCCCAGCGCAAATGCAAGAGTAAGTTGATTTTCGTTAAAATGCCGGTGCGACTGCCTCGTTGCCGCAGCCACCGCGCTTTGCTTACGAAGTCGCGGCACCTGGTAACTGCGTAATGGCATATGCAGATCTGCTCGGACCATTTTATCGACAAGCGGCCAACGGAGCTGAACCCTGTGCCTATGCTTCACCTCGGCTACGCTAAGAAGGTAAACGCTACGTTCAGTTTACACCAGCTTGCTGCGTGCGCACTGAGCAGCGCCGGCCTGCACTGTACAGTCGAGCGCGATTTGAAGGTTATCGCGCGAGCGTCGGCCGAGAACATGAACAGCGCCATGGCCCAGAATTCTCTGCCGAGGCGAGGGAGGTATCAGGCCAGCTTCCCTCACTCTTTTTGCTGTTCCTTCAGCAGCTGTCACTCCCTCCTCTGGGCTATCAGTTTTTTTTTTATTTTCTTTCCCACCAATTTTGTTATCGCCCGCAAGATCCGAGAGGTAACCAAGTCCACACTTTATCGCAACCAATGGAAAGCTTAGAATAGAGAGAAAGGGTGGTGATCTTGTCACGGGGGTGAAGCTTGTTGCACGGAACAGCGAACGAGGTAGAGGAGAGTGCGAAATCATGATTTTTCCTGTTCCAAAGTCGGCCGCTAGGTGCCTGGAGTGCTAGGCTGGTCGACGCTTGCGCGATAACCTTCAAATCGCGCTAGACTGTACGTAGCGCGGCGCGGCGATGCTCGCTTGAACAAATTTGATTTGTGGGATAAGGAATCCTGCTGCGCAACATGGTTTTTCTATCGTTTAACATAATAATGGTCGGAGTGATGACTCAGGCTAAGTTATTTCTATAAGGTTAGTTCTTTTGCTAGTTGCTACAATACTCAGATAGCCTACAAATGTAGAGCTTGCCAGAGCTCCATTTACATTAATCGCTGTACAAAAAATGACACGTACACACGTTGATAATAAGTGGTTTTGAAAGGCACAGCGAGGTTTTGCTATGTAGTGAATGTTGATGCGTTGGTGCACTGTACAGAGGAGTCACCTAATAATGTTACATCAGAGAAGTGCTTTACAAAACGTCGAGAACTTTCAAATGGTTATGCTGCATGAAAGAATCGCCAGTGTGGTAATTCTGAAAGGGAGCTAATTATGTTGTATAGAAGACAGCCGATGCAGAAGTGTGGAAATCGATATTGCTAATTAGAGAACAAAATTGGCTGAATGCTCTAACCATAATAGATATGAGCTAATGTGAACGGATATTTCTGTTTCAAAGAAGGAGTCTCAGATTTTTTTTGTCATTTTCAAATTGGAGTTATTTGTTTCAACAGTAAAGTTGCCTTAATGTGGGGAGGCTGCCATTTGATTAAAATGTATTCTAAATAAGGCTTCATAAGCAAATTCTACCTTTGATCTGGAAATTGCTTAAATGCCCAGTGGGACAAGGGACAGACAAACGGAACATAGCCACCATTGGATGCAGCGCTGGGTGCTAGAAGGAAGTTGTGTCTCACTGTTGTCACTATCTCATTTCTGTTATTGTGTTCAGTGTAACTGCAGGTAGAAGTGTCAGTATTTTAATGCTTTTAAGTTGATTTGTTACATAAGAAATAAACAATAAAGCCAAACTATATATGGGAATGATTCCAATAAATTAATGCATCCTTATTTGTGTAAATGTAAATATTGTTTGTTTCCGTCTTCTGTGTACATCTAAATTATGTCCTGCTGTTCTGAGTAAGATTTGAGATAAGAAAATTGTGTAACCTTTTATATTGTCAATACAGGTTGTCGAGGGAAGGCAGAAGCTGTTGAGGCAGGCAAGCTACCCTGTTAAGAGGCGACACCAGAAGGCCACTGAGCACAGCCCACAAGAGGAAAACAACAGTGAGACTGCACAAGTCATGGACTTGACATCAATTCATGTCCGCTGCAATTGTGGACGCAGTGTTTGCCTCCACCATCGCCAGATTTACAGAGCGACCTTGGCATGAGGCTGAAATTCACCTTATATGATTGTTATAGGAACCGGTCACAAAATCTTCTACGAAACGTAAGAGCGCGAGCGATACCCATACCCGCGGCCGCCTCGCGTGGTAGTCCAGTGCCGCCGTTTTGCCGCGCGCCCCATAGATGGCGCCACAGCTCTCTCAAAATGGTGGATTTCAATTTACCCGCCGTATTCTGGTCTATACATGATTTTAGTTTCGATACATGGGCGCCGCCATTTTTCCCGACCCCAGCGCCGTCTAGTGCCGACGCCATTTTGGACTGATAAACGCTGCCGTCGTTCTACCGTCGCTGCAGGTGTGTGAGATACTCGCGGAGCAACGAATTGCTTACTCATCGATATCCGCTCGCTGCACGCCTTTGGAGAATTCATTGATTGCATCTGCGTGGGTGATATGGCGCTAGCGACCGTAAGCGCCCGCAGCAATCGACAAGTAGCCGACGATCAGGCATCGACGGAGCCAACAATCAGCATCGGTAAGTGTTGTGCTCCCAGTTCACGTGTGTAGTTTTTGTAGCCGGATTTCTTAATAGTAAAAGTGACACGCCGTACGCTGAGAACGAAAGTGGCAAATGCGATCCAAGAGCTAGGTTTCAGAAACCGAAAACATCATTTAAAATGGACTAAATTCGTTCGTAAACTGACGCTCGAGCGACTACAGCGAGCAACGTGAGCGAGCCGAAACTGCTGCCACTCATTGCTATGTCGGCGTTTGCTGTTGTACGCGCGTTGAAACGGATGAAATTCAGTCGCTTCTGCTGCTTGCGTCTTGAGTGCTCCCGCTACGAGCCAATTTATTGAGAGTAGGCCGCCGCGGTGGCTCGGTGTAACGCTATGGTGCTCGGATGCAGACCTGAAAGACTCGGACTCGATCCCGGCCGCGGCGGTCGAATTTCGATGGATGCGAAATTCTAGAGGCTCGTGTACTGTGTGATGTCAGTGCACGTTATAGAACCCCAGGTGGTCGAACTTTCCGGAGCCCTTCACTACGGCGTCGCTCATAGCCCGAGTCGTTTTGAGACGTTAATTTTATTGAAAACTACTTGCCTTCTCAGCTACTGCGCCGTTGCCAGCACCAATCGTTTGAAGACCAATGGAGTTTGAATTAACTAAAATAAGAGGTTGATTGATACGCCAAAGGTATGTTATTACAACGTAAAAAGGAAACCAAGCTGCTGAGTCAGTGTTGCGCTTTAGAATCTAAGGCAGATGCACTGCTGGAGTCGTAACATTTGCTATGTATAGTGTGCGCATTGTAGCTGATCAAGCTGTTTATGTTGCATTTGATGTGCCGAAAACGAAATCATGTATACCATGTATGGCAGACAGCAGGGCTAGTTGTTGCATGTGCTGAATGTGAAGGGCCCTGAAGAAACAAGCCAGAAGACTCATAGCTTGCATGCATGCCGTACTGTGCATATTTTCCTATTTTTATGTTCTGTGAATGTCCCTTTTTATTGCAACAAACTGCGGGAAAAAATATAATGACCAAAGAAACGATGACACAGAGTGGACAAATGCTGGCCTGTGTCGTCGTTTCTTCGGTGTTTTTTTTCTCGCTCGTTGGTGTAATGGATTTTTAACAAGTCACCCTACTATTACTCCTTTTTCTTTCAGATGGCGGCACCTACGTGCACCCCATGCTGATGACTCAGTGGATAGACGACATGAAGCTCTGGCCAGATTTGTCAAGTCCACATATTGTGTGTTACTTACTGAAGACAAAAGCTTGTGACCTCGAGCAAGCTGAAGCATACAAGAGACACCTCTTGTAGCCATGTGGGTGCACTCCTATGGAAGGCGGAGATTGCTGTACAGCGCGGCCTGACAGGGAGCTCATGCACAGATGAGGCGGCAGCCTGGAACAGAGGCACCAAAAGGAATGTTTAGCCTGCCCTCATTGATGGCATTGGGTTCAAGCTTCAATGCACTGCCGAGCATCTTGACAGCACAAAAAAGCCAAGACCAACACGCAAGATAAAACATTTTGGCAGCAGAGAGGATCTCTTAGAGTATGTAGACAAGTCTCCTTTCCGGGACGTGTTCAACATACCTGGTAGGTACCCAGGTGGAGCATTCTGCTGAGCTGGCCCATTGTCGCCTCAAAAAACTGAAATGTTAGCTTGTGTTAATAGAGTTGCATGCTGATACCCACTGACACAACTTGATGTGAAGTATGGTTCAGTACGGAATTACACGTGATAATAACATCTTGAATACATAATCAAGCAATGTAGATGTTCAGGTAACATAGTTTTATTGTGTCATGCAGGCACCCTCCTTGAAGCTACATTACATGCTACAAGGAGGAAGATGGACGACCAGCGGGCCATTCAGATAAATGGAGACACCCTGTCTCAGGAGATTGCACGTCCAGCAGAAAAGGTAAAACAACAGTAATTTACAGGCTTTTACTTGAGCTGTGTCTGGCCCATGTGGGAAAAAGGATGTGAGGGAAATTCAGTTTAGTTTTAGCTGTCAAAAAAGTAGGGGCATAACAATACTGAAAAAGAGTTGTAAAGTGCATTATTGCCAATAGTTCGAGAGAGTTACAGTGCACAGGTAAGCTTGCTTCATATTTTGCGATGTGGTGATTAACAAGTTGACTCAGTCATGCTAAATGACTAGCTGCAAAGTAGTTGCCAATACTGCAGTGGCTGCAGAAAATTTCTAGCTTCTGTGAACATTGCCTGTGTTTCTTGCTGGAAAGTTGCAAAACATGCTACAGGTGGTTAGCAGCAGCACGAAATGTAGCAACCACTTCTGAGCCGAGTTTAGCTTAGCTGCTTCTTAGCAAAGCCACACAGGCGCTCTTTATTTTGAACAAGTGATTGAGAAGCAACCTCAGTATTTGTGTTCCTTTCTGTAATTTCTTGCACGTTTAAAACTGTTTTCTTCCCTTTCACACTGAGGTTTATTCAAGGTGATTTGTTTGTCTGTTTAGGTTGCCCTAGCATCAGCCTATGCTGGGACTGTAGAAGATTTGCCGGAGCGCCAGTTTCAGAATTTGAAATAACCCTGGGAAGACCTCTTTGTCACCTCAACCTGGCTGACATGATCAAAGCCGGAAAAGAAAATCAGCCAGAAGTGCTTTCAAAGCTAAAAATCACAATGGCCACCTCCTTGAATATTGAAGCAGCTACAAAAAAACAAAGAGAATGCACTGCCTGGTCTCTTCATGGTAAAGGCAGAATAACTGCTTCTATATTCAAGGACGTGTGCCGCTCAAAGCAGCTTAATTGTTCATCATTACTGGCTAAAATATTCAATACTACAACAATTTACAGTCCGGCCATCCGGTATGGCATAGAGTTTGAAGAGCTGGCAAAGGCTCGTGCACTTGCTGCCTTTAAAACACAGCACATAAATGGCAGGCTAGATGACTGCGGCTTGATGATACTGCCGAAATATCCGTATCTTGGCTGCAGTCCAGATGGGTCATTTCATTGTGACTGCCATCCTCCAGCGCTGCTCGAGGTCAAGTGTCTGTACACACTCCGTGATGTGCAGCCAGATGATTTGGTGAGAGCAGGGCAAGCAAAGCCTTGGATGCCACAGGCTCATTGAAGGTTACGCACAAGTACTACTACCAGGTTCAAGCACAACTGCACTTGAACCTGGTGGGCAGCACTATGTGCTACCTGTACTTGCACGTAGACAAGGGAGGGATGATGATTACAGTAGAGAAGGAAGAGGCCTTTATGGACACTCACGTAAATGCCCTAGAACGTTTCTTCAAAAAAATAGTGCTGCCTAGGCTGTGATTGGAGCTTGGCTAGTTATGCAGCACATGGTGATGGCAGTAGGGAATTGCCAGTCTACAAGTAAACAATTTAAGGTATCTTGCATATGATGTGCTTGGTCATGTATTCTCGCACCTCAAAGTTGAATGTTTTGCTTTGAATACAAGTCAGACAACTGCAATATATCTGCTGTAGTTAAGCGTTTATTCTTCACACTTCTTTTTGATTAGAGGACCTTTCAAGTTGCATAGCCCAGCACATACAAAAACAATTCTGTTTATATGTTTTCGGACTTAATCGCCAGTGCGTGCTTGAAGATCCTATAAGTCTTTATACGATTTATGGCCTTTTCAACATGTATTCGGACTGATGCGATTCTCCTAGTCATTGTGACATCTTCTTCTGACAGTTGAGTCTTTCCTAAAAGTGAAAAGAATGTTTTTGAGTACTCTAGAACAAGAACAGCCATGCTGTACTGTAGTGAAAAACGCTCACCTCTGGTGAAGGCTGGTGTATTCATATTTATGCCTTGTGCTGCCAGGTGAGGTTCTAGCTTGAAGCCTCTGTCTGCCAGAATGTTATCACCTGGAAGAAGGTAGTCCTCTATGCCGCATGTTCTAACGATGTACTTGTCCGAGGCCCTGCCACCATACACATCGGACGCGTACATTATTAGGCCGTTGGGAGCTATCACTGTAAGAAATTTTACAGTATTTGACCCCTTGTAAGGACTGTAGCTTTGTGCTCTTGCGAGAAGCTTTTTAGGTCTTTGCGATTGAGCCTCAGTGCAATCGAAGATGCACGTTGTTCGACCGTGGCCACTCTTCACGAAGCTTTGCGGCATGCTGTCATACACAGCTGTCCGTGGCAACCAAACGACAACGTCCTCCATTATTTTTTCCAGGTTGCAAAGCCTATTTGCAAATATTTTAGATACGCTTGCTACTGATACCTCGAACCTTCTTGCAAGGTCTGCGCAGAGGAGGCCGAGTCTGAGCCTCATTAGAGTCAGGAGCAGTTGTTCTTCGAGGCTTAAAACCCTTGATACTTCTGCTTCCATTTGTTTTAGCTTCGAAACGAGGCTGCTAAAAACTTGAACAGGGATCCCTGTGTAAAAAAGTATGTCTTGTGGCGTGAGGTACTGGGAGTGAGTAAATCGCAATGCAGAAGTGTTTGAGTGATGTGTGACTGCGTATGTGTGATCTGTTGGTGTCTGCTCCCACTGTGTGTAGCTCTCCTTTGTCTCGACCTGCAATGAAAAACATTAAGTCAAAATCACATTCTGAAAGCCATTTTTCCAAAAAAGCAGTACCTTCTTTCTATGGGGAATTAACATATCATTTTCTTGGTCAACCACCTGCTTTCAGAGAAGCAAAATAATAAAATACAGTGTGATGCCTCCTGAATGCGGGGAAGTTCAATAAATATACGTGTATGCACACTCACGTCATCTTCATATGAAGGCAGCATGCCAGCAGAAGCATCATCAACCTTTTATTGGAGAAAAGCAACAGCCAGCTTTCTTTCATCTGCAAGCAGCTAAGAAAAAAATGTGAGCTTACATTCAGTTCACTGCTTAGAAGTGTGCCGCTCGAAACATTTTGATGAAAAGGAAGAACCTCCTAAAGAAAAAGCAAAACAGTGAATCCAGGCTTCTAATTTGCAGTATGCTGGCAGGCCCAGTGTTTGTAAGGACACTTACATCCAATGCATTTCTAACAGGCAGGCCAAGGCTGGCATTTTCAGTGCATAACGCAGCAACCTGTCAGCCAAGATAAACAAAACTTGACAGTGGACTTAGCTTAAGGCTTTCATCAGTGCATACTTACGTGTGGCTCACTGTTCGTACAGATAGTACTCGAGGCACTTAGTGTTTCAGTCACCTGGGAAGAAATAGCACACAACTTGACAAACTTTTAAAGGCATATGATCACACACATTTCCATTGCAGATAAAAGCAGGACTGCAAGAATCTCCCATGCAAAATTCAGCCTGCCGAAACACGTACAGCGCAGTTTTGAGCTTGACTAGACACTGTAGTGTATCAAGGTTATTGAGCAGCATGCATGCTTACGTTTTGTTCAGATATTGAGTGCAAATGTGCTGCAGTGTCCTCGCTGTTGGAGGACATCTGTAAAAGGGCAATACAACAAGAGTGAGATAGCATAATATGGTTGCATGTGAATACAACAAGCACACCCTGCACTTGCACATACATTACTACTGGAGGCCACGCCAGATGTCGGGTGCTCAGTGCCAGCAGCTTCCTGAAAATAAAAATTGGGTATGAGGGAAAGATAGGCACAGTAACTACCTTAATCTTGGTTGGCACCTGGACCGTGCTGAGAAAGGAGTGAAAGAAGGGAGAGAGGAACAGCTTGCTAACTTACAAAAGGCAAGAACAATGAGCTTGCTTTATGACGATGTAGCATGGCAGCAAGCTAGAATGCAGTACACGTATGTAAAAATCACCAAAATTAGAGTGTTAATGCTTGCGTGCAAAGAGCGGGAGGCTTTGGTGTGATTTATGTGACCAAGCTTTATTAACTCAAGATGTTTATCTAGGTAACACAGCCCAATCTGCAACAAGGATATCTGTCCTATCTTTTTCTCCATGTTTTGCACTCTAGATACAATTCTTTACACGGCCGTTGCAGTGGCTGAGTAGTTATGGTGCTCGGATACTGACCCGAAAGGGATGGGTTCAATCCTGGCCTCGGAGGTCGCATTTCGATGGAGGCGAAATGCTGGAGGTGTGTGTACAGTGCGATGCTGGCGTACATTAAAGAACCACAGGTGGTCGAAGTTATCCAGAGAACTCCGCTATAGCGTCCCTCATAGCCTGAGCCGTTCTGCAACACTAAACACCATAAAACCAAACAATTCTTCCATTATGTGGAGGCGTTTGCTGCGCTGTGTCGCATGCTTTATTTTGAGCATCACTGGTCATGTGTTGTTTCTGAAATGGAAATAAACTCATTTGAGTCACAAAGTTTTCATCTACATGCTTCATATGCTGACCTTCCGTTTCGCTGCTGGCGGATCATCGCGCATCATCGCGCATTAGACGCCTGCGTCCGTGGATCACCTAAAAACACAAGAAAATATTGTCATAAGCGATCCATAAAAGGCAAGCTTTCAGTCAACAGGCATTGGCAAAGTCAAGCAGTCACGGGCATGCATTAGTGCAAAAGCCCTCTCAATAACAACCAAAGAAAAATTTACTGTGTACCATCAAAATACATATCCCCTAAGGGATCACACAAACAGAACTAAACAATGCTGAGCCATCTACAACAATGGTACAGCAGTGCAGGGGGGGGGGGGGGGGGGCTACTTGTGCTTCCCCTGCAACATTAGCACCAAGTAAAGGCATCCTTCTGGGCCCTTTAAATAAATCCTGGGGGGGGGGGGGGGCAAAATGAAGGGGCGGGGGTACATATGACAGGCGAGATGGGTTTTCTCTGAACCCGTTTGAAAACTAGGGCGCGGTCTCACACACTTCACTCCAAGATAAATTTGCTGGGGGGGCCTAGCACGAGCGGCATCTCGAGCCTACCCTCCCTCACAACACAGAAGTGCGTGTGCCAGAGTCGCAGGAACCGCGCCTAGCCATCTGTTTGCAGCCGGTCAGGCAGATACTGCCAGATGATGAGACGAAGGCTCTGCAAAGTTGGCGCCAGGATAAATAAACTGCTGGTAATGTGATAATGTGAACGATCAGTCCCACGCTCAGACACTTCTTGATGTTGTAGAAATGGTTAACATTTAACATGCTACTATCTCTCTCATTTGTGCATTAGTCTAAGCACCGACAACGTCGATTTACCGCGGAAAATAGCAAAGCAATTGTGGGAACCTAGCGCGTACCTTTCGTTCGTATCCTAGGCTGAGCATAGGCAGCGGGTTCCTTTCCGTCCGCTTCCCATCCACGAAGTGAGCCGAGCATACGCGTGAGCTCGTTGTTGGCACAAAGCTTTTCCTTTTACCAGTGCTGTCCACTGTCGATTCAAGTCCGGGTCGGCAGGAAAACGGTGTAACATAAACATATCGCAGCCGCACTGAGATTTCGGCGTGGCATGCTGTGCGCAGACGCTGTTGGCATTTTTTTTTTTCGTTTATGCTGCGTATTGCCGCAGCCCACGACCGCGCAGTGCTGGCCAGATGAAGTTGGTGTTGCGTACGACATTTCATCATTCACCACAAGACAGCAAACACGTATTTCACCACAGTAAACAAACGGACGACCGGGAGAACGTTGTTCCGCGCGCCGGATTATCAGCCCAGGGGAGGATGGCAACAGTGGGGCGTCGCGCGTACGTAGGTGTTCGAGAGTATTCCTCTCTTTCCCGTCTGCTCCCCGTAAAATGGTGTACAGTACCGAGGCTTGGGCTTCGGGTTTCTCGGCCGAAACGGCCGAGCAGCGTGTTGTCTTTCGGAGGAGTCGCTTTTAGCTGGCCGCGCCGTCCCTCAGGGTATCAGGGGCACGCGTAAACGGTAGCGCCATCTAGTGACAAGACACCAAAGTACATCAACGCTTTGTTGAAGAAATTTTTTATCCATAATTACTGATAACTACGATGGGTGCATTGCGAGCCTTTTTTCGTTCCAAGAAGAAAAACTGCAAATAGATGAAAATGTAACAACTGACTAAAAGCTAGGCAACTGCTCCGCCAGATGTCGTTCTTGCGAGGTAAACACACTGAATTTAGTTAGGCCTAAGAGCTTGAAAATCGCCAAATTATCTGAAAAACAAGGGCTAGTTATCGCTCATACCTCTACGCGTGGGCGAGAGTGTCCTAAATAAAAGCGACCCGCTACCATTTGAGCGAGCTATCGCGTCGAAGAATCCAGCGGTGACATGTATTTATTCCGAAGCGGGCGAGCAGGGCGCCGCCATCTTGTCAACGTATCCCGTAACGTGCCCGTAGCGCGCGCCGCTCGGCTGCTGACAATGCGGGAGTGAGTTCGCCGACGCCGGCGCGGGCGTTGGGCGCGCGACGCGATTTCGCGGGTAAAAAACGCTCCATGCGGGCCAGGCTTAATACTCCAATAATATTCGACTGAGCCAGAGTACCCGGGTTCGAGTCCGACTGCGTCGGCTGCGTTTCGATGCAAAAGGCACCCGAGTGCTGCGCGATGCCAGTGCACGTCAAAGAACCGCAGGTGGCCGAAATTAATCCGGAGACGTTCACTACGGCACCCCCTTCTTAATTTCTTCTTTCACTCCATCCTTTATTTCTCTCCTTTACGGGGCGGCTCTGGTGTCCACCCAGATATGTGAGTCAGCGGCGTCACTTCCTTTGCTCAAAACCAATTTTCAGTAAGAATGGACTAAAAAGTTTTGTGCAAGCGAACCATTGGTCTTTTGCCGAAAGGCAAATATACCCAGCCTCCGACTTCCTTCATTACCAGGGAACAACACTTATGGCACCGTCTGCAAACGCGGACCATACCTACCCCCTCTCTTCTCTCTCACTACCGACCTATCACACATTCCTGAACCGCTGTACAATGATACTTAAGAAAAACCAGCCAAAAAGACGGGGACAAAGGAGAGACGAGGCACACACAACGACTGGACTATCAACTGTGCTTTATTGAAAAAACAGCCAGTCTCCAAGAAAACCCAACAGAGCATGCGCAACTCAACGGCACCGCAAAACCAGCACAAAAAACAACAACAGCGATCTCGTAAGATAGTCAAACTGCGGTGTCAACGGGACAAGTAACCTAATTCTTTCTGCATCAACGTGATAGAAGCCGTGCTAACACAGTTATCTCCATGATTGCTAATGTGAAATGCTTCGAGGATTTCCCGCTCAACCTTACCCTTGCCTCTACCGAGAAAAGTGACATTGGAAAACAACGGGTAGCACCCGCAATCGCGGCAATGGCGAGGCAAGTTTGCTCCGTCAGCCGGAGTCAGAGAGTTATGGTGCTCTCGTAGCCTTTCATTTATACACCGGCCAGTTTGACCGATGTAAACTTTTTCGCATGTCAGCGGAATCTTATAAACCACCCGTGTCGCACAAGGAACATAGCAGTTTTGATGCCGCGTCGAACAAACAGGTGGTCTAGTTCTGCCACGCGCGACACGTGAACAAAGGCTTGAAAGTTTGCAAGGAGCAAAAAAGACAACATTGACACCTTGTCTTGCAGCAACTTTTTTGATATTGTGGGAAGCCCCATGCACATAAGGCATCACCTCAAATTTTCTTCTTTCAGCCCTAGTAGGGTCAGCCACCTTTTCGTCACGGCTCTTAATTCTTTGCAGCAACGACTCTGCCACAGCATTCAAAAGCGGTTTTGGGAAACCGGCCTCTTGCAAACGCTTAACCTGGTTGTCGAAACTTGACTTCATGCTATGGTGGCAACTCTTCTGCAGAGCATTGCGAAAACAGCTCATGGCAATCCCTCTCTTGACGACTTTTGAGTGTGCAGACGAGTACGGTAATAAAGCCTTCTTACTCCTAGGTAAAAAACACCAGCATACATGGCCATCGTCACGAAAAGTTAGTTGAAGTTCTAAAAAACGAATCGACTGGTTAGCGGGTAGTTCAAAGGTAAAAGAAAGGGTGTTCGTCAGAGGTGTTTGTCAGAGAAGCAGAGGTGTTTGTCTGAAGGCATTGACGTCTTATGCAAGATAGACAGTAAACAACAAAGGCGCATGGACCCTGCTCTTCACCAAGTGGTGGACCACTTCATCGAAAACAAATTGACACTTCTTCAAGCGGACAAGGAAGGAGGGTTTGTGGTTCTTCCTACGAGCACGTTTGGTGATAAGGCTTTGGCAGCCGTACACAAGAATTTCCTTCCTACGAAACGCAAGCCTTCAAAACTGAATACCACAGCCGTGAGACTCCTAGAAGCCAACAACTTGGATAATCTGGCTCAGAGGGTGAAGAATTGCAAAGGTAATCGCCTCCAAATCTTTTTCTCCGCAAAAACGCACAAGACGGACTGCCCTTTGAGGGCCATTGTGACCGAGGCTGACACCTGGCAAAAGTTAGTGGGCCAGTATTTGCAGCGACACCTGCAGTCCCTTGATGTGCAGGACCCCTGCTACGTTGCAAGCGCAGCTGCTGTGGTTCAAGTACTCAGCGACGGCATTCCCGGAGCCAACGCTGGGTTTTCTATTGACATCGAAGACTTGTTTTACAGCATCCCTCATGACGAACTATTTGTTGCAGTGCGTGAAGTGATTGAACAGAACGGCCTAGTTGCCTTCCAAAATGCTTGTGGCATCTCCATCGATGCGTTCTTAGAACTGTTAACTACTTATCTTTCTTCTACCCTTGTAGATTTTAAGGGCGGTCTGTTCATACAGAAAAAAGGAATCTGTATTGGTGCTAGCGTAGCTCCTATCTTGCGCCAAATTTTTTTAGCAAAGTTTGACAACACACTTTTAGGTTCTTTTCTTGACAAACGAGTGTGCAAAGTTTTTAGATATGTTGACGATTTCTTGATAATGTTAAATCTTTCACCGACTGACTCCTTGCATGAGGTTGTAGAAAATGTCTTAGAAGATTTTAAAGCTTGCTCAAGCTCCCTTTCTTTTACCTTTGAACTACCCGCTAACCAGTCGATTCGTTTTTTAGAACTTCAACTAACTTTTCGTGACGATGGCCATGTATGCTGGTGTTTTTTACCTAGGAGTAAGAAGGCTTTATTACCGTACTCGTCTGCACACTCAAAAGTCGTCAAGAGAGGGATTTCCATGAGCTGTTTTCGCAATGCTCTGCAGAAGAGTTGCCACCATAGCATGAAGTCAAGTTTCGACAATCAGGTTAAGCGTTTGCAAGAGGCCGGTTTCCCAAAACCGCTTTTGAATGCTGTGGCAGAGTCGTTGCTGCAAAGAATTAAGAGCCGTGACGAAAAGGTGGCTGACCCTACTAGGGCTGAAAGAAGAAAATTTGAGGTGATGCCTTATGTGCATGGGGCTTCCCACAATATCAAAAAAGTTGCTGCAAGACAAGGTGTCAATGTTGTCTTTTCTGCTCCTTGCAAACTTTCAAGCCTTTGTTCACGTGTCGCGCGTGGCAGAACTAGACCACCTGTTTGTTCGACGCGGCATCAAAACTGCTATGTTCCTTGTGCGACACAGGTGGTTTATAAGATTCCGCTGACATGCGAAAAAGTTTACATCGGTCAAACTGGCCGGTGTATAAATGAAAAGCTACGAGAGCACCATAACTCTCTGACTCCGGCTGACGGAGCAAACTTGCCTCGCCATTGCCGCGATTGCGGGTGCTACCCGTTGTTTTCCAATGTCACTTTTCTCGGTAGAGGCAAGGGTAAGGTTGAGCGGGAAATCCTCGAAGCATTTCACATTAGCAATCATGGAGATAACTGTGTTAGCACGGCTTCGATCACGTTGATGCAGAAAGAATTAGGTTACTTGTCCCGTTGACACCGCAGTTTGACTATCTTACGAGATCGCTGTTGTTGTTTTTTGTGCTGGTTTTGCGGTGCCGTTGAGTTGCGCATGCTCTGTTGGGTTTTCTTTGAGACTGGCTGTTTTTTCAATAAAGCACAGTTGATAGTCCAGTCGTTGTGTGTGCCTCGTCTCTCCTTTGTCCCCGTCTTTTTGGCTGGTTTTTCTTAAGTATAATGTACCAACTAACCCAGATTTCAACTCTTCTGTACAATGATGTTGTGTTGTTGTTGTGACTGAGAGAAGGATGAAAAGGAAATTGCACGGGCCTGCCTACTGGCTCGATCCGAGCCACCACCGCTGCCACGTGCAGACAGAGGAGAGTTAAAAGATCAGAGGAAAGAGAAAAAGGAAAGAAAAGACGCTCGTCGCAGCAACAACTGCATCCGCCGTAGTAGACGCTGCTCAAAAAACAGATAAGCGGCCGAAGCCGCGCTCGCCGAAGCGAGTACAATGCGCAAAAAGCGGGCTGGCGCCACTACAAACATCGGAGGACTGGGAGACCTCACTAAGCTCCACGGATCCGGCAAGACAGAAGAGCTAGTGCGCATGCGCAGACGGGCTCCAGCGTACGCCAAGAGCGCCGACGCTGAGCGCGTACGCCCAAGAAGTGTCGTTGAAGTTGGAACTTTAGGCATGAACGTTTGAGCGTGGTGGGGTCGTGCGGGGACCCAGGGGTCCTGGGAGGCCCGAATTCCTCTGAAAAACTTTCTTTTTCTCTCGCTTACAAAAGCTCCGCGTTCGGTGTCAGTGATTGGAATGCGGTACCCTCTTGATACAAGCTGACTTGTGTGTACAAACGGGCCTGGGAGGAATTCCCAGCAGACATGAGTCATCGTGAAGCAAAGATGCGGCGAGGACTGGCGACGGCAGCGGCGTCAAGTGGTCGAGTCTTCCCTCGGGCCGCCGGACGGAGTGGTGCTGCGAAAGGTCAAGCTGTTGCTGACAGGCGCTGTCAGCGCGGCTGACAGCGCTGACAGCGCCTGAAACGCCTGCGAGGCGGTTCAAGCGTCTAACCAAGCCTAGCCAAGTGTAAGGGAGCTTTCGCTGCGACTAACTAGATTGAGAAGAGTACAGCCACTGCCCATTTTTTTTAGAGCGCTCTTTTTTGAGAGACAGTGCCTCCGACGATGTTTGCCTTTCCGAATGAGACAGAGTACTGCGTGCACGCGTCGTGTGCCTGCCACAAGCAGAGGTTTTCGCACTAGTTACCGCACAAATGCCTGAAGATGCTGCAGTGCATAATCGCGGAATGCCACTAAGCACTAAATTCTGTCTATGCCTTCCAACCTTTGAAAAACGAGGTGCTTTTTTTTGGGAAGCTGCGGCCAATGCCGTGCCACAGACGCACAAGAAATGGCAGTAAATGTTTAAGGCGTAAGTTTGTTAATGCCATTATTTTCGGAGTTGGTGCTACACGCCCATTATACAAAGCAACGAAGACTATAATCTTTGCAAGGCGGTCAGAAGTTTCTCCTGAACATAAACAGTGCAAATGAGCAAATATTTTTGCAATGTTGTTCAAATCGGATATAAAACACTTTCAAGCTAATTGCGGCAACCTGCATTTGGAGAATGCAAAAGCATTGACGCCTCCACGGCCCTCTTTGTCTCGCGTTTATACTCTCTGCTCTTGATTAGAATCGCATTGACCTTCATTAGCTATTTAATTGATACTAATTGTAATCGATTGATCATCCTCATTGATTGCGGTTATCAATTGCAATCACTTTGTTTTGCACTTTTCTTCATCACCGTAATCAATCACATTCACTCTGATTACACCCATTTTCATCTGAATCACGCATTTTCATTTTCCAAGTTTGGCGCTATTGCTGCTTTCCAGTCCACCTACTATATCTCCGTCCAGCGTATTCGACCGTCCAACGACTCTTGCTCCTGATTAATTAACTAAATAATCTATGTGAATCAAACTTCAATGTTCGAATAATTATCACTCTTCAAACACATTTCAATCCATTGGAGACTTTATTGTCAATCATTTACCAATTTCTCACTATTTTTCTATCCACGGTCCTTTTCCCGTCCTCTGCACCGCTGTCCACGCTATTTCGACGGTTTTTTTGACATTTTTGGCTCTAATAGATAAGCATGCCATCGACATCAAATTTCTTGCGCCCCATCATCACATCATTCTCTACCGATGGCAATCATTCGTTTGATATTACCTATTATCAGAACGCCACAAGCGCTGCCAACACGTTTCCATGACACGACCCCGTCGAGACAGCCAAGTAATGCGTTCGCATTAAAACGATTTACCCAGTGTGGCTGTTCATGCTCGTGAAGTCGGAAAAGCAGCCATAAACTCGCATGTCGGCACACAAGTCGAGAGTATCTGTCAGAAATGCTGGTAAAAATGGCGCCCTTAACATCGGAAATGCGGTATAGATGCCTCTTCTCACTGAGAGTAACGAATTGACCATATGCTACTGGTTACGAAGTTGCAACCAAAAAAAGGTGCATGTTTTTCTGCGTGTGGAATGGGAACGAGAGTATGCATTGCTCTGTGAATGAGCTGTGGTGATTTCTGTAGGTCGCGAATGGCAGTAATGCTAACGTCATTAAATTTATCCGTGTGGAACCTCCCTAATGGCATTAAAACTTAAAGCATCAAGCACTTAAAGCTGCACTAAGCAGGAGACTGAAATCATCTTTTTACCGCGGGAACTCGATCTACACTCTCCGAGCATTCTTAGAAACGTCGAATCAGTATCCCGCGCGGCTGATTTCCCTATTAAATCGAATTAAACGTCCCGGCTCCCGCCTTTTTTTATTTTTTACTAACCTTCGAAAAGAGGAGGAGTCAGCCAACGTGTAGAGATCTTTTCCGCCAGGCGCGTGGCGGCTTCGCTTTCGCTTTTATTTTCTTTTTTAGGTTTCGGTGAATAAATAGCTGCAGCCGCAGGCACCATAGCCCCAAATTAAGCCCACAGAAATAAATAGAGGACTCTTTGCTTTCGCGGATATCTATACTTCGTCTCACAAGATGTTTGCAGCACTACGGAAGGTAGAGCTCTCTCGTCCAATCAGGACTGCAGAAACACAGAAAATAGTCCCTCGAATATTTGAGGAGTGTATGACTATTAATCAAAACAATAAGCATTGCAACTAAAACATGGTTTGGACAGGTATATTTAAATGGTAGGGAGCGTTTCAATCACTGGTGATATTACCAGACAAAGCCCGTGCGGACACAGCTCTGCGGAGGCCTCCTGCGAGGTAGTGATGCGTCGCCACTTTCCAACATGGTGTCGGTCGAGTCTGTTGTGTCTCCTGTGTGCTCTACACCGACAGTGCGCTGTTTCCCCAAGCAGGCGAAGCAGGTGGCTTCGCGACAACAGAGGAACTGATCAGAACAGGTTGTGACAAAAAAAAAGAAAATGGGGCTAGTCCCTTTGGAACGGGCGTCCGCCTGTCCAAAAACAATCCAAAAAAAGAGTAAAAAGACATCAAGCGCCACCTGCTAGATGTAGAAAGAAGCCACCTGGACATCAGGTGGATCGAGCCACAGGCGCGTAGGAACACAATAATGCAGTGCGCGCCATCCTGAATGGACGAGAGAGCTCTACCTTTCGTAGTGCTGCGAACATCTCGTGAGACGGAGTATAAGTATCACTCCGCCGATAGCAGAGCGGCAAGCCGCCACACGGCTGGCTGAAAGGCACTCCACGCGTTGACCGACTCCTTTTTTCGGAGGCGAGTTCAAACAAACAAACAAAAACAAAAAAGGCGAGATCTGCGACGAGAATTGGCCGGACAGGACATTGAATCAAGGCTTCTAAGAATGCTTGGAGCGTGCAGATGGAGTTCCCGTGTGGTAGGTGGTGGTGGTGGTAGTGGTTTATTTAAAAAATAAAAAGTGAAGCAAAAGAGTGTTGCCGGCCGCGGCAATTGCTATCTAATATCTTAAGCACCCGAGCTGCAGCCGGCGGAAACGAAAGGGAAAGGGAGAGGATAGTGAGGAGAAGTATAGAGGGGAGCGACAGCGAGAAAGGACAGGGTAGAGCTTTGTACACTATTTACAAAATACAAAAGTAATCAAGTTCGCGCCGCTCGCGCGCTAATGTCCAAGCATTGTCCGAAAATAAGTGCGCGCGAGCGGCCACTGCGCACAATCACTTACACAAGAAGTAAACTGTATGTACATAGCCGCGCGCACGTAGCGTCCTGTCTCGGATTAATCGCGCGCGCGGCACACTGCACTAGCGGCCGGGGTGGGGCGCCCGGCCGCGTATACCGTCCGAGGTAGCACCCACGGAGCGTTCGTGTCACGCGTGCACTACCTGGCGTAGAGCAAGCGGGGAGTCAAGTCCGCCTGCTCGATGAACGCACAGAGGCTCACCATTGTTCTGTCACGGGTGCGCGCACTGCCGCGCGGCCACAGGAGCGCTTCGAGACTGTCCGGGATGATTCCCAGCGCCCTGTATGCCGCGAGCATCTCGCGACGCGGCACTGCAGAAGCGGTACAGCGAAGGAGCATGTGCTCCAATGTCTCCACTGCGCCGCATTCAGCGCACGCGTCGCTCGACGAAAGTCCGTGGCGCACCCGTCTTTCCCCGGGCCACACGCAGCCGACGCGCACTCGGATGATCATCGCCCGCTGGAGGCGCGACAGTGAGCGCGCGCCGACGAGAGAAATACGCTCTCCTCGCGCGATGCGAGGGTCCGGGTGTTGCTGACGGAGGTGGTCGTAGATCACCGCACGCACGTCTTCCAGGGCGAGCGGTTCGTCGCTGGGAGGAAGCTGATGTGCGGCGGTGGCGAGCTCGTCGGCTTGCTCGTTGCCGCGGATGCCGCAGTGACCGGGCACCCACTGCACGCGAATACTGCATCTGCGCTCCGCGAGGCGCTCAATGCGCTCGCGTAACGCGCACAGCAACGGGGTGCCACGGGCGGGAGTCTGCAGGCGGCTGAGGGCGGCACGGGAATCACACAGCAGAGCACACCTGGGTGGCGGCGGAGTAAGGGTGAGCACCAGGTCCAAGCCCAGGCGAAGACCCAGTAGCTCCGCCGTGGTCGAAGAGCCCAGGTAAGCCACTCTTTGCTGGCGGTGCAGCTGCAGGGCGGGGATGGTGGCCGCTGCGGCGAGCGAGCAGTTTTCGCTCACCACGGAGCCGTCAGTGAACACAAGCAGATGGTCGCGCAGTTGCTCGTAGATGACGGCTCCGGCTAGCTGCTGCACTGCACATAGTGGTGTGCTGCGTTTTCCCGCGATGCCGACGATCTCTCGCTGTACCTCCGTCGTGAGGGGCCAGGGGGAGCAGAGGCCGTAGGGGGGCGTGGCGCGCGTCAGCTGGTCATATTCCTGCAGTGCCGCGCCCATTCTTGAGCGCGGGTAGTGACGAAGGCGCTGCAGGAGTTCCGCGCCGTCTGGTGCGCGGTGAAGGCGGTCAATGTGGTGCAGCGAGCGCTGCGTGGCCTGTAGCTGCAGCGGCCACGCGCCCGCCTCGGCCAGTGTCGCCTCGCATTGCGAGTTTCCAGGTAGACCGAGGCAGGTCCGCAGCGCTTTGCGATGCTGCACCTCCAGTGCCTTCCATGATGGTTTGCGCACCGTGACGAGGGGCAGCGCGTAGAGTATCGCCCCTAAGGCTGCGGCGTTGTAGAGGCGCAGCGCAGCCTGCTGAGAAATCCCCTGGCCCCGGGCGGTGAGCTTGTGCACAGCGGCTGTAGTCCTCTTCATCTGCTGGCAGGCCCTGGTCGCCGCGGGGCGGAAGGAGAGGCGCTGGTCGATTTCCAGGCCGAGGTACCGCACGGAGCTCTTCCACGGCAGCGGCGTCCCAGCCAACGTCAGCGGCGCCAGGCGGGCGCATCTGCGAGCTGCGCAGGCCATGGCTGCAGTCTTCTCCGCGCAAAGCGCCAGGCCGAGGCCCCGCAACCGGTCGCCGATAGCGTCAAGGGACCCCTGGAGACAGTCTCTCACGCGGGAAGCCTCGCCCGGAGGTCCCAAGCACCACAGAGCGATGTCGTCCGCGTATATGGAGATGTACACGCGGTGCCGGTTGCCTGTGGGCAGACAGCCCGGCACCGCCGACATCGCCACATTGAAGAGGAACGGGGACAACACCGACCCCTGCGGCACGCCTAGAACCACCGGGCGGGGCTGAGAGAGAGCCGCTCCCACGCGCACGCGAATAGTGCGCGCGTTGAGGAACCCCTGCACATAACGCAACAGACGACCGGCCACGCCCGCCTCTTCCAGCCTCGCGAGAATTACCGCACGGTGGACGTTGTCAAACGCACTCGACACGTCGAGCAGCAAGAGCAGTGCTACCTGCCGCGCCGCCACGGCGTGCTCGAGTGCGGAGACAACGTCCGCGATTGAATCTGCCGCGCAGCGCATCCCGCGAAACCCTGTCTGACGCTCGTCGAACAAGTCTGCCTCCGCGGCCCGCGCATGCAGGCGTTGGAGCGCCATATGCTCCATCAGCTTGCATGCCGCCGACGTTAGCGCCACTGGCCGGTATCCGCTGAGCTCCGTGGGTGGGCGGCCTGGCTCCCGTGTCGAAAAGACGAACTCAGAATACTCTCTAGTGCACCTTTAATGGCATTAAATCAGCCCGTGTGGCACGGGTATTAGACACAGCTGTCACACTGTCATTTTGGGTTCCCATCAAGTCAGTTAATTTATTGTTGTAACAGCACACAAAGACCAACGACGAAGTAGTACAGGACTTTACAAGCACTGCCTCTGAAACATAGGCGTGTGGCTTAAACTTTCGCTCTTGCATCCCCTTTTCACCCGGGTCATCACTGCGGTGCTGCAACAACTATGAAAAACTTCCAAGGCCTGACGTTTATTTTAAGATTAATTTACAAAGCAGTTTCTGGTCACTCGATGTGAATTTATGTAATCAATATAAGCGCATTCGTTTTTAATAAGATCAATAGGCTGAGGCACGCAACAGTTTGTCCATCTGGACCACAATGGGGCAAGAAAGAAAGATAGAAAGAGAGAAAGAAAGGAAGGGAGAAAGGAAGAACGGAAAGAAAGGAAGACAGACAGAGAGAAAGAAAGGAAAGGAGAAAGGAAGGACGGAAAGAAAGGAAGACAGAAAGAAAGAAAGAAAGAAAGAAAGAAGGAATGAAAGGAAGAAAGAAAGTAAGAAAGAAAGGAAGAGAGAAAGAAAGGAAGAAAGAAAGAAAGAGAGAAAGAAAGAAAGGAAGAAAGAACGAAAGAAAGAAAGAGCTGCTGCGATCTGTTCGGATCCACCCGAATTCAACGGTTAGGAAATGCCACAAACAGCGAAGAGACCTCTAATCGGTGTTGAAACATATATTGTTCAGAACAGCTACCTACTTTTATGCGCGGGGGAAGACAGCAACTTATGGAAAGAACACCGAAGGCGTATAGTGTATGTTTTTTTAGTGATATTTTATACAATGCATATATGCAATATGATATTTTATACAGCAAGTGACATTTTGTACAGTGCACAAACGCAGCAAAAAGTTCCACAGGACACACAAGAATAACATTCAGCACGGCACCATTCTACTCCGGTGAAACGAGCACGTCGCTCAAGCGCAAGAAATGCCTGATGCGACGTAGACAAGAATCGGGCAAGTCACCCAGGTGCATCTTCCCGTCACCTGTGCTACTACTCTCCATGGAGTCCTGCACAACGCCTGCGAGGCGCATGGACTCTGTGAAGTCTTCCAGTTGGAGCACGCACCGGGAAATCAGTTGATTTGCTTCAGCTTCCTCAACGAACGCCGTCGCCTGAAGCTCGTCTACCAATGTCGGAGAGGCGGCCATCTTCTCGAAGGCCTCCGCAGTGTACTTCACACGGGCACCGGTGACGAAGCGAGCAGCGCGCTTTGCCAAAGCTCGGTTCCTGCGCAAGACGTCCTGGATGTCCAGGCGCTCACTCACCCTCACATCACCGCTGTAGAAAAATGTCAGCTACCTTGCGCTTATTTATTAAGTTCGTTAGCTCTGCTAGTTCTATCCTGTCTGTGGAGTTAGACGTCCTCATGCTTTGGCGTTTCTTAATCAGATCTTTAATCCTGTCGAACCATTCTACCACCTGCTTCCGCGGCACATTCTGTAACGATAGCTGTGAGATTATCATTTATTGTTTCAATACTACGGTCGTCTTCTCCAGTTAAAGCGGAAAATCTGTTCTGAAGCGATATTCTTAATTCCTCTACCTTCCCTCGTAATGGTTTGGTTTATGGGGTTTAACGTCCCAAAGCGACTAAGGCTATGAGAGACGCCGTAGTGAAGGGCTCAGGAAATTTCGACCAACTGGGGTTCTTTAACGTGCACTGACATCGCACAGTACACGGGCCTCTAGAATTTCTCCTCCAAAGAAATTCTAGCCGCCGCGGCCGGGATCGAACCCGCGTCTTTTGGGTCAGCAGCCGAGCACCATAACCACTCTAATGCTAACTCTCTATCTCTAATCTAACTCTCTCATGCTAACCACTAATTCTAACTCATTAATAGCCTTTCGCTTCACTAGTTTCCTCCGTTCCCTCTTCAAATCTAAGCTAATACGAGACCTTACCATTCTATGGTCGCTACAACGGACATTACCGTGGACCTCCACATCCTCTACGATGCCAGGGTTAGCGCACAGTATGAAGTCTATTTCATTTTCTGTCTCACCATTGGAGCTCTTTCACGTCCACTTCCTCTTTGCTCGTTTACGGAAGAAGGTATTCATAATCCGTAAATTATTTCTATCTCACTCTACTAATAATTCTCCTCTAGTATTCCTAGAACCTATGCCATAGTCACCTACCGCCTGGTCTCCAGCCTGCTTTTTACCTACCTTTGCATTAAAGTCGCCCATCAGTAGTGTACTGTGCTTTTACTTTGGTCATTGCCGATTCCACATCCTCATAGAAGTTTTCAACTATCTGGTCATCATGACTTGATGTAGGCGCGTAGGCCTGCGCCACCTTCAGCTTGTACCTCTCATTAAGCCTAATTACGATAGCTGCCACTTTCCCGTTAATACTATAAAACTCCTCTATGTTGCTAGCTATATCCTGATTTATGAGGAATGCCACCCAGTTCTCGCCTATTTGCTAATCCACGATAGCACAGTACGTGCCCGCCCTTTAGTACTCTATACGCCTCATCTGTCCTAACTACACTAAACCCTATGACATCCCATTTAATACCGGCTAATTCCTCCAACAGCACTGCTAAGCTAGGCTCACTTGATAAGGGTCTTGCGCTAAAAGTTGCCAAGTTCAGTTTCCTGGCGGCCTGTCCGGAGCCGGAGATTCTTATAGCACCCTCCGCTGCGTCACAGATCTGACCGCCGCCGTGGTCAGTTGCTCCGCGGCCGCTGGGGACTGAGGGCCAAGGGTTAATTGGTTTGTTCATAGAAGGTTGCGGCCAAGTACTACACCAGGGTGGCCAAATTCTGTTCTGGTGAGGAAGTGCGTTGTCGGTTCTGATTACCGAGAGCAGGCCGCACAGCAGGCCTGGTTATGCAATTCCATCGACACGCGGAGTTTTTTTTTATCCGGCAGAGAATTGCGTGGCACCGGGATTCGAACCACGGTCCTCTTGCACGCGAGGCAGATGTTCTACCTTTACCCCATCGCCGCCCACTGATTTGTATTACTAGTCCAATAATAGTCCAATAATACTAGTCAGCTGCACTTGCACATTCGCTAAAAGCTGCTAATCAGACAGCTTCTCGTTCGCTATGAAATCAAGTGCGACAAGTCGCCTTTGACGCCTGCTAACTTCTGTAATTATGAGAATGCAAAGTTACAATTGTGCATTATACTTTGGAGTTGTCTCTTGGTTTCCAACCGTCTCATTAATTGACCGACGATTCACGCATTTTCCTGCGCGCGCTGTCCCGAACAAAGCGAAATAACCGATGACATCTCATAGCTTGATCCGCAGCTGCTACATCACACACAACAGGAGCTCACTTCAAGAAAAGGGGCGTGGCTATTTTGGGGAAAAGACCCACTATTTTTCATGTTTCTAGCGTTCCCAGACGCCTTTCTTCTGCCGATTTCAGACGCTTCGTTTCACATCGCACTTTCGGCCCCACGCTGTCACAATTCGCACGTTTGGACCCAGCGATCAGATATAGGCCGGTAAAGCTGAAAGACGACCGTTGAAACCTGCAATGCCGAATCAAAATTTGCCGAGGGCTTTTTGCAGTACCTGACGACAAAGACGCTGCCCAGTAAGGCAGCCGTTTTTTTTTTGGGCGCCCTCACTACTACCTTAAGCTGTCGTTCCTGCGTTTTGTTCCGTTTGTTTATTTTATCCTTACACCACGTACGCATACTACCCCCCCCCCCCCCCCCCCTTACTTTTTGCGCCAGCACACTACGAATAATCTGGCGCCGTACCTACCTTCCGCGCATCACTGTAGCAAAAGAAGCCGTGACACTACATGGGGAAAAAAGGGCTCCTTTCGTTGGGGTCACGCAGCCACATCAGTAATGAAAAATCAGTTACCTTGCCCGATGAGTGTCGAGTGAAGCGGCAGACCAGCGTCTATTGGCAACTGGAGCAGATGGTTTGGCGAGAGCGAGGAAGTCGCGGCCTGTCGTGCGCGGTGAGCAGACTCCCATTTTCTAGTTCAGCCTGGGGGAAAATGGGATTTAAACGAAATTGGTGCAAACGCTTATTTTGTGAGGTTCTTGAAAACAAGAAAGCGTTTTAGTCAAATTTGACCTCGAATAAGGCTACTTAGCGACTACTAAGCAGCAAGACCGTCGCATCGTACCATCAACCTAAGTGCAAACACCACCCAGAGACGAACTCAACCGTCTGCATAATTTTGCTGTGGAAGAAGCCACTAAGGTAGCAGTTGAGAAGATATGACGATTTCGTTTCAAACGTATCCTCATCTGCCCAACCAAGAGCAGTGCGGCGATGGGCTGTTTGGAAGAAAATTTGCTGCAAATCTAGTGCAGTAATAAGACAGAGGAATCATCATCATCATCATCATTTATTTTACCATTAAAGGCCTCTGTTGAGGCATTTAATAAGGGGGGGGGGGACAAAGCAAATGCAACTGAGAATAATCTGTTAATACAACAAAACATAATGCAATATATTAAAATCAAAAACGATACATCACAATACAACGTTAGTCAATAATGAAGGGCAAAAAGGTTGGGTGTGCGCAAGTCGCCTTTCTCTCTGGTTTTACCTGGTTTTAGGGGCACACTGCATTTCCGTTCTAGCCGTGTTAATTGTTGGTGCTCATCCCTTCGCATCGCTTACGTTTTTACCGTGTCTCGCCTTCTCATGTTTCTTTTTTTTTTAGAAAAATTCGCGCCCTCATTTCTGTTTTTCCATTTTTCCATTTACGCACACTCAACCTTTTTGCCGTGTTCTTGCCTTCTCATGTTTTTAGCAAAATTCGCGCCCTCAACCCTGTTTTTTCCATTTTTTCATTTGCGCACACTCAACCCTGTTTTTACATTGTCTTGTTTCTCCGCAAGTCATTCGTGCTTCATTTCATGGAAGTCTTGGTATAGCGCGATAGTAGTTATCACTTTGATGCCCTGGACATCGTGTTGGTCCCAATTCGATCGCGCGCCTTGATTACCCCCCTGGTGGGATTTTACCTGGTATGTGTATAAAAGTGCGGGTTCAGTTTTTGCTCAAATAAAAGTTGGAAGTTCAGCGCTATTTAACTTCTTCTCCTTCTTCCTGTGTGGTGTTCCCGCTGGTGATACATATGTAGTCGGAGTGACTGCCTCATGCCATAAATCACCCCCCCCCCCCCCCCCCCGAACTGCCGGAACGTTACAGCCACAGCTTAAACAAGTCTTTCAGGTCACATTTTATTTTAAGAAAACGAATTTCAGGTTCAGGTGCTCCTAGCCGCGACAGCCGTGCCGAGACATGGCGTTGGGGACGGGCTATGGGCCCTCTCCGTCGCTGCGGCCGCTGTTCCTCAGCGGCTGGTTGCTCTGGCCGCGATGGCCGATCCTGGCGCGTTGAGCGGCTCTCCTCTTCACTCCGCTGCACCGATCTGCCGCTTGCTGCTCACCACCAGAAGAGGCGAAGAGGACCTGCCGCATGTGCCTCCGGCAGTACTTGCGCTTGTGCGTCGCCAGGTGGTCGGTCGACACTACGGAATAATTTCCGGCAGATTTTAATTCCAACTCCACGCTGTACACACGGAGTAGCAGATTGCGGTGATCGAGCGTTTGCTTACATGATTTGATGCAAGCCGCCGAAGACAGCCGGCTGTAGCAGAGAACAGTCCTCCTGGGGTTCTGGCGCTGCATGAATTTAGTACAAATTTATTAGTATTTTTTCTTTACACAGAAAAATCCAAACCCTAGTCAGAGTCCGTGCGTCAATTCGGGATGCCGAACCCATATACCATACTGCAGCATACCATACCAAGTACGCTGCCACCTAGAACTCAAAGAAACTGCAAATTTTGGAAATTAATATCCCAAAGCGACACATGCGCTATTAAAAAAGCAATCTATATAAATGTGGATCTGCGTGGCCTTGAAGGCACTACCAATGCCCACATGGGCTGAGGCCATTGCAATGACCTCGTTATCTTGGAAAGAAACTAGAGCAACTGTAATGTTGATCCAGGGTGGGTTTAATGTGAACTGAAACAAAATGCTGTAACAGCAATGCTTCTTTAAGTAGGAAGATGGAGCGGCAGACACGACCCACGTAAAGCCCCTCAAGTTTGAGGGGCCGACTAAAGTGGTAGGCCGCGTAAAACTTCGTCCGCGAGGCGTGCATCACTGTCCCGTAAGAGCTTTGGGAGTTCAATCTAAAACAGGTTATTTTGGACTAAAAATGTCTGATTACAGTCAGGCGGGTTAGATTCATTTTAGTTCTTGCTACAACACTTTCGCCGACGTTCAGTTGCCAGTGCGCTCGCTGATCATGGCTTTCAGCATCTTGATAGGTAAAAAAAAATTGGGAGTGGCTTAGCTCTGGTTAAGCCTGGATATACAAGCGAAAAGCTGCAGTTATGCTTTGTTTGAAGTCATGGCTGTCGCAGTTCGCGCACAACGCACTGGGAGCACCACGACAACGCTGTAGGCAAGCGCGTTATATAGCCATCCTTCCACATGCGTAAACACCGGCTGCAACGAAAGGTCATTCGGTGGCGAGGAGGCGAGCGCGCAGTAGTAGCGGCGGTGAGGAGGCGGCGCACATGCGCAGTAGTGCGCGGCTGCGCCGAAAGGTCAGGCGGAGGAATAGCGGCGGCTGTTGCGACGACGGCCGCTCCTACCACCTGCGCCTCTTCTCTGACGTCACTCGGTTCTGCGCACGCGCAGCAGTGGCTAATTCTGATCACGGAGCATACGCCAGATCCGGTGTTGACTAGCCGAGTGAATCTTTTCGCTTCCAAACGGGTGTATAGAATGAAAATCTTTGCATAAAAAATTTGTGCAGCGTTTCGAAAGCAACCGTTGCGGAATCCACCACCTTAGATAGCAAGCTTTCCGTTGTGCCGAAAACAACTGGGTGCATAAAATTCCGTTTCTGTTCCTTGCACTGCACGACTGCGCCAGGAGTGGTACGACCACAGCCAGATATCAATGAATGCAGAAAGTGACCAATTCTACTCCAGTACGAGGCTAAAAGGATGCATTATCACGCAAGCTGACATCATATGAGATGAAAAGCCAGATTAAACTAAGCAAAACCCACAGTGATTTCTGTGTTTACCTTGTTGAAAAAAAAAAACTATGGTGTGCCCAATTCAAACTTCGCGCCACTATCGATTAGATTAGAAGGATATTCGACTCGCTATTCAAAAAATATTACCCTCGCACGCCACTACTCTTATAATTCTCCTGCTGCGCCAGTAAAGACAACCGCTCAGGCAGGGCAGAGCCCATCGAAAGGCTATTACTGACAAGTTAGATCGGATTAAATCATTAGAGATGAAATCATTAGAGATCCAACCACGTGTCGACCCCGGTTTTAGCCTTCGGCTGCAATCTCGTGGCCTAATGGAAAGTCTGGCAAAGGAGACCGGCGCGAAATCTGCAGCCTCCTTTTAATAAACTCCCTGTAACTGCGACCTTACGGGTAAGTAGAGTTGTGCGCAGGTCGCCCTTCAGGCGATCGCCAGATAAATTTTATTCCACAACAGCTGTGGCGGTGCACTATTCTTCGGAGCGCGTGCCGCAGCACGTCGTACACTGCTGCATCGAAGGCGCTGTATCGAAGTGCAGCCGCTCTTTGCCGAATCTGCTGGGAACTGCTAACCTCAGAACAGCTGGTGCTCCACTGCCATCGATTGCAATCAGAACATACAGAGGGCACCACCTTCCCGCGGGCGCCCGTCTCCGAGGGAAGCGGCTCCGAGCACTCAATGGCGAACAAGTATTCGTTACGAAGGCTCGGCTTCAGCGACGGCAAGCAACAACGCGACAGAAGGCTGTCCCAACATTCAGGCTAGGACACTAGATGTGAATGACCGTTCAAACATCATCTGCGTGTACATTTGCCGCATTAGGATCACCGTAGCTGACCGCGCTATCGCGATCAACTTCCGCGAGGCAAAACTGCGTACGCGCTGAGTGGTCCAAAAGCGGCAGGCGCGCACGCAGCTGACGAGAACGTGGCGCCATCTGGCGCCCTTACGGCGTTCTGCGCAAGCGAAGTGGCGCGCGGATCGGGCTATGCTATAACCCCCTTTAATAAAGCCTGAAAAGCTCAGCAACGCGCTAACGTATGGGCCATACGTCTTTCCATCTCTAATGAAAGAAAAAATATTTTCTTCTCGGCCCCGAAGAAACTGCATCAGTTGTGCAGAGGAGTAAATTCTGACACCGAACGTGAGCCCGACTGCGTTACGAGACACCGTCCCCGTCTCGTCGATTGCGAAAAAGATGTTGTATATTCAATTCCCCTGTCGTGCGGCAACATCTATATAGACCAAACAGGGAGATGCCTGAACACAAGGCTACAAGAGCACAAAAGGAACCTAAGGGACCCAAACTCAGGGGAACTCGCCTTACACTGTAGCCAGTGCGAAGGCTGCACCACTGCCCTTGAAAGCACAGTTATTCTTCGCAAGTGTCGGGACACCACCACGAGGTTGATAGCAGAAGCGCTGGCGATATCAAAATGCGCAGATAAGTGTGTCAGCAACCCCTCTGTGTGCCTTAGTGAAAAAGAAATGTCATTTCTGAACGCCAATGATAGAACGAAAGATTGGAGGAGCGGGAGACAATTCCGATAATCGTGCCACGAATGCGTGAGGTGATGTGTTGGTTTCTGTTTTGTTGTTTTGTACCTAGTTCTTATATAGGCTGGCTCAGAGCAATAAAACAGTTGTTAGTCAGCGCTTGTGTTTGCGTCCTTCTCGTCTCGTCCTTGTCACTGCTGCGCTGCAATTTTCCAGTATACTAATCAAACGGTCTGTTGAAAAGAGGCGTATGGTTTATACCATCGCTATATTTCTGCCCCCCCCCCCCCTCTGAAAATAAAAGAAAACACTGGAGCGATACCCTGCATTCTGTAGGTTTATAATACAGCCACTATATTTCTACGGTAGGAAGGCAGGCGATGGAGGGGGCACGGGGTAGTCGCTGCCTCTCGAAAGCCAACGCTCCCCTCTCTAACCGCCTCATCAGGAGACACAGCCGTGTAACCTCGTCTTCTTGTTGGAACTCAGTAGCTTATCACACCAAAAATAAATACCACGACGACTACAAGCTGTGAATACCCAATCTCCGGAAGCTAATACAGAACGCGCATCAGAAGCAAAGCGGTGATACCTCAAAAATGAGAACATCCCAGTTAAGACACGCGGGCCTTTTAACGACTGTTGTCGCTGAACACTGGGAATAGCCAGCTCTTATTATTAACCCGACTGTTGCTACTGGTTCCACGGGAATCTTAGGGCAAATCAGTCGGACTGGGTCCACCGAGAAAGGAAGGCCGATCCCCTCCTTTAGTGCAGTTTTCTGTGGCATAAAAGTCAAAGGTGGGAAGGGAAGGGACTTTGTCCCCTGTCACTGCGCCATGCAACGCGGTGAGTAAACAAGGGCTTCGGTAACCTAGTCTGTCGGCCTTGACCACCACTTCCTCCTGTGCCGTCGAGCCTTATAATAGATAATTTTATCACACCGTGTAGCGTCTTAGCGTACTGGGAATCGCCCACAGCCGGTGAGCACGCGCTGATTGGTCCCGATGCACAGGCGAGCGCGCAGCTGCCGGGTACGTGGCGCCATCTGTCGCCGTCAAGGCGACTTGAGCATTGGCTGCGCGCAGGCTGCCGGTACCGATAACGGTAACGCGTTATGCTAAAGGTGTCTAATTGCGAGGGGCGGCTCGTTCCCTCGCTAAGCAGTAAAGAGGGGGCGTAATCTTTTCTATAAACGCAATGGCCTCGTCATCATCGTGTTCAGTACTATATTCTGCTGTGGAATGATACTTGCGCTTCTGGGCCTTAGTTCTGACATGGACCAGAGGAGGGTATTCGTCCCTGCTGTTGCGACTCAGGTAGCATGGTCGGGTCGGAGGGGATGAGGGAGGTCGGAGACGAGGTTGCGGGAAAGAGAAGAAGAACTTTATACAGGTAAATTTACATTATATACAAACAGCAACTGAGAGAACGTCTCAGTAAGAGAGTGCAATCCTGCTTAGCAAAACGATGCATTCAGTACCCAGCGAGGTGTATGGCGAACCCGCGCTCTTCTCTGAAGCACACGCCCATTAATAAGACCGCACTGAAAAAAAATTCCTAAGCGATACAATGTATACCTTATTTTTATATTATTGACCCGCCGCGGTAGCTCAGTGGTTAAGGAGCTCGTTTACTGAGCCAGAGTTTCCGGGCTCGAATCCAACCGAGGCGGCTCATTCCCTTGGAGGCGAAACGCAGAAGGCGGCCGTGTCCTGTGCGATGTCAGTGCACAATAAAGGTGGTCGAATTTATTACGGAAACCTCCACTACGGCACCACTTTTCTCCTTTCTTCTTTCACTTCCTCCTTTATTCCTTCCCTTATGGCGCGGCGCGGGTAGTTCCGGTGTCCACCAAGATAGGTGACAGTTACTGCGTCTGTTCTATTTCCTCAAAACCAATTTTCATTTTCATTGTTACATTATTGAACGGCAGTATCTCTAGAACACACCCTTGAAGAAGGCGACAAAGGCAAAAATGTACCAGACAAGGAAACATCGCCTTTTACACCAAAGTTTCATAATGCAGCCCCACAAACCTGTAGGGAGGTCTAAAATAATAACATCAGTATCTGTCAATAAGTTCGAACAACACATCTTTAGCTTGTGAAAACAAACGAAGCAGTAGGTACGGTCAATGCGTTTCGAGCACACTCGAGAATGCTGGAGTTTCAAATTGGGTTTTTAACGCTACCAACCACACAGCGGGCGCTGTGGAGCTCTACGAAAGGCCGTCGGCGTGTTTTCAGGTTCTGTCCTCCTGCCCCTGCCAGCGCAGGCGTTATCCGTTCGTCCGGTACAAACATTCTTTCTCTGCGAGACACCCTGGATGCAACAAGAGAATCTCTTAACCGCTCTGCTCATCAAAGAACAGTTTGATAGAAAGCTGTATTCGCTTACCGTGCAGCTCTCTCAGGAAGGAAGTATGACGCGCTGTGCCGAAGTCTTCCAGAGTCCACGTCCACGTGCGGGCGATGCTGCGATGTCGCGTCACTGCGGTCGGCGCTAACTACCGGTCGACCGTTCGCGCAGAACTGCCGGCAACGACTGGCAGTCAAAGCAGGTGTGGATCGAGAGGCCTTCGAAGACCAAACCAAGGGGAAGGAGAGAGAGAAAGATCTAGGAGGCGAGAAGGAATCTCCACGTGCAAAACCATTCCCGTATCCCCATCGCTTTGACAAGGGCGCATGCCTGTGGCGGAGGCGAGCCCCAACTTACCCCCACTTCTCGGAAAAAGAAGCAGGAAAAGGGAAAGATGTCCACATCCTGCCCTGCCTTTCTCTCTGACAAGGTCCGGCTGCTGCCAACGCGTCTATTCAGGCGGATGCCATGGATACCAGCAGTTGCTCATTCTTTTCGAGGCAGACGCTCAGTAGTAAATTAACGTGCCATGCCTATACTGTTAGCCTCACTGTGGCCCTCGCCTGTGCAAGGCAACCGAAGTTTGGGCAGCTACAATGCAACAGATGTTCCTTGACGTGACGAATGAGGTTTTAAATGTTTTTGGACAACATGGTAAATGTTTAACCTTTACGCATAAAACACCAAATGATAACAGTCTACAGTTTTTGGACATTAAAATGTTTCTCTCAGAAAAGCATCAGTGTTGGATGTGTCATCCTTGAGTTGCGAAGGGTCTTATGCCATGTGGGTCAGCACAATCGAAGAGAGTGAAAAGAGGCGTTTCTGCAATGCGTCTTGAGTCTGCGCTCACGAGATCGCGTTCGCAGAGAATTGGTGAGAGTTTCATAAAACAAGTGTCCCGGTTGGACAATGCGGACTACCCCTACACTATCCTGACAGCGGTGAGTGAAACACTCATGCGAAAAATGAAAGCAAAATCGCGCAAAAGGTTCCAAGGGAAGGTACAAAGCCTGTAGTAGTACCTCACGTGCACAAGGTGTAACACAATTTCAGGAAGGCAGCCAAAGGTATGGAGTGCCCATGTGTTTTCAGCACCCATGAAGTTAGGCCGACTTTGCTCAATCACGGCGAAGGAGAGAACGCAGACCGGACACGCCAAAAAGCACGGCAAGCCCTTTGTTAAATGCGCGAAAGGCGATGTGTACGAGATTCCAGTAACACGTGGAAAGGCCTGAAATCTGAAGAGATGACACTTTGTCATTATCTTAACGTTCATATCGCGGTTCTAAAAGACGCGGTCAAAAGCGCCAACATTTTCTCGCGTGCGACAAAGGTGTTCATGGGTACGAGGCTTAGCCCATGAATCACACCAACATCGCCATTTATGCTCCGCTTTGGTGGGCGTTAAAGTCTCATACACTATGATGCCGTGTACAAACTTCCACCGTGGTCGAAAAGGTTTGGTTTCATGAGGTTTAACGTCCCAGAGCGAGTCAGGATATTAAGGACGCCTTAGTGTAGGGCTCTGGATGGGTTCGAACCCCTGGAGTTCTTTAACGTGCACTGACATCGCAAAACACATGCGCCTCTAAAATTTCGCCTCCATCGAAATGCGACCGCCGAAACCGGGGTCGAACCCGCGGTCTTTCGGGTCACTGAGCCATCACGGCAGCTACGGTTAAAAAGGATGCACGTTAGCGTTACTATTACTATCAATAGCTTTAAAGGTGCACTGAAGAGGAATCTGAACTTGTCTTTTTGCCGCAGGAACTCGATCTACACGTTCCGGGCTTTCTTAGAAACTGCGATTTACTGCCCTGTGTGGCCGATTTCCCATATTAAATCAAATTAACGTCCGGCTCCCGCCTTTTTTTTTAATTCTGCCTCGTACGGTGGGCGGAGTCGACCAACGCGTGGAGCGCCTTTCACCCAGTAAAGTGGCGGCTTGCCGCTCTGCCATCGGCGAAGTAATACATAGTAGTCCGTAGTAGCAAATAGTCTGCGCGTATTTTTATTTCTTCGGGCTTATTTTGCGGCTATATTATCTGCGAATGAAACTATTTATTCACGGAAACCTAAAAAACAAAATAAAGCGAAAGCAAAGCCTCCACGGAACTGGGTGAAAGGCGCTCCACGCGTTGACTCCGCCCACCGTACGAGGCAGAATTAAAAAAAAAAGGCGGGAGCCGGACGTTAATTCGATTTAACTGGAGAAATCGGCCACACAGGGCAATAAGTCACTGTTTCTAAGAATGCTAGGAACGTGTAGATAGAGTTCCCGCGGCAAAAAGACATGTTCAGAATCCTCTTCAGGGCACCTTTAAGGTGGGGTGAGACTTTTAAATTGAGTTTCCAAAGTTGGCTGTACAGAAATTGTAATAAAAACTACGGCAATAAAATTTGCAAGGAATCTTATATATGGACTGAGGGCGCCGATGCAAATCGCAGCTTTCCGTAGTGTTGTGAAAGCGATTTTTCCATTTTGAACATTTTTGTTTCTATATAGTGTACATTGGCTCCTTACCGCTATCTCTTCCTTCTATCTCTCAAACCTTTCTTGACCTCTCTCTGCCCTTTTTCTCACGCTAGCCAAAGCTCAGGTGCTTCAGGTTTCGATGGCAGATGTCACAGCTAGCAACATATTTTCCATTGTTATTTTATTAATAGAGAGCCAAATAGTTTTTGCTGACCTCCAAAGAAAAAAAAATAGTCAAGAAGCAAAAAAAAATAGTCATTCCACACCTGCGCAAGCATAAGCCAAAGCTGCATACGCCTGCGAAAGACGCGTATGGATTCCATGCGCATAAGGCATCTGGGAAATCTCGGCTCCTATCCTAAGAAAAAAGGGGTGCGAAGAATACTCAAGCCACACGGAATGACTCCACCCCCGCCCGATTGACCGTCATCCTAGAGAAAAGGCTTCAGGGGTTGTGTACAAAACATCCTGCTCTTGGTGTTGTCCATCGGGGAAGCGAAGTATTCCGCGGGAAGGATGAACCCGCACAACGCAGACTTCACAGTGGCCGAGCACTGCAAGGCATCTGACTCCAGGGTAGACTTCAACGGAACTATTGTTCTGGGGACCAAACCAAATACGCGCACAAGGCATGGCACCTTCAGCAGACGCCCCCTCGGAACCGTTCAGAAAAGCTACGGCGGTTATTTTCCTTACAACAGGGGTGCGTCATCAGGGACGGTTTGACTTGAAGGCTTCTCGCACCTGAGGTGGCCCGTGGGTGACGGTGCAACAAAGACTTGCAACAACGAGAAGGAACGAGACAAATGAACTGAAATTTGTATACAGGAGATTTACCAAAATGTGCAGCACATTAGACAGTGACAAATAATACGCCTTGCACGCGTCGAAGAATAGTTTGGTTTATTAGGGTTTAACGTCCCAAAGCAACTAAGGCTATGAGGGACGCCGCAGTGAAGGTCTCCGGAAATTTCGACCACCTGGGGTTCTTTAACGTGCACTGATATCGCACAGCACACGGGCCTCTAGTATTTCGCCTCCATCGAAATTCAGCCGCCGCGACCGGGATCGAACCCGCGTCTTTCGGGTCAGCAGCCGAGCGCCGTAACCACTGAGCCACCGCGGCGGGGCGCGTCGAAGAATGGTGTAGTACCTGACTCATGTCCCTAAACAGCGGTAAAACGTCACTTGTTTCTTTCCATCGCCGGCGCAACCACCGTGAAAATACTAATACAATTCTCACCAATCCTATTTCGTCCGTTGACTCATACAAGTATCTTGGCATCCATTTAAGTGAAGATTTAACCTGGTCGCATCATATTCACCACGTCACCAATTCAGCTAATCAAGTTCTAGGGTATTTGCGCCGTAACCTACCCTTACCTCCCCCTCCCATTAAGCTTCTTGCTTACATAACTTTCATACGTCGTAAACTTGATTACGCATGTGCTGCATATGATCCCCACTATACAAACCTAATCACCAAGCTCGAAGCAGTCCAAAACCGCGCCACCAGATTAATTTGCTCAGACTACTCTCATTATACTAGCGTTACAGCACTAAAATCTCAGCTTAATCTCCCAACACTGGCCTGTCGGCGTAAAATCGCCCGTCTTTCGCTCTATCATAAATTTTATCACACTTCCGATCATGAAACTGCCTCGATAACACGCGCTCATTGCTTTTCTCGTAATATGAGAGAAGCCAACAGCCACAGAAACCAAGGGGCACAGGGGATTTATAATTAATTTATTTATTTTGTGGTGTTGATCAATTTATAATATTACTGGATGTGTTATCGCTTAAAGCTAATTGATTAGAAAAGCAGAAGAAAAAACAACCACATGCCGCCGGTGGGATCCGAACCCACAACCTCCGAATTACGCCTCCGGTGCTCTACCGCTGAGCTACGGCGACGACTGTCAAATCTTCTGCTTTCGGGGGTATTTATGTTTACAAATAACCTAACCTTGGAGTGTTCACCAGCGCCGCCCACGTTCTTAAGCGGCGGACGTAGCACGTCCTGAGTTACCGCTGATGTGACGCAGAACGTCATCGAACGGCGAGGGTGGAAGCTGAGTGAGAACCCTCTTATGCTTCCTAAGGCATCAGGGCTGCCAGAACTGAGGCCCTCGTTAAGCAATTAAGGAGACAAGGAAAGGGGAATGAGGGGCTCGTTATAAATATGAGAGAAGCCAACAGCCACAGAAACCAAGAGGCACAGGGGATTTATAATTAATTTATTTATTTGGTGGTTTTGATCAATTTGTAATATTACTGAATGTGTTATCGCTTAAAGCAGATTTGACAGCCGTCTCCGTAACTCAGCGGCAGAGCACCGGACGCGTAATTCGGAGGTCGTGGGTTCGGATCACACCGGCGGCATGTGGTTGTTTTTTCTTCTGCTTTTCTAATCAATTAGCTTTAAGCGATAACACATTCAGTAATATTATAAATTGATCAACACCACAAAATAAGTAAATTATTTATACATCCCCTGTGCCCCTTGGTTTCTGTGGCTGTTGGCTTCTCTCATATTTATAACGAGCCCTTCATTCCCCTTTCCTTGTCTGCTTTTCTCGTAATAGTCACCCTAATGCCATCTACCCTGAACGGGCCCGCACCGAAACATATAAAAAGTCATTTTTTCTTCGAACAGCCAGTGACTGGAATGACCTTCCATCCGAAGTGGCGACCATCATCAATCCTGTTCCATTCAAAACCGCCATTGAAGATCATCTGTGTTCATATTAACTCTTTTGTTTGCCCACCCCTCATGTAATGTCCCCTGTGAACCCTTGAGGTAACAATAAATAAAAAAAAGCAACTGGCTAACAGGGAATTGTTCCCTCCTCGGCGTAGCCGAAGATGCAGGACATCTAAACTTAGCACAGAACGACGGATTGGACTCCCGGGCACGGTTTTAAACCCTCGGGAGTCCATCTGGCATTCAGGAAGCATCAAACAGCAGCAAGCCTCAAGACGATTTGTTCCTTGCTGCGTGCTGCCCCCTTCAACTTTGAGAGTATTAATAACTCTTCCCCAAAACAGAAAATAAAAAAAGTCATCACATTAGTTACAAAATACGATGCCCCCAGCGATCTCCACAAAAGCGACCGACTCTCCGAATCGCGCGTCCCGCCCTACAACTTTGATAGTGCACACCACAAAACCCTCTTCCAAGGTAAAAAAAAAAAAAACTACACGGACCCCAGAGTCCCTTTCTGCACGTGCCAACCCGGAGCCTTCCTAGAACACCTTCAGTTATGACTCCCCGTGCGTTTACCGCGTTGCAGGACGTTGCAGTAAAACGGAAAGGTCGCTGTTCTGCAAACTCCCCTTCGGGGAGGTGGGGGGGGGGCGGGGGGGGGGGGGGGTCTTTGCTGTGCCCCGATGCCACGGCTGGATTCCTGAAGCGACGGTGTCGGTTCTAAGGAAGCTCTTGGGTTTGTATGTACCAAGGTAACGGCCTTGGCCTTCTGACGAACCCCTGAGAACCAGCCCCCCTGTGGTTCCTGTCTGTATATCCCCCCACCGTCCAACGCGCCTCAAGCTGCCTCTTCGACTTTTACACATTCCTTCTTCCTAGATCTGCAATTTGAGTTCAAAGCCAAGCTGTAACTTGCTCTTCGTCACACCGTGACGAAGAAACCGAGTAAGGTTTCGAAACGTCGTGTTTTCTTAGAAGAACCTGGTTGGTGTTCAATGCATCCCAAACCAGACAATGAGTAGGCAGCAACAGGTGCCAGAACAAGATACTACATAGCAGCAGTTTCGATGCTTGCTTGCTTGGATGCGTCGAACTGAACCTTGATCAGCACGCCTCATGGGTACTGGCCGCACCTGTGCTGAGGAGAGCGACCCATAGGAGCTCTGTCCTGTCAGCATGTCAGACGCGTGCCATGTGGGAAAGTATGTAGCACAGCCATAACGACCTCCGACGCAACAGTGGGCTCTTCTCAATAGCCTGTCCGCACGCGAATAATCGTAGCGCTAATGCGTTGTCCGACGATTAGTACAAAGGCCTGTCGTGTGTCCATTTAAGTGATAAAAGGAGACGCATGCGGATGCAGCCACGCGCTGAAGCTGTCTGTCCATCCTATCGCGCGGTCTAATCTCTGTGATCTGATCGCTGTCAATACTTCAAGAAAAGCTCCCCGCAGACAGACACCTGCACCGTCGCAAAGTAATGAAATTTAAACGGTAGTGAAAGCCTTTACTCCGTGTTTTTTCCTTTTAGCAAATGCTCTTCTCTGCGATGGTGACATGCATCTTATACGCGAGAAAATCGAACGAACCATGTCGTGGTTCAGCCCTGCCTTTTGGTCAGAAATTCCTAGAGATCGCATTAGGCATCAGCTCTGCGTGCAGCCGCTCTTACGAAAGTGGCTCGAGCAAAGTAGGCTTGCTTTGGCCAACTTGAAATTCTGCCTTAACAGTGGAAGACGACCCAATCACTGCCGTACTTGTTCGCGGCCCCGAACGCGGAGCAATACCTCGTGTTGAAACTGGTGCTCAAACTCAGCTCACACGTTTTGTGGGTCCAACAAGCACGCAGTACGAGTAACAACGCTCGCCGAAAGCTCTCTCGTGTGGCTCATCAAGGTGACGGCTCATCAAGGTGACGTCACCTGAGCAGACATGACCGATTGCTCTTCTCCACTGTTATGCTTCCCTGAGCACGCGCGGGACGTTTCCACAGTGCGCTTTAACTTAATGATTTCGCCAGTGTTTAGCCAAAATCGAAAAATAATTTCCCAGACGTGATCAACAACGAGTCTACTTCAAACTCTAGAAAGCTAACAAATTCGAAAATAGCTTCAGTATCCCTTTAAACCGGATATAAAGATGAGATGAGCGCAGTGGAAATCAGAGTGCAGGCTAACTGAGTAATACTTGTTGGGGGGCTAGTTGGTGAATATTTGCAGAAAATGGTTGTAGCGCCGACACAGACAACACACAGAAAGCTGTCCCGTCTAGCTTTCTGTGTGTTGTCTGTTTCGGCGCTACAACCATTTTCTGGAAAGTGGAGGCTAGTCGGGGAGGCATTCGTGGCTGGGGGCTTGTGAGAGCATGTATTATACCCCTGTCAAGCGCAGAAGTTAAGAGCACTTACCGGAAGTGCACTTCGGCATACCGAGTGGCACTTTGGGCTACGCTATGCTAAAAGGGAAAACAAAGTGCAATCTAGTAAAAAGAGAATGGCGACAGACAATGAGCGGAATTTCTGAAGAGGTCGATGGAAAAGAAAAATTACTCAGGATAATTGACTGCTTAACGTGACAGCGCAAATAAAATGAAGTTCAACAGTTTTTAACGATGAAAAAAAAATAGAAATGAAGAATAGCCAAGGCCAGCCGAGACTGTCCAGAATTTCGGCAACAAACAAGATGGCGGCGGGCGGCTGTGATGCATCTGATCTCGTTCCTTTGTTTTGTTGCTCCGCTTGTAGCTATAAGGAAGATATTTTTTCTAAAAACAGTGTTATAGGATGTAAAATAAACTTGTAAGTACTTCTAATGCACACTCTTCGCAAGTGCAGCTTTATTTTGCGCGCTTCACAGGGGTATTACCTGAGAGGTGCGAAGTTCCTCTGTAACTGTTCTGAGCTGTCTGATAGCTGGTAAAGAGTCTATGTAAATACGGGCTTGTCTTATAAACACCAAGTTATTTACAGCCTCCATAGAATCTCGAACAGTGGAGAGCTACACCATAAATGGGTCCGGCTGATGAGAAACATATTCCAGATGTGTGATTAAGTCAATGTGCGTCGGGCTAAGAGTAGCCGCTCGACTGCGATTGTCTATGACGACTACAGAAAAGCCCGGCACATACTGAGTTAACTTTGTGGGCACTGTCTGTGCATACCGTTTCAACTTATTTCAATTTTCCTAGGTTTATATACCCAGTTTTAATCACTTCTAGTTTTATTTTTCTCCAGACTCGTCATTCCGAAGAGTCCACCCGTTACAAAGGGTATGACTATCAGATCGTCATCAGCAACAGCGCTCAATACTTGCAAGTCAGCCACTAACCTTGAGTTAAATTCCTATGATCACGTGACCCATGGACTTCAACCATGAGATGTGTAAAACTGAGGGACAATAATCACCTGCCCCCGCATATGAGTCAACGCTTAACTTTCACCTCGACCAGGGCAGCACGGAACTGAAGCCCTAATAAGTGGCATGAGGGGTGCACTTCCCTAGAGGTGCACAGCCAATCCATAAATTGACCCATTAGCCGCCCCTAACACACTACAATAACACCATGCTGTTCATTCAGTACAAACACACACTAAAGACGAGGCGGCGAACTAGCCAACTAACTCAAACAGCCTATTTTTAACACTTGTGCAAAGTCTTACGTGAAACACCCTGTATATTCTTGTTACAGTGATCACCAATTGGAATTTTTCACAAGGTCCTAGCCCCTCTGTGAAAATACGGCCAGGGACACCGCCCTAGCCACGGACTAATTGATTGCCAGCAACACTAGGGAAGCCGAATTCATCCTACCACGTCCACGACACTGCACCCGTTCTTTTTCCAGAGTAGATTTTCAACTGCTAAAAGGGGCACCGCGATGATTTTCTCAATACCGGTTAACATCGTTAAATAGATTCATCATGCGTTCCAGAGGGCAGGGCAAACATAATTATTGAAATCGGAGCATGAAAAATAAAGATATTCAACTCTGAAAATTCGAAATGAAAAGTTCAGACGAAAATACATTTCACTCGCCCATTTCACTCACCCAATACTAAGATTGGGCGCTACCAATCAGAACCGCGCCTAACACGCACGCAGCGGAAGCGTGCTTTGTCGGGGATGTAGACAGCCGGAAAATTTTGTCGGCGACTCCCCTAGTCAGGGCAGGGGTGAGAACAACAAAGGAAGCTCCCCGATGTTTCTTTAGTGGGACTTGAAGGCTGTCGGCCGTAACCCCCCTCCGCCCCAAACTCGAATTCCATCTCCTGTCCGGCCTTCTCTTCACAATTTTTGGCGAGGTGTGTAGACGGGCTTTTTTTTTTTCGCTGCCGTCTTGGTGTGGTTTGAGCCAGGGTTGCCAGTTCCGCTTAATATAAGCGAATTTGGGCTTCTTTTTTCACCGGGTCGCTTGTAAATTTTTACAGCCGCTTGTCGCGTTTTTTGGGGCTTACTTGCACTCTTCCTGGAAATATTGTTATTTTAATGCCCATCACGCGCGTTTGTCGTTAAATATACGCGGTAGTAGCAGGAGTCACAAAGTACGAAACAGTCCCTCTCCATTCATCAATAATTTGACTCCTTGCTAGCACTCGTCGTTGTCTATGTCGTAGTGTCTTGCCGGTGTTCTTTGTGCAAATTGGCTTCGAAGTGCCCGAACTATGGCAAACGAGTTTTGAGGTGTTTGCTGCCGGGACTTTCAACCGACATTAAAAATGTTGCAGGTATTCAACTCTAAAAGCATGTATAGTTCCGATGTGGATGCGGAGGATTTTCCTGATGGGTCGAACACTACCGACAATGAATGTGTGTAGTTGAGCCGTGAAATTGAACATACGTTGGAAGGAGTCAACAAGAACTTCATTCATACCGTGGGGACAATGTTAAAAAGTACATGAGTGTTTTCGATCATTCTTGTGGATATCGTCGCTGTTCAAAATAAAGTAATTTGATCACCTTCCCCTCGTATTTCTGCGATTTTTGGATACTATAATTAAACGATTTTCAAGAGTGAGAAAGTTTGTTATCGTCCGCTTCTTTTGGGCTTCTTAGCAAAAGTCGCGCCGCTTTTTTTGGGCTTGTTTTGGGGTGGTTATTTGCTTATTTGCTCGGCGGCATCTGGAAACTCTGGTTTGAGCCTACGTTTCTTGAACAGCGCTGGCCGCCAGGAAGGTTTGAAGCGGAATGAAAAGTGTCGCCCCTAGGCACATTCTTGTTAGTTTTCGTTCGCTTTCTCTGCTTATTTCCAGTTTTTGTGGCACGCGAAAATATTTCAGTAGTCAGACATAATATTTTGGATCCATTTCGCAAGTATAAAGGAACAATATGCAAACTGGACGCCCAACCAATGAGAAAGGCAGAGCCCAAAGTGGCTGCCATCTCATTTCCGCTGCCGTCAATGGCCGCTGCGTTGCGACGCCATCGGCTCGAAACAAGCATTTCTGGCGAAGGTTAAAATATCATATATTACGATTTCGGCGACCCCATTGCGCGTCCAGGGCTCACAATGTCCCTTGCTCTGCATACAAAGAATAAAGACCTCATGCTTTATCTACATCGCAGGACACCTTTAAGTAGTTCTGGCAGCAGTCAGCCTTAATGAGGGAAAATGGGACAAAAAATAGAGGAGAATCAAGGTGGGAAGGAATGAGAAACGAGGGGCACGTTTAGCCAATGGAGATTATTGTGTAATAACTGTTTCCAACAAGAATTTTAGGGGAGTGTTAATGCACACGAGAGTTCACACGAAATGAAGCTGGCCCTTACTTTTGCTTCAGTGCGAGTAATCGCAGCACCACGCGAACGTTTCTAAAACCAGGCATCTAGCACACCAGGCCTCATCACAGAACACAAACACTACCCCAAAGCTTACATAAGCGGAGCAACGTATAAGCACCTGCCCCGATATATTGAATATCATACCATGGCCAAAATAAGGCTGGTGCGGGCAACAGTAGTCTGTGGGCCAACGATGAGGTTCATTTAGTCTCTTTTAATGCTCAAATATTTGCGCACTACAATGAGAATGTAAACAAAAAAAACTGACTAACAATGCACACGTATTGTTTTCTCCATGGTGGAATAAACGAGTATTCACACACTAGCACGACAGCTATGCCTCGCCCATTTATTTGTGTGCCCCTGACCTTTTCATGCATTGCAGTGCGAAACCAACTATCGTCTCCTGACCTTGCTTTCGACCGGAGCGCCAAGACTTACCCCTCCACTATCGTCTTCGCTGTGCAGCGTTGTACTGCCTCTTTTCCCGGTCGTGTACGTACTCCGGAACGGCGTCATCAGCCAGGGCGCGAACACTACGCCGGCGCAAAGACCACTGCCGATGCGAAGGGACGCGCTACTGTGCGCCAGCATCCGCGATCCGTCAGCGCCGCCGAGCCACCGTGAGACGACATCGATGATGCGGCAGTGGCTGTCAGCCACCATCTGCACGTTTCTCGAACGATAGAAGCGGCGGATGACGTTGGCTTCTTCATGCAGTTCGGGAGCGTTATCCCCGTAAGCGTGCCGTCGTTAGCGCTCTCGACACGCGGAAACCAGGCGACAGCGTAAAAGCCACCCTTGACTTCCAGCAGCTCGCTAGGCGACGTCTAGGTAGGAAGAAAACAAGGGTGGCCATCTTGAGTTACACTCTGATGTCATACTCGTGACTTCACGCACTCGCACGAAAACATACCAAAGGAGACGCATGCACGGGCTGTTTCATGCTTAAGGCGGGGGTACCACGGCGGCCATCTTGGACAAGACGTTAGTTGAACCACCAGGGCGGCTCCACTTGTCCGTGGAAGCGAAAAAGCGCTCCTTCGAGACGGTCTGGTCCTCCTCTCTGCGTTACCTTGACCTCCTCTCCCTCGCGTTGTGGCAGAAGGAGGCGGTTAGTCACGGAGGGGGATAAACGCCATGACAATGACGACCGCGCTCGAACGTGTTTGGCACACGGGTACTGCTTCTTTCGTCCCTACCCACCCCTTGGCGGCCCTGCCGTGGTGCCTGGCGATTCTTTTTTAGGAGGCACTATTTCGAATGTGACCTTTTGCGGGGCTAGTTGATGTGACATTGTGTTCAGTTGGAGTCAGCGCCCGTCCTGTCCGTCTTTCTGTGTGTTTTGTGTAGAATTTAGCGCTGTTTTTACTTTCCTGAACACGAAGTCTCTATATCTGTGACATTTACAGAAATTATATTTTGTTTCCATTTTTTCCAGAGTTGTACACGTTGTTTTATAGTTATTCTTTTCTCATGACCCTGACAAATATTTTGATGACTAGCAGCGGCAGCCACGGCAAGCAATATTACAAAATAAAGCTTCGTAGGTTCCACTGGCATCCATAACAAAGGGCCACAAGACATCTATGGGCTATGGCCTTCGTAAAACTATGGATGATGTCGAAATGGATGCAGCGGAATAGTAGATGACCTCTTGGTTTCAAAGGGTTGTTGCCATGCGTGTTGTCACAGCCTTTTCTGCGGTCAAAGGCGCGTGGCGCATAGCTTGTGTGCTATTGATTCCCGTTCACCATACAAACGTTTATTTCGCAATTCCAGGAAAAACACCAGCAGTGAAACATCAACCCGAGATTTCGAAGCATGGCGAGTGTTTTTATTTTTTACTCACACACTGCCAGTGCTATGTAGAATTCTAAGAGACAGCTGATATGGTAACAGTAAATAAGAGAAAATGGGCAGAATAAGGCATACCAGAATGGTACAAACATATTGCGTTCAAGTCGTTGGGTCAGTAGCTGCGGAGAGGTAGTCTGTGACGTTGAGATACGTTGCAAGTAATGCTGATTTTCTTTTTTTCCGCCCGCGCATCCGTGTATGATAACAAAAATCCCGAAAGCGCTTAGGGCCGCAGCCGGCAACATTCTTTTCGTTCACTTTTTATTGTCAAATAAACTACTACCACCACCAAGGTTCGAAAAACGAAAAGGAAACACTGGCTGCGAAACTTCCACTGGAGACTGCGGGACATAGCTGGCAAGAGCTAATAAGTACTCATTACAATCGCGTCAGGTTTCTCCCTACTGTGGCCTTAGCATAGCATTTCCATCCATTCATTGGAACTGCATTTTGTTGCCACACGAGGCAACGTTCCTGCTTTTGTGATATCGTTTTGTGATATCGGCGAGTGTGTAGTCTCAGCAGCCGTGCTCCGCTGTAAATAAAGTTTTATTTTTTATTCTGGTTCTTAGTGCGAACTTTTTTTTGGTAATGAGCAACTAAATATAATGTACATACCTGAATAGCGCTACTCTCGCTCTGCCAGTGACGACGACCCCTTTCCGCGATAGCTCTAACGATTCCGCAGGTTTCGTGTGTGCAATTTCCGCAACCGTCGAACGCGAATTCACGTTTTGGGGAATGCAAATGGCGAACAAATGAAGTTTTCACAACGGTGACCTAATATCGACTATTTTCACAGTGCAGGATGCACATGCAATGAAAGGAAAGCTCTGGTCGGACCCAGACTGCCGCGCTCTTGGGCAGCCAGCAGCAGTCACCGGCGTCGCTTGTGGATTAGGAATAAGGACGTTTTATTTCGCCATCGAACGTACTTCAGGATAAAGCGATTCAAAATTGAATATCACATCGGAGAAAGCAGGGACAATTAGAAGCGTCGGTCCTACGCGATGTCAGCAATCCGGCCACCGAATGTTTCCGAGGCGCGCGATCACATCGGTGGTTTCTATACAAAGTTGTCGCGCTGCATAAACAAGCAAAGGAACAACAGGTACACAAATAGGATTAATAAAACAAAAGCGTAGCTCTCGTTTTACCTCACGCGAACAAACATAGCTATTTGCATACAGCGCTGTAAAAAGGAGTACTGGTGTGCAGTCGCCCTGTGTTATTGGCGGAGCGAAGGGATGGCGACGTCAGTGCGGGCCGTGTTCGTGACTCGAAGGCATTCCAAAATCTCGAATGCCTTCGCGGAGCTCCATTGACTTGATAGTATGTCAGCCAAATGCCATTGAATAGTTCGTGCAGCTGCACAAGGCGACATCCGACTCGAATGACACTTGGTTGGAAGGTATTTGAAACGCCCGTGTAGCAGAGATATTGCTAATCTCAGGCTCGTGATGCTTTCTTAGATAACAGCATGCGATCAGACGCGAAAGCAATTACATCTGCTATGACATATTTTGCAAGTATTTGCGAAAACAAACTAATTTTCACAATGTGCTGCAGCACCGATCGTCACTACCTGCAACACCCATCGTCACTATCATCATTTCCAAATAGCACCTCTTTTTGCCATGTGACAACGCAATGAAAGTGCCATTCGTTCATGGGGAGTGCGCTTCGTGAAAGTATCACTAAAGTTGCCGTGTGACAGGGGTATAAATCCCCCCACGCACGCGCACAAACACATTCAAACACTGAAAATGGTACGGTTTCAAAAATATCTTTGCCGTGTACGATCATACACAGTAAACCATTTTTGAAAAGTCACTAAATTGCGTTTGAAAACTATCAAAATGTAGCAGTTACAACTCAAACATGATGCCACTTCATTTTCAGAAATTATAACTTTTTATCGTCACGTGTATTCAAGTACGCTGGACGAAGTTCCTACGGTAAACTCAGATTTCTAGATTTCCTGCAGCGCATACAGACCCCCCACCCCGGCGGCGCAACATGTAGGCTCTCAGCCCTGATTTCTCTTCACTGCTGCCGAAAAAAAAAAAATCGACTACACGTCTTTCCGGGTGGACGGTCGCTTTTAGATAATAGAGAGATATAGCATATCGTTACCGTGTTTACGTTACCGTTTACCGTGTTACCGTACGCCGGACTTTCCGGTTAGCGTTCCAAAACACGGAAAGTGTTTTAGCGTAGCGTCACTCCCGTATCAAGTTACCGTAACGTAAAGACTGATGATGATAGCAAGCATAACTACGCGCGTATTGAAAGAATTTCTTAGTTAGATCCTGCATAGATGGTAATAATATTTATATCAGCTTATTAAGTACATACTACGTTACAGGCCGAGCGGCTTTTCAAGTGCACTCGTGAAGCTAACCAGCTTAAGCCGTAGCCAGCACCTAGTCAATCCCGTAGGCCTAGCCGACGTCTGTAGTTTTCATCTTTTCGTTTCATTTGTGTGGTTGGGAGCAGTGTTCTACCGCTTTGTCCGTACTATTGGAAGTCATGGCCTGCTACAGTGTTTTGAGTGACCCCCTCATACTTGGGGCTCTATCGTGGAGGGAGATTGAAGATATGTATGCATACGTTTCCCTCCTGGAGCCGGAGCCGCGCCGAGATCTGGCGGCGCGTGGCCTCTTAAGGCCGTTGTACGATCGTTTTTCAGGCGGATCCGCCAGCGAGCGAACCGCTCGCTTTCAGCCTCCGCTCGGGCGTGGGGCGGAATGGTGTTGTACGATCACTTTTGCTGCTGGCGGACGAGACGGATGGTTCGAACGTTCCGATTGGCGCTCCCGGCAGTGCCGCCTGCAGCGGTACAGGCATGTGTTTTTAGCGAAACACGCAGATATCTTGCGGTAGATATCTGCGTATTAAATGCGGCGTATTCAAGACAATATCCGTTGCGTCAACGTTTCTTTCGCTGCGGGATTTTCGTCGAAGGTAGACTCGTGGTCGGCTGTGATTCGGGCTGGAACGGCACAAATCTCGGTTCAGACGACCCTGACGGCCGCGAAACAATTCTCGACAAAAGTTTGCAAGATCGAAGGCGAGTCTGCTCATCTGAAGCGATGCCGTCGGAAACGATACGTGTTTGGATCATTTCTACCCAAGAGATTGAAAAACGCGTCACATCGCGTCCCCGTTCGACGATACGTTCTCACAACGGACCGTGATTTCCGGCCCCAAAATAACAGAATGCTGCTTGCTCTGAAAGTTACGCTGCCCTGACGATTTCGCTGCGACGACGCGATTCTTTCTGCGAATTCTCGATCGGGCCACACTGCAGTACAGGCTGCTAACAACCGTCCGTAATTACTATCGGCATAATCCCACTTTTTAAAATAGTTACGACTGCATACTTAAAATTTTTAGTCAGTTATTCAAAATAGCACACTTCAGTGTTTTTGAATTGCTGACAGAGAAAAAAAATAATTGCACTTGCAGCATTTCCCAAGCAATTTGCACAGTCACTGTAATATGTAAACGGCCTTCTCCTTGGCTAACTATACTGTTACTGCAAAAGACATGCTTACCTATTCAATATATAAGGTGCGTGCGTGCGTGTGGGGGTGTGTGTTAATTGTGCATGCGTTTAACATTCACAACTTAGCACAACACTGCTGTCAAACACAAATGCTAATGGACATGAGAAGTTATGTTTCCAGCTAATTGGAACAGGTAAAATCAGTTGTAATTAAAGCAGTATGCATTTCACAGAACAGTGAAAATGCAACAATAATGATTTATTTTTTTGATGTTTTTCACGCCATTATTAAAGCCAACATAGAAATAGCACTCTGTGGCTCACAGCATCACTGGGCTAAAAGGGCATGGCTTTGTTTTGCACAGTGACAGCGGGCCATCAAGTTGTGGTTTAACATTCCTTCCTGAGCTCATGATGCAGTTGCACAAGCCAGAATGCAGTGTTGAAAACAACTATGGGAAGTTCTGCTGAAGGCCATGCAATTGTTGCCATGTACAAAACAAGCTGGCATATACTCTGTGCACTCCAAAGCATTCTCAAATGTCGCTGTGAATGTAAAACAAAGTTGGTGCCTTCGTATTGCATAGAAGTCTGTGCATGCCATTCTCATTAATATAAATATAATGAAATGTCGGAGCCAGTAAACTGAATTACATGTTCAGTAAATGCAAGAACCAATTTGGAGGGTTTACATGGTGACGGCTCCCGGCTTAGGCTGAGAAAGAATACTTGTATAGTCAGGGGAACAAGGTACGATGGCCATACTGTCAGGTTATCTCGAGCAAACACAAACACCTCAAGTAGAATTTGTAAAATTGGATTTTGCAATAAGGGAGCTGTGGTGTCGTGCTATAAAATGAAATTACAAATAAGCCGTTTAAATATGTGACAGGTTCTCTGATACAGCCTTAAAGCAATGTGTAAAGTTATTTTAACTGATCAGTAAAATGTAGAATGGCTGAATGTAACGATGACCACTTCCCAAGGTAGCAAGCAAAAGTGAACATTGCTAACTGTTAAGTGATGTTCATACCACTTAACATATGCTGAATTTTAGAGTGCTATTAGTTGCTGACTATCAACATGTTCAGCAAAATATACCTATATCACTGCCAGTTTGCTTTCAAAAAAAGAAATTAACTGAGGCGTTGACAGGCAACAGAAATATGGAAAATAGCAATATGAAGTTAGGCCGAAGAATGCCGAAGAAAAACAGAATAGCAGTGATAGCTTTTGTCGTTTCTTGCATCTCTATACTGCAACTTGAAGTGGACGGCTTTTGTGTTTAAGATGAACCAGCAGTCCTGTAAACACTATCCTGAATATATAAAAGTCACATGCATATGTATGTATTTGCAGCATTCTCACTGAGCCATGTTATGAAGTCGATGTCTTGCTTAGCTGAAGATACGATAAGAGAGAAGCGCCAAGGAAAGACTGACACAGATAGGCACAGTAATGCATGCTTAGCTTTTCAGTGCACGAGTTTAGCTGGCTAGACCTAGCTTGTGCAGTGTGCAAGTTAGCCTAAATGCAACTGTATACCGTCCGACAAAACTGTTGTGTAAATCTGCCCCAATATTACTTGAAATAGATTGTGAGGATAGTTCTTACACATAAGATAGCTTTGTATTGGTTTCCTGAGCTGAGCAAGCGGCTAAGCACTTTATTACAATAACTTATTTTAACATTTATTATACCTGAACAGTACTAATTTATACTAATAAGAAGTAATTAACCATTAGCATCCAAGTACAGCCATACCGCTACAAAGGAAAACTTTGTAGGTTTTCTTTGTAGCCTTATGGCTTCACTTGAGTGGATGCTAATGAGTAATTACTCCCTTATCACAAATCTTCACCAGGGGGATCTACCTAAATCAGAGGATGAACACCATCATTTACTGCATGGATTACTGCAGTGACTAGCTCAAAGGACAAGAGGTTAGTAAGCCCTGTGAGTTGGAAGGCCATTCCAGCCTTTTGTGGCAAAAACAAAAATGAATCTTGAAATGCAGTGGTATGCGCTAACTGAGGCACAACACTGTTTGTGCGACTAGTGCAGAAGGAACCATGACTCAGAACAGATTAGTTGGTTATGTGACAATAAACAGTTATAAAAAATCTGCAGTTTCTGCACGACATGCAGAAATTTGAAGATTCACTTTTAGTGCTGTTACACTGGAACTTCAAAAATAGTCTGAGAGAATAAAACAAGTGCCTCAGGTCTGAACTCATTCCAGGATTCTAGTTAAGTTAGATTTTGTGGCATGTGCCATTCGAATACACAAGCTGATGCCACACAGGGGATTTGAACACAAACAACTTGGAAGACGGTGATACTAAGGACACGTCGAATGTAAATATCATGGGTTGTGGGTGGCTGTATGAGGATTATTAGGTATTTGAACCAGTATACAGTGAATATACCTTTATCGGAAGGCCTTATAAGTTGGCAAAATGTAATGCTGACAATAAAAAAACAATATTAGTGCATTCTTAGTAACATTAGCAAACAGGCCAACGCAGGGCATGCTAATTGTTGTTTTGGAGAACTGAAATGCTGGTATTGATTGCAATATGGCAGACCCCATATGGCTGTCAGTAAAGGCATGTGACAAAACACTGAAGGGACGGTAATAATGCAAGTAATAAAAAGCTGAGGCCCAAAGGAGTGCCTTGGCGGACGTCCGAGATTGCAGGAAAAGGCAGGACGCATAAGAATTGGCAAGGGAAATCTGCCGAAGGCTGGCTGTTTAAGCTTGGATCCAGTTTAGAGCTATTGGATGCAAGTTAAAGCAAGAGAAAACCAGCCTTACATAAATAAGGGAATCGCATGCTTTTTCAAAGCAAACAACAAAAGCATCATGGGGGATGTTGCAGTCAAGGTGCAGGTCGTGAAGAACAAGAAAAAGTTGGCTATTGCAGAAATGTTTTCTAAAAGCTGGCCGATTTGGATGAAAAAACTTAATGGGCCAAAGCAATCTAGCAGGGTCAAGAATATGAAATGTGTTTGGTGATTTGTAGCACATGCCAATAACACAAATAGGGCCATAGGTGCTGGGTGATGAAGGGTTAAAAACAGAGGGGCCAGGCTATAATAAGGCAGGAAGCTATCTGTACAGCATGCACTAGATATGCCTATACAACCTGCTTCTTTTCTTGTTGTTGCTTTCTGTAAATTTCACAGAACTTGATCATAGCGTACTGTGGGGTGCACCGGTGGCAAGTTGGCATGTGGAAACTGTGCTAAGGGACGACGACAGAGAAAGAATTGCTACCCTGTGCAGTGATGTTGTTACCATCGTCTTTGTTCCTAGCGTAGCTTTACCAGCTCCACAGGGCTTATTTTGCAGTCTGCAAGTAGTCATGTCTGCAGCAAGCAGTCACAGGCAAATGAAGGTGGTAGCAGATAGACATATGCAAGTGCATCGACGAGATCTTCTCAAAGCTTCGAGAATGTCTTGTTAAACAAACTGCTGCGGCTGACCCAGGAAGCGCCGCTGAACAACCGCTTAACACCAATAAGGCCCATTTCGCGAGCAGCTCTGCAACAATAGCATTGCGAATACATCCAGTTTCATACCACTGATCTCCGGATCGAAAAGGACCATGAGCAAAATCAACAACAGACACTGTCATTGCCTATGAGGTGCTTCAAGACCACTGTATTTTTCTGATTGCAGTGGAAACCAACATCCCACTTAAACTAAATACAGCCAAGCATTTGTCAATATTGACTTAACACTGCTAAGCAAAAAGAGAAAAAAAACAATGGCAAAGGTTTTCTCAATATTTTTTTTCATCTTTTCCATCAAGACTCGTTATGCTCAACTTGCTCTGTGGACAGTTTTGATTGCATAAGCTGCTGCTACACTTTTTTTTTCCGCGCTACATCAATTGAAATGCTCATGAAAAACAGACTTATGATTTGGCACATATTAGAGATTTGTACACTGTCAATCAGTCGTGATTCAAAAGCGGCAATGATTCTTGTTTGTAATCGCGTAATACCATGTTGTTACAACCTAAACCGAAATGGCTAGAGGTAGTCTTCAGTCACCCATTCATCACGCCGATATGTTTATTGCAGGCAAATGTGCGCACAGCCGGCAGGCAATAAAAAGAAATGACACTCCCGAAGATACATTTGCACTGCACCGATGTTTTCACACAGGTTACACAGTTTCTCCGGCGAGTCGTAACCCGAGCACCCATCATCACAAAACGTACTGAATGGAGCACCAAAGCGCAGAAGGATGGCGACATCGCTGTTGTCGCCGCAAAAGTCCTACGGCCGTGCAGCCAAGCTCGCGTCGCGTCACGTCGCACACACGGCAATTCTCAAGCACAGTGCCAACACGAATCGCGAACAAAATGGTAACGAATGCGTAGCCAGCAACTCGGTCGCGATCACTGCAACCATCGCAACGAATGCGACTAGCTGCACAACGCCACGTTCATTTCAGCATTCGGAAAGCACGGCGTGCGTAGTGAGCTTTCGAAGGTGCACATTTCACTGCCTTGACGTAAAATCACTCGCTTCGATCGCAATCACTTTCACTACGCGGACACTAGTCACTGTGCTAGGCAGCTCATGCACGCACAGAAGTTCACCGTGAGCAGCTGTTGCTCGCCGCTGTGCGTGATGATCCTCGCAGGAATTAGGAACGCTTGCCGCAACCACAAACAGCTCCATGTAAACACTTCGTGACACCGCCAACGCGTAGGTCTTGCGTCGGTTTGAAGAGGCGCTCTGTCAACTACATCAGCGTCGATTTCAACTCTGGAAACTGTCGCTGCTCGCCGCTGCTGCACGCGGAGAAGTTCGCAGTCGCCCTGAACACTCGTAATATCAACATGTGGCCAATATAGTATGCCTCGCGGCATAGCTGCCACCACTACAGCCACGTCTGGTCGTTCGGTCCGCCAGTCGGCCTGTCTGGCGAATCCGCTCAAAAGCGATCGTACAACGGCCTTTAAACATCGACGGCATGGAGGACACAGATTTTGAGCGGCACTTTCGCTTCAAGAAGCACCCTGCTCGCTTGAACACGCTGCGTGTGCCGCCATGCTTCCTTTCTCTACTTTCTCCGAGCTAGCTATCTTGGATTGGCTCGTCTACGGCCGTCTCGCAGCCCGCCTCGTAGCTGGCACAAAAACTACTGTTGTTGCTACTTTGGCGACTTTGGCTACGTACGCGGATAGCTAGGCTTAACGTCTCGAAAATCACTGAATTATCTCAACAACATGGGCTAGTTGTCACTTAAACCTCAACGTATGGGTAAGAGTATGCGAAATAAAAGCGAACCGCTACCATTTGAGTGAGCTATCGCCTCAAAGAATCCAGCGGTGACACGCATTTATTCCGAAGCGGGCGAGCAGGGCGCCGCCATGTTTGTTTACAAGCGAACGCTAACTCTCTCCGCAACGCTGAAGAGTTTCCGTAAAGAGTTACCGGGCCGGTAATGGGCGCGCATGCGCAGATGTCGCCAGCCGAGCCCGGTAAACGGTAACCGAGCCCGGTAAACGGTAACGTAAACACGGTAACGATATGCTATATCTCTCTAATGGGACTCTGTCAGCTAGAGGGATAGGGGAAATGAACAATAACGCCCCTGCACACTGCTTTGTTTTCTTTCTCCACATGGACTCAACAAACGCACTCGCGCAAGGCCTCGCGTATTTGTGTGTGTGTAGCTATTTTCGTCTTGTTATATGTCCGCAGCTGTATCCATGAGCAGGCAGAGAAAAAAAAAAAAGCTGCTGTGTTGGTACTATCATGTCAGCAGTTCGGATACTCGAGCCAGTACTAACGGCTTACTGTATTGCATTATGCCAAGTTTTCGATTAGCGTACCCTCCTAGCGGCCGCCAGGCGGAGCACGTTTTATGTTAGTGGTCCAACAGCGATACCAGACACTCACAGAGAAAAAGACGACGGACAAGGAGGCTCCTTCTGTGTGTCTCATCTTATTCTGTGTCAGTGTCTGGCAGGGCTGTTGTCCACTCAATCCCTATGTATCAACTCCAAGTAGCCCAATCTGCCGTTCTTCAGAAACGTGTTTGCAGGGTTGCCTGAACGCCCTTGAATGTTTTCTGCGAAAATGCATTTATAATTGTGGGTGCAGGTGGTCTCCAGAGCAGTAACGGGCAGTGCTGGCTTCAATAGGCAGAAATGAAAGGGGTGAGTCATCTGTGGACACGCCTTCCCCGGTGCACTTTACAAGGCTACGCTGGCGAACCTGACCGCGTCTTGTCGCTCGAGTCTGTTGACTGTCAGGACCACGCATGTAACTGCGAGCGCATAAAGGCTACTGGCAGTGTACGGTCCCCCCACCCCCCGCAGTTGTTGACGGAGCAAGCGTCGTTCCTGGAAAGAAACGCGGAACGCACCGCTTCACCACGACGGTGAGAGCAAGGGTTGGGTGCCGCGCTAAAGATTTTTATTACAAACCCCACTGCGCCCAGGGCGGGTGCGCCCTGACAAGTTGTACCCACTCCCCGCAGCAGAGGCACACAGGTCTGTCTCCTCTTTCTAGCCTGGCCTTGGCTGCAGAAGAACCTTGGATTGGAACGGCCACATGTCAATCGCCTTCGCAAAACATCAGCTTCGCAGAACTGTGAAACCCCCTCCCTATTGTAAACAGCGTGACGTCAAAAAGTTGTGGCCCCGTTGGCAGAACTGACAACTTTTGGTTCTGAGCCGGTGTTGTTGGTCCCGAGGGCTCCTTCGCCGCCTTTTTACCCCGATTCGAGACGCCTCGCCGGCCCTCACAGGATAGAAGAGGGGAAACGCTTGCGCTGAATGACTTAGGCCGGGTGGCAGGAGCGCGCTCCGGGCGCCAGTGTATCCGGCCGGTGCCTCATAATAGACCTCTCCCTGATGTAAACAGTGTGACGTCAAAAAGGTGTGCCCCGATGGGCAAAATCGTCGAATTTCGGTTCTGAACCGGTTTTTCAGGTGCCGAGCACTCCCCCACCAGCTTTGTTCCCTGATTCGAAACGCCTGGCAGCCTTCTTCTCCCAGTGTGAGCCTTCTCGGTACGGCGCATGTTTTGCCCTTCGGACCAGAAGCACGTGCGTTGATGACGTGTGTCTTGAAGGAAGCCAGTTTTCTTTGCACGTGTTGGCCTGCCTGCAAATCTGTATGCGCAGTCGCGTTTTTTTTCTTTTTCAGGTGAGAAAAATGTAGAGCCTAAGATGTGTGTCCCAGAAAATAGTGAAAACATTTTTTTTTTCTGTCAACTTGAAGGAGCGAAAATTGCTAATTGATCACGTGCACTCAGTGGAGCAGATTGTCAATGAAAACTACCTCCATGGGGAAGTGACAGAAAGTGTGTGTCCTGAGTGAATCAACTTGAAATTCGAGGCCAATACAATGGGGTTTTGTTACGTTTTGCGCTAATAATAATAAACACAATCTTTATGCGAACATAAAGTGCCTCTAAACAGATATGCGAAGCTGAAGAGATTACCGCGCATGCGGGAACACTTTATTTGCAGAGCCATCGCTATATGTGCTCATTCATGTGCAAGTAAACATTTTGACTTAGAAGTTACATTCAGCCAGAGCAATGCCTACTCCCGTAATATCTTAGAATGTCATGAAATATTGAGGAAAATAGATGTGTGTGTAAATGATGGCAGATTTTTTTCACGTTTCATGACCATGCACACAAAAGCAACCGCTGTGGCAAATGCTATTTCAAGGCCGGAATGCGAAGACAATGCAAGCATGCTGCTGCTGTATGCTTTTTTGTAAACAAGCATGAGGAACCGTCCTGAGCAAGAGGCTGAAGCGTTCGTCAGATCTGGTAAAATGTAGAGTTCCGGACCCTTCCAATTAGGGATTTTTCATAACCACGCTAATGAAAATCTGGTCGTAAATGTTTATCAGGTAGACGAGCACCATTTTGAAAATATTTATGGTCTTTCTTCTAATTTGTGAATACGGATCGACACTAACGTCATATTATGTTCCCCGCTTTGTAAACCAGGTCAAAAAACAATTCGCGATGTAAAACCTGCTTCCCACATAACCTTGCTGAATTATCCTGAAGTCCTTGATGGTTTGGCTGAGAGAGCTTCGAAATCTGCTGAAAAATAGCTCTTAGACAAAATGTTTTCACCAATGTCATCCACAGACCACCCAGCCAAAGGACTTCATACCGGTTTCCAATAAATTTCACCAGAAGCTCTCGGCCCCTCGTGTTCACAGAACTATCCTGAGTAGTAGTAGTAAGTGGCTTTTATTGTAAATGAAAAAGAAGGTAAAAGGATTCTTGCCAGCGCCGGCATCTGCTATCATGTCTAGAAGCACCTGAGCTGGGGCTGGGGGATGGAAATGGAAAGCGAGATGACAGTGAAGGGGAAAACAAAGGGTAGAGAGAGAGGGAAAACCTTCCCTCCTGCTTGTATTTCCATTACGCGAGGCGATACAGCCAGTGGGAAGGACCGCGAAAGTTGCCGGCGACCTGACACGTGAGGCGCGCACTTCGGGAGAGGGCGACCGCGCTCTCTCTCTCTCACACACACATACACTACGCTCGCCCGCTCCGCAAGCTCCCCTCTCACTCGCATACACCAAGCTGCCCCGCACGCCCGCAGCACAATTTTCTCCATTCTTGACCGGAGCGGAATTCCAGCCATGACTAACAATGAGGGACACCACCGCTTTTGAGCACCCGCGAGCAGATTGGCACTTGCGCTGGCACGTGGCAAGTGCCAGCGGTGCGAGCAGCAAGCCCACCATAGCAGACTTCCATATTTATGCAACTCACCTACTCCTATCTAGACACTGCACGCGCAATCGTGCAGCGCCATGCGCAGCAAATGTCGCTGTACTATTGTGGAGCAGCTCTTCCGGAAACCGCCATTTACAAGAGCTAGTTTTGAATCATAATACCCTGTAGCCGAGACTGACAACTGATTGCATTTCTAACGATTTCGGTATCCGTGGTTTGCACACCGCTGAGGGAAAGTACTGGTATTTCATGCAGTGCAAACAATGGCAAGAGATGCTGGCATTGTTTTTGCTGCATTGCGCGCATGCATATCACCAGCTACGCTCCCATATACCTTTCAAGAATGTTATCCGTGCATTCTTTTTTTCTTGCAGTGTGTGATTGACATATAATTTTGGGGGCATGCTTTGCCACTACAATGCTAGTGAAATCGCACTGTCCACACATGCACTTCGCCACTGGTAGAGGCAGAAGCAGAAGGCTTCATTCACTTCCATTGATGTGCATTTTCAAAAGACAAACGCATGTTCCTTATAAAAACAGGACCATTTTATTGCAACATCTGCTAAGCACGTTCAGATGCCTTGCACAACTCCCCCACACATCATGGTGGCAGCCTGCAAGCAAACAAGACCATACCAATGTCATATGTGAGTCTATTTTCAGGAAGTGACAGGAAATGTCAGTGCTCAAAAGTGGGTATTAGCTTGTTCTTTACTGCTCAACCATTGCAGTTACTTTCCATTGACTTAGTGTTTCAGTAACACACAAACACATATGCTTACCTCCCGTCATACAAAAATGTGAGGGCAGTAACGGAAAAGGAAAGAAAATATGTGCATAAACATAGCAAGTGGACTGAAAAGTCCTTACATACATCTAAGTAATTTGCTGCCACTGTAACAATGAGAGCAGATATGTTAGGATAAAAGCCTGCTGAGCACGATAGAAACATATTCTGCTTATGCCATACAGGGTGATATAAAGCTGCTGGAACAATGATACACTGCTTGTTTTGATGTCACCAGCAGTTCACGAAGAAAAAGCTTACCAGCAGAAGGCTGTATCCATTACACACAAGCAGAAAAATGTGAGCTGTGAGGTTGAATATCCCTTGAAAGTGTATATTGATACTGTGCTTCCAAGGAAAGTGAACGCCACAAGCGGGCTAGTAGCAAAAGAAAAGACGCAGCTATAGAACAGAAGAAAGGAGCAGGCATAAGAAGTACAGCATGTCCAACTAAGCTATACTTGGGAAAAAGAAACAACTCAACAGTGACGTTGCAACGGACATATAAAAGCCCCACATTTTTGAAAATATAAAGCGGAAAGAAATGAAAACACACTGTTTCATGTTTCATATAGCAGGGATCTCAACGGTTACATTTGAAAATCAATTACAAGCATATTTAGAGTGCATTCATCCACAAATGTGCTTCAGCGCCTTTTCAGCTAAGGAAAACACCCAACTCAACGAGGGCTGTGTAGCTTTCAAGCATTTGTATGAAACAAGTGATAAGTTTATAGCAAAAATACCCTCTATAATGATTTTACCTCACATATACTCACCTACGAGGCCATAACTGGAGGGCGGAAAGAAAAACTATATTGTTGCAAAAGAGCAAACGACTAGGCGCCTTACGAAATGTCACAGTGCCGTGACACTGGTAATCTTGCACACGCGTTCATGAAAAACCGCACTCGATAACACACACTACGAGGTAGCTCACGCACGCGACACAGGTACAGTTGGGACTTCAATGCACATACTAATAACAAAATTGCGGTCCGAATGGCTCACCTGCGTTTGGCCCTGACATCAGCCATGCGCGTACGAAGCTTTGTGATCGTCGACCTTTTGCGTTGAAGGTATCGCCGCCGATTCCCCATTTGACACTTTTACACACAAAAAAACTGGCAAGATAACGTGATAAAAAACGGCGCTGCACATAAATACAAAAGCACAGTAAAAAAAAACACCAACAAGCAAAACAGCACGATACACCGATGACAGCCTGCGGAGCAGCCGAAGAAGCGACCGAAAGGCAGGACAGGCTTCAGCGTAGTCAGTCGTCCGTACCGGTACAGAGTACCGGGGCGAGAGTTGCGGGCGTCACACACACAGGGGAGGCGCTGCGCACACGTTTCAGTAAACCCCAATAGTTACTGTCTCGTACGTCTTGCTTCAAAATGTTTGACAGCGCCACTGTCGTTGACCGGCGGAACTCCATTGTTGAGTCAAAACGCCCGCGAGATTCAAATGCAGCAGCCCCGTCGACCAACAAACGGGGCGAGTGCGAGCTAACATGGGTCGTTTATCATACCCAAATTTACATCACTGGTAGTTTAAGACCAGGGACTTCAGTTCCTGTCAAAAAAGCCTGGAATATAACAGTGATCTTTCGCGCTGGATGTATTTTGCGGAGGTTACGGCGCACCAAAAAATAGCGCAATTGAATGGCGCAGTAATACCGTTCTGTTTGTCATAGCGAAATTCGGACTTGAGCAGGTCCTTGAATATTTCCTAAATATTTCGCGTGCAAAATTTGTTCCCTATACGACGTTTACTTCCTTCTAAAACTCAGATCAAAAAAGCGCAGTTTCTAGGTTACGACCAACTTTGAACAATGAAAACTAAAAAATTATGACATGTAGCTCAATGAAATTTTCAAGAATTAACAACATGGGTACTATCTACAATCCTGCTAAATATGTTTGTGATTTATGAACTGGACTAGGAGTTATTAATGCGCCATTCTTTTAAATTTCACACTTTTTTATGGCACCAGTTCTAAATAACCACCCAATATAACTCAATAAATTGCCTGTAAGGTCCTCGAGTCACACTTAATCTAAAAGCTGCAGAAGCAGTTTTCTTTTCGGAGCAGTAGTTTTCGTCAACAGCAAATCCAACGCAGGCAAGTCGAGCAAAAATATCGTTTTATGCCCCTCGCTCTTTTGCTCACTGCTATCATACTAACGTGAATAGCTTTTAGCGACACATACCATCGCAAAGAAGATACAATTATCTTTACAATGCGCTCAATATCATTTTTCTAGCGCAAACGGATGAGCCACACCGCTCACACAAACATGACGAAAAACGGCTGCTGACCGCCGCTAGCGTGGTACCGCCGCCTCAAACGGAGCGCGTGACCACGGCGCTTCGAGAACCGCTGCCGGCGACAGACGGCGAAAAGGAGCAGCATTCGCTAGAGTTACTGTATATGTACTATGCTAAGGTAGCAGAGTTGCGCGTCTGTTTTCCCTCGCCGCTCCGAACGCCATTCGCCGAGAGGCGATCACATGATTTTCGTGACGTCGTCTGTTCCACACTCCGCGGAGAAGCTGACCTCCCAGGTGCAGCGCCGAGCGAACCCTTGTCAGCTCGACGCGACATGTGAGCCCGCGCTGTCGGCTACATTCATTTGTTTTCTGTGCACACCTGTGGCGTCAGGTTTGGTGTTCTGAAGCGGCAGTGACGGGCGCAGTCGTCAGCTATGACTGGGTGCAGTGCGCCAAACTGCAGCAACCGCACGGGAAACGGCAAAGCGTTTTACGCAGTGCCATGTGGAAGGTCGGCGGCCGAATTGCGTCGGCGCCTCAAGTGGCTCTTGAGAATGAACCTCTGCTGTTTGCGGCTGTGAAAGGCTTACAGTATTGATAAATAAATAAAAATTTCTAACATGTTCCAAGATCTACCAGTGCCACCACAACCAACATTTGCCTTTTTCGACAGCAAAATCAGAATTGCATTGGTAAAAACATTTTTCATGTGTCGACATTTGTTTACCTTGAACAAATCACTAGTTTTTTTTTCTAACTTACACACATTATCAAATAAGGAACAGGCAACGAAAATCTTGTTTGTCTATATCTTTCACGTAGTGTCCTTTTAAGGATACTAGTTTGAGCCTATACCTGTCCCTCGAAGCAGTATTTGTAGCATATCACTGCATTAAAATTGTACAGAATTTACAGTCTGCATCTGAAACTTTTTGGCCCTTCACTAGGGCAGGCTCTGCTTACTCTACTGCTCCTTCGAGCCTTCTGTAGTGATGGTTCGAGGTGAAATATAAGGGGCAATGAATGTTCAAGAAGCAAATTCCATGCAAAGATTTGCTACATTTCGATGCCAGTCTCACCTGCATAAACATTGAATTTGTTTATGCAGCCGCTGCGGTGGCTTAGCGGTTATAGCTCTCGGCTGCTGACCCGGATGACTCGGGTTCAAACCCGGCCGCGGCGGTCGAATTTCGATGGAGCCGAATTTCTAGAGGCCATGTACTGTTCCCTGTCATAGCCTCAGTCGTTTTTGGCAGTTAAAACCCCCTAAACCATTTGTCTGCCTATGCTATAAAGTATTGCTCTTAGTAAAAATACCCTTAAGAACCATCTGACAAGGATTAAGCGAGAGATGTGAGGATAGGATAGCCAAAAATCGCATGTAAACAAGTTTCGCAAATCTTGATGCCGCGAATAATTTCAGCCAGAAGACAGCAAATCAGCTTATAACTTCGGCTTTAAAACAATCCAGGAGTTGCGAAATGTTTTGACACGGCGACCTAAGCCGAATCTGCGAAGGAGTACAAAAATGCAAAGCGGAACATTAAATTACTTTTTCCGTGCAATAAGGATGAAGCAGGCAGGAAAACCTACCACAGTAATCAACAACTATTGTAATTTAGTAACTGAGGTGAAACGATAGTGCTTTTCGATAAAAAATGAGGAAAGTTAAATAATATGTACGTGTAAGAGTACTTTCAAGGTCCTTTAAAGATCCGGCCTATCACTGCATTTAGCAACGGGGTACGTACATTTTGTGAAATGTGTTGGGCAAGCAATTGAGTGTTAATTTTTTCGTTGTGTCAGACTTGCCTCGTTCAATGCATTGCCGTTGCTTTAGTCTGCTTGCCTATAAAAAGTTGCACAATTATTTTAATGTGGTTCTAAGAGATGCGTTTTCGTATTTTCAGGGCATAACACGAACAGAACACGCGGCAGTGCTAGTTGTGAAAAAAAGTAATTCATCGCTATACTCTTTTTGTTCTCAAGACATGCACGCAGGAAGACAGGATGGTACAGACGCTGTCTCATCTGGAACAGAACTGCTTGTTCTTCTGAAATTACTGGTTCCAGAAAGAAAAAAAAATCGCAGGCCGTTTCCAGTCTTTTTTCGTCAGTTTGTCATGATTACGATTTGCTGTTAACCTTTGGCGATTTTTTTTTCGTGCTCTATGCACACCCTCGGCAAATCACAGATTAGTTTTCAGCGTTACGTTTAGAAACTTGCCATCAAGTCAATCTATTTAAAGGAGAAAAAAAAGTCCAAGCGCCCTACACAGCGAGCTACGCAGCCCCTGTACGTACGAGAAGTGGCTTTCCCGCACAGCTTGGAACATGATGGCGGACCTTCGCGCAACTCTGCTCCCTGCGGGAGCATATACAGGAACTCTAGCATTCGCAAGTTCCGTAGACGCTGCCGCCACCGCGCGGCCGACGAGCGAAGCAGTCGAGTGGTGGTGGCTGCCGGCAGCGCGAGGCAGCTCGCGACTGCGTGTCCATTTTAACCACGCTGTTTGTGCGTCGCTTGGGTTGGAAAGAAAGTCTGGAAGCAAGCGAATGTGCGGTGTGCCACAGTGCACAAATAGAGCTGTTAGTAATCACATTAGTGTGCACTCATTGCCTAGTGACGAACGATTGAAAAAGGAATGGGTTGTAAAACACCGGATCGGAAAGCTGCAGCGTGCATTTCGTCGGCTACAATTTCTTCTGGAGCCGTACATGTAATATACTTCTTTTTGTTAATGTCTTCCGTCCAATGCATATATGTCTGCTAGCGAGATTCGATTTGTGTGCGAGTGGTGCACGTACGGTTTGTCACACACGACGTGCCGGCAAGCGTGCAATATTTATGTGCGGAAACGACCCAGCCGAACTGTGTGTACATGCTACTGACAGCGCATAACTATTTCTGCGTATTCCTTGTAACAAATGGTACAACAGGCAATTCTGGCGGCAGCAGACTTACTAGGGTGTTAATGTCTTCCGTCCAATGCATATATGTCTGCTAGCGAGATTCGATTTGTGTGCGAGTGGTGCACGTACGGTTTGTCACACACGACGTGCCGGCAAGCGTGCAATATTTATGTGCGGAAACGACCCAGCCGAACTGTGTGTACATGCTACTGACAGCGCATAACTATTTCTGCGTATTCCTTGTAACAAATGGTACAACAGGCAATTCTGGCGGCAGCAGACTTACTAGGGTGAAATTTTCCCGGCAGTTGCCTCCTATTAGCTCCTTATTACTTCAGGGCAATTTATCAATTTGGTTTTCTTTCATGGCTTGTAATTGCCCTACACTACTCTAGTGGCAAGTTCGAAAGTGGTGATTGTTCGAGTTCGGGTGCTGTGTAGAGCGCCTGGATTTTATTTGGGAGTTGCAGTTGATCAGCTGTTCAGTGTGCCATGAGAATAATTCCTGTGTCACTTGGTTTGGTTTGGTTTGGTTTATGGTGTTTAACGTCCCAAAGCGACTAAGGCTATGAGAGACGCCGTAGTGGAGGGCTCCGGAAATTTCGACCACGTGGGGTTCTTTAACGTGCACTGACATCGCACAGTACAAGAGCCTCTAGAATTTCTCCTCCAAAGAAATTCTAGCCGCGGCGGCCGGGATCGAACCCGCGTCTTTTGGGTCAGCAGCCGAGCACCATAACCGCTGAGCCACCGCGGCGGCTCCTGTGTCACTTCTGTCACTTTTCTCGGCTATGAGGCAATTCGGAGTTCTCTCACGCATTTCGGCGCAACAGAAAGCGCAAGTAGTGCCTTTTAATTTTTTTCTAACTGCGAAGACCCGGAGCGGCCCGTGTGAAAGTCCAGTCTCTAATCGGAAAGCCGCGCTACTATCCTGCTTCCAATTACGAGCTTCCCTAGTATTAAGGGGATTCAGGAGAAGCATAAGCAGTGAAAAACAAAACGGCTCATCATTTCGCCAACAGCAGCCAGTCTGAAGTGAATGCCACAGCGGGCACTTTATCGCCTGCCGGCAAAATGCGCGCTGCCAGTAATGCTCGCTATTTCTTTTCCTGCTATTTTTGGTAGTCGACAGTTTTTGATACATTTTGTGTAACCTAACAGAATCAACTATGCGAGAGTGTTTGAGAAGTTTCAAACTACTCACACATGTCGATAGTATCACAATTGAACAATGTCTTCACCAAATGTCTTGAGCACTTCTTCACCTCCGATTAGGCACCTAATTCTTTTTTCGCGCTATCCTATATGTTCCAGTATATCCCCAAACGTTACGGCCTGCGAGAACGGCAAAGGCATTTTCCGCAGGCGCCTTTGCTCGAAGGCAAGCCACGTCGAAAAAGAATGTACGCATCCCGTCTCGACTAGCTTGACCACCACTAAGGCAGCCATATTGAATGGATCGTCGCGCCACCTATATATAGGTCGCGGAACTCTATCTGGCTGTCAGCGGCAGCGCTTCGCGGAGCGGAGCGGGCACGCGCTTCCAGCTTTCCTCAAAGTGTTCAAACAGTTTGTACATGTGTTAATCTCACGCTAACCATCAGAAAGAAACGAGTGGCGTCTATTAGGGAGAACGAAATAGGAAACTGCGCGCAAGCCTAGCAACACTACTCACGGCGAGCGATACCTTCAGGCCACATGCGACCTATTCACTTGCAGTGCGGTACATGCAAAACAAGTACGTGCAAACAAAGCGCGCTAGAACGCGCGTATAGCGAAGGGAATTAAGCGGCGACAAAACCATAAAACCAGCGATGAAAAGACGCAGGTTAAGTGGCTTACCGGATCCAATCACTGCTGCGACGTACGCAGACGAGAGCAACACGGAGCAGCGTGCGGCTTATCGCCGATTCGTGTGCTCCGATCGTATCTCCGGCTGTCGCCGTAGAACAGCCCGAGGCAAAAAAATAGCAGAGCTAGCATGACTAGCAGCCAGGTGCTGCGAACGCATATCTGGCGACTCGGGTGCTCGATCTCGGTGCGAAGTAGCTCGGCGAGATAAGCTATGCCGCCCTGTCCTAAGTGAGTGCAAAGGCCGCTACAGCTGCTCCTCACTGAACATGTTGAGAGGATTCATCGTTCATTATTACAGCGCAAAGACGGCACAGAACAAGAAGGGGACACAACAGCGCTGTTGTGTCCCTTTCTTGTTCTGTGCCGTCTTTGCGCTGTAATAATGAATGTAGGTAACCAACTCGCCCAAAATGTTGTATTAAGGATTCATCGTGTCGCGAATTACGCGTTCACGGCGCAACCGGTGCTCGGCCAGCATATTGACCTGATCCAAACGCAGGCGGGGCAGCCGTGTTGGACAACAATGAACAGGATTTGGGTAAAAATACCCATAGTAACCTTGGTGCCAGCATTATTCAAGTGTTTTTTCTGCCTTGTTTAACTCTAGTTTTTTTTTTCTTGTGCAAGCGATTCATTGGCTAGGGAAGATTCTAAAGCGTGGCCCGCATGGAGCGTTTTCCCGGGCGATTCGTCGGCGTCGACGGCACCGGAGCATTTTTTTGCCGCCGGAGAGGACGTTTTTGCCAAATCGTCGGGTTCTGTCGAAACAGAAAAAAAACGTCGACGCCGGGAGAGGGCAGCGGCAGAGGGCCAATGAGAGCCGGAGCGGGCGTCACGTGACTCTGGACGGAACCACGCCGGCCGAGAGAGACGCGCTCGCGAGCTCTCTCTGGTACTGGTACTGCAGCTTGACCACCAAAACTGCGTCGTGCTTCCCGGAAAGACGGGCGTTTGGCACTCCGAGGGTACCGAGTTCTAGTTCACTATACACCATTTTACGAGGAGCGGGCAGGAGAGGGAGAAATACTCTCAAACAGGCGCGCTGCGCGACACCCCACTGTTGCCGTCCTCCCCTGGGCTGATAATCCGGCGCGGGGAGCAACGTCCGCGGCTGCTTAGCTACCGGTCAAGCGCGTGTTTGCGTCTGTACAACAAAAGCAGCAATGTTGTACGGAACACCAACGTCTTCTAGACATCATTGTTTTATTGTCGGATGAGGAAATAGTCGACGAAAGTAGAAAAAAACAAACGCCGCCAGTATGTACGCGCACCATGTTATGCGAAGGTCTCAGCACGTCTGCGGTGTCCATTTCTTCACCGCTTTTCCGCCGGTCCCGAGTTGCATTGGCAGTGGGCGTAGTTGTGGAACAAAAAATACCTGCGCCAACAAAAAGCTTAAACGTTAGTGCACTTTGTGAACGAAATGCAGACAGAAACAAACCCACTGCCTGTGCCTGTCGGGCTCGGAACGAAGCGCAGCGCCTGGGTTACCGAACTATAATCTGTGCATAATTTTAAGAGATCAAGTATTTGGACGGCCTTGGCAGAGTTCTTTTAATTCAGCAGTACACTATGTGAGGACTTCACAAATTTGGCCACAACTTGGTTTCGCCGCCCGGCATGATCGTCAATATCGGGAGGGTGTGGGGACCGCCACCTGAAAAAAATAAACATGTCGTTAATGCAACAATACTAATTTAATTTACACAGCATGGCATGAATAGAAGCGGCGACATGAACTTTTACCCAACTGCAAATTGAGGAAAAATGCAGCCGTGGCAACGTAAGATGAAAAAATACATGCCATGCACAGGACGGTAAACTCTGCCATGCATTGTAATAAATTATTCGACTGAAATCGCATCGAATGCACTGTAAAAAAAAAATCCACACTGTGCATAACCGTGCCAGAGATACAACAACGCAGCGACTTGAGCAGTGCCCCGACCCGATTGAGATTGGAATTCTCAACACAGGTGCGGCGATTCGGCCTGTCAGTAATGGTAATAGCGTTTCATTAGCGTACCAACCTATTAGATCGTGTAATTGCACATTTTCTGGTATTTGTGCACCAGTGAGTACTGACGGGAGCGGAGAAGGCGAGAATGCGAGTTGATTTCAGTCCACTGGCTTGTATCGTTCGTAGTACGAATAGCCCTACACAAGCGGCAGGAGGGGCCGAATTTCAATTTCATCGCGCGTATCACCGCAAACAAACATTCTAATCATCAGAAGTGAATTCATTTCGGTCATGTACCCGCTGTTTCCAAAATGTTTAGTTTGTAAACGGGGTACTCTGTCGCAAGCTCAGCATCTAAACCGTCACACTCGCCATGTCCAAGCAGGCAGCGAAAACGTTCAAGAAAAACTGCGCTCCACGAAAAACTAGATATTCATTGCTCTCCGCGATCTTGTGTTTCAACAAATTTTGCTTTCGTTTTTCTAGCATGCAACACCGTGCCGCATTTGCTCTACAGGCAACCGGCGACAATAAAGCACGCGTGAACTGCGAGCATGGCACTCACCGATGCTGATCGTTCGCTGCGTCGAGGAATGGTCGCTTGCTCCCAGTTTGTTATTGCAGGAGCTAATGGCATTGCACACACGAGGATGGACACGAGGCGAACCCCCACCAAAAATTTCTAGGCTTGGCAGGAATAAAACGGGCGAATGACACTTTCAGAGATCGCACGCTGCTTCGGCTGCAGCCCACCGGCTGCAAATTATCAGCCCACAATGGCGTCGGCGGTAGCCGGCGCTCGAGTAAAACAAACATGGCGGCGCCCAGGTATCGAAACTAATACGATACTCTCGAACCGGACGAGCCATGCGCATACTCCGGAACCCAGCGACCGGCCGCCATCTTTGCTGGACTGCCAAAACGCGTTCGCGCAGCGTTCGCGTGTACGTGGGTGTGTGTGTGTGCGGTGCTTTTCGATGAGCCAATATGTCTATTCCTGCCTCAACGAAGTACAAAACTTCATCAGGGCTTCACTGCGCCATTTATGGATGTGCAAATAACCAACGGAAAAGAAGCAGGCTGCTGACCACCGTTTGCGACGAGCACGGCGTACGTCGCGAGTTGTGCCGCTGTGGCTTATTCAGCCTGCATCGCTTTCCGCCGGGCACAAAAAACGCCGAGCTCCGCCACAAGTGGATTACTGCGGTTCATAGAAAGGACTATGTTCCCAGCGCAAATGCAAGAGTAAGTTGATTTTCGTTAAAATGCCGGTGCGACTGCCTCGTTGCCGCAGCCACCGCGCTTTGCTTACGAAGTCGCGGCACCTGGTAACTGCGTAATGGCATATGCAGATCTGCTCGGACCATTTTATCGACAAGCGGCCAACGGAGCTGAACCCTGTGCCTATGCTTCACCTCGGCTACGCTAAGAAGGTAAACGCTACGTTCAGTTTACACCAGCTTGCTGCGTGCGCACTGAGCAGCGCCGGCCTGCACTGTACAGTCGAGCGCGATTTGAAGGTTATCGCGCGAGCGTCGGCCGAGAACATGAACAGCGCCATGGCCCAGAATTCTCTGCCGAGGCGAGGGAGGTATCAGGCCAGCTTCCCTCACTCTTTTTGCTGTTCCTTCAGCAGCTGTCACTCCCTCCTCTGGGCTATCAGTTTTTTTTTTATTTTCTTTCCCACCAATTTTGTTATCGCCCGCAAGATCCGAGAGGTAACCAAGTCCACACTTTATCGCAACCAATGGAAAGCTTAGAATAGAGAGAAAGGGTGGTGATCTTGTCACGGGGGTGAAGCTTGTTGCACGGAACAGCGAACGAGGTAGAGGAGAGTGCGAAATCATGATTTTTCCTGTTCCAAAGTCGGCCGCTAGGTGCCTGGAGTGCTAGGCTGGTCGACGCTTGCGCGATAACCTTCAAATCGCGCTAGACTGTACGTAGCGCGGCGCGGCGATGCTCGCTTGAACAAATTTGATTTGTGGGATAAGGAATCCTGCTGCGCAACATGGTTTTTCTATCGTTTAACATAATAATGGTCGGAGTGATGACTCAGGCTAAGTTATTTCTATAAGGTTAGTTCTTTTGCTAGTTGCTACAATACTCAGATAGCCTACAAATGTAGAGCTTGCCAGAGCTCCATTTACATTAATCGCTGTACAAAAAATGACACGTACACACGTTGATAATAAGTGGTTTTGAAAGGCACAGCGAGGTTTTGCTATGTAGTGAATGTTGATGCGTTGGTGCACTGTACAGAGGAGTCACCTAATAATGTTACATCAGAGAAGTGCTTTACAAAACGTCGAGAACTTTCAAATGGTTATGCTGCATGAAAGAATCGCCAGTGTGGTAATTCTGAAAGGGAGCTAATTATGTTGTATAGAAGACAGCCGATGCAGAAGTGTGGAAATTGATATTGCTAATTAGAGAACAAAATTGGCTGAATGCTCTAACCATAATAGATATGAGCTAATGTGAACGGATATTTCTGTTTCAAAGAAGGAGTCTCAGATTTTTTTTGTCATTTTCAAATTGGAGTTATTTGTTTCAACAGTAAAGTTGCCTTAATGTGGGGAGGCTGCCATTTGATTAAAATGTATTCTAAATAAGGCTTCATAAGCAAATTCTACCTTTGATCTGGAAATTGCTTAAATGCCCAGTGGGACAAGGGACAGACAAACGGAACATAGCCACCATTGGATGCAGCGCTGGGTGCTAGAAGGAAGTTGTGTCTCACTGTTGTCACTATCTCATTTCTGTTATTGTGTTCAGTGTAACTGCAGGTAGAAGTGTCAGTATTTTAATGCTTTTAAGTTGATTTGTTACATAAGAAATAAACAATAAAGCCAAACTATATATGGGAATGATTCCAATAAATTAATGCATCCTTATTTGTGTAAATGTAAATATTGTTTGTTTCCGTCTTCTGTGTACATCTAAATTATGTCCTGCTGTTCTGAGTAAGATTTGAGATAAGAAAATTGTGTAACCTTTTATATTCTCAATACAGGTTGTCGAGGGAAGGCAGAAGCTGTTGAGGCAGGCAAGCTACCCTGTTAAGAGGCGACACCAGAAGGCCACTGAGCACAGCCCACAAGAGGAAAACAACAGTGAGACTGCACAAGTCATGGACTTGACATCAATTCATGTCCGCTGCAATTGTGGACGCAGTGTTTGCCTCCGCCATCGCCAGATGTACAGAGCGACCTTGGCATGAGGCTGAAATTCACCTTATATGATTGTTATAGGAACCGGTCACAAAATCTTCTACGAAACGTAAGAGCGCGAGCGATACCCATACCCGCGGCCGCCTCGCGTGGTAGTCCAGTGCCGCCGTTTTGCCGCGCGCCCCATAGATGGCGCCACAGCTCTCTCAAAATGGTGGATTTCAATTTACCCGCCGTATTCTGGTCTATACATGATTTTAGTTTCGATACATGGGCGCCGCCATTTTTCCCGACCCCAGCGCCGTCTAGTGCCGACGCCATTTTGGACTGATAAACGCTGCCGTCGTTCTACCGTCGCTGCAGGTGTGTGAGATACTCGCGGAGCAACGAATTGCTTACTCATCGATATCCGCTCGCTGCACGCCTTTGGAGAATTCATTGATTGCATCTGCGTGGGTGATATGGCGCTAGCGACCGTAAGCGCCCGCAGCAATCGACAAGTAGCCGACGATCAGGCATCGACGGAGCCAACAATCAGCATCGGTAAGTGTTGTGCTCCCAGTTCACGTGTGTAGTTTTTGTAGCCGGATTTCTTAATAGTAAAAGTGACACGCCGTACGCTGAGAACGAAAGTGGCAAACGCGATCCAAGAGCTAGGTTTCAGAAACCGAAAACATCATTTAAAATGGACTAAATTCGTTCGTAAACTGACGCTCGAGCGACTACAGCGAGCAACGTGAGCGAGCCGAAACTGCTGCCACTCATTGCTATGTCGGCGTTTGCTGTTGTACGCGCGTTGAAACGGATGAAATTCAGTCGCTTCTGCTGCTTGCGTCTTGAGTGCTCCCGCTACGAGCCAATTTATTGAGAGTAGGCCGCCGCGGTGGCTCGGTGTAACGCTATGGTGCTCGGATGCAGACCTGAAAGACTCGGACTCGATCCCGGCCGCGGCGGTCGAATTTCGATGGATGCGAAATTCTAGAGGCTCGTGTACTGTGTGATGTCAGTGCACGTTATAGAACCCCAGGTGGTCGAACTTTCCGGAGCCCTTCACTACGGCGTCGCTCATAGCCCGAGTCGTTTTGAGACGTTAATTTTATTGAAAACTACTTGCCTTCTCAGCTACTGCGCCGTTGCCAGCACCAATCGTTTGAAGACCAATGGAGTTTGAATTAACTAAAATAAGAGGTTGATTGATACGCCAAAGGTATGTTATTACAACGTAAAAAGGAAACCAAGCTGCTGAGTCAGTGTTGCGCTTTAGAATCTAAGGCAGATGCACTGCTGGAGTCGTAACATTTGCTATGTATAGTGTGCGCATTGTAGCTGATCAAGCTGTTTATGTTGCATTTGATGTGCCGAAAACGAAATCATGTATACCATGTATGGCAGACAGCAGGGCTAGTTGTTGCATGTGCTGAATGTGAAGGGCCCTGAAGAAACAAGCCAGAAGACTCATAGCTTGCATGCATGCCGTACTGTGCATATTTTCCTATTTTTATGTTCTGTGAATGTCCCTTTTTATTGCAACAAACTGCGGGAAAAAATATAATGACCAAAGAAACGATGACACAGAGTGGACAAATGCTGGCCTGTGTCGTCGTTTCTTCGGTGTTTTTTTTCTCGCTCTTTGGTGTAATGGATTTTTAACAAGTCACCCTACTATTACTCCTTTTTCTTTCAGATGGCGGCACCTACGTGCACCCCATGCTGATGACTCAGTGGATAGACGACATGAAGCTCTGGCCAGATTTGTCAAGTCCACATATTGTGTGTTACTTACTGAAGACAAAAGCTTGTGACCTCGAGCAAGCTGAAGCATACAAGAGACACCTCTTGTAGCCATGTGGGTGCACTCCTATGGAAGGCGGAGATTGCTGTACAGCGCGGCCTGACAGGGAGCTCATGCACAGATGAGGCGGCAGCCTGGAACAGAGGCACCAAAAGGAATGTTTAGCCTGCCCTCATTGATGGCATTGGGTTCAAGCTTCAATGCACTGCCGAGCATCTTGACAGCACAAAAAAGCCAAGACCAACACGCAAGATAAAACATTTTGGCAGCAGAGAGGATCTCTTAGAGTATGTAAACAAGTCTCCTTTCCGGGACGTGTTCAACATACCTGGTAGGTACCCAGGTGGAGCATTCTGCTGAGCTGGCCCATTGTCGCCTCAAAAAACTGAAATGTTAGCTTGTGTTAATAGAGTTGCATGCTGATACCCACTGACACAACTTGATGTGAAGTATGGTTCAGTACGGAATTACACGTGATAATAACATCTTGAATACATAATCAAGCAATGTAGATGTTCAGGTAACATAGTTTTATTGTGTCATGCAGGCACCCTCCTTGAAGCTACATTACATGCTACAAGGAGGAAGATGGACGACCAGCGGGCCATTCAGATAAATGGAGACACCCTGTCTCAGGAGATTGCACGTCCAGCAGAAAAGGTAAAACAACAGTAATTTACAGGCTTTTACTTGAGCTGTGTCTGGCCCATGTGGGAAAAAGGATGTGAGGGAAATTCAGTTTAGTTTTAGCTGTCAAAAAAGTAGGGGCATAACAATACTGAAAAAGAGTTGTAAAGTGCATTATTGCCAATAGTTCGAGAGAGTTACAGTGCACAGGTAAGCTTGCTTCATATTTTGCGATGTGGTGATTAACAAGTTGACTCAGTCATGCTAAATGACTAGCTGCAAAGTAGTTGCCAATACTGCAGTGGCTGCAGAAAATTTCTAGCTTCTGTGAACATTGCCTGTGTTTCTTGCTGGAAAGTTGCAAAACATGCTACAGGTGGTTAGCAGCAGCACGAAATGTAGCAACCACTTCTCAGCCGAGTTTAGCTTAGCTGCTTCTTAGCAAAGCCACACAGGCGCTCTTTATTTTGAACAAGTGATTGAGAAGCAACCTCAGTATTTGTGTTCCTTTCTGTAATTTCTTGCACGTTTAAAACTGTTTTCTTCCCTTTCACACTGAGGTTTATTCAAGGTGATTTGTTTGTCTGTTTAGGTTGCCCTAGCATCAGCCTATGCTGGGACTGTAGAAGATTTGCCGGAGCGCCAGTTTCAGAATTTGAAATAACCCTGGGAAGACCTCTTTGTCACCTCAACCTGGCTGACATGATCAAAGCCGGAAAAGAAAATCAGCCAGAAGTGCTTTCAAAGCTAAAAATCACAATGGCCACCTCCTTGAATATTGAAGCAGCTACAAAAAAACAAAGAGAATGCACTGCCTGGTCTCTTCATGGTAAAGGCAGAATAACTGCTTCTATATTCAAGGACGTGTGCCGCTCAAAGCAGCTTAATTGTTCATCATTACTGGCTAAAATATTCAATACTACAACAATTTACAGTCCGGCCATCCGGTATGGCATAGAGTTTGAAGAGCTGGCAAAGGCTCGTGCACTTGCTGCCTTTAAAACACAGCACATAAATGGCAGGCTAGATGACTGCGGCTTGATGATACTGCCGAAATATCCGTATCTTGGCTGCAGTCCAGATGGGTCATTTCATTGTGACTGCCATCCTCCAGCGCTGCTCGAGGTCAAGTGTCTGTACACACTCCGTGATGTGCAGCCAGATGATTTGGTGAGAGCAGGGCAAGCAAAGCCTTGGATGCCACAGGCTCATTGAAGGTTACGCACAAGTACTACTACCAGGTTCAAGCACAACTGCACTTGAACCTGGTGGGCAGCACTATGTGCTACCTGTACTTGCACGTAGACAAGGGAGGGATGATGATTACAGTAGAGAAGGAAGAGGCCTTTATGGACACTCACGTAAATGCCCTAGAACGTTTCTTCAAAAAAATAGTGCTGCCTAGGCTGTGATTGGAGCTTGGCTAGTTATGCAGCACATGGTGATGGCAGTAGGGAATTGCCAGTCTACAAGTAAACAATTTAAGGTATCTTGCATATGATGTGCTTGGTCATGTATTCTCGCACCTCAAAGTTGAATGTTTTGCTTTGAATACAAGTCAGACAACTGCAATATATCTGCTGTAGTTAAGCGTTTATTCTTCACACTTCTTTTTGATTAGAGGACCTTTCAAGTTGCATAGCCCAGCACATACAAAAACAATTCTGTTTATATGTTTTCGGACTTAATCGCCAGTGCGTGCTTGAAGATCCTATAAGTCTTTATACGATTTATGGCCTTTTCAACATGTATTCGGACTGATGCGATTCTCCTAGTCATTGTGACATCTTCTTCTGACAGTTGAGTCTTTCCTAAAAGTGAAAAGAATGTTTTTGAGTACTCTAGAACAAGAACAGCCATGCTGTACTGTAGTGAAAAACGCTCACCTCTGGTGAAGGCTGGTGTATTCATATTTATGCCTTGTGCTGCCAGGTGAGGTTCTAGCTTGAAGCCTCTGTCTGCCAGAATGTTATCACCTGGAAGAAGGTAGTCCTCTATGCCGCATGTTCTAACGATGTACTTGTCCGAGGCCCTGCCACCATACACATCGGACGCGTACATTATTAGGCCGTTGGGAGCTATCACTGTAAGAAATTTTACAGTATTTGACCCCTTGTAAGGACTGTAGCTTTGTGCTCTTGCGAGAAGCTTTTTAGGTCTTTGCGATTGAGCCTCAGTGCAATCGAAGATGCACGTTGTTCGACCGTGGCCACTCTTCACGAAGCTTTGCGGCATGCTGTCATACACAGCTGTCCGTGGCAACCAAACGACAACGTCCTCCATTATTTTTTCCAGGTTGCAAAGCCTATTTGCAAATATTTTAGATACGCTTGCTACTGATACCTCGAACCTTCTTGCAAGGTCTGCGCAGAGGAGGCCGAGTCTGAGCCTCATTAGAGTCAGGAGCAGTTGTTCTTCGAGGCTTAAAACCCTTGATACTTCTGCTTCCATTTGTTTTAGCTTCGAAACGAGGCTGCTAAAAACTTGAACAGGGATCCCTGTGTAAAAAAGTATGTCTTGTGGCGTGAGGTACTGGGAGTGAGTAAATCGCAATGCAGAAGTGTTTGAGTGATGTGTGACTGCGTATGTGTGATCTGTTGGTGTCTGCTCCCACTGTGTGTAGCTCTCCTTTGTCTCGACCTGCAATGAAAAACATTAAGTCAAAATCACATTCTGAAAGCCATTTTTCCAAAAAAGCAGTACCTTCTTTCTATGGGGAATTAACATATCATTTTCTTGGTCAACCACCTGCTTTCAGAGAAGCAAAATAATAAAATACAGTGTGATGCCTCCTGAATGCGGGGAAGTTCAATAAATATACGTGTATGCACACTCACGTCATCTTCATATGAAGGCAGCATGCCAGCAGAAGCATCATCAACCTTTTATTGGAGAAAAGCAACAGCCAGCTTTCTTTCATCTGCAAGCAGCTAAGAAAAAAATGTGAGCTTACATTCAGTTCACTGCTTAGAAGTGTGCCGCTCGAAACATTTTGATGAAAAGGAAGAACCTCCTAAAGAAAAAGCAAAACAGTGAATCCAGGCTTCTAATTTGCAGTATGCTGGCAGGCCCAGTGTTTGTAAGGACACTTACATCCAATGCATTTCTAACAGGCAGGCCAAGGCTGGCATTTTCAGTGCATAACGCAGCAACCTGTCAGCCAAGATAAACAAAACTTGACAGTGGACTTAGCTTAAGGCTTTCATCAGTGCATACTTACGTGTGGCTCACTGTTCGTACAGATAGTACTCGAGGCACTTAGTGTTTCAGTCACCTGGGAAGAAATAGCACACAACTTGACAAACTTTTAAAGGCATATGATCACACACATTTCCATTGCAGATAAAAGCAGGACTGCAAGAATCTCCCATGCAAAATTCAGCCTGCCGAAACACGTACAGCGCAGTTTTGAGCTTGACTAGACACTGTAGTGTATCAAGGTTATTGAGCAGCATGCATGCTTACGTTTTGTTCAGATATTGAGTGCAAATGTGCTGCAGTGTCCTCGCTGTTGGAGGACATCTGTAAAAGGGCAATACAACAAGAGTGAGATAGCATAATATGGTTGCATGTGAATACAACAAGCACACCCTGCACTTGCACATACATTACTACTGGAGGCCACGCCAGATGTCGGGTGCTCAGTGCCAGCAGCTTCCTGAAAATAAAAATTGGGTATGAGGGAAAGATAGGCACAGTAACTACCTTAATCTTGGTTGGCACCTGGACCGTGCTGAGAAAGGAGTGAAAGAAGGGAGAGAGGAACAGCTTGCTAACTTACAAAAGGCAAGAACAATGAGCTTGCTTTATGACGATGTAGCATGGCAGCAAGCTAGAATGCAGTACACGTATGTAAAAATCACCAAAATTAGAGTGTTAATGCTTGCGTGCAAAGAGCGGGAGGCTTTGGTGTGATTTATGTGACCAAGCTTTATTAACTCAAGATGTTTATCTAGATAACACAGCCTAATCTGCAACAAGGATATCTGTCCTATCTTTTTCTCCATGTTTTGCACTCTAGATACAATTCTTTACACGGCCGTTGCAGTGGCTGAGTAGTTATGGTGCTCGGATACTGACCCGAAAGGGATGGGTTCAATCCTGGCCTCGGAGGTCGCATTTCGATGGAGGCGAAATGCTGGAGGTGTGTGTACAGTGCGATGCTGGCGTACATTAAAAAGAACCACAGGTGGTCGAAGTTATCCAGAGAACTCCGCTATAGCGTCCCTCGTAGCCTGAGCCGTTTTGCAACACTAAACACCATAAAACCAAACAATTCTTCCATTATGTGGAGGCGTTTGCTGCGCTGTGTCGCATGCTTTATTTTGAGCATCACTGGTCATGTGTTGTTTCTGAAATGGAAATAAACTCATTTGAGTCACAAAGTTTTCATCTACATGCTTCATATGCTGACCTTCCGTTTCGCTGCTGGCGGATCATCGCGCATCATCGCGCATTAGACGCCTGCGTCCGTGGATCACCTAAAAACACAAGAAAATATTGTCATAAGCGATCCATAAAAGGCAAGCTTTCAGTCAACAGGCATTGGCAAAGTCAAGCAGTCACGGGCATGCATTAGTGCAAAAGCCCTCTCAATAACAACCAAAGAAAAATTTACTGTGTACCATCAAAATACATATCCCCTAAGGGATCACACAAACAGAACCAAACAATGCTGAGCCATCTACAACAATGGTACAGCAGTGCAGGGGGGGGGGGGGGGGGGGGGGGGGGGGGGGGGGGCTACTTGTGCTTCCCCTGCAACATTAGCACCAAGTAAAGGCATCCTTCTGGGCCCTTTAAATAAATCCTGGGGGGGGGGGGGGCAAAATGAAGGGGCGGGGGTACATATGACAGGCGAGATGGGTTTTCTCTGAACCCGTTTGAAAACTAGGGCGCGGTCTCACACACTTCACTCCAAGATAAATTTGCTGGGGGGGCCTAGCACGAGCGGCATCTCGAGCCTACCCTCCCTCACAACACAGAAGTGCGTGTGCCAGAGTCGCAGGAACCGCGCCTAGCCATCTGTTTGCAGCCGGTCAGGCAGATACTGCCAGATGATGAGACGAAGGCTCTGCAAAGTTGGCGCCAGGATAAATAAACTGCTGGTAATGTGATAATGTGAACGATCAGTCCCACGCTCAGACACTTCTTGATGTTGTAGAAATGGTTAACATTTAACATGCTACTATCTCTCTCATTTGTGCATTACTCTAAGCACCGACAACGTCGATTTACCGCGGAAAATAGCAAAGCAATTGTGGGAACCTAGCGCGTACCTTTCGTTCGTATCCTAGGCTGAGCATAGGCAGCGGGTTCCTTTCCGTCCGCTTCCCATCCACGAAGTGAGCCGAGCATACGCGTGAGCTCGTTGTTGGCACAAAGCTTTTCCTTTTACCAGTGCTGTCCACTGTCGATTCAAGTCCGGGTCGGCAGGAAAACGGTGTAACATAAACATATCGCAGCCGCACTGAGATTTTGGCGTGGCATGCTGTGCGCAGACGCTGTTGGCATTTTTTTTTTCGTTTATGCTGCGTATTGCCGCAGCCCACGACCGCGCAGTGCTGGCCAGATGAAGTTGGTGTTGCGTACGACATTTCATCATTCACCACAAGACAGCAAACACGTATTTCACCACAGTAAACAAACGGACGACCGGGAGAACATTGTTCCGCGCGCCGGATTATCAGCCCAGGGGAGGATGGCAACAGTGGGGCGTCGCGCGTACGTAGGTGTTCGAGAGTATTCCTCTCTTTCCCGTCTGCTCCCCGTAAAATGGTGTATAGTACCGAGGCTTGGGCTTCGGGTTTCTCGGCCGAAACGGCCGAGCAGCGTGTTGTCTTTCGGAGGAGTCGCTTTTAGCTGGCCGCGCCGTCCCTCAGGGTATCAGGGGCACGCGTAAACGGTAGCGCCATCTAGTGACAAGACACCAAAGTACATCAACGCTTTGTTGAAGAAATTTTTTATCCATAATTACTGATAACTACGATGGGTGCATTGCGAGCCTTTTTTCGTTCCAAGAAGAAAAACTGCAAATAGATGAAAATGTAACAACTGACTAAAAGCTAGGCAACTGCTCCGCCAGATGTCGTTCTTGCGAGGTAAACACACTGAATTTAGTTAGGCCTAAGAGCTTGAAAATCGCCAAATTATCTGAAAAACAAGGGCTAGTTATCGCTCATACCTCTACGCGTGGGCGAGAGTGTCCTAAATAAAAGCGACCCGCTACCATTTGAGCGAGCTATCGCGTCGAAGAATCCAGCGGTGACATGTATTTATTCCGAAGCGGGCGAGCAGGGCGCCGCCATCTTGTCAACGTATCCCGTAACGTGCCCGTAGCGCGCGCCGCTCGGCTGCTGACAATGCGGGAGTGAGTTCGCCGACGCCGGCGCGGGCGTTGGGCGCGCGACGCGATTTCGCGGGTAAAAAACGCTCCATGCGGGCCAGGCTTAATACTCCAATAATATTCGACTGAGCCAGAGTACCCGGGTTCGAGTCCGACTGCGTCGGCTGCGTTTCGATGCAAAAGGCACCCGAGTGCTGCGCGATGCCAGTGCACGTCAAAGAACCGCAGGTGGCCGAAATTAATCCGGAGACGTTCACTACGGCACCCCCTTCTTAATTTCTTCTTTCACTCCATCCTTTATTTCTCTCCTTTACGGGGCGGCTCTGGTGTCCACCCAGATATGTGAGTCAGCGGCGTCACTTCCTTTGCTCAAAACCAATTTTCAGTAAGAATGGACTAAAAAGTTTTGTGCAAGCGAACCATTGGTCTTTTGCCGAAAGGCAAATATACCCAGCCTCCGACTTCCTTCATTACCAGGGAACAACACTTATGGCACCGTCTGCAAACGCGGACCATACCTACCCCCTCTCTTCTCTCTCACTACCGACCTATCACACATTCCTGAACCGCTGTACAATGATACTTAAGAAAAACCAGCCAAAAAGACGGGGACAAAGGAGAGACGAGGCACACACAACGACTGGACTATCAACTGTGCTTTATTGAAAAAACAGCCAGTCTCCAAGAAAACCCAACAGAGCATGCGCAACTCAACGGCACCGCAAAACCAGCACAAAAAACAACAACAGCGATCTCGTAAGATAGTCAAACTGCGGTGTCAACGGGACAAGTAACCTAATTCTTTCTGCATCAACGTGATAGAAGCCGTGCTAACACAGTTATCTCCATGATTGCTAATGTGAAATGCTTCGAGGATTTCCCGCTCAACCTTACCCTTGCCTCTACCGAGAAAAGTGACATTGGAAAACAACGGGTAGCACCCGCAATCGCGGCAATGGCGAGGCAAGTTTGCTCCGTCAGCCGGAGTCAGAGAGTTATGGTGCTCTCGTAGCCTTTCATTTATACACCGGCCAGTTTGACCGATGTAAACTTTTTCGCATGTCAGCGGAATCTTATAAACCACCCGTGTCGCACAAGGAACATAGCAGTTTTGATGCCGCGTCGAACAAACAGGTGGTCTAGTTCTGCCACGCGCGACACGTGAACAAAGGCTTGAAAGTTTGCAAGGAGCAAAAAAGACAACATTGACACCTTGTCTTGCAGCAACTTTTTTGATATTGTGGGAAGCCCCATGCACATAAGGCATCACCTCAAATTTTCTTCTTTCAGCCCTAGTAGGGTCAGCCACCTTTTCGTCACGGCTCTTAATTCTTTGCAGCAACGACTCTGCCACAGCATTCAAAAGCGGTTTTGGGAAACCGGCCTCTTGCAAACGCTTAACCTGGTTGTCGAAACTTGACTTCATGCTATGGTGGCAACTCTTCTGCAGAGCATTGCGAAAACAGCTCATGGCAATCCCTCTCTTGACGACTTTTGAGTGTGCAGACGAGTACGGTAATAAAGCCTTCTTACTCCTAGGTAAAAAACACCAGCATACATGGCCATCGTCACGAAAAGTTAGTTGAAGTTCTAAAAAACGAATCGACTGGTTAGCGGGTAGTTCAAAGGTAAAAGAAAGGGTGTTCGTCAGAGGTGTTTGTCAGAGAAGCAGAGGTGTTTGTCTGAAGGCATTGACGTCTTATGCAAGATAGACAGTAAACAACAAAGGCGCATGGACCCTGCTCTTCACCAAGTGGTGGACCACTTCATCGAAAACAAATTGACACTTCTTCAAGCGGACAAGGAAGGAGGGTTTGTGGTTCTTCCTACGAGCACGTTTGGTGATAAGGCTTTGGCAGCCGTACACAAGAATTTCCTTCCTACGAAACGCAAGCCTTCAAAACTGAATACCACAGCCGTGAGACTCCTAGAAGCCAACAACTTGGATAATCTGGCTCAGAGGGTGAAGAATTGCAAAGGTAATCGCCTCCAAATCTTTTTCTCCGCAAAAACGCACAAGACGGACTGCCCTTTGAGGGCCATTGTGACCGAGGCTGACACCTGGCAAAAGTTAGTGGGCCAGTATTTGCAGCGACACCTGCAGTCCCTTGATGTGCAGGACCCCTGCTACGTTGCAAGCGCAGCTGCTGTGGTTCAAGTACTCAGCGACGGCATTCCCGGAGCCAACGCTGGGTTTTCTATTGACATCGAAGACTTGTTTTACAGCATCCCTCATGACGAACTATTTGTTGCAGTGCGTGAAGTGATTGAACAGAACGGCCTAGTTGCCTTCCAAAATGCTTGTGGCATCTCCATCGATGCGTTCTTAGAACTGTTAACTACTTATCTTTCTTCTACCCTTGTAGATTTTAAGGGCGGTCTGTTCATACAGAAAAAAGGAATCTGTATTGGTGCTAGCGTAGCTCCTATCTTGCGCCAAATTTTTTTAGCAAAGTTTGACAACACACTTTTAGGTTCTTTTCTTGACAAACGAGTGTGCAAAGTTTTTAGATATGTTGACGATTTCTTGATAATGTTAAATCTTTCACCGACTGACTCCTTGCATGAGGTTGTAGAAAATGTCTTAGAAGATTTTAAAGCTTGCTCAAGCTCCCTTTCTTTTACCTTTGAACTACCCGCTAACCAGTCGATTCGTTTTTTAGAACTTCAACTAACTTTTCGTGACGATGGCCATGTATGCTGGTGTTTTTTACCTAGGAGTAAGAAGGCTTTATTACCGTACTCGTCTGCACACTCAAAAGTCGTCAAGAGAGGGATTGCCATGAGCTGTTTTCGCAATGCTCTGCAGAAGAGTTGCCACCATAGCATGAAGTCAAGTTTCGACAACCAGGTTAAGCGTTTGCAAGAGGCCGGTTTCCCAAAACCGCTTTTGAATGCTGTGGCAGAGTCGTTGCTGCAAAGAATTAAGAGCCGTGACGAAAAGGTGGCTGACCCTACTAGGGCTGAAAGAAGAAAATTTGAGCTGATGCCTTATGTGCATGGGGCTTCCCACAATATCAAAAAAGTTGCTGCAAGACAAGGTGTCAATGTTGTCTTTTCTGCTCCTTGCAAACTTTCAAGCCTTTGTTCACGTGTCGCGCGTGGCAGAACTAGACCACCTGTTTGTTCGACGCGGCATCAAAACTGCTATGTTCCTTGTGCGACACGGGTGTTTTATAAGATTCCGCTGACATGCGAAAAAGTTTACATCGGTCAAACTGGCCGGTGTATAAATGAAAAGCTACGAGAGCACCATAACTCTCTGACTCCGGCTGACGGAGCAAACTTGCCTCGCCATTGCCGCGATTGCGGGTGCTACCCGTTGTTTTCCAATGTCACTTTTCTCGGTAGAGGCAAGGGTAAGGTTGAGCGGGAAATCCTCGAAGCATTTCACATTAGCAATCATGGAGATAACTGTGTTAGCACGGCTTCTATCACGTTGATGCAGAAAGAATTAGGTTACTTGTCCCGTTGACACCGCAGTTTGACTATCTTACGAGATCGCTGTTGTTGTTTTTTGTGCTGGTTTTGCGGTGCCGTTGAGTTGCGCATGCTCTGTTGGGTTTTCTTGGAGACTGGCTGTTTTTTCAATAAAGCACAGTTGATAGTCCAGTCGTTGTGTGTGCCTCGTCTCTCCTTTGTCCCCGTCTTTTTGGCTGGTTTTTCTTAAGTATAATGTACCAACTAACCCAGATTTCAACTCTTCTGTACAATGATGTTGTGTTGTTGTTGTGACTGAGAGAAGGATGAAAAGGACATGTTTACGCAAAAGGCGTACTGGCGCTAAAAAACGAAGACAACACACACAACAGGACAGGACTGGCGGAGTCGTTTCGGAGTCGTTTTCGGAGTCGTTTTTTAGCGCCAGTACGCCTTTTGCGTAAACATGTCATGCTACAACCAAATAGCTCAAATCAAAGTATTGCTGGATGAAAAGGAAATTGCACGGGCCTGCCTACTGGCTCGATCCGAGCCACCACCGCTGCCACGTGCAGACAGAGGAGAGTTAAAAGATCAGAGGAAAGAGAAAAAGGAAAGAAAAGACGCTCGTCGCAGCAACAACTGCATCCGCCGTAGTAGACGCTGCTCAAAAAACAGATAAGCGGCCGAAGCCGCGCTCGCCGAAGCGAGTACAATGCGCAAAAAGCGGGCTGGCGCCACTACAAACATCGGAGGACTGGGAGACCTCACTAAGCTCCACGGATCCGGCAAGACAGAAGAGCTAGTGCGCATGCGCAGACGGGCTCCAGCGTACGCCAAGAGCGCCGACGCTGAGCGCGTACGCCCAAGAAGTGTCGTTGAAGTTGGAACTTTAGGCATGAACGTTTGAGCGTGGTGGGGTCGTGCGGGGACCCAGGGGTCCTGGGAGGCCCGAATTCCTCTGAAAAACTTTCTTTTTCTCTCGCTTACAAAAGCTCCGCGTTCGGTGTCAGTGATTGGAATGCGGTACCCTCTTGATACAAGCTGACTTGTGTGTACAAACGGGCCTGGGAGGAATTCCCAGCAGACATGAGTCATCGTGAAGCAAAGATGCGGCGAGGACTGGCGACGGCAGCGGCGTCAAGTGGTCGAGTCTTCCCTCGGGCCGCCGGACGGAGTGGTGCTGCGAAAGGTCAAGCTGTTGCTGACAGGCGCTGTCAGCGCGGCTGACAGCGCTGACAGCGCCTGAAACGCCTGCGAGGCGGTTCAAGCGTCTAACCAAGCCTAGCCAAGTGTAAGGGAGCTTTCGCTGCGACTAACTAGATTGAGAAGAGTACAGCCACTGCCCATTTTTTTTAGAGCGCTCTTTTTTGAGAGACAGTGCCTCCGACGATGTTTGCCTTTCCGAATGAGACAGAGTACTGCGTGCACGCGTCGTGTGCCTGCCACAAGCAGAGGTTTTCGCACTAGTTACCGCACAAATGCCTGAAGATGCTGCAGTGCATAATCGCGGAATGCCACTAAGCACTAAATTCTGTCTATGCCTTCCAACCTTTGAAAAACGAGGTGCTTTTTTTTGGGAAGCTGCGGCCAATGCCGTGCCACAGACGCACAAGAAATGGCAGTAAATGTTTAAGGCGTAAGTTTGTTAATGCCATTATTTTCGGAGTTGGTGCTACACGCCCATTATACAAAGCAACGAAGACTATAATCTTTGCAAGGCGGTCAGAAGTTTCTCCTGAACATAAACAGTGCAAATGAGCAAATATTTTTGCAATGTTGTTCAAATCGGATATAAAACACTTTCAAGCTAATTGCGGCAACCTGCATTTGGAGAATGCAAAAGCATTGACGCCTCCACGGCCCTCTTTGTCTCGCGTTTATACTCTCTGCTCTTGATTAGAATCGCATTGACCTTCATTAGCTATTTAATTGATACTAATTGTAATCGATTGATCATCCTCATTGATTGCGGTTATCAATTGCAATCACTTTGTTTTGCACTTTTCTTCATCACCGTAATCAATCACATTCACTCTGATTACACCCATTTTCATCTGAATCACGCATTTTCATTTTCCAAGTTTGGCGCTATTGCTGCTTTCCAGTCCACCTACTATATCTCCGTCCAGCGTATTCGACCGTCCAACGACTCTTGCTCCTGATTAATTAACTAAATAATCTATGTGAATCAAACTTCAATGTTCGAATAATTATCACTCTTCAAACACATTTCAATCCATTGGAGACTTTATTGTCAATCATTTACCAATTTCTCACTATTTTTCTATCCACGGTCCTTTTCCCGTCCTCTGCACCGCTGTCCACGCTATTTCGACGGTTTTTTTTTACATTTTTGGCTCTAATAGATAAGCATGTCATCGACATCAAATTTCTTGCGCCCCATCATCACATCATTCTCTACCGATGGCAATCATTCGTTTGATATTACCTATTATCAGAACGCCACAAGCGCTGCCAACACGTTTCCATGACACGACCCCGTCGAGACAGCCAAGTAATGCGTTCGCATTAAAACGATTTACCCAGTGTGGCTGTTCATGCTCGTGAAGTCGGAAAAGCAGCCATAAACTCGCATGTCGGCACACAAGTCGAGAGTATCTGTCAGAAATGCTGGTAAAAATGGCGCCCTTAACATCGGAAATGCGGTATAGATGCCTCTTCTCACTGAGAGTAACGAATTGACCATATGCTACTGGTTACGAAGTTGCAACCAAAAAAAGGTGCATGTTTTTCTGCGTGTGGAATGGGAACGAGAGTATGCATTGCTCTGTGAATGAGCTGTGGTGATTTCTGTAGGTCGCGAATGGCAGTAATGCTAACGTCATTAAATTTATCCGTGTGGAACCTCCCTAATGGCATTAAAACTTAAAGCATCAAGCACATAAAGCTGCACTAAGCAGGAGACTGAAATCATCTTTTTACCGCGGGAACTCGATCTACACTCTCCGAGCATTCTTAGAAACGTCGAATCAGTATCCCGCGCGGCTCATTTCCCTATTAAATCGAATTAAACGTCCCGGCTCCCGCCTTTTTTTATTTTTTACTAACCTTCGAAAAGAGGAGGAGTCAGCCAACGTGTAGAGATCTTTTCCGCCAGGCGCGTGGCGGCTTCGCTTTCGCTTTTATGTTCTTTTTTAGGTTTCGGTGAATAAATAGCTGCAGCCGCAGGCACCATAGCCCCAAATTAAGCCCACAGAAATAAATAGAGGACTCTTTGCTTTCGCGGATATCTATACTTCGTCTCACAAGATGTTTGCAGCACTACGGAAGGTAGAGCTCTCTCGTCCAATCAGGACTGCAGAAACGCAGAAAATAGTCCCTCGAATATTTGAGGAGTGTATGACTATTAATCAAAACAATAAGCATTGCAACTAAAACATGGTTTGGACAGGTATATTTAAATGGTAGGGAGCGTTTCAATCACTGGTGATATTACCAGACAAAGCCCGTGCGGACACAGCTCTGCGGAGGCCTCCTGCGAGGTAGTGATGCGTCGCCACTTTCCAACATGGTGTCGGTCGAGTCTGTTGTGTCTCCTGTGTGCTCTACACCGACAGTGCGCTGTTTCCCCAAGCAGGCGAAGCAGGTGGCTTCGCGACAACAGAGGAACTGATCAGAACAGGTTGTGACAAAAAAAAAGAAAGTGGGGCTAGTCCCTTTGGAACGGGCGTCCGCCTGTCCAAAAACAATCCAAAAAAAGAGTAAAAAGACATCAAGCGCCACCTGCTAGATGTAGAAAGAAGCCACCTGGACATCAGGTGGATCGAGCCACAGGCGCGTAGGAACACAATAATGCAGTGCGCGCCATCCTGAATGGACGAGAGAGCTCTACCTTTCGTAGTGCTGCGAACATCTCGTGAGACGGAGTATAAGTATCACTCCGCCGATAGCAGAGCGGCAAGCCGCCACACGGCTGGCTGAAAGGCACTCCACGCGTTGACCGACTCCTTTTTTCGGAGGCGAGTTCAAACAAACAACCAAAACCAAAAAAGGCGAGATCTGCGACGAGAATTGGCCGGACAGGACATTGAATCAAGGCTTCTAAGAATGCTTGGAGCGTGCAGATGGAGTTCCCGTGTGGTAGGTGGTGGTGGTGGTAGTGGTTTATTTAAAAAATAAAAAGTGAAGCAAAAGAGTGTTGCCGGCCGCGGCAATTGCTATCTAATATCTTAAGCACCCGAGCTGCAGCCGGCGGAAACGAAAGGGAAAGGGAGAGGATAGTGAGGAGAAGTATAGAGGGGAGCGACAGCGAGAAAGGACAGGGTGGAGCTTTGTACACTATTTACAAAATACAAAAGTAATCAAGTTCGCGCCGCTCGCGCGCTAATGTCCAAGCATTGTCCGAAAATAAGTGCGCGCGAGCGGCCACTGCGCACAATCACTTACACAAGAAGTAAACTGTATGTACATAGCCGCGCGCACGTAGCGTCCTGTCTCGGATTAATCGCGCGCGCGGCACACTGCACTAGCGGCCGGGGTGGGGCGCCCGGCCGCGTATACCGTCCGAGGTAGCACCCACGGAGCGTTCGTGTCACGCGTGCACTACCTGGCGTAGAGCAAGCGGGGAGTCAAGTCCGCCTGCTCGATGAACGCACAGAGGCTCACCATTGTTCTGTCACGGGTGCGCGCACTGCCGCGCGGCCACAGGAGCGCTTCGAGACTGTCCGGGATGATTCCCAGCGCCCTGTATGCCGCGAGCATCTCGCGACGCGGCACTGCAGAAGCGGTACAGCGAAGGAGCATGTGCTCCAATGTCTCCACTGCGCCGCATTCAGCGCACGCGTCGCTCGACGAAAGTCCGTGGCGCACCCGTCTTTCCCCGGGCCACACGCAGCCGACGCGCACTCGGATGATCATCGCCCGCTGGAGGCGCGACAGTGAGCGCGCGCCGACGAGAGAAATACGCTCTCCTCGCGCGATGCGAGGGTCCGGGTGTTGCTGACGGAGATGGTCGTAGATCACCGCACGCACGTCTTCCAGGGCGAGCGGTTCGTCGCTGGGAGTAAGCTGATGTGCGGCGGTGGCGAGCTCGTCGGCTTGCTCGTTGCCGCGGATGCCGCAGTGACCGGGCACCCACTGCACGCGAATACTGCATCTGCGCTCCGCGAGGCGCTCAATGCGCTCGCGTAACGCGCACAGCAACGGGGTGCCACGGGCGGGAGTCTGCAGGCGGCTGAGGGCGGCACGGGAATCACACAGCAGAGCACACCTGGGTGGCGGCGGAGTAAGGGTGAGCACCAGGTCCAAGCCCAGGCGAAGACCCAGTAGCTCCGCCGTGGTCGAAGAGCCCAGGTAAGCCACTCTTTGCTGGCGGTGCAGCTGCAGGGCGGGGATGGTGGCCGCTGCGGCGAGCGAGCAGTTTTCGCTCACCACGGAGCCGTCAGTGAACACAAGCAGATGGTCGCGCAGTTGCTCGTAGATGACGGCTCCGGCTAGCTGCTGCACTGCACATAGTGGTGTTCTGCGTTTTCCCGCGATGCCGACGATCTCTCGCTGTACCTCCGTCGTGAGGGGCCAGGGGGAGCAGAGGCCGTAGGGGGGCGTGGCGCGCGTCAGCTGGTCATATTCCTGCAGTGCCGCGCCCATTCTTGAGCGCGGGTAGTGACGAAGGCGCTGCAGGAGTTCCGCGCCGTCTCGTGCGCGGTGAAGGCGGTCAATGTGGTGCAGCGAGCGCTGCGTGGCCTGTAGCTGCAGCGGCCACGCGCCCGCCTCGGCCAGTGTCGCCTCGCATTGCGAGTTTCCGGGTAGACCGAGGCAGGTCCGCAGCGCTTTGCGATGCTGCACCTCCAGTGCCTTCCATGATGGTTTGCGCACCGTGACGAGGGGCAGCGCGTAGAGTATCGCCCCTAAGGCTGCGGCGTTGTAGAGGCGCAGCGCAGCCTGCTGAGAAATCCCCTGGCCCCGGGCGGTGAGCTTGTGCACAGCGGCTGTAGTCCTCTTCATCTGCTGGCAGGCCCTGGTCGCCGCGGGGCGGAAGGAGAGGCGCTGGTCGATTTCCAGGCCGAGGTACCGCACGGAGCTCTTCCACGGCAGCGGCGTCCCAGCCAACGTCAGCGGCGCCAGGCGGGCGCATCTGCGAGCTGCGCAGGCCATGGCTGCAGTCTTCTCCGCGCAAAGCGCCAGGCCGAGGCCCCGCAACCGGTCGCCGATAGCGTCAAGGGACCCCTGGAGACAGTCTCTCACGCGGGAAGCCTCGCCCGGAGGTCCCAAGCACCACAGAGCGATGTCGTCCGCGTATATGGAGATGTACACGCGGTGCCGGTTGCCTGTGGGCAGACAGCCCGGCACCGCCGACATCGCCACATTGAAGAGGAACGGGGACAACACCGACCCCTGCGGCACGCCTAGAACCACCGGGCGGGGCTGAGAGAGAGCCGCTCCCACGCGCACGCGAATAGTGCGCGCGTTGAGGAACCCCTGCACATAACGCAACAGACGACCGGCCACGCCCGCCTCTTCCAGCCTCGCGAGAATTACCGCACGGTGGACGTTGTCAAACGCACTCGACACGTCGAGCAGCAAGAGCAGTGCTACCTGCCGCGCCGCCACGGCGTGCTCGAGTGCGGAGACAACGTCCGCGATTGAATCTGCCGCGCAGCGCATCCCGCGAAACCCTGTCTGACGCTCGTCGAACAAGTCTGCCTCCGCGGCCCGCGCATGCAGGCGTTGGAGCGCCATATGCTCCATCAGCTTGCATGCCGCCGACGTTAGCGCCACTGGCCGGTATCCGCTGAGCTCCGTGGGTGGGCGGCCTGGCTCCCGTGTCGAAAAGACGAACTCAGAATACTCTCTAGTGCACCTTTAATGGCATTAAATCAGCCCGTGTGGCACGGGTATTAGACACAGCTGTCACACTGTCATTTTGGGTTCCCATCAAGTCAGTTAATTTATTGTTGTAACAGCACACAAAGACCAACGACGAAGTAGTACAGGACTTTACAAGCACTGCCTCTGAAACATAGGCGTGTGGCTTAAACTTTCGCTCTTGCATCCCCTTTTCACCCGGGTCATCACTGCGGTGCTGCAACAACTATGAAAAACTTCCAAGGCCTGACGTTTATTTTAAGATTAATTTACAAAGCAGTTTCTGGCCACTCGATGTGAATTTATGTAATCAATATAAGCGCATTCGTTTTAATAAGATCAATAGGCTGAGGCACGCAACAGTTTGTCCATCTGGACCACAATGGGGCAAGAAAGAAAGATAGAAAGAGAGAAAGAAAGGAAGGGAGAAAGGAAGAACGGAAAGAAAGGAAGACAGACAGAGAGAAAGAAAGGAAAGGAGAAAGGAAGGACGGAAAGAAAGGAAGACAGAAAGAAAGAAAGAAAGAAAGAAGGAAAGAAAGGAAGAAAGAAAGTAAGAAAGAAAGGAAGAGAGAAAGAAAGGAAGAAAGAAAGAAAGAGAGAAAGAAAGAGAGATGAAAGAAAGGAGGAAAGAACGAAAGAAAGAAAGAGCTGCTGCTGCGATCTGTTCGGATCCACCCGAATTCAACGGTTAGGAAATGCCACAAACAGCGAAGAGACCTCTAATCGGTGTTGAAACATATATTGTTCAGAACAGCTACCTACTTTTATGCGCGGGGGAAGACAGCAACTTATGGAAAGAACACCGAAGGCGTATAGTGTATGTTTTTTTAGTGATATTTTATACAATGCATATATGCAATATGATATTTTATACAGCAAGTGACATTTTGTACAGTGCACAAACGCAGCAAAAAGTTCCACAGGACACACAAGAATAACATTCAGCACGGCACCATTCTACTCCGGTGAAACGAGCACGTCGCTCAAGCGCAAGAAATGCCTGATGCGACGTAGACAAGAATCGGGCAAGTCACCCAGGTGCATCTTCCCGTCACCTGTGCTACTACTCTCCATGGAGTCCTGCACAACGCCTGCGAGGCGCATGGACTCTGTGAAGTCTTCCAGTTGGAGCACGCACCGGGAAATCAGTTGATTTGCTTCAGCTTCCTCAACGAACGCCGTCGCCTGAAGCTCGTCTACCAATGTCGGAGAGGCGGCCATCTTCTCGAAGGCCTCCGCAGTGTACTTCACACGGGCACCGGTGACGAAGCGAGCAGCGCGCTTTGCCAAAGCTCGGTTCCTGCGCAAGACGTCCTGGATGTCCAGGCGCTCACTCACCCTCACATCACCGCTGTAGAAAAATGTCAGCTACCTTGCGCTTATTTATTAAGTTCGTTAGCTCTGCTAGTTCTATCCTGTCTGTGGAGTTAGACGTCCTCATGCTTTGGCGTTTCTTAATCAGATCTTTAATCCTGTCGAACCATTCTACCACCTGCTTCCGCGGCACATTCTGTAACGATAGCTGTGAGATTATCATTTATTGTTTCAATACTACGGTCGTCTTCTCCAGTTAAAGCGGAAAATCTGTTCTGAAGCGATATTCTTAATTCCTCTACCTTCCCTCGTAATGGTTTGGTTTATGGGGTTTAACGTCCCAAAGCGACTAAGGCTATGAGAGACGCCGTAGTGAAGGGCTCAGGAAATTTCGACCAACTGGGGTTCTTTAACGTGCACTGACATCGCACAGTACACGGGCCTCTAGAATTTCTCCTCCAAAGAAATTCTAGCCGCCGCGGCCGGGATCGAACCCGCGTCTTTTGGGTCAGCAGCCGAGCACCATAACCACTCTAATGCTAACTCTCTATCTCTAATCTAACTCTCTCATGCTAACCACTAATTCTAACTCATTAATAGCCTTTCGCTTCACTAGTTTCCTCCGTTCCCTCTTCAAATCTAAGCTAATACGAGACCTTACCATTCTATGGTCGCTACAACGGACATTACCGTGGACCTCCACATCCTCTACGATGCCAGGGTTAGCGCACAGTATGAAGTCTATTTCATTTTCTGTCTCACCATTGGAGCTCTTTCACGTCCACTTCCTCTTTGCTCGTTTACGGAAGAAGGTATTCATAATCCGTAAATTATTTCTATCTCACTCTACTAATAATTCTCCTCTAGTATTCCTAGAACCTATGCCATAGTCACCTACCGCCTGGTCTCCAGCCTGCTTTTTACCTACCTTTGCATTAAAGTCGCCCATCAGTAGTGTACTGTGCTTTTACTTTGGTCATTGCCGATTCCACATCCTCATAGAAGTTTTCAACTATCTGGTCATCATGACTTGATGTAGGCGCGTAGGCCTGCGCCACCTTCAGCTTGTACCTCTCATTAAGCCTAATTACGATAGCTGCCACTTTCCCGTTAATACTATAAAACTCCTCTATGTTGCTAGCTATATCCTGATTTATGAGGAATGCCACCTAGTTCTCGCCTATTTGCTAATCCACGATAGCACAGTACGTGCCCGCCCTTTAGTACTCTATACGCCTCATCTGTCCTAACTACACTAAACCCTATGACATCCCATTTAATACCGGCTAATTCCTCCAACAGCACTGCTAAGCTAGGCTCACTTGATAAGGGTCTTGCGCTAAAAGTTGCCAGGTTCAGTTTCCTGGCGGCCTGTCCGGAGCCGGAGATTCTTATAGCACCCTCCGCTGCGTCACAGATCTGACCGCCGCCGTGGTCAGTTGCTCCGCGGCCGCTGGGGACTGAGGGCCAAGGGTTAATTGGTTTGTTCATAGAAGGTTGCGGCCAAGTACTACACCAGGGTGGCCAAATTCTGTTCTGGTGAGGAAGTGCGTTGTCGGTTCTGATTACCGAGATCAGGCCGCACAGCAGGCCTGGTTATGCAATTCCATCGACACGCGGAGTTTTTTTTTATCCGGCAGAGAATTGCGTGGCACCGGGATTCGAACCACGGTCCTCTTGCACGCGAGGCAGATGTTCTACCTTTACCCCATCGCCGCCCACTGATTTGTATTACTAGTCCAATAATAGTCCAATAATACTAGTCAGCTGCACTTGCACATTCGCTAAAAGCTGCTAATCAGACAGCTTCTCGTTCGCTATGAAATCAAGTGCGACAAGTCGCCTTTGACGCCTGCTAACTTCTGTAATTATGAGAATGCAAAGTTACAATTGTGCATTATACTTTGGAGTTGTCTCTTGGTTTCCAACCGTCTCATTAATTGACCGACGATTCACGCATTTTCCTGCGCGCGCTGTCCCGAATAAAGCGAAATAACCGATGACATCTCATAGCTTGATCCGCAGCTGCTACATCACACACAACAGGAGCTCACTTCAAGAAAAGGGGCGTGGCTATTTTGGGGAAAAGACCCACTATTTTTCATGTTTCTAGCGTTCCCCGACGCCTTTCTTCTGCCGATTACAGACGCTTCGTTTCACATCGCACTTTCGGCCCCACGCTGTCACAATTCGCACGTTTGGACCCAGCGATCAGATATAGGCCGGTAAAGCTGAAAGACGACCGTTGAAACCTGCAATGCCGAATCAAAATTTGCCGAGGGCTTTTTGCAGTACCTAACGACAAAGACGCTGCCCAGTAAGGCAGCCGTTTTTTTTTTGGGCGCCCTCACTACTACCTTAAGCTGTCGTTCCTGCGTTTTGTTCCGTTTGTTTATTTTATCCTTACACCACGTACGCATACTACCCCCCCCCCCCCCCCCTTACTTTTTGCGCCAGCACACTACGAATAATCTGGCGCCGTACCTACCTTCCGCGCATCACTGTAGCAAAAGAAGCCGTGACACTACATGGGGAAAAAAGGGCTCCTTTCGTTGGGGTCACGCAGCCACATCAGTAATGAAAAATCAGTTACCTTGCCCGATGAGTGTCGAGTGAAGCGGCAGACCAGCGTCTATTGGCAACTGGAGCAGATGGTTTGGCGAGAGCGAGGAAGTCGCGGCCTGTCGTGCGCGGTGAGCAGACTCCCATTTTCTAGTTCAGCCTGGGGGAAAATGGGATTTAAACGAAATTGGTGCAAACGCTTATTTTGTGAGGTTCTTGAAAACAAGAAAGCGTTTTAGTCAAATTTGACCTCGAATAAGGCTACTTAGCGACTACTAAGCAGCAAGACCGTCGCATCGTACCATCAACCTAAGTGCAAACACCACCCAGAGACGAACTCAACCGTCTGCATAATTTTGCTGTGGAAGAAGCCACTAAGGTAGCAGTTGAGAAGATATGACGATTTCGTTTCAAACGTATCCTCATCTGCCCAACCAAGAGCAGTCGGCGATGGGCTGTTTGGAAGAAAATTTGCTGCAAATCTAGTGCAGTAATAAGACAGAGGAATCATCATCATCATCATTTATTTTACCATTAAAGGCCTCTGATGAGGCATTTAATAAGGGGGGGGGGACAAAGCAAATGCAACTGAGAATAATCTGTTAATACAACAAAACATAATGCAATATATTAAAATCAAAAACGATACATCACAATACAACGTTAGTCAATAATGAAGGGCAAAAAGGTTGGGTGTGCGCAAGTCGCCTTTCTCTCTGGTTTTACCTGGTTTTAGGGGCACACTGCATTTCCGTTCTAGCCGTGTTAATTGTTGGCGCTCATCCCTTCGCATCGCTTACGTTTTTACCGTGTCTCGCCTTCTCATGTTTCTTTTTTTTTTAGAAAAATTCGCGCCCTCATTTCTGTTTTTCCATTTTTCCATTTACGCACACTCAACCTTTTTGCCGTGTTCTTGCCTTCTCATGTTTTTAGCAAAATTCGCGCCCTCAACCCTGTTTTTCCATTTTTTCATTTGCGCACACTCAACCCTGTTTTTACATTGTCTTGTTTCTCCGCAAGTCATTCGTGCTTCATTTCATGGAAGTCTTGGTATAGCGCGATAGTAGTTATCACTTTGATGCCCTGGACATCGTGTTGGTCCCAATTCGATCGCGCGCCTTGATTACCCCCCTGGTGGGATTTTACCTGGTATGTGTATAAAAGTGCGGGTTCAGTTTTTGCTCAAATAAAAGTTGGAAGTTCAGCGCTATTTAACTTCTTCTCCTTCTTCCTGTGTGGTGTTCCCGCTGGTGATACATATGTAGTCGGAGTGACTGCCTCATGCCATAAATCACCCCCCCCCCCCCCCCCCCCGAACTGCCGGAACGTTACAGCCACAGCTTAAACAAGTCTTTCAGGTCACATTTTATTTTAAGAAAACGAATTTCAGGTTCAGGTGCTCCTAGCCGCGACAGCCGTGCCGAGACATGGCGTTGGGGACGGGCTATGGGCCCTCTCCGTCGCTGCGGCCGCTGTTCCTCAGCGGCTGGTTGCTCTGGCCGCGATGGCCGATCCTGGCGCGTTGGGCGGCTCTCCTCTTCACTCCGCTGCACCGATCTGCCGCTTGCTGCTCACCACCAGAAGAGGCGAAGAGGACCTGCCGCATGTGCCTCCGGCAGTACTTGCGCTTGTGCGTCGCCAGGTGGTCGGTCGACACTACGGAATAATTTCCGGCAGATTTTAATTCCAACTCCACGCTGCACACACGGAGTAGCAGATTGCGGTGATCGAGCGTTTGCTTACATGATTTGATGCAAGCCGCCGAAGACAGCCGGCTGTAGCAGAGAACAGTCCTCCTGGGGTTCTGGCGCTGCATGAATTTAGTACAAATTTATTAGTATTTTTTCTTTACACAGAAAAATCCAAACCCTAGTCAGAGTCCGTGCGTCAATTCGGGATGCCGAACCCATATACCATACTGCAGCATACCATACCAAGTACGCTGCCACCTAGAACTCAAAGAAACTGCAAATTTTGGAAATTAATATCCCAAAGCGACACATGCGCTATTAAAAAAGCAATCTATATAAATGTGGATCTGCGTGGCCTTGAAGGCACTACCAATGCCAACATGGGCTGAGGCCATTGCAATGACCTCGTTATCTTGGAAAGAAACTAGAGCAACTGTAATGTTGATCCAGGGTGGGTTTAATGTGAACTGAAACAAAATGCTGTAACAGCAATGCTTCTTTAAGTAGGAAGATGGAGCGGCAGACACGACCCACGTAAAGCCCCTCAAGTTTGAGGGGCCGACTAAAGTGGTAGGCCGCGTAAAACTTCGTCCGCGAGGCGTGCATCACTGTCCCGTAAGAGCTTTGGGAGTTCAATCTAAAACAGGTTATTTTGGACTAAAAATGTCTGATTACAGTCAGGCGGGTTAGATTCATTTTAGTTCTTGCTACAACACTTTCGCCGACATTCAGTTGCCAGTGCGCTCGCTGATCATGGCTTTCAGCATCTTGATACGTAAAAAAAAATTGGCAGTGGCTTAGCTCTGGTTAAGCCTGGATATACAAGCGAAAAGCTGCAGTTATGCTTTGTTTGAAGTCATGGCTGTCGCAGTTCGCGCACAACGCACTGGGAGCACCACGACAGCGCTGTAGGCAAGCGCGTTATATAGCCATCCTTCCACATGCGTAAACACCGGCTGCAACGAAAGGTCATTCGGTGGCGAGGAGGCGAGCGCGCAGTAGTAGCGGCGGTGAGGAGGCGGCGCACATGCGCAGTAGTGCGCGGCTGCGCCGAAAGGTCAGGCGGAGGAATAGCGGCGGCTGTTGCGACGACGGCCGCTCCTACCACCTGCGCCTCTTCTCTGACGTCACTCGGTTCTGCGCACGCGCAGCAGTGGCTAATTCTGATCACGGAGCATACGCCAGATCCGGTGTTGACTAGCCGAGTGAATCTTTTCGCTTCCAAACGGGTGTATAGAATGAAAATCTTTGCATAAAAAATTTGTGCAGCGTTTCGAAAGCAACCGTTGCGGAATCCACCACCTTAGATAGCAAGCTTTCCGTTGTGCCGAAAACAACTGGGTGCATAAAATTCCGTTTCTGTTCCTTGCACTGCACGACTGCGCCAGGAGTGGTACGACCACAGCCAGATATCAATGAATGCAGAAAGTTACCAATTCTACTCCAGTACGAGGCTAAAAGGATGCATTATCACGCAAGCTGACATCATATGAGATGAAAAGCCAGATTAAACTAAGCAAAACCCACAGTGATTTCTGTGTTTACCTTGTTGAAAAAAAAACTATGGTGTGCCCAATTCAAACTTCGCGCCACTATCGATTAGATTAGAAGGATATTCGACTCGCTATTCAAAAAATATTACCCTCGCACGCCACTACTCTTATAATTCTCCTGCTGCGCCAGTAAAGACAACCGCTCAGGCAGGGCAGAGCCCATCGAAAGGCTATTACTGACAAGTTAGATCGGATTAAATCATTAGAGATGAAATCATTAGAGATCCAACCACGTGTCGACCCCGGTTTTAGCCTTCGGCTGCAATCTCGTGGCCTAATGGAAAGTCTGGCAAAGGAGACCGGCGCGAAATCTGCAGCCTCCTTTTAATAAACTCCCTGTAACTGCGACCTTACGGGTAAGTAGAGTTGTGCGCAGGTCGCCCTTCAGGCGATCGCCAGATAAATTTTATTCCACAACAGCTGTGGCGGTGCACTATTCTTCGGAGCGCGTGCCGCAGCACGTCGTACACTGCTGCATCGAAGGCGCTGTATCGAAGTGCAGCCGCTCTTTGCCGAATCTGCTGGGAACTGCTAACCTCAGAACAGCTGGTGCTCCACTGCCATCGATTGCAATCAGAACATACAGAGGGCACCACCTTCCCGCGGGCGCCCGTCTTCGAGGGAAGCGGCTCCGAGCACTCAATGGCGAACAAGTATTCGTTACGAAGGCTCGGCTTCAGCGACGGCAAGCAACAACGCGACAGAAGGCTGTCCCAACATTCAGGCTAGGACACTATAGATGTGAATGACCGTTCAAACATCATCTGCGTGTACATTTGCCGCATTAGGATCACCGTAGCTGACCGCGCTATCGCGATCAACTTCCGCGAGGCAAAACTGCGTACGCGCTGAGTGGTCCAAAAGCGGCAGGCGCGCACGCAGCTGACGAGAACGTGGCGCCATCTGGCGCCCTTACGGCGTTCTGCGCAAGCGAAGTGGCGCGCGGATCGGGCTATGCTATAACCCCCTTTAATAAAGCCTGAAAAGCTCAGCAACGCGCTAACGTATGGGCCATACGTCTTTCCATCTCTAATGAAAGAAAAAATATTTTCTTCTCGGCCCCGAAGAAACTGCATCAGTTGTGCAGAGGAGTAAATTCTGACACCGAACGTGAGCCCGACTGCGTTACGAGACACCGTCCCCGTCTCGTCGATTGCGAAAAAGATGTTGTATATTCAATTCCCCTGTCGTGCGGCAACATCTATATAGACCAAACAGGGAGATGCCTGAACACAAGGCTACAAGAGCACAAAAGGAACCTAAGGGACCCAAACTCAGGGGAACTCGCCTTACACTGTAGCCAGTGCGAAGGCTGCACCACTGCCCTTGAAAGCACAGTTATTCTTCGCAAGTGTCGGGACACCACCACGAGGTTGATAGCAGAAGCGCTGGCGATATCAAAATGCGCAGATAAGTGTGTCAGCAACCCCTCTGTGTGCCTTAGTGAAAAAGAAATGTCATTTCTGAACGCCAATGATAGAACGAAAGATTGGAGGAGCGGGAGACAATTCCGATAATCGTGCCACGAATGCGTGAGGTGATGTGTTGGTTTCTGTTTTGTTGTTTTGTACCTAGTTCTTATATAGGCTGGCTCAGAGCAATAAAACAGTTGTTAGTCAGCGCTTGTGTTTGCGTCCTTCTCGTCTCGTCCTTGTCACTGCTGCGCTGCAATTTTCCAGTATACTAATCAAACGGTCTGTTGAAAAGAGGCGTATGGTTTATACCATCGCTATATTTCTGCCCCCCCCCCCCTCTGAAAATAAAAGAAAACACTGGAGCGATACCCTGCATTCTGTAGGTTTATAATACAGCCACTATATTTCTACGGTAGGAAGGCAGGCGATGGAGGGGGCACGGGGTAGTCGCTGCCTCTCGAAAGCCAACGCTCCCCTCTCTAACCGCCTCATCAGGAGACACAGCCGTGTAACCTCGTCTTCTTGTTGGAACTCAGTAGCTTATCACACCAAAAATAAATACCACGACGACTACAAGCTGTGAATACCCAATCTCCGGAAGCTAATACAGAACGCGCATCAGAAGCAAAGCGGTGATACCTCAAAAATGAGAACATCCCAGTTAAGACACGCGGGCCTTTTAACGACTGTTGTCGCTGAACACTGGGAATAGCCAGCTCTTATTATTAACCCGACTGTTGCTACTGGTTCCACGGGAATCTTAGGGCAAATCAGTCGGACTGGGTCCACCGAGAAAGGAAGGCCGATCCCCTCCTTTAGTGCAGTTTTCTGTGGCATAAAAGTCAAAGGTGGGAAGGGAAGGGACTTTGTCCCCTGTCACTGCGCCATGCAACGCGGTGAGTAAACAAGGGCTTCGGTAACCTAGTCTGTCGGCCTTGACCACCACTTCCTCCTGTGCCGTCGAACCTTATAATAGATAATTTTATCACACCGTGTAGCGTCTTAGCGTACTGGGAATCGCCCACAGCCGGTGAGCACGCGCTGATTGGTCCCGATGCACAGGCGAGCGCGCAGCTGCCGGGTACGTGGCGCCATCTGTCGCCGTCAAGGCGACTTGAGCATTGGCTGCGCGCAGGCTGCCGGTACCGATAACGGTAACGCGTTATGCTAAAGGTGTCTAATTGCGAGGGGTGGCTCGTTCCCTCGCTAAGCAGTAAAGAGGGGGCGTAATCTTTTCTATAAACGCAATGGCCTCGTCATCATCGTGTTCAGTACTATATTCTGCTGTGGAATGATACTTGCGCTTCTGGGCCTTAGTTCTGACATGGACCAGAGGAGGGTATTCGTCCCTGCTGTTGCGACTCAGGTAGCATGGTCGGGTCGGAGGGGATGAGGGAGGTCGGAGACGAGGTTGCGGGAAAGAGAAGAAGAACTTTATACAGGTAAATTTACATTATATACAAACAGCAACTGAGAGAACGTCTCAGTAAGAGAGTCCAATCCTGCTTAGCAAAACGATGCATTCAGTACCCAGCGAGGTGTATGGCGAACCCGCGCTCTTCTCTGAAGCACACGCCCATTAATAAGACCGCACTGAAAAAAAATTCCTAAGCGATACAATGTATACCTTATTTTTATATTATTGACCCGCCGCGGTAGCTCAGTGGTTAAGGAGCTCGTTTACTGAGCCAGAGTTTCCGGGCTCGAATCCAACCGAGGCGGCTCATTCCCTTGGAGGCGAAACGCAGAAGGCGGCCGTGTCCTGTGCGATGTCAGTGCACAATAAAGGTGGTCGAATTTATTACGGAAACCTCCACTACGGCACCACTTTTCTCCTTTCTTCTTTCACTTCCTCCTTTATTCCTTCCCTTATGGCGCGGCGCGGGTAGTTCCGGTGTCCACCAAGATAGGTGACAGTTACTGCGTCTGTTCTATTTCCTCAAAACCAATTTTCATTTTCATTGTTACATTATTGAACGGCAGTATCTCTAGAACACACCCTTGAAGAAGGCGACAAAGGCAAAAATGTACCAGACAAGGAAACATCGCCTTTTACACCAAAGTTTCATAATGCAGCCCCACAAACCTGTAGGGAGGTCTAAAATAATAACATCAGTATCTGTCAATAAGTTCGAACAACACATCTTTACCTTGTGAAAACAAACGAAGCAGTAGGTACGGTCAATGCGTTTCGAGCACACTCGAGAATGCTGGAGTTTCAAATTGGGTTTTTAACGCTACCAACCACACAGCGGGCGCTGTGGAGCTCTACGAAAGGCCGTCGGCGTGTTTTCAGGTTCTCTCCTCCTGCCCCTGCCAGCACAGGCGTTATCCGTTCGTCCGGTACAAACATTCTTTCTCTGCGAGACACCCTGGATGCAACAAGAGAATCTCTTAACCGCTCTGCTCATCAAAGAACAGTTTGATAGAAAGCTGTATTCGCTTACCGTGCAGCTCTCTCAGGAAGGAAGTATGACGCGCTGTGCCGAAGTCTTCCAGAGTCCACGTCCACGTGCGGGCGATGCTGCGATGTCGCGTCACTGCGGTCGGCGCTAACTACCGGTCGACCGTTCGCGCAGAACTGCCGGCAACGACTGGCAGTCAAAGCAGGTGTGGATCGAGAGGCCTTCGAAGACCAAACCAAGGGGAAGGAGAGAGAGAAAGATCTAGGAGGCGAGAAGGAATCTCCACGTGCAAAACCATTCCCGTATCCCCATCGCTTTGACAAGGGCGCATGCCTGTGGCGGAGGCGAGCCCCAACTTACCCCCACTTCTCGGAAAAAGAAGCAGGAAAAGGGAAAGATGTCCACATCCTGCCCTGCCTTTCTCTCTGACAAGGTCCGGCTGCTGCCAACGCGTCTATTCAGGCGGATGCCATGGATACCAGCAGTTGCTCATTCTTTTCGAGGCAGACGCTCAGTAGTAAATTAACGTGCCATGCCTATACTGTTAGCCTCACTGTGGCCCTCGCCTGTGCAAGGCAACCGAAGTTTGGGCAGCTACAATGCAACAGATGTTCCTTGACGTGACGAATGAGGTTTTAAATGTTTTTGGACAACATGGTAAATGTTTAACCTTTACGCATAAAACACCAAATGATAACAGTCTACAGTTTTTGGACATTAAAATGTTTCTCTCAGAAAAGCATCAGTGTTGGATGTGTCATCCTTGAGTTGCGAAGGGTCTTATGCCATGTGGGTCAGCACAATCGAAGAGAGTGAAAAGAGGCGTTTCTGCAATGCGTCTTGAGTCTGCGCTCACGAGATCGCGTTCGCAGAGAATTGGTGAGAGTTTCATAAAACAAGTGTCCCGGTTGGACAATGCGGACTACCCCTACACTATCCTGACAGCGGTGAGTGAAACACTCATGCGAAAAATGAAAGCAAAATCGCGCAAAAGGTTCCAAGGGAAGGTACAAAGCCTGTAGTAGTACCTCACGTGCACAAGGTGTAACACAATTTCAGGAAGGCAGCCAAAGGTATGGAGTGCCCATGTGTTTTCAGCACCCATGAAGTTAGGCCGACTTTGCTCAATCACGGCGAAGGAGAGAACGCAGACCGGACACGCCAAAAAGCACGGCAAGCCCTTTGTTAAATGCGCGAAAGGCGATGTGTACGAGATTCCAGTAACACGTGGAAAGGCCTGAAATCTGAAGAGATGACACTTTGTCATTATCTTAACGTTCATATCGCGGTTCTAAAAGACGCGGTCAAAAGCGCCAACATTTTCTCGCGTGCGACAAAGGTGTTCATGGGTACGAGGCTTAGACCCATGAATCACACCAACATCGTCATTTATGCTCCGCTTTGGTGGGCGTTAAAGTCTCATACACTATGATGCCGTGTACAAACTTCCACCGTGGTCGAAAAGGTTTGGTTTCATGAGGTTTAACGTCCCAGAGCGAGTCAGGATATTAAGGACGCCTTAGTGTAGGGCTCTGGATGGGTTCGAACCCCTGGAGTTCTTTAACGTGCACTGACATCGCAAAACACATGCGCCTCTAAAATTTCGCCTCCATCGAAATGCGACCGCCGAAACCGGGGTCGAACCCGCGGTCTTTCGGGTCACTGAGCCATCACGGCAGCTACGGTTAAAAAGGATGCACGTTAGCGTTACTATTACTATCAATAGCTTTAAAGGTGCACTGGAGAGGAATCTGAACTTGTCTTTTTGCCGCAGGAACTCGATCTACACGTTCCGGGCTTTCTTAGAAACTGCGATTTACTGCCCTGTGTGGCCGATTTCCCATATTAAATCAAATTAACGTCCGGCTCCCGCCTTTTTTTTTAATTCTGCCTCGTACGGTGGGCGGAGTCGACCAACGCGTGCAGCGCCTTTCACCCAGTAAAGTGGCGGCTTGCCGCTCTGCCATCGGCGAAGTAATACATAGTAGTCCGTAGTAGCAAATAGTCTGCGCGTATTTTTATTTCTTCGGGCTTATTTTGCGGCTATATTATCTGCGAATGAAACTATTTATTCACGGAAACCTAAAAAACAAAATAAAGCGAAAGCAAAGCCTCCACGGAACTGGGTGAAAGGCGCTCCACGCGTTGACTCCGCCCACCGTACGAGGCAGAATTAAAAAAAAAAAGGCGGGAGCCGGACGTTAATTCGATTTAACTGGAGAAATCGGCCACACAGGGCAATAAGTCACTGTTTCTAAGAATGCTAGGAACGTGTAGATAGAGTTCCCGCGGCAAAAAGACATGTTCAGAATCCTCTTCAGGGCACCTTTAAGGTGGGGTGAGACTTTTAAATTGAGTTTCCAAAGTTGGCTGTACAGAAATTGTAATAAAAACTACGGCAATAAAATTTGCAAGGAATCTTATATATGGACTGAGGGCGCCGATGCAAATCGCAGCTTTCCGTAGTGTTGTGAAAGCGATTTTTCCATTTTGAACATTTTTGTTTCTATATAGTGTACATTGGCTCCTTACCGCTATCTCTTCCTTCTATCTCTCAAACCTTTCTTGACCTCTCTCTGCCCTTTTTCTCACGCTAGCCAAAGCTCAGGTGCTTCAGGTTTCGATGGCAGATGTCACAGCTAGCAACATATTTTCCATTGTTATTTTATTAATAGAGAGCCAAATAGTTTTTGCTGACCTCCAAAGAAAAAAAAATAGTCAAGAAGCAAAAAAAATAGTCATTCCACAGATGCGCAAGCATAAGCCAAAGCTGCATACGCCTGCGAAAGACGCGTATGGATTCCATGCGCATAAGGCATCTGGGAAATCTCGGCTCCTATCCTAAGAAAAAAGGGGTGCGAAGAATACTCAAGCCACACGGAATGACTCCACCCCCGCCCGATTGACCGTCATCCTAGAGAAAAGGCTTCAGGGGTTGTGTACAAAACATCCTGCTCTTGGTGTTGTCCATCGGGGAAGCGAAGTATTCCGCGGGAAGGATGAACCCGCACAACGCAGACTTCACAGTGGCCGAGCACTGCAAGGCATCTGACTCCAGGGTAGACTTCAACGGAACTATTGTTCTGGGGACCAAACCAAATACGCGCACAAGGCATGGCACCTTCAGCAGACGCCCCCTCGGAACCGTTCAGAAAAGCTACGGCGGTTATTTTCCTTACAACAGGGGTGCGTCATCAGGGACGGTTTGACTTGAAGGCTTCTCGCACCTGAGGTGGCCCGTGGGTGACGGTGCAACAAAGACTTGCAACAACGAGAAGGAACGAGACAAATGAACTGAAATTTGTATACAGGAGATTTACCAAAATGTGCAGCACATTAGACAGTGACAAATAATACGCCTTGCACGCGTCGAAGAATAGTTTGGTTTATTAGGGTTTAACGTCCCAAAGCAACTAAGGCTATGAGGGACGCCGCAGTGAAGGTCTCCGGAAATTTCGACCACCTGGGGTTCTTTAACGTGCACTGATATCGCACAGCACACGGGCCTCTGGTATTTCGCCTCCATCGAAATTCAGCCGCCGCGGCCGGGATCGAACCCGCGTCTTTCGGGTCAGCAGCCGAGCGCCGTAACCACTGAGCCACCGCGGCGGGGCGCGTCGAAGAATGGTGTAGTACCTGACTCATGTCCCTAAACAGCGGTAAAACGTCACTTGTCTCTTTCCATCGCCGGCGCAACCACCGTGAAAATACTAATACAATTCTCACCAATCCTATTTCGTCCGTTGACTCATACAAGTATCTTGGCATCCATTTAAGTGAAGATTTAACCTGGTCGCATCATATTCACCACGTCACCAATTCAGCTAATCAAGTTCTAGGGTATTTGCGCCGTAACCTACCCTTACCTCCCCCTCCCATTAAGCTTCTTGCTTACATAACTTTCATACGTCGTAAACTTGATTACGCATGTGCTGCATATGATCCCCACTATACAAACCTAATCACCAAGCTCGAAGCAGTCCAAAACCGCGCCACCAGATTAATTTGCTCAGACTACTCTCATTATACTAGCGTTACAGCACTAAAATCTCAGCTTAATCTCCCAACACTGGCCTGTCGGCGTAAAATCGCCCGTCTTTCGCTCTATCATAAATTTTATCACTCTTCCGATCATGAAACTGCCTCGATAACACGCGCTCATTGCTTTTCTCGTAATATGAGAGAAGCCAACAGCCACAGAAACCAAGGGGCACAGGGGATTTATAATTAATTTATTTATTTTGTGGTGTTGATCAATTTATAATATTACTGGATGTGTTATCGCTTAAAGCTAATTGATTAGAAAAGCAGAAGAAAAAACAACCACATGCCGCCGGTGGGATCCGAACCCACAACCTCCGAATTACGCCTCCGGTGCTCTACCGCTGAGCTACGGCGACGACTGTCAAATCTTCTGCTTTCGGGGGTATTTATGTTTACAAATAACCTAACCTTGGAGTGTTCACCAGCGCCGCCCACGTTCTTAAGCGGCGGACGTAGCACGTCCTGAGTTACCGCTGATGTGACGCAGAACGTCATCGAACGGCGAGGGTGGAAGCTGAGTGAGAACCCTCTTATGCTTCCTAAGGCATCAGGGCTGCCAAAACTGAGGCCCTCGTTAAGCAATTAAGGAGACAAGGAAAGGGGAATGAGGGGCTCGTTATAAATATGAGAGAAGCCAACAGCCACAGAAACCAAGAGGCACAGGGGATATATAATTAATTTATTTATTTGGTGGTTTTGATCAATTTGTAATATTACTGAATGTGTTATCGCTTAAAGCAGATTTGACAGCCGTCTCCGTAACTCAGCGGCAGAGCACCGGACGCGTAATTCGGAGGTCGTGGGTTCGGATCACACCGGCGGCATGTGGTTGTTTTTTCTTCTGCTTTTCTAATCAATTAGCTTTAAGCGATAACACATTCAGTAATATTATAAATTGATCAACACCACAAAATAAGTAAATTATTTATACATCCCCTGTGCCCCTTGGTTTCTGTGGCTGTTGGCTTCTCTCATATTTATAACGAGCCCATCATTCCCCTTTCCTTGTCTGCTTTTCTCGTAATAGTCACCCTAACGCCATCTACCCTGAACGGGCCCGCACCGAAACATATAAAAAGTCATTTTTTCTTCGAACAGCCAGTGACTGGAATGACCTTCCATCCGAAGTGGCGACCATCATCAATCCTGTTCCATTCAAAACCGCCATTGAAGATCATCTGTGTTCATATTAACTCTTTTGTTTGCCCACCCCTCATGTAATGTCCCCTGTGAACCCTTGAGGTAACAATAAATAAAAAAAAGCAACTGGCTAACAGGGAATTGTTCCCTCCTCGGCGTAGCCGAAGATGCAGGACATCTAAACTTAGCACAGAACGACGGATTGGACTCCCGGGCACGGTTTTAAACCCTCGGGAGTCCATCTGGCATTCAGGAAGCATCAAACAGCAGCAAGCCTCAAGACGATTTGTTCCTTGCTGCGTGCTGCCCCCTTCAACTTTGAGAGTATTAATAACTCTTTCCCAAAACACAAAATAAAAAAAGTCATCACATTAGTTACAAAATACGATGCCCCCAGCGATCTCCACAAAAGCGACCGACTCTCCGAATCGCGCGTCCCGCCCTACAGCTTTGATAGTGCACACCACAAAACCCTCTTCCAAGGTAAAAAAAAAAAAACTACACGGACCCCAGAGTCCCTTTCTGCACGTGCCAACCCGGAGCCTTCCTAGAACACCTTCAGTTATGACTCCCCGTGCGTTTACCGCGTTGCAGGACGTTGCAGTAAAACGGAAAGGTCGCTGTTCTGCAAACTCCCCTTCGGGGAGGTGGGGGGGGCGGGGGGGGGGGGGGGGGGTCTTTGCTGTGCCCCGATGCCACGGCTGGATTCCTGAAGCGACGGTGTCGGTTCTAAGGAAGCTCTTGGGTTTGTATGTACCAAGGTAACGGCCTTGGCCTTCTGACGAACCCCTGAGAACCAGCCCCCCTGTGGTTCCTGTCTGTATATCCCCCCACCGTCCAACGCGCCTCAAGCTGCCTCTTCGACTTTTACACATTCCTTCTTCCTAGATCTGCAATTTGAGTTCAAAGCCAAGCTGTAACTTGCTCTTCGTCACACCGTGACGAAGAAACCGAGTAAGGTTTCGAAACGTCGTGTTTTCTTAGAAGAACCTGGTTGGTGTTCAATGCATCCCAAACCAGACAATGAGTAGGCAGCAACAGGTGCCAGAACAAGATACTACATAGCAGCAGTTTCGATGCTTGCTTGCTTGGATGCGTCGAACTGAACCTTGATCAGCACGCCCCATGGGTACTGGCCGCACCTGTGCTGAGGAGAGCGACCCATAGGAGCTCTGTCCTGTCAGCATGTCAGACGCGTGCCATGTGGGAAAGTATGTAGCACAGCCATAACGACCTCCGACGCAACAGTGGGCTCTTCTCAATAGCCTGTCCGCACGCGAATAATCGTAGCGCTAATGCGTTGTCCGACGATTAGTACAAAGGCCTGTCGTGTGTCCATTTAAGTGATAAAAGGAGACGCATGCGGATGCAGCCACGCGCTGAAGCTGTCTGTCCATCCTATCGCGCGGTCTAATCTCTGTGATCTGATCGCTGTCAATACTTCAAGAAAAGCTCCCCGCAGACAGACACCTGCACCGTCGCAAAGTAATGAAATTTAAACGGTAGTGAAAGCCTTTACTCCGTGTTTTTTTCTTTTAGCAAATGCTCTTCTCTGCGATGGTGACATGCATCTTATACGCGAGAAAATCGAACGAACCATGTCGTGGTTCAGCCCTGCCTTTTGGTCAGAAATTCCTAGAGATCGCATTAGGCATCAGCTCTGCGTGCAGCCGCTCTTACGAAAGTGGCTCGAGCAAAGTAGGCTTGCTTTGGCCAACTTGAAATTCTGCCTTAACAGTGGAAGACGACCCAATCACTGCCGTACTTGTTCGCGGCCCCGAACGCGGAGCAATACCTCGTGTTGAAACTGGTGCTCAAACTCAGCTCACACGTTTTTTGGGTCCAACAAGCACGCAGTACGAGTAACAACGCTCGCCGAAAGCTCTCTCGTGTGGCTCATCAAGGTGACGGCTCATCAAGGTGACGTCACCTGAGCAGACATGACCGATTGCTCTTCTCCACTGTTATGCTTCCCTGAGCACGCGCGGGACGTTTCCACAGTGCGCTTTAACTTAATGATTTCGCCAGTGTTTAGCCAAAATCGAAAAATAATTTCCCAGACGTGATCAACAACGAGTCTACTTCAAACTCTAGAAAGCTAACAAATTCGAAAATAGCTTCAGTATCCCTTTAAACCGGATATAAAGATGAGATGAGCGCAGAGGAAATCAGAGTGCAGGCTAACTGAGTAATACTTGTTGGGGGGCTAGTTGGTGAATATTTGCAGAAAATGGTTGTAGCGCCGACACAGACAACACACAGAAAGCTGTCCCGTCTAGCTTTCTGTGTGTTGTCTGTTTCGGCGCTACAACCATTTTCTGGAAAGTGGAGGCTAGTCGGGGAGGCATTCGTGGCTGGGGGCTTGTGAGAGCATGTATTATACCCCTGTCAAGCGCAGAAGTTAAGAGCACTTACCGGAAGTGCACTTCGGCATACCGAGTGGCACTTTGGGCTACGCTATGCTAAAAGGGAAAACAAAGTGCAATCTAGTAAAAAGAGAATGGCGACAGACAATGAGCGGAATTTCTGAAGAGGTCGATGGAAAAGAAAAATTACTCAGGATAATTGACTGCTTAACGTGACAGCGCAAATAAAATGAAGTTCAACAGTTTTTAACGATGAAAAAAAATAGAAATGAAGAATAGCCAAGGCCAGCCGAGACTGTCCAGAATTTCGGCAACAAACAAGATGGCGGCGGGCGGCTGTGATGCATCTGATCTCGTTCCTTTGTTTTGTTGCTCCGCTTGTAGCTATAAGGAAGATATTTTTTCTAAAAACAGTGTTATAGGATGTAAAATAAACTTGTAAGTACTTCTAATGCACACTCTTCGTAAGTGCATCTTTGTTTTGCGCGCTTCACAGGGGTATTACCTGAGAGGTGCGAAGTTCCTCTGTAACTGTTCTGAGCTGTCTGATAGCTGGTAAAGAGTCTATGTAAATACGGGCTTGTCTTATAAACACCAAGTTATTTACAGCCTCCATAGAATCACGAACAGTGGAGAGCTACACCATAAATGGGTCCGGCTGATGAGAAACATATTCCAGATGTGTGATTAAGTCAATGTGCGTCGGGCTAAGAGTAGCCGCTCGACTGCGATTGTCTATGACGACTACAGAAAAGCCCGGCACATACTGAGTTAACTTTGTGGGCACTGTCTGTGCATACCGTTTCAACTTATTTCAATTTTCCTAGGTTTATATACCCAGTTTTAATCACTTCTAGTTTTATTTTTCTCCAGACTCGTCATTCCGAAGAGTCAACCCGTTACAAAGGGTATGACTATCAGATCGTCATCAGCAACAGCGCTCAATACTTGCAAGTCAGCCACTAACCTTGAGTTAAATTCCTATGATCACGTGACCCATGGACTTCAACCATGAGATGTGTAAAACTGAGGGACAATAATCACCTGCCCCCGCATATGAGTCAACGCTTAACTTTCACCTCGACCAGGGCAGCACGGAACTGAAGCCCTAATAAGTGGCATGAGGGGTGCACTTCCCTAGAGGTGCACAGCCAATCCATAAATTGACCCAATAGCCGCCCCTAACACACTACAATAACACCATGCTGTTCATTCAGTACAAACACACACTAAAGACGAGGCGGCGAACTAGCCAACTAACTCAGCCTATTTTTAACACTTGTGCAAAGTCTTACGTGAAACACCCTGTATATTCTTGTTACAGTGATCACCAATTGGAATTTTTCACAAGGTCCTAGCCCCTCTGTGAAAATACGGCCAGGGACACCGCCCTAGCCACGGACTAATTGATTGCCAGCAACACTAGGGAAGCCGAATTCATCCTACCACGTCCACGACACTGCACCCGTTCTTTTTCCAGAGTAGATTTTCAACTGTTAAAAGGGGCACCGCGATGATTTTCTCAATACCGGTTAACATCGTTAAATAGATTCATCATGCGTTCCAGAGGGCAGGGCAAACATAATTATTGAAATCGGAGCATGAAAAATAAAGATATTCAACTCTGAAAATTCGAAATGAAAAGTTCAGACGAAAATACATTTCACTCGCCCATTTCACTCACCCAATACTAAGATTGGGCGCTACCAATCAGAACCGCGCCTAACACGCACGCAGCGGAAGCGTGCTTTGTCGGGGATGTAGACAGCCGGAAAATTTTGTCGGCGACTCCCCTAGTCAGGGCAGGGGTGAGAACAACAAAGGAAGCTCCCCGATGTTTCTTTAGTGGGACTTGAAGGCTGTCGGCCGTAACCCCCCTCCGCCCCAAACTCGAATTCCATCTCCTGTCCGGCCTTCTCTTCACAATTTTTGGCGAGGTGTGTAGACGGGCTTTTTTTTTTTCGCTGCCGTCTTGGTGTGGTTTGAGCCAGGGTTGCCAGTTCCGCTTAATATAAGCGAATTTGGGCTTCTTTTTTCACCGGGTCGCTTGTAAATTTTTACAGCCGCTTGTCGCGTTTTTTGGGGTTTACTTGCACTCTTCCTGGAAATATTGTTATTTTAATGCCCATCACGCGCGTTTGTCGTTAAATATACGCGGTAGTAGCAGGAGTCACAAAGTACGAAACAGTCCCTCTCCATTCATCAATAATTTGACTCCTTGCTAGCACTCGTCGTTGTCTATGTCGTAGTGTCTTGCCGGTGTTCTTTGTGCAAATTGGCTTCGAAGTGCCCGAACTATGGCAAACGAGTTTTGAGGTGTTTGCTGCCGGGACTTTCAACCGACATTAAAAATGTTGCAGGTATTCAACTCTAAAAGCATGTATAGTTCCGATGTGGATGCGGAGGATTTTCCTGATGGGTCGAACACTACCGACAATGAATGTGTGGAGTTGAGCCGTGAAATTGAACATACGTTGGAAGGAGTTAACAAGAACTTCATTCATACCGTGGGGACAATGTTAAAAAGTACATGAGTGTTTTCGATCATTCTTGTGGATATCGTCGCTGTTCAAAATAAAGTAATTTGATCACCTTCCCCTCGTATTTCTGCGATTTTTGGATACTATAATTAAACGATTTTCAAGAGTGAGAAAGTTTGTTATCGTCCGCTTCTTTTGGGCTTCTTAGCAAAAGTCGCGCCGCTTTTTTTGGGCTTGTTTTGGGGTGGTTATTTGCTTATTTGCTCGGCGGCATCTGGCAACTCTGGTTTGAGCCTACGTTTCTTGAACAGCGCTGGCCGCCAGGAAGGTTTGAAGCGGAATGAAAAGTGTCGCCCCTAGCCACATTCTTGTTAGTTTTCGTTCGCTTTCTCTGCTTATTTCCAGTTTTTGTGGCACGCGAAAATATTTCAGTAGTCAGACATAATATTTTGGATCCATTTCGCAAGTATAAAGGAACAATATGCAAACTGGACGCCCAACCAATGAGAAAGGCAGAGCCCAAAGTGGCTGCCATCTCATTTCCGCTGCCGTCAATGGCCGCTGCGTTGCGACACCATCGGCTCGAAACAAGCATTTCTGGCGAAGGTTAAAATATCATATATTACGATTTCGGCGACCCCATTGCGCGTCCAGGGCTCACAATGTCCCTTGCTCTGCATACAAAGAATAAAGACCTCATGCTTTATCTACATCGCAGGACACCTTTAAGTAGTTCTGGCAGCAGTCAGCCTTAATGAGGGAAAATGGGACAAAAAATAGAGGAGAATCAAGGTGGGAAGGAATGAGAAACGAGGGGCACGTTTAGCCAATGGAGATTATTGTGTAATAACTGTTTCCAACAAGAATTTTAGGGGAGTGTTAATGCACACGAGAGTTCACACGAAATGAAGCTGGCCCTTACTTTTGCTTCAGTGCGAGTAATCGCAGCACCACGCGAACGTTTCTAAAACCAGGCATCTAGCACACCAGGCCTCATCACAGAACACAAACACTACCCCAAAGCTTACATAAGCGGAGCAACGTATAAGCACCTGCCCCGATATATTGAATATCATACCATGGCCAAAATAAGGCTGGTGCGGGCAACAGTAGTCTGTGGGCCAACGATGAGGTTCATTTAGTCTCTTTTAATGCTCAAATATTTGCGCACTACAATGAGAATGTAAACAAAAAAAACTGACTAACAATGCACACGTATTGTTTTCTCCATGGTGGAATAAACGAGTATTCACACACTAGCACGACAGCTATGCCTCGCCCATTTATTTGTGTGCCCCTGACCTTTTCATGCATTGCAGTGCGAAACCAACTATCGTCTCCTGACCTTGCTTTCGACCGGAGCGCCAAGACTTACCCCTCCACTATCGTCTTCGCTGTGCAGCGTTGTACTGCCTCTTTTCCCGGTCGTGTACGTACTCCGGAACGGCGTCATCAGCCAGGGCGCGAACACTACGCCGGCGCAAAGACCACTGCCGATGCGAAGGGACGCGCTACTGTGCGCCAGCATCCGCGATCCGTCAGCGCCGCCGAGCCACCGTGAGACGACATCGATGATGCGGCAGTGGCTGTCAGCCACCATCTGCACGTTTCTCGAACGATAGAAGCGGCGGATGACGTTGGCTTCTTCATGCAGTTCGGGAGCGTTATCCCCGTAAGCGTGCCGTCGTTAGCGCTCTCGACACGCGGAAACCAGGCGACAGCGTAAAAGCCACCCTTGACTTCCAGCAGCTCGCTAGGCGACGTCTAGGTAGGAAGAAAACAAGGGTGGCCATCTTGAGTTACACTCTGATGTCATACTCGTGACTTCACGCACTCGCACGAAAACATACCAAAGGAGACGCATGCACGGGCTGTTTCATGCTTAAAGGCAAACGGAGCGCGTGACCACGGCGCTTCGAGAACCGCTGCCGCCGACAGACGGCGAAAAGGAGCAGCATTCGCTAGAGTTACTGTATATGTACTATGCTAAGGTAGCAGAGTTGCGCGTCTGTTTTCCCTCGCCGCTCCGAACGCCATTCGCCGAGAGGCGATCACATGATTTTCGTGACGTCGTCTGTTCCACACTCCGCGGAGAAGCTGACCTCCCAGGTGCAGCGCCGAGCGAACCCTTGTCAGCTCGACGCGACATGTGAGCCCGCGCTGTCGGCTACATTCATTTGTTTTCTGTGCACACCTGTGGCGTCAGGTTTGGTGTTCTGAAGCGGCAGTGACGGGCGCAGTCGTCAGCTATGACTGGGTGCAGTGCGCCAAACTGCAGCAACCGCACGGGAAACGGCAAAGCGTTTTACGCAGTGCCATGTGGAAGGTCGGCGGCCGAAGTGCGTCGGCGCCTCAAGTGGCTCTTGAGAATGAACCTCTGCTGTTTGCGGCTGTGAAAGGCTTACAGTATTGATAAATAAATAAAAATTTCTAACATGTTCCAAGATCTACCAGTGCCACCACAACCAACATTTGCCTTTTTCGACAGCAAAATCAGAATTGCATTGGTAAAAACATTTTTCATGTGTCGACATTTGTTTACCTTGAACAAATCACTAGTTTTTTTTTCTAACTTACACACATTATCAAATAAGGAACAGGCAACGAAAATCTTGTTTGTCTATATCTTTCACGTAGTGTCCTTTTAAGGATACTAGTTTGAGCCTATACCTGTCCCTCGAAGCAGTATTTGTAGCATATCACTGCATTAAAATTGTACAGAATTTACAGTCTGCATCTGAAACTTTTTGGCCCTTCACTAGGGCAGGCTCTGCTTACTCTACTGCTCCTTCGAGCCTTCTGTAGTGATGGTTCGAGGTGAAATATAAGGGGAAATGAATGTTCAAGAAGCAAATTCCATGCAAAGTTTTGCTACATTTCGATGCCAGTCTCACCTGCATAAACATTGAATTTGTTTATGCAGCCGCTGCGGTGGCTTAGCGGTTATAGCTCTCGGCTGCTGACCCGGATGACTCGGGTTCAAACCCGGCCGCGGCGGTCGAATTTCGATGGAGCCGAATTTCTAGAGGCCATGTACTGTTCCCTGTCATAGCCTCAGTCGTTTTTGGCAGTTAAAACCCCCTAAACCATTTGTCTGCCTATGCTATAAAGTATTGCTCTTAGTAAAAATACCCTTAAGAACCATCTGACAAGGATTAAGCGAGAGATGTGAGGATAGGATAGCCAAAAATCGCATGTAAACAAGTTTCGCAAATCTTGATGCCGCGAATAATTTCAGCCAGAAGACAGCAAATCAGCTTATAACTTCGGCTTTAAAACAATCCAGGAGTTGCGAAATGTTTTGACACGGCGACCTAAGCCGAATCTGCGAAGGAGTACAAAAATGCAAAGCGGAACATTAAATTACTTTTTCCGTGCAATAAGGATGAAGCAGGCAGGAAAACCTACCACAGTAATCAACAACTATTGTAATTTAGTAACTGAGGTGAAACGATAGTGCTTTTCGATAAAAAATGAGGAAAGTTAAATAATATGTACGTGTAAGAGTACTTCCAAGGTCCTTTAAAGATCCGGCCTATCACTGCATTTAGCAACGGGGTACGTACATTTTGTGAAATGTGTTGGGCAAGCAATTGAGTGTTAATTTTTTCGTTGTGTCAGACTTGCCTCGTTCAATGCATTGCCGTTGCTTTAGTCTGCTTGCCTATAAAAAGTTGCACAATTATTTTAATGTGGTTCTAAGAGATGCGTTTTCGTATTTTCAGGGCATAACACGAACAGAACACGCGGCAGTGCTAGTTGTGAAAAAAAGTAATTCATCGCTATACTCTTTTTGTTCTCAAGACATGCACGCAGGAAGACAGGATGGTACAGACGCTGTCTCATCTGGAACAGAACTGCTTGTTCTTCTGAAATTACTGGTTCCAGAAAGAAAAAAAAATCGCAGGCCGTTTCCAGTCTTTTTTCGTCAGTTTGTCATGATTACGATTTGCTGTTAACCTTTGGCGATTTTTTTTTCGTGCTCTATGCACACCCTCGGCAAATCACAGATTAGTTTTCAGCGTTACGTTTAGAAACTTGCCATCAAGTCAATCTATTTAAAGGAGAAAAAAAAGCCCAAGCGCCCTACACAGCGAGCTACGCAGCCCCTGTACGTACGAGAAGTGGCTTTCCCGCACAGCTTGGAACATGATGGCGGACCTTCGCGCAACTCTGCTCCCTGCGGGAGCATATACAGGAACTCTAGCATTCGCAAGTTCCGTAGACGCTGCCGCCACCGCGCGGCCGACGAGCGAAGCAGTCGAGTGGTGGTGGCTGCCGGCAGCGCGAGGCAGCTCGCGACTGCGTGTCCATTTTAACCACGCTGTTTGTGCGTCGCTTGGGTTGGAAAGAAAGTCTGGAAGCAAGCGAATGTGCGGTGTGCCACAGTGCACAAATAGAGCTGTTAGTAATCACATTAGTGTGCACTCATTGCCTAGTGACGAACGATTGAAAAAGGAATGGGTTGTAAAACTCCGGATCGGAAAGCTGCAGCGTGCATTTCGTCGGCTACAATTTCTTCTGGAGCCGTACATGTAATATACTTCTTTTTGTTAATGTCTTCCGTCCAATGCATATATGTCTGCTAGCGAGATTCGATTTGTGTGCGAGTGGTGCACGTACGGTTTGTCACACACGACGTGCCGGCAAGCGTGCAATATTTATGTGCGGAAACGACCCAGCCGAACTGTGTGTACATGCTACTGACAGCGCATAACTATTTCTGCGTATTCCTTGTAACAAATGGTACAACAGGCAATTCTGGCGGCAGCAGACTTCCTAGGGTGAAATTTTCCCGGCAGTTGCCTCCTATTAGCTCCTTATTACTTCAGGGCAATTTATCAATTTGGTTTTCTTTCATGGCTTGTAATTGCCCTACACTACTCTAGTGGCAAGTTCGAAAGTGGTGATTGTTCGAGTTCGGGTGCTGTGTAGAGCGCCTGGATTTTATTTGGGAGTTGCAGTTGATCAGCTGTTCAGTGTGCCATGAGAATAATTCCTGTGTCACTTGGTTTGGTTTGGTTTGGTTTATGGTGTTTAACGTCCCAAAGCGACTAAGGCTATGAGAGACGCCGTAGTGGAGGGCTCCGGAAATTTCGACCACGTGGGGTTCTTTAACGTGCACTGACATCGCACAGTACAAGGGCCTCTAGAATTTCTCCTCCAAAGAAATTCTAGCCGCGGCGGCCGGGATCGAACCCGCGTCTTTTGGGTCAGCAGCCGAGCACCATAACCGCTGAGCCACCGCGGCGGCTCCTGTGTCACTTCTGTCACTTTTCTCGGCTATGAGGCAATTCGGAGTTCTCTCACGCATTTCGGCGCAACAGAAAGCGCAAGTAGTGACAGGTAATTTTTTTCTAACTGCGAAGAAGACCCGGAGCGGCCCGTGTGAAAGTCCAGTCTCTAATCGGAAAGCCGCGCTACTATCCTGCTTCCAATTACGAGCTTCCCTAGTATTAAGGGGATTCAGGAGAAGCATAAGCAGTGAAAAACAAAACGGCTCATCATTTCGCCAACAGCAGCCAGTCTGAAGTGAATGCCACAGCGGGCACTTTATCGCCTGCCGGCAAAATGCGCGCTGCCAGTAATGCTCGCTATTTCTTTTCCTGCTATTTTTGGTAGTCGACAGTTTTTGATACATTTTGTGTAACCTAACAGAATCAACTATGCGAGAGTGTTTGAGAAGTTTCAAACTACTCACACATGTCGATAGTATCACAATTGAACAATGTCTTCACCAAATGTCTTGAGCACTTCTTCACCTCCGATTAGGCACCTAATTCTTTTTTCGCGCTATCCTTTATGTTCCAGTATATCCCCAAACGTTACGGCCTGCGAGAACGGCAAAGGCATTTTCCGCAGGCGCCTTTGCTCGAAGGCAAGCCACGTCGAAAAAGAATGTACGCATCCCGTCTCGACTAGCTTGACCACCACTAAGGCAGCCATATTGAATGGATCGTCGCGCCACCTATATATAGGTCGCGGAACTCTATCTGGCTGTCAGCGGCAGCGCTTCGCGGAGCGGAGCGGGCACGCGCTTCCAGCTTTCCTCAAAGTGTTCAAACAGTTTGTACATGTGTTAATCTCACGCTAACCATCAGAAAGAAACGAGTGGCGTCTATTAGGGAGAACGAAATAGGAAACTGCGCGCAAGCCTAGCAACACTACTCACGGCGAGCGATACCTTCAGGCCACATGCGACCTATTCACTTGCAGTGCGGTACATGCAAAACAAGTACGTGCAAACAAAGCGCGCTAGAACGCGCGTATAGCGAAGGGAATTAAGCGGCGACAAAACCATAAAACCAGCGATGAAAAGACGCAGGTTAAGTGGCTTACCGGATCCAATCACTGCTGCGACGTACGCAGACGAGAGCAACACGGAGCAGCGTGCGGCTTATCGCCGATTCGTGTGCTCCGATCGTATCTCCGGCTGTCGCCGTAGAACAGCCCGAGGCAAAAAAATAGCAGAGCTAGCATGACTAGCAGCCAGGTGCTGCGAACGCATATCTGGCGACTCGGGTGCTCGATCTCGGTGCGAAGTAGCTCGGCGAGATAAGCTATGCCGCCCTGTCCTAAGTGAGTGCAAAGGCCGCTACAGCTGCTCCTCACTGAACATGTTGAGAGGATTCATCGTTCATTATTACAGCGCAAAGACGGCACAGAACAAGAAGGGGACACAACAGCGCTGTTGTGTCCCTTTCTTGTTCTGTGCCGTCTTTGCGCTGTAATAATGAATGTAGGTAACCAACTCGCCCAAAATGTTGTATTAAGGATTCATCGTGTCGCGAATTACGCGTTCACGGCGCAACCGGTGCTCGGCCAGCATATTGACCTGATCCAAACGCAGGCGGGGCAGCCGTGTTGGACAACAATGAACAGGATTTGGGTAAAAATACCCATAGTAACCTTGGTGCCAGCATTATTCAAGTGTTTTTTCTGCCTTGTTTAACTCTAGTTTTTTTTTTCTTGTGCAAGCGATTCATTGGCTAGGGAAGATTCTAAAGCGTGGCCCGCATGGAGCGTTTTCCCGGGCGATTCGTCGGCGTCGACGGCACCGGAGCATTTTTTTGCCGCCGGAGAGGACGTTTTTGCCAAATCGTCGGGTTCTGTCGAAACAGAAAAAAAACGTCGACGCCGGGAGAGGGCAGCGGCAGAGGGCCAATGAGAGCCGGAGCGGGCGTCACGTGACTCTGGACGGAGCCACGCCGGCCGAGAGAGACGCGCTCGCGAGCTCTCTCTGGTACTGGTACTGCAGCTTGACCACCAAAACTGCGTCGTGCTTCCCGGAAAGACGGGCGTTTGGCACTCCGAGGGTACCGAGTTCTAGTTCACTATACACCATTTTACGAGGAGCGGGCAGGAGAGGGAGAAATACTCTCAAACAGGCGCGCTGCGCGACACCCCACTGTTGCCGTCCTCCCCTGGGCTGATAATCCGGCGCGGGGAGCAACGTCCGCGGCTGCTTAGCTACCGGTCAAGCGCGTGTTTGCGTCTGTACAACAAAAGCAGCAATGTTGTACGGAACACCAACGTCTTCTAGACATCATTGTTTTATTGTCGGATGAGGAAATAGTCGACGAAAGTAGAAAAAAACAAACGCCGCCAGTATGTACGCGCACCATGTTATGCGAAGGTCTCAGCACGTCTGCGGTGTCCATTTCTTCACCGCTTTTCCGCCGGTCCCGAGTTGCATTGGCAGTGGGCGTAGTTGTGGAACAAAAAATACCTGCGCCAACAAAAAGCTTAAACGTTAGTGCACTTTGTGAACGAAATGCAGACAGAAACAAACCCACTGCCTGTGCCTGTCGGGCTCGGAACGAAGCGCAGCGCCTGGGTTACCGAACTATAATCTGTGCATAATTTTAAGAGATAAAGTATTTGGACGGCCTTGGCAGAGTTCTTTTAATTCAGCAGTACACTATGTGAGGACTTCACAAATTTGGCCACAACTTCGTTTCGCCGCCCGACATGATCGTCAATATCGGGAGGGTGTGGGGACCGCCACCTGAAAAAAATAAACATGTCGTTAATGCAACAATACTAATTTAATTTACACAGCATGGCATGAAAAGAAGCGGCGACATGAACTTTTACCCAACTGCAAATTGAGGAAAAATGCAGCCGTGGCAACGTAAGATGAAAAAATACATGCCATGCACAGGACGGTAAACTCTGCCATGCATTGTAATAAATTATTCGACTGAAATCGCATCGAATGCACTGTAAAAAAAAAATCCACACTGTGCATAACCGTGCCAGAGATACAACAACGCAGCGACTTGAGCAGTGCCCCGACCCGATTGAGATTGGAATTCTCAACACAGGTGCGGCGATTCGGCCTGTCAGTAATGGTAATAGCGTTTCATTAGCGTACCAACCTATTAGATCGTGTAATTGCACATTTTCTGGTATTTGTGCACCAGTGAGTACTGACGGGAGCGGAGAAGGCGAGAATGCGAGTTGATTTCAGTCCACTGGCTTGTATCGTTCGTAGTACGAATAGCCCTACACAAGCGGCAGGAGGGGCCGAATTTCAATTTCATCGCGCGTATCACCGCAAACAAACATTCTAATCATCAGAAGTGAATTCATTTCGGTCATGTACCCGCTGTTTCCAAAATGTTTAGTTTGTAAACGGGGTACTCTGTCGCAAGCTCAGCATCTAAACCGTCACACTCGCCATGTCCAAGCAGGCAGCGAAAACGTTCAAGAAAAACTGCGCTCCACGAAAAACTAGATATTCATTGCTCTCCGCGATCTTGTGTTTCAACAAATTTTGCTTTCGTTTTTCTAGCATGCAACACCGTGCCGCATTTGCTCTACAGGCAACCGGCGACAATAAAGCACGCGTGAACTGCGAGCATGGCACTCACCGATGCTGATCGTTCGCTGCGTCGAGGAATGGTCGCTTGCTCCCAGTTTGTTATTGCAGGAGCTAATGGCATAGCACACACGAGGATGGACACGAGGCGAACCCCCACCAAAAATGTCTAGGCTTGGCAGGAATAAAACGGGCGAATGACACTTTCAGAGATCGCACGCTGCTTCGGCTGCAGCCCACCGGCTGCAAATTATCAGCCCACAATGGCGTCGGTGGTAGGTGGCGCTCGAGTAAAACAAACATGGCGGCGCCCAGGTATCGAAACTGATACGATACTCTCGAACCGGACGAGCTATGCGCATACTCCGGAACCCAGCGACCGGCCGCCATCTTTGCTGGACTGCCAAAACGCGTTCGCGCAGCGTTCGCGTGTACGTGGGTGTGTGTGTCTGCGGTGCTTTTCGATGAGCCAATATGTCTATTCCTGCCTCAACGAAGTACAAAACTTCATCAGGGCTTCACTGCGCCATTTATGGATGTGCAAATAACCAACGGAAAAGAAGCAGGCTGCTGACCACCGTTTGCGACGAGCACGGCGTACGTCGCGAGTTGTGCCGCTGTGGCTTATTCAGCCTGCATCGCTTTCCGCCGGGCACAAAAAACGCCGAGCTCCGCCACAAGTGGATTACTGCGGTTCATAGAAAGGAATATGTTCCCAGCGCAAATGCAAGAGTAAGTTGATTTTCGTTAAAATGCCGGTGCGATTGCCTCGTTGCCGCAGCCACCGCGTTTTGCTTACGAAGTCGCGGCACCTGGTAACTGCGTAATGGCATATGCAGGTCTGCTCGGACTATTTTATCGACAAGCGGCCAACGGAGCTGAACCCTGTGCCTATGCTTCACCTCGGCTACGCTAAGAAGGTAAACGCTGCGTTCAGTTTACACCAGCTTGCTGCGTGCGCACTGAGCAGCGCCGGCCTGCACTGTACGTAGCGCGGCGCGGCGATGCTCGCTTGAACAAATTTGATTTGTGGGATAAAGAATCCTGCTGCGCAACAGGGTTTTTCTATCGTTTAACATATTAATGGTCGGAGTGATGACTCAGGCTAAGTTATTTCTATAAGGTTAGTTCTTTTGCTAGTTGCTACAATACTCAGATAGCCTACAAATGTAGAGCTTGCCAGAGCTCCATTTACATTAATCGCTGTACAAAAAATGACACGTACACACGTTGATAATAAGTGGTTGTGAAAGGCATAGCGAGGTTTTGCTATGCAGTGAAAGTTGATTCGTTGGTGCACTGTACAGAGGAGTCACCTAATAATGTTACATCAGAGAAGTGCTTTACAAAACGTCGAGAACTTTCAAATGGTTATGCTGCATGAAAGAATCGCCAGTGTGGTAATTCTGAAAGGGAGCTAATTATGTTGTATAGAAGACAGCCGATGCAGAAGTGTGGAAATCGATATTGCTAATTAGAGAACAAAATTGGCTTAATGCTCTAACCATAATAGATATGAGCTAATGTGAACGGATATTTCTGTTTCAAAGGAAGAGTCTCAGATTTTTTTTTGTCATTTTCAAATTGGAGTTATTTGTTTCAACAGTAAAGTTGCCTTAATGTGGGGAGGCTGCCATTTGATTAAAATGTATTCTAAATAAGGCTTCATAAGCAAATTATACCTTTGATCTGGAAATTGCTTAAATGCCCAGCATAAGAGGGTTCTCACGCAGCTTCCACCCTCTCCGTTCGATAACGTTCTACGTCACACCTGCGGTAACTCAGGACGTTCTACGTCCGCCGCTTATGAACGTGGGTGGCGTTGATGAACACTCTCAAGGTTAGGTTACTTGTAAACATAAGGTCTGTTCGATTTACCTTGCACTGCGTGAACTAGTTCCAGGCAGTTTAGAAAAAGTGCTGCACTCATGCAGCGCTAGTTCACCAGTGCAGGCGTAGCGCGACACTAGCGCCAAACTGAAACGAATGCCGAAGTGCAGGCGGTGCAGGCCTTCTGCTAGTCCGGCGCGTCGCCTCTCTCCGCATGTCTCTTCGCCTCGCTGCCTCGCCATTTTGCTCGTTGTTCACTGCCTGCCTGCCTGCCTGCCTGCCTGCCTGCCTGCCTGCGTTTCATCGAGAGTGGTGTCTGTCTGTGGTGCACAAGCTGGCTAATCTGGTGCAGAGAGCTATGGATTGCGCGGCGTCAACTGCAGCCATCGTTCAAACAGTCGTCGAAATGATGGACTCCGACAGCGAAGACGAAGAGTTTGATGATGTGGTGATAATTCTAGCACTAAAACTAACTAGGTTGCGACGCAACAGAATTCCCATGTACTGTGAAGAAGTCGTGAGTCGGTACTTCGATTTTGAGTTCAAACGGCTTTTCCGCCTATCGCGCGAGACGTTTGAAAGACTTGTCGTAGAGTACATGTCGTCACCATTTTTCCCGAACGCGACAAGAGGGCGTCCAAGAGTCAGTGCAGAAAAGACATGCTTGGTAGTTCTGTGCTACTTGGGTGGGCAGTGCAGCATGTACTCACTGGCCGACCGCTTCGACCTTGCCGTGTCGACCGTACACAGTTGTGTGGAACGAATGTTGGATTTTCTCAACAGCGTGATTAGGAAGTGATTGCCTGGCCAGATAGACAGGAGCAGGAGCGCAGCAAGGCCGGCTTCCTGGCAAAAAGCGCCGGCAGAGGACCTCGAAACACCGTAGGTTGTATTGATGGCTGCCATGTTGAGATCAACAAGCCCACGAAATCGCCCCACTCTTACTACAATCGAAAGAAATGGCCGTCCATTGTACTACAGGCTATTGCCAATGACAGGAACAAGTTTTTAGACGTGTTCATTGGTTTCCCTGGCTCGGCGCACGATGCGAGAATTCTGCGTGAAAGCACATTTTTTGAAGAGGCCATGATCAAGTGCAGCAGTGGTTATCTCCTTGGAGATTCAGCTTATCCTCTGCTGCCGTGGCTTATGACACCATACCGGGACAATGAACAAACTTTCCCGTCGTGGAAGAAGAAGTACAACCAAGTGCACTCGCAGCAAAGAGTTGCAATTGAAAATGCTTTTGGATTGTTGAAGCAGCGCTTCAGGCGGCTGTATCTTGTCGATGCTGCCAGCATAAAGCAGTGCGTCCTAATCATCATGGGTGCGTGCGTGCTGCACAATCTGTGCAATGAAGAGCGAGACTTCTTTGATGAACTGCAGCACCTGCCTCAGCAAGAAGAAGTTGGCAATGATGAGGACACTGACACCTTCATTGACCGTCATGTGGCAGGTTTCAGCGAGAGCCTGCGAAAAGATATTGCTCAGAAGCAGTGCTGACGTTGTGAACCCTTTTGAGTGCTCACATTAAGCACTTTTTGTTGTGGACGTGTGCAAGCAGTGTGGATAAACAGTGTGCTGCTTAAAGGGCAACTGCAACACTTTTTTAGAATTTAGCGATATTCAAGGTTTCATATAGGCTGTAGGTAAAGCGTACCTAGTATTTTTGCGCTAGCATTTAAAATAGTGACGTAATCGACGATTGAATTTTGCGCTTTTCATCAATGCACCAGAGGAGTGCAGAGAAACTCGGCGTGCCGTCACGGAAGGTATGATTTCAAATTGCCGCTGTCGTCAGCCACACCCTGCCCTCACTCTTCAGACTGCCAAGCAACTCTCGGCAGGGTTTGCCTTTGGTGGCGTTCGTTTTTTCCTTCAAAGCAGGTGTTTGTGCTTTGGAAATGTACCGATACCTTCCATGGTGTCATTATGCGCCCCCCACTTGGCGTTCTGCGCTGCGGGGAAGTTTGAAGAGCGTCCCGATTTTAATCGGCGATTACTTCACTATTTCAAGTGCTAGCCCAAAAAGAGTTCGCATGCTTTACCTGCAAGTTTCACACATTCAACCCTCTTAAGCTTGTTGAATTCTAAAACCTATGCAGTTTCCCTTTAAACAACACATCTGTTTTTGATATCAGCAGAGCTTATACAATGCTGTCACATCACTTGAATGAAGTTTTCTTTTAAGACTTTTTCAACTGCTCTCAGCATTAGTCCGTGTGCCTATGCTTGATATGAACAGCTACATTATGTGGAAGGAGGTAGGTTCTAAACGTAGACAGAGTGTTGCTGAAATTCTATGCAATTAGCCAGCGATGCAATGAACAAAGTGCAAAAAATGTTACAAGTCATATTGATCATGATTGTGCCTTTGTTAAGTGCATGTTAGGTGTGGTCAGAGGCTTGAGCACCACTGCAAACACCTACGCTATTGTAAGCATGCTGTGACCATGTAATTTTGATGGCTTGCCAGCAACACGACATTCAGTGTTTTAAATGCTTTATTCTGCCTGCGCTGACTTTCCTTCCACTGCTGCAACAAGACGCTCCAGCAAAGCCATCTTTTTGTTGAACCGCTCAGCCCTCTCCTTTTTGGCCTCCTGAAAAACATTCAGGAGTGCGTCCACAGAATTGTCCTTCCTGCGGCGCCTCTTTTGGGGTGGGGCCTCCTGGTGCTCTTGTGCGGGTTCTTCTGCCTCGTGGTGGCCGCTGGGTTCCGAGTCAGGAGGTGTGCTGAAACAATCGCCCTAATGTTGAAAGCATTGTTTTCTGAAATTTCTCAACAATGAAACTTGAGCAATCTTACCTTGCATTCTCGCTCTGCAAGACCTGTCCAGGGGCTAACAGAAATGTTGGCTTAATGTGGTGCTCACGTTCGAGCACCTCAGCTAGCTCCCTAAAAAAAATGGGAAGCTTTATGAATGGCATATAAAGTAAATCCACAGTAGCGAGATCAGTAAATGGGATAATGCAGCTCAAAAATAAACTGAACAAAGTGTTTAAAGCAAGCCTCAAGTCTGTTTGTCAAAATGTTTGCAAGTAGATTAATTCTCCTGTACCCACTGTACAATATGCTATCGTTTAGATACATATGTACAAAAAAATACGCACTCTTCATGGTCGCAAGAAACTCGTGAATGGCCAGACGAGTTATTTTTTGCCTGTGCTCTTTTATAGGCCCTTTCGAGGCTCTTCCACTTGTTTTCAGCTTGTAGAGGGCTTATACTGCAACTGAACTCCTTGTTCAGTGCTTCAGCAATGGCTTGCCACATTGCCCTCTTTGTCCTACAGATAGGGATCATAAAAAAAATGATCAATTTTCATGAAAAAAATAATTGCTCTGTGTGAAGGGTTCTCAAAATGTCTGACATGTGAAGGACCACTGAGGGTATTTAGGGGCTCCTGCACTGATTTGATGGCCTCCAGTAAGAACTTGCATGCCACATGAAAAACTGTCTTTCTCAACAGTTTCTCACATGATCGAACCCCAACACTACTGTTTGCTTACAAGAAATAAAGCTTACCGGAAGCCACCTTTTTTCCCAAGCAGTACCTTCTTCGCCTTGTAGTGTGCGATTAGGAACCGTCTCCTCCTCACGGGCCACAGTTCACTAACTTCCTCCTCGGGTACTACATCGGGCACTTCCCCCGGGACATCCTGCTCAGCTTGTGCCGCACCGCACGCTGCTGCCAGCGAAGGGGTGCTGGCAGTGCTAGTATTTGGCTGCTCGTCCGCGAATACAACCGTCATAACTTCCCCGCCTGCGTGACGAGTAGAAAATTGTTCAGTGCAACATCGTAATTTAGTCTCTGGTGCTGCACCAAAATACTGGATGTACAAAATTGAAGTTTTTCTTTTGGTCAAACGCAGTGCATCCCACCAGCGCAAACACAAAGACGCTCAACTGTTTAGATGCATGCCTAAACAATTACAAATGCGGGATCAAGAAAAACGCACAAAGACACTCAATTATTTAAATGCATGTCTAAAGAATTACAAATGTGGGATCAATAAAAGTAGAAAATGTAACCACTAAACACTTGTACACGCACAGACTGCCTTTGTCTACTCGGAATCATCGTGCGCCACATATTTTCTGGAAGCAGCTAAGGTGTCAAGAAGAAATTGAATCACGGCTAAGGATACAATCAGCGCGCTCAGTTAAGCACACATGCGCAGCGAAACATTTCCTTCGGGTTTGACTTTCTGAACGAAACACTTCATGCACCCATGTGTTGCATGCAACATAGATCTACCGTTCAAACGGCCAAAACATACCTGATGTCTTGCAAGCATAGCCATTCTCTTGACGAACTCGGCTGCCATCTTCATTAACGATCGGCGTTAATTTCGTCAATATGCCGCTGATCGCGACACATATGCTGCCGTCGTCTGCTGCCATGGCTATTCCGGAAAAGTAGCTCTGCACGACTGGCACCAGCTCTAAACGCAGTGCAGGATCTGTCTGAACTAGGCGTGCACGACGCCGGCACTTGTTTAAAACGAACGCCTTAGTTCAGAGGGCGCCGCGCTGCACTGCCAAAACGAATGGCCGAGTGCGGCACCACATGAACTAGTTCCAGCAGTGCAGGTAAATCGAACAGACCTATAAATACCCCCGAAAGCAGAAGATTTGACAGCCGTCGCCGTAGCTCAGAGGTAGAGCACCGGACGCGTAATTCGGAGGTCGTGGGTTCGGATCCCACCGGCGGCAGTGGTTGTTTTTTCTTCTGCTTTTCTAATCAATTAGCTTTAAGCGATAACATATTCAGTAATATTCTAAATTGATCAACACCACAAAATAAATAAATAAATTAAAAAATCCCCTGTGCCCCTTGGTTTCTGTGGCTGTTGGCTTCCTTAATATTTATAACGAGCCCCTCATCCCCTTCCCTTGTTTGCCCCAGTGGGACAAGGGACAGACAAACGGAACATAGCCACCATTGGATGCAGCGCTGGGTGCTAGAAGGAAGTTGTGTCTCACTGTTGTCACTATCTCATTTCTGTTATTGTGTTCAGTGTAACTGCAGGTAGAAGTGTCAGTATTTTAATGCTTTTAAGTTGATTTGTTACATAAGAAATAAACAATAAAGCCAAACTATATATGGGAATGATTCCGATAAATTAATGCATCCTTATTGGTGTAAATCTAAATATTGTTTGTTTCCGTCTTCTGTGTACATCCAAATTATGTCCTGCTGTTCTGAGTAAGATTTGAGATAAGAAAATTGTGTAACCTTTTATATTGTGAATACAGGTTGTCGAGGGAAGGCGGAAGCTGTTGAGGCAGGCAAGCTACCCTGTTAAGAGGCGACACCAGAAGGCCGCTCAGCACAGCCCACAAGAGGAAATCAACAGTGACTCTGCACAAGCCATGGACATGACATCAATTCATGTCCGCTGCAATTGTGGACGCAGTGTTTGCCTCCGCCATCGCCAGATGTACAGAGCGACCTTGGCATGAGGCTGAAATTCACCTTATATGATTGTTATAGGAACCGGTCACAAAATCTTCTACGAACCGTAAGAGCGCGAGCGATACCCATACCCGCGGCCGCCTCGCGTGGCAGTCCAGTGCCGCCGTTTTGCCGCGCGTCCCATAGGTGGCGCCACAGCTCTCTCAAAATGGTAGATTTCAATTTACCCGCCGTATTCTGGTCTATACATGATTTTAGTTTCGATACATGGGCGCCGCCATTTTTCCCGACCCTAGCGCCGTCTAGTGCCGACGCCATTTTGGACTGATAAACGCTGCCGTCGCTCTACCGTCGCTGCAGGTGTGTGAGATACTAGCGGAGCAACGAATTGCTTACTCATCGATATCCGCTCGCTGCACGCCTTTGGAGAATTCATTGATTGCATCTGCGTGGGTGATATGGCGCTAGCGACCGCAAGCGCCCGCAGCAATCGACAAGGAGCCGACGATTAGGCATCGACGGAGCCAACAATCAGCATCGGTAAGTGTTGTGCTCCCAGTTCACGTGTGTAGTTTTTGTAGCCGGTTTTCTTAATAGTAAAAGTGACACGCCGTACGCTGAGAACGAAAGTGGCAAATGCGATCCAAGAGCTAGGGTTCAGAAACCGAAAACATCATTTAAAATGGACTAAATTCGTTCGTAAACTGACGCTCGAGCGACTACAGCGAGCAACGTGAGCGAGCCGAAACTGCTGCCACTCATTGCTATGTCGGCGTTTGCTGTTGTACGCGCGTTGAAACGGATGAAATTCAGTCGCTTCTGCTGCTTGCGTCTTGAGTGCTCCCGCTACGAGCCAATTTATTGAGAGTAGGCCGCCGCGGTGGCTCGGTGTAACGCTATGGTATGCAGACCTGATAGACTCGGACTCGATCCCGGCCGCGGCGGTCGAATTCGATGGATGCGAAATTCTAGAGGCTCGTGTACTGTGTGATGTCAGTGCACGTTATAGAACCCCAGGTGGTCGAAATTTCCGGAGCCCTTCACTACGGCGTCGCTCATAGCCCGAGTCGTTTTGAGACGTTAATTTTATTGAAAACTACTTGCCTCCTCAGCTACTGCGCCGTTGCCAGCACCAATCGTTTGAAGACCAATGGAGTTTGAATTAACTAAAATCAGAGGTTGATTGATAAGCCAAAGGTATGTTATTACAACGTAAAAAGGAAACCAAGCTGCTGAGTCAGTGTTGCGCTTTAGAATCTAAGGCAGAGGCACTGCTGGAGTCGTCGTAACATTCGCTATGTGTAGTGTGAGCATTGTAGCTGATCAAGCTGTTTATGTTGCATTTGATGTGCCGAAAACGAAATCATGTATACCATGTATGGCAGACAGCAGGGCTAGTTGCTAGTTGTTGCATGTGCTGGATGTGAAGGGCCCTGAAGAAACAAGCCAGAAGACTCATAGCTTGCATGCATGCCGTACTGTGCATATTTTCCTAGTTTTATGTTCTGTGAATGTCCCTTTTTATTGCAACAAACTGCGGGAAAAAATATATTGACCAAAGAAACGATGACACAGAGTGGACAAATGCTGGCCTGTGTCGTCGTTTCTTCGATGTTTTTTTTCTCGCTCTTTGGTGAAATGGATTTTTAACAAGTCACCCTACTATTACTCATTTTTCTTTCAGATGGCGGCACCTACGTGCACCCCATGCTGATGACTCAGTGGATAGACGACATGAAGCTCTGGCCAGATTTGTCAAGTGCACATATTGTGTGTTACTTACTGAAGACAAAAGCTTGTGACCTCGAGCAAGCTGAAGCATACAAGAGCCTAGACTCTTACAATTATGTGCAGAGTGGCTCGGTAGGCCAAGTATTGTGCCACAAGATGAACCAGGATATCGTGTGTCTCAAGGCAGAGGTGCGGCCCTCTCAGGCCATTAACAAGACACCGTGGAAAGCTTGGGCCTGCATCAGGAAAAGCGGACAAGTGCTGACTGCCGGCTGCAACTACATGGCAGGCAAGGCACGTGTATGCAGCCATGTGGGTGCACTTCTATGGAAGGCGGAGATTGCTGTACAGCGCGGCCTGACAGGGAGCTCATGCACAGATGAGGCGGCAGCCTGGAACAGAGGCACCAAAAGGAATGTTTAGCCTGCCCTCATTGATGGCATTGTGTTCAAGCTTCAATGCACTGCCGAGCATCTTGACAGCACAAAAAAGCCAAGACCAACACGCAAGATAAAACATTTTGGCAGCAGAGAGGATCTCTTAGAGTATGTAAACAAGTCTCCTTTCCGGGACGTGTTCAACATACCTGGTAGGTACCCAGGTGGAGCATTCTGCTGAGCTGGCCCATTGTCGCCTCAAAAAACTGAAATGTTAGCTTATGTTAATAGAATTGCATGCTGATACCCACTGACGCAACTTGATGTGAAGTATGGTTCAGTACGGAATTACACGTGATAATAACATCTTGAATACATAATCAAGCAATGTAGATGTTCAGGTAACATAGTTTTATTGTTTCATGCAGGCACCCTCCTTGAATCTACATTACATGCTACAAGGAGGAAGATGGAGGACCAGCGGGCCACCCAGACAAATGGAGACACCCTGTCTCAGGAAATTGAACGTCCAGCAGAAAAGGTAAAACAACAGTAATTTACAGGCTTTTACTTGAGCTGTGTCTGGCCCATGTGGGAAAAAGGATGTGAGGGAAATTCAGTTTAGTTTTAGCTGTCAAAAAAGTAGGGGCATAACAATACTAAAAAAGAGTTGTAAAGTGCATTATTGCCAATAGTTCGAGAGAGTTACAGTGCACAGGTAAGCTTGCTTCATATTTTGCGGTATGGTGATTAACAAGTTGACTCAGTCATGCTAAATGACTAGCTGCAAAGTAGTTGCCAATACTGCAGTGGCTGCAGAAAATTTGTAGCTTCTGTGAACATTGCCTGTGTTTCTTGCTGGAAAGTTGCAAAACATGCTACAGGTGGTTAGCAGCAGCACGAAATGTAGCAACCACTTCTGAGCCGACTTTAGCTTAGCTGCTTCTTAGCAAAGCCACACAGGCGCTCTTTATTTTGAACAAGTGATTGACAAGCAACCTCAGTATTTGTGTTCCTTTCTGTAATTTCTTGCACGTTTAAAACTGTTTTCATCCCTTTCACACTGAGGTTTATTCAAGGTGATTTGTTTGTCTGTTTAGGTTGCCCTAGCATCAGCCTCTGCTGGGACTGTAGAAGATTTGCCGGAGCGCCAGTTTCAGAATTTGAAATAACCCTGGGAAGACCTCTTTGTCACCTCAGCCTGGCTGACATGATCAAAGCCGGAAAAGAAAATCAGCCGGAAGTGCTTTCAAAGCTAAAAAATCACAATGGCCACCTCCTTGAATATTGAAGCAGCTACAAAAAAACAAAGAGAATGCACTGCCTGGTCTCTTCATCGTAAAGGCAGAATAACTGCTTCTATATTCAAGGAGGTGTGCCGCTCAAAGCAGCTTAATTGTTCATCATTGCTGGCTAAAATATTCAATACTACCACAATTTACAGTCCGGCCATCCGGTATGGCATAGAGTTTGAAGAGCTGGCAAAGGCTCGTGCACTTGCTGCCTTTAAAACACAGCACATAAATGGCAGGCTAGATGATACTGCCGAAATATCCGTATCTTGGCTGCAGTCCAGATGGGTCATTGCATTGTGACTGCCATCCTCCAGCGCTGCTCGAGGTCAAGTGTCTGTACACACTCCGTGATGTGCAGCCAGATGATTTGGTGAGAGCAGGGCAAGCAAAGCCAGACTTTTGCTTGGATGCCACAGGCTCATTGAAGGTTACGCACAAGTACTACTACCAGGTTCAAGCACAACTGCACTTGAACCTGGTGGGCAGCACTATGTGCTACCTGTACTTGCACGTAGACAAGGGAGGGATGATGATTACAGTAGAGAAGGAAGAGGCCTTTATGGACACTCACGTAATTGCCCTAGAAAGTTTCTTTACAAAAATAGTGCTGCCTAGGCTGTGATTGGAGCTTGGCTAGTTATGCAGCACATGGTGATGGCAGTAGGGAATTGCCAGTCTACAAGTAAACAATTTAAGGTATCTTGCATATGATGTGCTTGGTCATGTATTCTCACACCTCAAAGTTGAATGTTTTGCTTTGAATACAAGTCAGACAACTGCAATATATCGGCTGTAGTTAAGCGTTTATTCTTCACACTTCTTTTTGATTAGAGGACATTTCAAGTTGCATAGCTCAGCACATACAAAAACAATTCTGTTTATATGTTTTTTGGACTTAATCGCCAGTGCGTGCTTGCAGATCCTATAAGTCTTTATACGATTTATGGCCCTTTCAACATGTATTCGGACTGATGCGATTCTCCTAGTCATTGTGACATCTTCTTCTGACAGTTGAGTCTTTCCTAAAAGTGAAAAGAATGTTTTTGAGTACTCTAGAACAAGAACAGCGATGCTGTACTGTAGTGAAAAACGCTCACCCCTGGTGAAGGCTGGTGTATTCATATTTATGCCTTGTGCTGCCAGGTGAGGTTCTAGCTTGAAGCCTCTGTCTGCCAGAATGTTATCACCTGGAAGAAGGTAGTCCTCTATGCCGCATGTTCTAACGATGTACTTGTCCGAGGCCCTGCCACCATACACATCGGACGCGTACATTATTAGGCCGTTGGGAGCTATCACTGTAAGAAATTTTACAGTATTTGACCCCTTGTAAGGACTGTAGCATTGTGCTCTTGCGAGAAGCTTTTTAGGTCTTTGCAATTGAGCCTCAGTGCAATCGAAGATGCACGTTGTTCGACCGTGGCCACTCTTCACGAAGCTTTGCGGCATGCTGTCATACACAGCTGTCCGTGGCAACCAAACGACAACGTCCTCCATTATTTTTTCCAGGTTGCAAAGCATATTTGCAAATATTTTAGATACGCTTGCTACTGATACCTCGAACCTTCTTGCAAGGTCTGCGCAGAGGAGGCCGAGTCTGAGCCTCATTAGAGTCAGGAGCAGTTGTTCTTCGGGGCTTAAAACCCTTGATACTTCTGCTTCCATTTCTTTTAGCTTCGAAACGAGGCTGCTAAAAACTTGAACAGGGATCCCTGTGTAAAAAAGTATGTCTTGTGGCGTGAGGTACTGGGAGTGAGTAAATCGCAATGCAGGAGAAGTGTTTGAGTGATGTGCGACTGCGTATGTGTGATCTGTTGGTGTCTGCTCCCACTGTGTGTAGCTCTCCTTTGTCTCGACCTGCAATGAAAAACATTAAGTCAAAATCACATTCTCAAAGCCATTTTTCCAAAAAAGCAGTACCTTCTTTCTATGGGGAATTAACATATCATTTTCTTGGTCAACCACCTGTTTTCAGAGAAGCAAAATAATAAAATACAGTGTGATGCCTCCTGAATGCGGGGAAGTTCAATAAATATACGTGCATGCACACTCACGTCATCTTCATATGAAGGCAGCATGCCAGCAGAAGCATCATCAACCTTTTATGGGAGAAAAGCAACAGCCAGCTTTCTTTCATCTGCAAGCAGCTAAGAAAAAAATGTGAGCTTACATTCAGTTCACTGCTTAGAAGTGTGCCGCTCGAAACATTTTGATGAAAAGGAAGAACCTCCTAAAGAAAAAGCAAAACAGTGAATCCAGGCTTCTAATTTGCAGTATCCCAGGTAGCACATGACAGAGGGCCAATATTGGAATACTGTTGGCAAAGCATGGCCCTAAGTAGGCCCAGAGTTCCCAATGAGTTTCCAATATTGGTTGTGCCACTCCTTAGCACATCCAACAATGGCCCTGGTTGTCCGTCGCTTTACCAGTATTGGCTGAGCGATCATTAGATCCTGGCTATCATGGGCCAGGTTAGCCAGGATTTTCCCACTGTTTGCCATTGCTGGCTGTGCCATCATCGAATCCTGGCTATCATTGGCCATGTTAGCCAGTGTTGTTCCACTCTTTGCCAGAATTGGCTATGCCATTTCCGGGAGCTGGCTATATTGGCCTAGGATTGCCACCGCTTATCCAGTGTTCAAAGTATACTGGCAAACGTTGGTAAACATTGTGTCATCCATTAAAATGGGTTCAAAATTAATTTTATTGTCGAGTACCATATCGGCAGTTCATAATTTTCGAACGCGCTGAAACATTCTAGTTCAAAGATTTGGTTTTATCTATTATTATATTTTAACCGAACACTTTTGCAGTTTGTGAGCAAATTTGCTACCCATGATTCCGTTGGAAAAGCTGCACTCAGGTTGCGCATTGTGAGCAGCAATAATACGTTTAGGAGAATTGCGATCGAAGTCCTGTATTTCACTATAGCTACCCGTATATATATGCATTTGATCAGAATTAAGCTGTTGAAATGTGACTTCTGGAAATACAGGTGTGGTTGTTTACGTGTATGCAACGCGCTGTGCGCTGCTGTTGACATTTGAACCTTAATCGAAGGACAGGTATAGGAGGTTCGATTCCCAGTGCGCCTTTTTTTTTTAATAATTAAAGCCCGGCACTGTACCTTCGCGTAATCAAAAACTCACTTCTGACGCCAATCGTTCACACAACGAGTTGGTTAAACAACCAGTATTTTTCGATTGCACAGTCGGAGATAGAGGAATATAGTTACGAAAAAAAAAAGCTCTATCAAACCGAAGTCAGCAGATCGCGTCGCCCAGAGGAAGTTCTTGTGCACGAGGAACGTAATTACGTGTCGAGGACGTCGAGGCGTGAAGCGGCTGCTTTAGCCGTGGCAGCATATTCAGGAAAGCCGTGGCCTCCGCGGCTGTGTTTGCAAACGCGCAAGCCTCGATCATGCTAGCTGCGGCATCCGACTGCCATGGGCTTTGATTCGGTTCCTGAGCATCTCCGGCTTGGTAAACATTCCCATAATCTGTGTGTATATGTGCCTGTAAAACAGCTGCGCCGCGAGTATCCTGCATCGACCGCTGAAGCACACCAGCTCGCCCTTACCTGCAGCTGTATGTATACAGGCATCTCGCCTTGCAGTGCGCCCGCACGCAGCCCGCCCGTAGCCCGCTCAAAATGTTATTAGCCCTCCGATACCAAAAGACATATCGTTCTCTTCTTTAAAATTTTACTTCCGTCCGAGCCACGAGAAAAGGAATACATATAACCGAGCGACGAGGCAAGCGACACGGCAAAACACTCCCACGAAGGCGCCGTCGCTCGCCATTCTCGCGCATTCCCGCGAAATATTGTGCACGTACGGCTACGTGGAGTTCAGCCTCACTCAAGGTGTTCGATTTGGTTTGGTTTGTGGGGTTTAACGTCCCGAATCGGCTCAGGCTATGAGGGACGCCGTAGTGAAAGGCTGCAGAAATTTCGCTGCCGGTCGCTGCGCGCAGCGATGTTTTGCATTAACAAGCCTTCATTTCTTGTGCAAAGTAACTTGAAGGATATATAGAGCTCTGATCATCAGTGCTGGCGGGAAACTTTAACAACCTGCCGACCGAGCAGCGCTATATGAAAACATCTAATTCCACACATGGGACGCGTTTCTAGGAGAACACGGCAAGCACACGAAATACCATTTAGCGTAAAAGGCCATAATGACTACCCATCTCCTAAGCTGGTGTCATTCACTCTTGTTCATCACTGACAATGTCTGCCATGCATGACTCCTTGCTTAGGCTATTTCTGGCTGTTACTGAAAGCAGGTACCATTCATTTCATTGATCCATTTGAATTTAATGTAATTTGGAAAAGACAACTGTTTCACTAAGCATGCATGTTGCATATCTGTAATAAATAGCCAGAAGAGAATAAGCATATATGAATGTTTTAATTTGGAATGACAAGTTTCAAACACATGCCTGCAGCCCTTCAGTGCATCAGATAGCTTGCACTTACTCCATCTCACAGCTTGCAGTTGGGTGTTATGAACGTGATGTGATGGCTTCCAGGCCCAAGTGACCTTGCGAGCGCATGAGAATGACACATTCACTGGTAGAGTGGAAACCATCGCCTTGCATGCTGCAATAAGCCGCGATATAAGGTACAGGTGCGTTGAACGTGGCAATGGGCGTGCCACACGACACGTATTATACAAACATGCTGCTAATAAAATTGTGCTTAAAATTTCTACGTATGCCTCAAGTTTACTGCTTATACACTTGCACATCGCTGCACAGACACGCCTGGCTTCCTTAATTCACTCAGCCACCAACAGTATGCGCCGTCATGGAAAAATTTGCAGTATCTACAAAGCATTAAATGTCGCTGAGGGCAGTTGGGGTGACTCTACACTCACCTCTAATGTTGAGCGCATATATATACAGTGCTACGCCAAGTCAGCGGGAGTACACGCCAGATATATGCGATTCCACGGAATAGGATCATCTCAGACAGCGGACCACACATACTGTGCCAAAGGCTGAGGTGTACCATAGGAGGAATAGAGTGCGCTTTTTTTGGTCTTCGCATCCCAACACTCTTCAAGATGATGCACGTAATTGTTGTTCTCTTGCAGCTTCCTCGGATACATCATTAATGCACTATCAGCTGCCCTTGTGGCCTGTTTGCTAACCTGTGATTCAGTATTTTGATAGAAAGCACATTTTGTATCTGCAACCTGTCTTGGAGGGTGGCACAGTTTTTGTAACATCACCTAGGTAATCCAGGCATAGATGTTTGAGTTATATTGATAATGGATATTGATGGTCGTTTGAAACAATATTGAAACTGATACCTCATTACTATATTTGTCCATCCAACCACTGTTAAGAAACAAGTGCTTCATTTCTATTGTACCTTTGTGATCTTGAGGTTTTGTTAGACGTAAGCAAATGTACCTTCTCTCCTTGCCTAATTGCATGAGACATGTCGCATTTGAATATGAAAAATATAGTGTGATGTATCACCAGTGTGCCATAAGGGAGCTCTGAAAGGGGCTCTGATAAAGTTGCAGTATGCCTAGGCTGTTAAAGCATGCCACTTCGTGAATATTGTCCAGCAAGAATTTTTCTCAACGCACTTTGTAGAAGCCGAGTTATCTACAGTCAAAATTTTAATTTCAGTGTCTTCGTGCCTTTCCTTGTTCTCTCATCACTATATGCGTGCTGGAAGGTCGATGCACCTCCTCCGGCCTCACCTCCGGGGCCAGAGCTTCCAGACCTGCTGAAGCTACGCCGCTTATTGGCTGCACTCATGGTGGCTGCCTGTTGTCCGAAAGAATCTAACCAATAGCCACCTGTCAACATGTATACACAGGTGCGAGTGACGGAGGAGGCTGCGAGTATGAAAAAGTAGCTGGGAAGGGCTCGCCAACTTTCGAGCGTGTTTATGGGTTCTCGAGTGTGTGCAGAAGTGTATTATTTGGCTCCAGTGTTCATGACAACAAAGTGCAGCAATTGAGAGAGTTGATGTGCTCTCCTCAGAAGGTATTTCAGAGCACCTTTAAGATTTCAACAGCACACTTCTGACGGGATTCAGAAGGCATCCAAGTATAGGTAGCATACGAGTCGCCTTGTGCAGCACCACAAAATTTATCGTGTATGGTCTTTTACAGCACGTACTTGACCCATTGCACAGCATTCTGTATTACAGGTGCACTATGGCTCACTGTGCAGAATAGCAACCTGTAAACTCGGCGCGAAATGGTGAACTTTAAGACTGCATGCTTAACTGAGATGCGTACAAAATCACTAAAATACATTTTGCACATGCATTCCTAGTGAGTTCCTCAGTGAGGTAGTGGGATAATGGTGCACAGTTGCAACATATATTCAGATCAAAGCGTACCTTGCCACAAACTGTGGCATTTTGTTCCAGTTTACGCGAACCACCAACCTCCGTGGTTCAAAATTCACAACCACACCTATACCAACAATTCACAACTAATCAGAAGAGAGGCTTCTTAATTCTTAGGCACATTAATACTTAAGAGGCGTGTAGCCCACCATAATTAATATCCATATAAGTTTTTAGAATTTTGAAAACGCAGTTACTCTCGTCACAAATTTTGGCCATTTCAACCAATTGCATACAATGGAGAGGTTGCTTTGCCTGCAAGCTTCTCGAAAGCACGTATATTTTGGCATAATGTAGACAGAATTTGTTAATTAAGGATCCTAACATTAATAGTTAAAAAGATAACTATATTAGTTAACCAGCCTGCTAGTTAGCACGTCTTACCTGCATTCTGATGTCCTACACCTCTGACGATGGTATGCCAAAATAGCACTCTTCTAACACAAAAAGCCTATTTTAAAAATTGTGTAAAGTCTTAAGTGAAACACCCTATATGTTCATACCTAACTGACACGGCCAGGCTTGCTTGCATATGTGATTATCCAGATCAGAACAGCTGTTGCTGCTGGAGTGAAGCATAGCGAAGTGTGAAGGGTAACAAAACAACCTATTCAGCAGCATTTTTAATTTTTAACCCTTTTCACTCTGCAATACATCATTTTAAGTGTCAGCAATAACCAAAGCCTGCATGTGAAAAATGTGATATGTTTAACAACCACTGACATTCACGAACAGTGCTGTTATAAGGCACCTCTTCCTACAGTCTAATTTACTGCTCAGTAATATATCATCATGAAATTGTGCCATAGAGACCTTGGTGCTGTGGTGCTATCTTGTAGAGGGGCCTAAATTTGGAGTATATGGCGTTTCTTCCGTGCACTAGTCTTTTCGCACTTCAGTATCCATTATGCAGCACCTAAATTTATTGACTGAATAGCCACGAACCTTTGATTTAATTTGTGTTGAATTTACTGCCTCATCAATGGCCAAGGGCAAATACTCTTACAGATCTACCTAGTTTAAGTGTGATATCACAGCAATAATGAAAATAGCACACAATGTTACATACACAGAACAGTAACTGATTTCTCTGCAACCACTGCAGGAGGATGAAAGAAGATTTGATGGAAATGCATTCACTCATTTGAGCTCCGAGAATTGAATCTTGCCTGGTCAGCTATATTGTAGCAGGACAATGTATCGATGAACAGGCTGACTGAACTAAACTTTCTTGGTTACCTTTAGTCTTACTATAAAATACTGTATTTATTCACATCATAAACGAACCCATTACTGTGTTCGTCAAAATATACATTTCTGCTAATAGACCATGCAAGAAATCATAGTGCTTAAATGTTCATTAACTTCTGAAGAACAAGTGCATGAATTGTGTGCCTAAATATAGTAAGCACAAATAAAACATCAACTATTGCCATGCACTAACAATCATCATCATCAGCCTGACTACACCCGCTGCAGGGAAAAAGCCTCTCCCGTGTCTCTCCAATTAACCCTGTCCTTTGTCAGTTGCCGCCACTGTATCCCCGCAAACTTCTTAATCTCATCCGCCCACCTAACCTACTGCCGTCCCCTATTACGTTTGTCTGTTATATAGTTTTCTCTTGAGATATATTCTTAAATTGCCATTCATGATCTGAGAGAGCCTGTCATATATGCTCCATCCCATTCTTATTTTCCTAGTTATTTTTCTCTCATGATCCGGATCATTGGCCCCTACCTGCCTTAATTACCATTTTCAGCATCTCACTGCCAATTGTGAACTGTTGTTCCCTTGTGAGACATTTGAATATGACTTTGGTTTTCTGTATTTTGATTTTTAGCCCCACCATTCTGCTCTGCTTGTCTAACTCTGATCATGATTTGCAACTCGTGTCCTGAGTTACTTAGCAAGGCAATGTCATCAGCAAATCGTGGATTACTCTTATCCCCAACTCTCTCCATTTAAGGCCCCAAAATACCTCCTGTAAACAGGCGGTGAAGAGCATTGGTGAGATTGTGTCTCCTTGCCCGGGACCTTTTCTTATTGCAATTTTATTGCTGACTTTATGAAGGACTATGGTGGCTGTGCAATTGCTATATCTTCCAACATTTTCACATAACACTCTTCTACACCCTGATTCCGCAATGCCTGCATGACAGCAGAGGTTTCCACTGAGTCGAATGCTTTCTCGTAATCAATGAAGGCTATATATAGGGTTTGGTTATATTCTGCGCTCGTAATCAATGAAGACTATATATAGGGTTTGGTTAAATTCTGTGCATTTCTCTATCACCTGACTGATAGTGTGAATGTGATCTATTGTCGAGTATCCTTTACGAAAGCCTGCCTGATCATTTGGTTGACTGAAGTCTAAGGTTGTCCCCACTCTATTAGTGATTACCTTAGTAAATACCTTGTAGGCAACGGACAGTAAGCTGATCGGTCTGTAATTCTTCAAGTCCTTGACGTCTCCTTTCTTATGAATTAAGATAATGTTAGCGTTCTTCCAAGCTTCCGGTACGCTCGAGGTCACAAGGCATTGCGTATACGGGGTGGCTAGTTTTTCTAGCACAATCTCTCCTCCGTCCTTCAACAAATCTGCTGTTACCTGATCCTCAACAGCTGCTTAAATTTCCCCCTTTGCATTGCTCCTAAGGCTTTCTTTACTTCCTCCTTCATTACTGGCGGGATGTCCCATTGCTGTGCTCAAATGCCTCTCTCAGTAATGTTCCGATTGCATTCGCTACTGTATAGATTTGTGTAAAACTGTTCAGCTACTTTAACTGTCTTATCCATATTGCTAATGGCATTGCCCTCTTAGTCTTTTAGCGCATACATCTGGTTTTTACCTATACCTAGTTTTGTCTTCTCTGCTTTTAGGCTACCTCCATTCTTTAGAGCATGCTCGATTTTCTCCACGTTGAACTTCCTTATGTCGACTACCTTGCTTATTTATTAACTTCGATAGCTCTGCTAGTTGTCTGTGGAGTTAGATGTCCTCATACTTTGCCGTTTCTTAATCAGATCTTTAGTCTCCCGAGGTAGCTTTCTGGTATCCTGTCGAAGCATCCTACCACCTACTTCTGCGGCGCACTCCATAACGATAGCTGTGAGACTACCGTTCATTGTTTCAACATTACGGTTGTCTTCTTCATTTAAAGCTGAAAGTCTGTTCTGCAGTGATATTCTGAATTCCTCTACCTTCCCTCTTAATGCTAACTCGTTAACAGCCTTCTGATTCACTAGTTTCCTCCGTTCCCTCTTCCAATCAAAGCTAATATGAGACCTCACCATTCTGTGGTCGCTACAACGGACCTTTCCAAGGACCTCCACATCCTCTACGATGCCAGAGTGAGTGCACAGTATGAAGTCTATTTCATTTTTAGTCTCACCATCGGGGCTCTTCCACGTCCGCTTCCTGTTCTCTCGTGCGGAAGAAGGTATTCATGATCCGTAAAATGTTTCTATCTGCGAACTCTACTAATAGCTCTCCCCTGCTATTCCTAGAACCTATGCCATAGTCACCTACCGCCTGGTCTCCAGCCTGCTGTTCAAGACTGAAGCAATATACATCACTACGCCAGCTCCAAGACACATTTTGTCATATGCTTTGTCAGGGGGCATGCAAAATACGTGACTACGGGGCATGGTACGGGGCATGGTGACTACGGGGCATAACAACAGCTGAGTTATCAAGAAGTTTTCAAGTTATCACTCTTTCAGTAGGGGTCTTAAGTCATGAGGCTCTGGCCATGTGCCATGCTAGACTGACCAACCATTGCTGGCCAGTCACCATGTAGTCTGACAGCTGCTACAGAAAATTCAGTTTACAAGCTAGAATCGAACCACTCGCTAGCCCTTACAGGCATATCAAGCGGGTTCCTCTATTCATTCAAAATCATGTAATATTTTCTTTCTAGAAAATGGGATGGCACAAGCACCTCTGCTTTGAAGCATAGTGTTCACAAAGTACCAGCACTTTCATATTTCTCGACTGAAAGCTGTCGTTGTACGTTGCAGTCAAACAGTTTTAATCAGGTAAATAGTCTGTTTTATGTCATAAGCAGGGACTTCAATAAACCGCACTATTTACAGGCCTCAATTTCTCTCAACAGCATTCAATGATTATGGCAAGGAGGCAACCAGCCCTGAAGGTATGATTTTCTTTCAGAAGCATTAAATGATTATGATTATGAGGCAATCAGTCCTGAAGCTGTGAAGTATGAGAGGTATGCAGTGAGTTCCGACTTTTATATCTTGCTTGATTAGGTGAATGATTTTAAAGATGTCATATTATAACGAGAGCCTGGAGCAAACACTTTTTCCAAAATTATACTCGCTCAAATAGTCCCTCCTCAAGCTTTGACGCACTTTGCTACCAGTGCATTAATGTCAGCATGTCACCATAGAAGAATGGGAGTGACCTTATACGAGACCAACAGTGCACAGAATTGTTGAAAGAGGTGCAGTGAGAAAAGCGCACACTTTAGATGTTGCCTCTTCTTAAGAAATAGCCATAGCCTAACGACATGAGGGCAGGGCTGCATGGCATACAAACAACTGCCCTTGCTCTACATCAGCAGTGACCTGCACACTGCTGGCAGAAATATATTTTTGCATGTGGGGAGTGCAGGGAACAGTGATGGGTTCCTCACGTAAAAGGACATTAGAAAATTACATCCCGAGGCTTTACTTATAGCACACTACTTCTATCTCATGTTCAAGCTCTACATTAGTCAGTTGTGACTTTTTGCAATAAAGTTCATTTACACATTGCTTTCAAGCAGTTATACCCCATACTAGTCTGCTTTCTGTAGTACACTACTGAGTTGAGATGATTTTCGAGAGGAGCACGTGGTTTTCAGAGGCGCAGCTGCAGCCCTGCCAGCAGATTTTGGGTGGCCCCGAAAAGGGCCGTTATCTTCAGAGATGAAAGCAGCGCCAGGCAAGGTTTCTTCAAAGGCTTCAGGGCTGGAGATGTCGATGTAGAAAGGTACATACACACACATTTTGGTGCATGCACCTCAGAAAGGATGACTCCAAAGCTGTGTCATATATCTTCAGTGGCTTATGCCAGCACAACTGCTAGCTGTCTGAATGGTAGTGGTGTTGAGGAATTGGCGGAGTCGCAGCGGAGCACCAGACAGAGACGACCAGCGTGGCAGGCTTCTAGTTCCGGACTGCGCGTGCCGGGCGTGCGCTCCGAGCACGCGCTGTCGTTCTTTATTTTCTTTTGTCGCGGGAACGCCGATCTCAGCGCCTGCGCTGTATAGCGTCGCCGGGCGCTACAGGGCCCCCCGCCTAGACGGAACGTCGGAATGTACGTGCCGACGGGGCAGAGATGGAGTAGCCACGGCAGGCAAGCAGGCAGCTAGAGTAACAGTGTCCCCACGGGGTCGCTACAAGGTCCGGTAAGTTCAGGTCAGAGGCCGGGAAGAGCAGTCGGGTGGAGTGCGCCGGCTCAGGTGGACGAGCCTGGCTGCTGCGCAAGGGGCGAATGATGCAGGGTGCCGAGCTGACAACGGACATGGGAGCAGGGGAGGCCATGGTCGGGCCGTCACCGACTGTAGTGCTGCCCGCGGACACAAGTGTCGTCGGTGTGGGGACGTTGGAGCTGGTGTCGGTGGGAATCCGGCGCGGCGAGTACGTCGGCACAAGCGCTGGAGTGGGCGAAACGCCTCCGTGGCCTGACAGCAGCTGTGTTTTGACCATCGACATAGCGGCGACAGCTGTGACGATGCCGGAGCAAGTTGCTGGGCTCAATGCCAGGTGCTTGGGCGAAGCGGGAGTGACAGTCCGGAGCGACTGGCCAGTGCTGATGCGCGTGTGGGCACGGTTGGCTGTAGGTGGCTGCCAGGAGGTTGTGGCAGTGACATGCCGTGGAGCTGAGACTGCTACATCAGACGGCTGGCTGACAGCAACAGGCACAGCTGGTAGTTGGACAGTTGCTGCACTACTCGGTGTGGGTAGCTCGACCATTCGGTGCCGAGGGTGGCTCAAGTCAGGCACCAAAGCAGACGCTTGCTGCAGCGGTGTCGAGCTGCCAGGGTCAGAATCCGAGAAGCAGTTGATCGTACTGAGGGCTTGGGGTGGGGCCTCTTGGGCAGGCGGTGTGGTCGCCAGGGTAGTGGGGCTGGTATGTGGCATATGCTGCGGTGGCGGCGGCACCCTCACAGCAGAGGTCTGCAGAGCTGTTGGCGGTAGTGACGAGGTAGATGGGGATGCCGGAAACCTCGGCACGGCTGCTGCCGCAGAGTCGTCTTTGGCTGCAGGAGGCTCTGGCGACAACGCCACTGAAGCGCAAAGAGGCAGAGCCAGAGACGCGGGTCGGATAGTAGTGGGAGCAGGACGCGAGGCGGAGCTCGTGCGGATCCCACCTGGTGTGGCGTCGAAAGAGACAGCCGGGCTGGAGACGCTGGACGGGAGTGGCGGCGATGCGGCGAGGGGCTGCTGAGGCGGGCCGGGTTCTGATGAAGGCTGCGTGGGCGCGAGCGAGGCCGGTGCAGGGCCAGAGGCTGGCGGCGGCGAAAACGGGTCCGCTGCGTCGTAGAGCGGCGGCGGAACGTAGTAGGCGCCGAAGTACGCCAAGACGGCCGCACGCAGCTCATCGTATGGCCGGCCGCCGAAAGCAGAGTAGGTGAGCCGACGCAGGAGGTCGGCCGGGAGGATGTCACAAAGGACTTCGTGTTTGAACGGCTGGATGGTGATGCCGTTCAGGTACATCGCAGCCTCCAGTTGGGCGAACCACCCGCCGACGCCTGCAGGCCGGAACGCCGGGAGCGGCGGGTCGAAACTTGGGTGCTGCCAGTACGCCATGCTGGAACGCCGCTGAGATAGAAGGCACGGTTCGCCGGGTCACCACTGTTGAGGTATTAGCGGGGTCGCAGCGGAGCACCAGACAGAGACGACCAGCGTGGCAGGCTTCTAGTTCCGGACTGCGCGTGCCGGGCGTGCGCTCCGAGCACGCGCTGTTGTTCTTTATTTTCTTTTGTCGCGGGAACGCCGATCTCAGCGCCTGCGCTTTATAGCGTCGCCGGGCGCTACAGTGGCATCCTGCTACTAAGCACAAAGCTACAAGTCACATGCAAGCTGTGCTGCATTTCGATAGATGCAAAATACAGAAGCAGTGTGGCTTTGGCATCCCTGTGCTGATCTCAATGACACAAGTTTGATCCTAACAGCAGCAGCCATAGTTCGATGGAGGTGAAATGCAAAAATGCTTGTGTGCCGTGCGATGTCAGTGCACATAAACCAAACCCAGGTAGTCAAGATGAATGATGCATACTTTGAGCTGTTCCCTTCATACGGAACATATTACTTATGGCAAAGGCTTGCCGCGGTGGCTCAGTGGTTACGGCGCTTGGCTGCTGACCCGAAAGACACGGGTTCGATCCTGGCCGCGGCGGTTGAATTTCTTTGGAGGCAAAATTCTAGAGGCCCGTGTGCTGTGCGATGTCAGTGCACGTTAAAGAACCCCAGGTGGTGGAAATTTCCAGAGCCATTCACTACGCCGTCCCTCATAGCCTGAGTTGCTTTGGGACGTTAAACCCCAATAAACCAAACCGAACTTATGACAAAGGTTCTGCCAATACCAATTCTGGCTTTCAGTGCAGGTGAAGCAGTGGCAAAATGACATGCCCTCGCTTATATCTCAACTTCAGGCATTGGACCTTCTCTTTGATGTCTGACAGGGGCCAGGTCATTATCTCATCGCCAAGAGCACGGCAGCGCCAAATGTTCAGCCTTGATGAGGGGAGTGGGGTCTTGTAAAAATCCTTGGCATTGGGCAAAATGCCAGCCTTGACAGTATTTTCATACACATCGATGATGACAACAGGGCGATCTTCTACAAGGTAGCACTCCCCTACCTTCACACTCCTCTCCATTTGCTGCGTGCTATGGTGTGGCAGCAGTCTTTGCTCCGACATTCTTCTGCTTAGCTGCGCTAGAGGCTTGCTGGACGTCCGTAGCAGCTTCTTCATTCTCCCAAGATGGCTTTCGAATGGGAAAGCACTGAAGCTGTCCAGAGGCCCATGGTCCAGGCATTGCTGTGGCAGATGAATAAGCGAATGAACGTTGTAGACAAGTTGCTTGGGTCCATACAGCTTGCCGAACTCCTGCACAAAATACATGAGCAAGTCCCGAGCAAACTCGTTCAGTGCTGCATGATGTTCTGGCGACACGAGTATGCGTACAGCCACATGAAAAATCACAAAGTGCTCGTACTGCTCTTTTGTTAAAATAGAATTCAGCACAACTGGCCCCAGGTAAAGGAGAAATGAACGAAATTCCGTTGCCTTCCATCTGTCCAGTTCTTCAGTTCCCCTCGGCTTCCGCTGAAAGAAGCTGGGGAAGTCTGTGGCTGCTTCTCGTAACCTGTTATTGAGCTCAGCCCTTTGAACTCTGCCCAGCCTTGCTGCGTGTCCTTTGCAGACCCAGTTTCTGAGAAGGCGCCGCATCACGCCCAGGCAGACGAGGTGCATGTATTCCGTTGGGAAACATGCCACCATGTCGATATTTAGAGATGTAAATGGCGAAACGCCAGTGTGGTGCCGCTCGTCTGCCTGGGAACGAAATGATTCATTTGTGCGCTGCGGTGCATGCAGCTCAGGAAACGTGAGCCTGCCTTCAAGGTAGCACCCTTTCTGACTGCAGCGTTCACATGCGTGATAGCCACTATGGCCAGTAATGGCTTTCACGAAGCTCCTAGCAGGGGCATCGCAGATTACAGCAGCGAGAGTAACATTCGCATGACTTCCTTTGATGACCAGTCCATGACAGGTCAGGTGGTCAACTTCCTTGAGGAATGGGGCCAGGTAGTCTGCAAGGCACGGCGGTTTCCCTGCACCACAGTATGCGCTGACCATGAAAGGTGCAGAAGCGGTAATGTTGGTAACACGGCACAAAATAGGCCACAGCGCAGTCTGGGTGCTTTTATGCAATGGCAATCCATCAATGTTCACATGAAGCTGGACATTTTGTGGCACAGGTCCATGCCCAACTGCCTGTGCAATTCCGTCCGCAAGGCCAAAATGCACAAAAGACCCATCGTGCTCCAGGTTGGCTTTTCTTTCGGTTTTCATCAAGGTCCTTGCGTCTTTGGGAAGGCCTGCGATCCCTTGCCGGCGGCAAAACTTGAGGACGTCATTAAGGCATGTGTGAGTCATATTATGCTTGCTTGCAATGTGGGCTAATTCTTGTGCTGGAGAAAGCTCTGCTTCCACAGGCATTTGAAAGAAAGCTTCACTTTGCTGGCTGCCCGCTGGGTTGACTGGGGATGCAGCATCAGCAGGCATTACTTCACTGCTATCGCTGTCATCTGACTCACTGTCATTTGAGTCACTCTCGCTAGAGTCGCTGCACTGGCTGTTCTGCGCTGAACGATCACCCTCATCTGCGCCGCCTTCTAAACGTGATGTGGGCAAGCGTCCTCCTTGAGAGTCTACTTCGTCGGCTAGTCCGCTGCCGCTGGCGCAAGCACCGTCGGCGCCGACTTGCATTTTCAGCCGCTTGCTTGCCCCTGATCCTGAGGGTGACGGGCCTGGAATGCCGCACAAGTCTTCCGAGGGGGCTTCTTCGCAACCTCGTCGCATCGGAGGGAGTGCAGGGGAAGGCTTGGCTGCGACTTCAGGGATGCCGAGTTCCTCCAAGATTTGTTGATACTGCTTCCTCACGGTGCGGTACTTTTGCCACTTCGATGGCATCGCGAAGCTGAAATAAAGCTGCGCAGTTCCAAGCAGTCCCAAATGTCGAACAAACGATGACCACGAACGAGGACCGACCGCGTGCACGGACAAACGACAAAAGAGGAAAAGAGGAGAGCGCCAGCAATAGCCAAAGCAGCGAGGCAGCCAGCAGTAGCCAAAGCCAGCAGCGTCAGCGACGTTAGCAGCGTAGAGGAAGGTGGAATTCATCAATAAATGATTAATAAATGAATTCATGATCAAAACTCTGTAGAGGTTTTTTGACCGTGGGTGGAGTGCTTAAAAAAGACCCCATTTGATTCTGCCACCTCCTTTAATTGCTCTTCAGGCCAGTTATCTCTTGCTCTCTCGGTCTGCTGGACAGCACTTTCTCCCAATGTTCAAGTGCTAGGTTGTTACGGCGAAAATATGTTTTAGCAGCTCATATACGCCGGTATATGGTGACGCTGGACATAATCCCGTTGCATGCGCCGTTGGTACGTCCTGTCGTTCCGCGCTTCCTGTGCACCGAATAGCCAAGTGTGAACGTGGGGACGAATGTTGCAATAACCGTCAAAGGCTGCTGTCATGAATTAGGGCAACAGTCATGGCACTGGCAAAGGCGCGTCATCGTGCAGGCCTGCATGTTTTCGCGTCCTTTTGTATAGTGTACTTGCGATGTTAAAGAACCCCAGGTGGACGAAATTTCCGGGGCCCTTGACTACGGCGGCCCTCATAGCCTGAGTCGCTTTGGGATTTTAAACCCCCATAAACCATGAACCAAACCTTTTGTGTAGCAGTGGTAGGTTTATTTCTTGAGACGCCCATGCATGCAACACATAATGGACATTTATTCTGATATCTACTGCGGTGTATCTTGTGCAAGATTCTCCGAAACTCCGCTCGCTCCAAGGACACGTCTGTTCTGTTCAGTGTTCAGTCCTTCTGGGCTTCATTTGCGCGCGCCACCAGCGTGGACCACCACATGTGAACTTTTATGCTCTACTCCCCCTCCCAATAGGTCACAGATCAAGGAATCGTGATAGCAATAAAAAGATTTAATCAATTTTCTTATGGTAGGTCACGGTGGAAGAAACAGCTAGTGTGGTAGGTGCCTCTTATTTACTTTTTAGCTTTTCTCGCTGTCCCTCCTGCGGGACTTTGGATGAAAGCGCTGTAAGTCCTCGGGCAGTGCCGTGCCCACCGTTTTTATCGTGAGCTACTACATATGCCTTATGGGCTCGGGGAATCTGCTGCAAGATTCGAACAACGACTTTCGATATTTGACTGCGTGTAGTTGCTGAGTCATTGCTGTTTCTTCAGCTTCCTTTGGAAGCCTCGTTCGAATTGACGCGCACGCTCTTACTCCTAGCTTATTGTCCACGATTACTGCTGTCATCGCGTCCCTGTCACCGTATTCCGCCGTACGTTATACATTTATTCGCATTTCATTTGGTGTCTCGTAACATTCAGTATACTCCGGGTGCATACTCCTCGGTACGGGGGAAATGCGGAAACTAAATATGCATCTGCTACCTTACTTCCAGTGACCTTTTTGTCCTATCATGACGATCTTTTTCAGAAGTGTACCCTCCAACGAGTTTTACTTGTGACCATACACCTGAGCCCACAGTGTACCTGAACCACCGTGGCGCTAAAACTTCTCATAAAGAACTTGCAAAACAAAAAATTAAAAATTTTTCTGTTTGTCGCCTGTGGCCGCTTCGTTGGGAGGGAAAAAATTGTAAGGCTTTTTACCTACGCATCAGTTTCAATACGCCAAAAATTGAGGGTAGTGGCGCTAGTCAACGGTACGCTTCAATGTGTTTTTTTTTTTTCAAAAAAGACCTCCATGACGCGTGTTCTTCCTCGATCTCAACGTGCTGTCCGCGCTGCACACGTGCGAGTTCGATTGTCCCGCACGTGTTTTTCAAGCGGAAGATCCCCATTTGAAATCATCGTGCGAGCCGTAAAGTCGATTCGCGTAAGTATGTATACCTGCTGTTCTGTTACGTCGCCTGCTTTGGTTAGGTTAATGCCGTGATTGTGTTCTGTCGAATACCTGTGGTTAGTTGCTCAAAGTTTCACTGAGAAAATTCGGAAGAAAATTGCGCGGGATTGTTGAATAGGTCCTGACAGGGTCCCTATCGCTTCCCCGTGCAGATCAATTAATGAGAGGCGAATTAATAAGAAAAAGAGAAGGTGCTACGCGCTCAGCGCAGCCGTGCGCGCTGGAGCGATAACAGTGAATGCATGCCAAGCCCTTTCTACTGAACTGCTGTGAGCGTTTTCTAGAGACGGCCGAAAAATGCGATTTGTGCTTAATTTTCTCCACTAGCACCAAACGCGAATTTTTGCACGCGACTTGGTTGCCACGTGCAATGGCGTAGCTTGTCACGGTCGTATTTGCTCTCATTGGCGCTGAATTCTTGCTTCAGTTGTGTGATTTAGCGATCTAAAATGCGATTAGGCATGTTTTTTTCCCCTACCTCTTAACACGATTTCCTATACGCGACAGTAATTGCGTAAGATGTAGCGTAGCTTCTCTCTAGTATTTTCTTGATGTGTCGCCGAGTTCCTATGTTCAGTGCTGCATTAAGGCATAATTCCGCGGCAGTTCACGTTTCCTTTGCTAATTGATAGGCGAGCCTTGCCGCGGTGGCTCTGTGGTTAGGGCGCTCGACTGCTGAGCCGGAGAACGCGGATTCGATCCCGGCCGTGGCGGCCGCGCTTTGATGGAGGCGAACGCAATGCTCCCGTGTATTATCCGATGCCAGTGCACGTGTAAGGCCCCCAGATATCGGAAATTACCGGCGCCCTCCATTACGGCGTCCCGCGCCGATGTCGCTTTGGGAACCTCGTGCACCGCCATTGATAGGCGAGTAGTTGGATGTGTTCAGCTACTGACATTGAAGCGTTGCATGCGCAATGTATGGAACGGCATGTCGAATTGCGAGTGTGTGTGAAATTTATGCTTCCCAGCCGTCCTTTTTGAACCCTGTCTTCTCTGTGCAGCATGCCTAAGCGCTTTGCTGTGGTGAGGTTTCCAGAGGAAAACAGTGTGGCAGCTGTCCCCCTGACGTGGCTGTCAGAAGACCACTGTTCATGCCAGTGGCCTGTCACAAGAGGAGTTGACGTCCTCCGCCTGGCAGAGGAGGAGGCTGACCCAGCCTCTGCTGACGGCGAGTGGCAACAGTTTCCTGTGTCTGTTGTCGCCAGGAGCCGTGAGCAATTGCATTATAGACATTATGCAATGAGGGCATAAATGATGAGTCTGCTGTTGTGGAAAGCTCACTGCCTGCCGAGAAGTTTCATTCCCAGCTGCTGCTTTGTCACATATCTGCGAAAGCAAGAGGGTGGATGCATTCTCACCCACTACATGTATAAAGTGTTGTCTTTACTTAATTTGCATTAACTCTACATGGGCAGTATGAATGTTGCATCTCGAAACCAGGGGATGGGAAGCCGCCACTTTTTGAGAACACTTGCTGCTCCCAAGGATCATAGTTTAAGGGTTTAAGACGGCGAGATCTGGTCTGTGGATGTGTCTCTGGCTTTACCATGGCTGTTTGAGGTGTTTTGGGCTGCAGAGCAAGAATCCAAAGGTCTGCTGCTAAAGAGAAGGAATAGCCATACGGCAAAAAGGCTAGTTTGCCTGCAGTTATCATGAACCAGTGCACAGGAATAAGGCTGTTGTGCATACAGGTCGTCAACAAAAATGCTTTGAAAAATGAATAATCGGAGGAAAGGATATTTTCTAGTTATACCTATGTTTACAACATTTACTGAGGCACTTAAGCCTCTTCTTCCTTCTGCTGTCGAGATTGTTTTGCACAGCAATGTACAGGCAAGCTTTTCTCGATAGCTGTGTGCTCAACAGTGCAGTGAATGTTCACATGTCCACTCTCAAGGAGGGACATGCAGATTATAAACTCAAACCTTGACTGGGTACCCTGTTTGATGCCGGGTCATGGACAACTATGTAGGCTACTGCCTCGACATCTTCATATTTCCATTGCTGTAAACACTGACAGTATAGGTCAAATGTTTAGGGGAATACCCCAAGGTGGAGTAAATTTGTAATAAGGGAGTAATTACTCATTGGCATCCACCAAAGCACAGCCATACGGCCACAAAGGAAAGCTATACAGTTTTCTCAGAAACTTCGTAGTTAAAGAAAAACTACTTTAAATACGAAGTTTCTGAGAAAGCTGTACAGCTTTCCTTTGTAGCTGTATGGCTGCGTGTGGGTGGATGCCAGTGAGTAATTACTCCCTTATTACTGACAGTATAGCAAGTGGGATGCTGTTGCAGCGAGCACGCTCCATCCACAGAGCCTGGAACATTGCTTGAGCTGCACTATAGGTTCCAACGCAGTTCAGAGCAGCCCCAGGAAACATTCAGCTTGAGCTTTCATTTGTATAGTTTTGAAAGTTGCCAAAATTTTGCTGATCATATCCTCATTTATGCAGTTCTTTTTCTGAACACTACCTCACTTTTTGCAAGCCCCGTACAGCTGTCGTAAGCAGTGAAACCATAGCACAAAAGAAAACAAAGCAATCATTGTCTTACAGGAACAAAATGAGCATGAATGCAGTGAGTTTGAACGAATACAAAGTTTTACTTCAGTAGCAACATATGAAAAGGCTGTAAATTAACTCACTAAGAATGATGACACGCTTTGATGCAAGCTGCTTTGTTGCTATGCCATTCACCCATCTGCTGGTAAAGTAATTATACATAGCTGTACAAGGACTTGTCATCTGCAAAGTGAAGTGATTTCTCGAGAAGACAAAGCAATTTAGCGATGCGAGTGCATCACATTCAGCGCAGCATTCTGGCAGATGCAGTTTGTAAGGATCGGTGCCATCACACATTTCAATTTGCAGTTGGAAACATAGTAGACTTGGTCTCGTGAGCTTTTCAAGCTACAAAGGACCAAGCACATGCACCTTTTATTTTGTCATACTGCTTAAAGTAAACTGAATTAAGACATCAAGCTGCATCACAGTGGTAAACAGCTATGCATCCAGACTAGGGCGTTCTCAAATATAGCAAGTGCTTGCTTTGCGAGCCTGAACTGTCAACATGTGCGAGTGATGTATAGGCCATTGCCAGTTCCTTCTTGGGTTTTTATTCTTCAAAAAGTGGTTGGAGTTGAGCGTAATAGATGAGCTGAATTCCAAAACAGTGTGTGGCAGATGCTTTGGGCTGGGCTGCACTGTGTTTCGTTTTCAAACAGTGATCAGTCCTTTTTTGGCATTTCATATTAAGAGTTCCAATGAGGTCTGTTGAGGAAAAAAGTTAAATTTTTCAATCCGGTGTCCTTGTAAATAAGTGAAGTTCTTTGCTCCCGAATAAAAATCAGTTCTAAAATAGGAAACAAACTGGATAGAGTTGTCGCTTTGAGGAGTATTTGTGTAATACTTGAATGCAAAATGGGGAAAGCATGCGGACTACATATAATCTGCAGCGATGTTATTGTTCACCAGCCCAATCATGGATCTCTTTTAGAAAAGCAATGTTAGAAAAGTTGATCATAGATGTGCCGGATTCCTGTGGATAGTTTAACTCATCAATATGTAGTGCACTTTTTCTTTTTTTTGAACTTGAGGTTAGTCACAGGCATCATGCAGCAATAAGTTTCTCTTTCACGCTTTGGTTTAGGGCAAACTCAAAAGCCGTGTGTGTACCATGTGATTTCAGTGCACATTAAAGGTGGTGGAAATTATTTCAGAGCCTTCCACTACGCTGTCTTTCACATCTTATGTGCAGCTTTGGGAACGACAATAAAGCCACACATAACTGTTCCTGGTAGCTCCTGGTTTGTGTATTGTAGCTGGAGCAAGCAATGATTGTTTTCGAAACTTTTACCAGCGCTGCAACTGGGGACAGGGAACAAGGAGAGACGGAAGGACGAGCGCTACTAACAACTGGCGCTACTAGCAGTTAGCAGCGCTTCTCCTTCCATCTCTCCTTGTTCCCTGTCCCCAGTTGCAGCGCTGGTAAAAGTTTTAAATATGACCCAACCAGCTCAAATCTCTGTGAAACAATGATTACAAGAAATACTCTAAGCTTAGGGAGTGGTTTGGAATACGGGCAATTATCTTTCTTCGCTTCTTTCACCCCCTTTATCCCTTCCCTTACGCACGTCGGGTGTCCACTGAGATATGTGAGACAGTTACTGTGCAGTTTCCTTTCCTCAAAAACAATTTTCATTTTTGTTTTGTATGTGGCACTTCATTGCCCATGTGTGTGCGTGCGTGTGTGTGTGTGTACTCTCCCCAGGGCTGTACTGTTCTTTTAAATCACAAACATGCATTCCTCTCAGGCTTTGCACTGGATACCTGAAAGAGCATACCATCTGTGCCAGTGCATTAATGTCTAGAATTTTATAAAATGTTGTAATTTCTTGTTTTATCAGTGTTTGTGAGGCGTTTGGATGCTTTTTGACGTCCAAGTGTAGTCTGACTTTTGCTTGCACTCAGATGTGTCTTAATCAGGGGTTGACCTAGCAAGAGCCCAGGCTTTTGCTTTTGTGTTCTGTACGAGTACTGCCTCATGTGAGTACTGCCTCATGTCTGTCGGTGTGTCACTGCCATGTCCTTTGATTTTGTGGAAAATGCCGCTTTCAGCATACCTGAGATTTTCCCTTTTTTTCAGGCACCTACTTGAACGCAGAGAGAAAAGTCAAGCGATACCAATACAACTCTGCAGTAGAGAGCTCTGCAGTTTCTGGTAATTGAAAAGATCTAAATTTATAGATAAATTAATGGAGGAAGAGTATCTCAGAGAAAAAGAATGACCATATTTACTCGCATAATAGGCGCACTTTTTTTTTTTCAGAAGGTCTGGCTCAAAGTTCAGGGTGCGCCTAACTCGGGGTAAAATTTCAGAAAATTTTTCGTCTCGCATTCTCGCACTTTAAAACTGAACGTACCATATAAACGCACACGTGTAAGGGCCTTACCATGGTCTCCCGAAGGAAAGATTAAATTAAAAAAAAAGCTTTTTGTGGCTGTCGAAGGTACGGGTACACAACTAGAATTCTAGGCACTGTAGCACGGGATCTGTGGTAGCGTGTTAGTTTATTGTAATTGTAGCTTTCGTGTGCCACTGCAGAGCGGTGCAATTTTTCCACAATGGGCAAGCACCTTAATAGGTACACGGCTGGGAGTTTGCTCTCAAACACAGGAAGTGTGCAGCGGTCCTGAAATCGACGTGGCTGAGAAATGCAGCAGTTGCGACTGGGCGTGCCTAAATTTTCGTATGTGACTCCAAGTGCCGTGGTTTTCGTGGGCTGAAGTCGGGAAGGTTTCCAGCTGGAGATGAAGCTTTCCAAACAGACATTTAAAGTGAGCATCCCTGTAAACTGCGTGTGGCTGTTCCATGCGATGTCGTTGTACGTGCTGTGGGTCCGCAGCAGCTGCGACGGCAGTAGCTCCAGTGAGGACTAGTAGTCAGTCCAGCTGTTAAAATAAGCTCGGGTTGTGGAATGTGCACGAGTGTCTTCTTTTTTCTTCACCTGAGATGGGGGAGGCGGGAGGGCGTCGGCTTGCAGTCGTGTAAATACAGTATTGATCAAGTGCAAAGTTCTGGGTGCGCCTATTATGCGAGTAAATACGGTATTTATGAAGTCTCAGTTACGAGATCTTCATGGAACATGTGGTTCTGTGTGCCGATTCCAGTTATGCCATTTAATGCTATGTAAAAGAAGCCCTTGTGCATATGATTACTATGTTGCAAGTTTTTTGTCTGAAGCTTTTAAGATTATTTTACTGCTCCAAACTTGCTTAAATGGATGTCATTAATTTGTCGTGACAGCAAGGAATGTAATAAGGGCAAATTTATCACCTTGCTAATCGCATAACTTGTGGAAATGGAACCAAGAACTTCCTTTCTCATTTCTAAACTGACCACTTGAAAACCTTGACAGAAATTTTATGATAGCCAGCGTGACGTATTACTCGTATTGCATTGTTTACAAGGCAGTGGTATGCATTTTGTAAGTTGCCTGCAGTGAAGATTTCTTTAAAGCCAATGAGAACAACATTGCATTGCATATACTGTAAAAGCTTGTTAATTTGAACCTCAATGGACCAAGAACATAAATAGTTTAAATGTCTAATGACCTTGAAAAAACTTCAGAAGTTCTTCCATGACAATAAACTTATTTTGTAAGACTGGGTGATGGGTTCCCAGCTTTTCAGATAACAGCTTGGCACTGACTAGTTTTTCATGTTTCCATTAATGATTTATTTTGGGCAAACTGTTGAGAGTGTTTAAGTAGAATTGCTCAAGATCACAAGGGCCTTCCTGGCATACTGCGCGGTTCAACACGGTGCGCTGCACTGCTGCTGTGTCAAACCCCTCACAAGTGGCACCGTCAGCGGTGAGAAGACTTCACTGCACAAACAGCAAATGGCACATGACAAGCGCACAGTTTCAGCTACTCTCGAAAGCTACTCTGCAGCATGGAATTCATCTTGCCATGCCAGTCATACCGGTTCGATATAATATAACAATTCCTTCCTGAATTGGTTCCACTTTTGACTTTCCCATCCTTTGCCATTCACTGGAGTGACACCATGCCCTAGACTTCAACAAATAACCAAGAGTGAATGAGGGGCGTGGCGTCTCTACAACCAATGAGCAAATGGGGAAATTCAAAAATGGATTGGGATTGGTTTGGGAATCATTATATTATACCACCCCTGTATGTTGCCTTCAGTCAGGGGCCCGTTCAAATAAACCGGGGCAATACCCATAGCATCTGAATTAATCATCGGTATGGCGCCATAGACATACTGTATTTACTCAAATGTAACGCGACCACGATAGTAACACAGTGGTCGACTTTGTGTACACAAAACAGGAAAAAAAGAGTGTGTGATGGTGATGTGAGAAACGAGGCTGAAGTTCGACAGAGATTTACTAGCAAGTATAAAAAAAAGAAATGGCTTTCCTGTGGCTCATTTTCATAGAAAATTAAGGACGTGCCTGTACAGGAGTTACTACCAGCGTTACCACGGGAAAGTTTTGCGTGCCCCTTTTGTCATGAGAGTAGTGAAAAAGATCAGATAAGACCAATATGATAATCAAGGATTCCCGCCATGCTGTCGCTATGTCAACTTCTTTTCAAAACTGAAACTTCTCGCAGTCTCAACCACGAGGGTGAGCCTTCCGAATGCCAGTGGTCGTCCTTGGCAGCATTTAAAAGAGCTATCATCCAACGCTTCGAGCCGCTGTAAAATTTCGTGAATTTGATGCTAGCGAAAAGTCTGTCAGGAACGGAGAAGAGCAGCGAGGGCACCTTTTCGGGCGCAACAGCAGCATTAAGCTTTCCGTGCTCCGGAATCTGATCACTAGCGTTAGCTTGTGACATCAGTGGTGCTGCAGGTGTTATAGTGTTCACTGAACTTTAAGAGAGCAAAACAATGGCCTTTACAACCTTGTGTGTTGTACTGTGTTTCCTGTGGAAGGTGCATGGAATTTGCGCTCAGTGTGCTAGGGAGCCATCTCTGGTGAATAGGTTCTCGCTGCTTTGCTGCTACTCTGATATGTGAGGTGCCGTGCCGCCGCCTCAGCTAAGTACTTGTGGCTCAGACTTTCTGTTGGTAAGCCAATGCGGTAGTCTAACTTCATTCTTGTTCTTTTTTTTTTTCGTTTCCTGAACTTTGGGACTAACTTGTCCTGCACCTTCAACAAACATTTGCATAAATTAGGCATAGTGTAAATTTTTCTTTTAATTATACTCGATTATAATGCAAGGGCGGACTTTGTATTTTCACTTCTGGTTAAAAAACTCGATACATTTCAGTAAATACGGTAAAGCACCTTTGGCCAGGACTAAGTAGTAAATAGGTTTTTGAGGAAAGGAAATGGCGTAGTATCTGCCTTATATATCTCACACCTGAACCGTGTGGTAAGGATAGGGAGGAAGGTAGGAGTGAAAGAACAGAGAGAGAAAGAGATGCCGTAGTGGAGGTCTCTGGAATAACTTCGACCATCTGGGGATTTTCGACATGCACTGACATCGCACAGCACACGGGCGCCTCTTGCGTTTCAGCTCCATCAAAACGTGGCCGCTGCAGTCGGATTCGAACCTGGGTACTCCGGCTCGGTAGACCTTACCACTGAGCCACCGCGGCGGGTAGTCTAAGTTGGCAGTTTCAATTTTCCGGGTTTCTGAGTTCAGGGGGGTCGAAACAACGAGCTTTTACTGTATTACATAAGGAGGCAGGCTTATTTTTGCATGTAATCAAATGGCATTTTTGGAATCTGCAATAAACATATGTATTCCTTAAGATTTCATAAGTGAATTCATTCACAAATTTTGGTCGAGATCCTCTTTCTTGTAATGTGCAACGTGTATGCTTACCCGCCTTCTGTCTTCTTTAGGGGATGAATTGGCTGCCCGTTTGGAGCCTCCGGTTCAACTGCCATCGCCCCGTAAGCCATCACTAATTTTTGTGTTCAATTGTAGAGTTCAATTCTTTTCACACAGCCTTTTGGCACTCACTTTCTTGTCAGAAGTGTGCTCATGTATTATGTTGGCAAGTGTTGGAGAGAAATGTGAATTTGAACTAAGGGAGGGAGGAAGGACTCCATGTGCTGACTGCTTTAGCAAGAGGTAGTTAAGCGCCTTCATCAAATTGCAGATGAGGACAAGTTTTCCATCTCAAAAACAGTGGTCAGTGTGCTGACGCTTTCCTCCCGTTTAAGTTTGCACTTATTCCTGGTCAGTTCTGCCAAAGGAAGCTTAGAAAGTTCACCTGCCATTTACCAGTAGCACTGTTGTTAATTGCAGTTTTTCACATTGTTTGCATTGCCACTAATGCTGCATTTCTTGTTTGCCTTCAGCCTCATTCTGCAATGCCCAAAGGGATAAGGAGGGAGAGGAGCACGGGGACATTGCAGAAGCTGAGGCCACCAGCCACCAGGCCGCCGCTGATCGTGAGGCTCTTAACTTTCATTACTCATATATCTGTGTCACCTTTTGTAGTACTAAAGCTTGATTTGCCAGGTTTCAAAATTTGTGCATTATGAATAGTTGCTGCTGGTGCAAACACTCGCTGCAGCATTTTTTTCCCTTTTTTTTGGACTTAGAGTTTGGAACACATAGAGCCGATCACACACAGTTCTGTACTGCAACGAGGGCGGGAGCTGGGAGGGGAACTGACAGCACTGGCATGCTTGGCTTTCCTACAGCATTCACAGTTGTGAGCAAAAGAGGAGAGACCACGCCAGTGACGATGACTGTGATTTTTCTACGTATAAGAGCGTGCCTGGAGGGAGTGTGTGGGCAGACAAACATATTTGGTCGGGTACCATATCCATATCTTGAAAACAGGTGCTGCACAGTGAGAAAGTGCTGGCACGTAGTTCTGTCTGTTTGCGTGGTCTCTCCACTTCGGTACTGGTGCAGACAGAAGTAAACGGAGCGTGCTGCACAAGAAAAAACTGTATTAGCACTGCCTCACTGAGCCAGACGAAAGCTTAAAATCGCCAGGTGCATGTGCACATCCCTAACCGGTGCGACCCTCCCATTGCTTTGCTTGCCTTGCTTTCGGCCGGTGTCAGTGTTGCACTATTGATAGTATGATCTGATGGTTGGGCCCTTTGTAGTGAGTGAGCATTTTGGAATGTGCAGACTGCTGCCTTGCTTTATCTGGGACAGCTGTAGGCATGTTTCTGCAGCAAATATCCAGTGTGTTTCGAAGTTTTGTTGCCGCTGGAACTCGACCGCGTGTCTCTGTCGACCAAATATGCTCGAAACACTCAACATGTCACCATAGTTTTCGGTTGGTTTGATATAGTTACCATTTATTTTCTGCCTTGTTTTTGCGTGGCGCCAATGCAGCCAGCAATGCATGCTCCCTGTACATCTCTCCTGCAGCACATTGCTACTGCACTGGAGCGTGCTGTAGTTGCTGACCTTAAAATAAGGTGAAACTCCTGCTCCTGGCGCCGGTTGTAGTGCATTCCAGCGTCGCCAGGATAGTGCTTGGTTGCAATATGTGTACTGTAAAACAGACTGATGTCTGTATATAACCCATCGCAGTTAAGCTCTCTAGCTCGGACAGAGCAGCTACAACTGCTGGCTGGAATCTCTCGTGGTTCATTTCATGATTAGTGGGTGCACATGGGTACGTGGGCCAAATCGTGCTCGGGTGGCACACACCAGTGACGCACCCGAGCTTTACTCCGCACATGAGAGCATGATATGCAGCCCACTGTCTCGGTGGCGTTAAGGTAAGGCGATAAGAGCAGGTTTCAGTGCAGGAGAGACAGGACGTATGCATTATTGCTGCTTCGGCACCCCGCAGGAGCAAGGCAAATCATCAGTGTGACTATAGTAAATGAATTCGAAACTGTGGCGGTAAATAGAGTGCTTCAAGTGTGTTTGGCGCAATTGAGTGCCCAAACAACAAAAATTCGAAACACGCAGGTTGTTTCCGGCACAAATATGCCTACAGCTGGCTCAGACAAAGCTTCTTAGTGGCAGCGTTGTCCTTGCTGGTTCTGCCATGTCAAGGCAGTGATCAGCGCATTGTGAAATGCCTGCTCGCTACAAAGGGCGTGACAATCCCATCATAATCATCATTAGCGCAACACTGACGCTGGTCGAATGCGAGGCAAGCTAGCAATCAGAGGGTCGCACTGGTTGAGGCGTGCATATATACACGTGGCAATTATTAGCACTTAGCATTAGCGTTAGATATCAGCACTTTGAGGGCACAACATATACAATGATCGCAGCATCACTGGCATAAACAGTGAAACCTAATTTAATTGGAAGTCATCAGGACTGCAAAAAATATTCTAATTAACCGGGTTTTCGAATTAACAGACCGCAGCAAAAAAAAAATGGACGCAGACAAAAATTTTGTTGCAAGAATATGCTACCTTTGTGATTACATTATAATTACCTACGAAAGGTTGACTCTCCAGCTCGTAGCCCTTGCTGGCCCTCCCCCCAAAAAAGGTCATTGCACATCCTAGCCCTGCATGCTTTGTCCCACCGCTGCATTTTGTTTTGTAGTTTCCCACTGGATGGCATCGCGGCGCACGCGAAACTGAAAGCGACAAATGTGTAACTACGCAATTATAAGGACAGCAGTCTGAAGCCACTGGAAATAACAAGCAGAAAAGCGGTGTTCCACACTCTCATGTGGCCTCTATGACAAGCAACAAACTAAACTACGATTCTGTAGTTTCATACTGCGGTGCGATGCACACCCTGGATATTAACGGTTGTAAATGTGTCCCTGTACTACCTACCACTTGTCCAAGGAAGTGATCGCCAGCGCACATGAGCTGGGTAAACAGCGCACAATTTGAATTTTCGTCAGAGGAACTGATTAGCATGCGAATTAGCAGCTTTTTTTATGTAAGGAGCCCCATGCATCCTGCCGGTGAACAGGCACCAGCACGGGGTGAGTACTACCTGCTGCTCGTCCAAACAACCTTAGACACCATTAGATAGATTAACTCTGTGTGCAGGTCGATCCCGAATTTCAGAATGATCCTAATTTGAAGGTTGACCTAACCCTCCTATCATGGCACACTACTCAAAGAAACGGCGCAGGGTGGCATTGCGTGCGAGTCAACCTGTCGCGGGCACATCAGAATGGTCGCATTGTGAAGCACACACTGACGATGTTAGGTGCAGGAGGTGCTTTGATGCCAGCACCTCTTCTAGGTGCTGTCTTGACCACGACCAGGCTGGAGATGAGCAACAAGCATGCGCACCACTGCCTCTAGTTTGGCCATGTCTTGACGAAGCGTTGGGGAGCCTGTCACGTGGAAGCTGGTATTCTCGCCTGCGTTGCAGTATAACATGTCTTTTCCTCTGAAGGCGCATGCTTCAGCGGTCCACAAGTCGTAGCTGATTCGTTTTTTGCTGAGAGTACTGGGACTGGGGTGCTTTGCATATTGAGCATCGGCATTACTAATCGGCAATGCTTTGCAGCGCTGCCTCGCGGCTGGAAGTGGCTGTCACTTCATCAGTTTGTGGCAAAATCAGGATCGGACATCCTCGCATGGCATCTCAGATCACCAAATAACCGGGCTAGTGCATGCCGCTGCTTTGAATTATATGATCAAATTTGCAGTATAAATAATGGGATTGCAGAAATTCTTCAAATTATCCGTGATTTCGAACCAACAGAGTTCGAATTATTGAGGTTATCCTGTATGTGGATGTGTCACTGTCTGATGTGCAGAAGCCTCCTCTGACTTAAATGTTTGTTTCAGCGATCACTCTGCGGGTGTTGCACCTTCTCCTGGAGGTGCGCCAGCAGCTGCGTCACAATTCTCAGCAGAATGAGAAGATTTTGGAGAAGCTGGCGGCGCTGGAGGCAGCGAACGGGGCTCAGGCTCCCGCTTCAGCCCCTTCAGCCCCAAGTGTGGAGCTGCCCACCCTACCTGCCTATACCCTGGAAGAATTGGAGGTAGCGGAAGCAGCAGTTCGGGATTCGGGCGTGGCCGCTGCTGTGGTAATCTCCTGTTTGTTTAGTTTTTTGCAGTGATTGCAGTGACCAGTAACAAATGTATGTCGGTTTTGTGCTTGTTTTTCCTAGTTCTATTAACAAATAAGTCACCCGCCAAGATTAGTTGGATGCAGTGGTTAGTAATGATGCTTTTCTTACCCATAATCCCTACTTAATGTGGCATGTGAATATACATATTAACCTTTTCTGGTCAGGTATACGGTATTGTTCATGTTTATCGTGAAGGCTTCAAAACATTTTTTCGCCTCAACCGCTGGCTCGTTTGGGGTAAAACTGGGCACAGAGCTTGTGTGCTGTGGTAACTTTTGTCCCATAGCATGCTTTGCAATGATACTTACTTGAATCAGCCGCAAATAATGCAACTCTGTAATCGTTTGCACCGAGATCCACGAACTGAAAGCCGCCGCCAACGCCAGATTGCCACGAAGGGCGGCAGTGGTGCCGTCGAGGGACCTGCGCAGCTTGTGATGTTGATCTCGACACACTTTGTGTCGTGGCGCATTCCTCCGTAAACAACAGATGGCGCCACGAACACCATTTTGTCAAAAACCTAGGGTTGCCGGCTTTCAGTTCATCAGTTTCGAACCGAACGATTACGGGTTTGCATCATGTGCGGCTGAACCAGGCAAGTACTGTTGACAAACTTACTACGAGTCAAAAGTTACCTGCAATACCCAAGTTCAGTGCACATTTTCAGTATAAACGAGCCAGCGGTTGGGGCGAGAAAATTTTTTAAAGTCTTCGCAATAAAGGTGTGCAATACTGTTCTTTCCCCACTGACTGCTTCACGAGTCAGTGTTCGTTTAGGTCTTTAGCCTCTCGCAAAGAAAGGGAGTGGCATGTCATGATTTGGTTATAAACACTTACTTGGTTATGAAGCATTTTTTTTTTCAGCTTCGCTGGGGCTTCAGCGGAACTGCGTCTCCTTTCTGTTTTGTTTTCTGTTTGGTGCTGACAGGTAGCTACTACGGTTGAAGATACAGTGTTATGACCAAAAAGAGGTCGTGTCGCATTTCTTATATTTTTGTAGCAGAGGAACCTGGTCCGCTTGGGTGGACGGTCCTTGCGGGAGGTGGGGTCGAATATTATGACAAACATCATGGGTGTGAGGGTGCAGGAGCAGTTTAGCCTTCACGGACGGAAGGGAAAGAAGGCATTCATCAACATGACGCTGTGCAAGGTGGCGACAGGTATATTTCATTTTTATTTTCTATTCTTCTGCTGCCTGTACCCTATTGGAAAAAAAGGCAATGATGTAAATATTGGAAACCAACACTGGAAACCTTGGTGGATTATGGTAATGGAAAATGCGTTGGAATAACTGGGCATGTTGGAATAACTGGGCATGTTGGAATGACTGGGCATGTTGGAATGACTGGGCACATTGGAATGACTGGGCATGTTGGAATGACGGGGCATGTTGGAATGACTGGGCAGGTTGGAATGACTGGGCATGTTGGAATGACTGGGCATGTTGGAATGACTGGGAGATGTTGGGGCAGGGGCCATGCAGCAATGTTATGTCTGTCGCAATGAGACAGCAAATTTCAAAATAGATGAAGCTCCTACAGCCAGTTTTATTTTGTGTTCATGCTCCTCTTGCTCTTCTTTAGCCACTTGTCAATGCAGCTGGGCCCCATGAAACAGCCTTGTTGATGTACCACCGGTGCATGAGGGCTTGGGAAAACTGGGCGATGCACTCTGCAGAAAAGATTGAAATGAAAGAATTAGGATCCACAAGTTTTTATTCTTGCCAGTATTAGAGTGCTAAAAAAGTAAACTCCGTATTGTGGCCACAGGAATAAAGTGAGCCTAAATCAAGAACCACTGAAGCTATTCGCACTCAAAAAGAAAAATAATTTGAGGTTCTTATTCAATATATCATATGCTCGTCATTAAGTACCATCATCAGCAGCATAACTAGCACCGCTGCAAGACAAAGGCCTCTCCTATATCCCTAAACATAAGCCTGACGTGTGCCATAATGAGCAAAATAAAAAAGCCATCGTTTTTTGTCCTCTGAAGGCTTTTAGTGGGGTATTAATAAGAGGGACAATATAAAGGTAACATCAGAAGGGTGACTGCAGTAGCACAGCTGAGATGTCGCAGACGATACACTACGAAAAGAGGCATACAATCCATTGATACATCAGTTGCAAAAAATAAAAACAGCAGCAAAGAAAAGGTAAAACAAACCAGTGTCAATGCTCCAAGCGATATCACTTATTTCCATAATTTTGAGGGACCACATGCAATGAAAATGTGGTGAGGTAGAGTCACAAGCGAAGGCCATTCTGTTCTCGATTTAATTATTACTAACTCTATGCAGCTGAATGCTTTTTCTGGTATTTTATCTTGTTGTGTTAGTCACCATCTTCCAGTGTTTGCTTGCATTGAGAACGCTAGTACAATAGGAAGTAAGTCCACATCAATCACATACCAAGCTATTACAGAATCATCATTGAAATCCTTTAGGGATGCGCTCATGAAAGTATATTGGAGTAAGATAGCTGAACTTCATGATGCAAATGTTGCCTATAATACGTTTGTCGATTGCTTTAAACAGATATATCACGACTTCTTTCCTCTTGTAACACGCGTGAAAAGTCGCAGAATCCGCAAGCCATGGGTAACGCCAGAGCTTTGCGGAGAAATACAAATGAAAGACAAGCTGTACAGAAAATTTTTGAGCAGCCGGAAGGTTGAGGACCTTGCGGTATTTAAGAAATATAGGAACAAATTGACTAAAAAACTGCGGTCTGCACGAACAGCCTATCACGTGTCACTTCTAGATGTTAAGAATGCTCGAAATGGTGTACTATGGTCGAGATTAAATACACTTCTGCAGTGGGACAGTTCACGCACTGCATTAACAAAATTAAATATTGATGGAAAGGAAGTTTCTGGCGTCGAACTGGCTAATGTATTCAATACTTTTTTAACGAGCTTGGCTACCCGTGCTATAACACGTGCTGCCGGATCTGACGCTTGCAAATATGTTCGAATTCAGAATGATGAAACAATTTTTCTGCACCCAGTCACGGTAGACGAAGTAGTGTCGGTGATAACAAATCTTAACAATAGCAGTAGCTGTGACATTGATGATATCCAAATATGGCCAGTCAAGCATGTAGTTGACATAATTGCTCCCATACTTGCTCACATCTTTAACATCTGTTTAGAAACTGCAGTTTTTATGGAAAAAATGCAATTAGCAAAAGTTGTTGTTCTTTACAAAAAAGGAGATCGCAACGCCCTCGCCAACTACAGACCAATCTCTATTTTGCCAGTGTTTTCGAAAGCATTTGAGAAAATGCTGCATCTAAGAATGTCAAATTTCATCCATAAATTTAACTTGCTAATACCATTTCAGTTTGGCTTCTGCAAAAGCAAATCCACTGAACTTGCATTACTCCAACAAAAGGAATATATAATAAAGCAACTTGAAAACAAATCTATTGTCATTGGTGTATTTGTGGACTTCTCAAAGGCTTTTGACCTGGTAAATCATAAAATCTTACTAAATAAATTACACTACTATGGTATCCGAGGAAAAGCGCTCTCATTGTTAAGTTCTTATTTGTCGTTTAGACAGCAAGTGGTGTACATAAATGGTATACAGTCTGAACCGAAGCCGCTCTTCTACGGTGTCCCCCAAGGCAGTACGCTAGGGCCTCTACTCTTGAATATTTACCGAAACGATATTGTCAACATTAGCGATAATACAAAGTTTTCCATCTATGCAGACGATACGAGCGTATTTTTTTCGGGTGAAAATGTTCATGAACTTATCAAACAATGTAATGCCACAATGCCTCTTGAGGTCTGGTCTGCAGTTAACCTGATGCAAATAAATGAGAGTAAGACCAAAGCTGTCATATTTAGGCCGAAAAATAAAGTTATCCCACTGCACGAGAATATTATATTAAACTCGCGGGCTGTAGAAATTGTTGAGCAGTTTAAATGCCTTGGGGTCATATTTTCTGCCAGTATGTCATGGGATTATCATGTCAATTATATCTTGAAAAAAATAGCTCAAATCACTGGTGTTATAGGCCGTCTAAAATACATACTTCCCACAAAAACTAAGATGCTGGTATACAATTCAATATTCAACTCGCATTTAAACTATTGCCAGTTGGTGTGGGGCACTACAACATTCACTAACCTTGAACGTATTCATTTAATGAAAAAAAGATATCTCCGAAATGCATATAATTTACCGTTCCGACATCCCAGTGCAGCTTTCTTTTGTCATTCCAGAGCTATTAAAGCACATAACCTTTATAAATATCGCCTCAGTGTCACTTTTAAAACAGAAATCAAGAAGAATGTAACAAATCTTAAAAATTTTGCAGAACTAAGGAAAAAAGAATCAGTCTATCCAACAAGACGTGGCGAAGAATGGACAGTGCCAACACCTCGACTAAATCTTGGTAGGGAATGCCTTCAGTACACACTTCCATTTCTTCTAAATAGGTATACCCACATTAACCTCGATTTGTTTTCTTTTTCACGTCATGAACTACATAATTTGTTTTTGCATAACATTGTTTAAGTTTCATTATGTATACATATTGCTGTTTCGTGTATTCTCCGGTGCTTCCTTGATGTGCTTGTTTTTTAAAATTGTATAAACTCTTGTGTTGCCTCCCTGTCAATAATAAGGATTGTAGACTCGTCAAGCTGCCCAAGGGCAGCTTTTTTCTACGATTCCTCCATCTGTAGTGCTAGATGGGAAATAAGCTTTGATTTGATTTATTCTTCAATGGGAACAGGAAAAATTTCTTGATTTAGTTGTGATGGCATCCTGGTCTGAAGCGGGGCAGCAACATTTAACATTAAGTTGTGGAAAAGTATTGTAGAGTATATGGAACACACCTAAACGAGCGTTTCCCCTTTTATGCAGTGATGTCTGGTGGTCAAATGAGATGACTGATTACACATATGCTGTACCAAGTGTCGCTGTTGGATTAAAGGGAGTTGGTGGCGTAGCATCAAACAGTTTGGTGCAAAATTGAAAGAGCTAGGGAATACTTCAGTTTGGAATCAATAAAATTTTTATGCATAAACTGCGCAGCATGGCAAGAGCACACAGATCATGACATCTCCTGATAAACCCGAGTGCCCTTGTGGTGCCAGCAGCATGTATCGTGACATGCTCCAAGTATGTGGGGCTGCATCTGGTTAAGGTTTCACCATACCATTAACCCTAGAGGTGGGAAAGGAGGTCAATACGTTGTGACAAAACAATGCAGACAAGACAAGGACAACGAAGGAATAAATATGATGGCATGAGTGCTGACTATCGCCAATGTGTATTGGAAACCACGTCAAAATATATACACTGTGGCCTAAAAAAACAACGAACAAAGGGCACCTTGTGTCAACCACATTGCATGAGTGTAAAACAAAACAAAAACTGACAAAGAAGCATTTAAGAGCATGAACTCTTCCTTAGGAAGCGGTAAAGAAGGTGTGCTAACACAGTGATTGCGGTTTTTTTTTAAATTTCAGTGGCCTTGATTATCTCACGCACAAACTTTTCTGTGTCTGTCAGGCAAAATGCAGAACATGAATTCCGGTTCACAGCGTTTAGGATCTAGCAAACAATTGCAATTGCGACAGTGAATCATCAAAGTTCTCCCGCAAGCTTTGTTCACATCGTCGTGGTGGTCTTTTAAACCTCTCAGTGACACACTTGCCTGTTTTCCCAATGTAAACATAGCCGCATTTCAAGGCGTTCGAACACACTATGTCTTCTGTGCAGTGCACGAAGAGACTCTGATGGATAATCTCGGTTGACTACAGGTACTGAAACTTCATAGGGTTAGAAAAACAATATCGACGCCAACTCGACTGCCTATTTAACCGGTGCGACCAATTGTGGATGTAAGGAAAGGTACGTACAAACTTCCTTTTGGGAGTTACAGTCTCGACGGGGGCACAAAAAGAATGTTTCAACTTCTGCTTAAAGCAATCGGCTAAAGACACTGACAAAGGTTCTGAATATCCAGTAAAGGACAAACGGCATATGAGCTCGGCAAAACTGGATGTCATGGCAATCAAACAGGATTTCATTAAGGAATTTTTGAAGCAAAGGTTAGTGACACCTCTTGACCAGCTTAGACTGAACCGAAGAAAATGGTAAAATTAGCTTGTTTTCCCTTGGCTCGTAAGCCCAACAAGTGTAACCACCCAAGATTGAGATCCAATAAATGTGATGACATATTATCCTCTATAATTTCAGTGGTGATTCAAAGTGGACTGAGGCTTTGACTGAACTCCTCTCTCACCTTAGACAATGCTTCGTCAGGATTGGAGATCCTGCAATAAGCCACGTAACAGCGGCGCTAATAGTTTTTTTTGCAAAAACAAGCTATTCTGAAATGTAATAAAGGTGGACTGAAAGTATGAGCTTAAAAGTGCGACAAAATTATTCACCAAAACGCCTGAGACGTTTGGAATGCCACTGCTCCATTTAGGTTAATGAATTCTTCAACACATTATTGATCCTGATTGAGGGATGGCGTAATATAAATCCTTGATGTCAACATAGCACCCCATGAAACTGGTGCGAGAGTTATTGTGTATAAACTGCGTTACTTTCTCTGCAGATCTTACACGAGAGGAGTCATCAATGCTCAGCAACTTAATTTTATGTCGCAAAGAGAAGGCGATTTGTTTCTGACAGGTTCCATTCTCTTAAACTACAACCCTCAAGGAGCAGTCACCTTTATGGGTCTTTGCGGTAAAGAAAATAGCTGGACAATTTTTCTTACTGAAGTTGATGGCATTAGCCTGATGGTTAAACTCTAGATTGTTAATGTTTCTTGGCACTGGACTTTGCTTTTAACAAATCAGATAGTAAGTGGCACTCAAATTCAGAATACACTGCATCTGTGGCCTTGGACTGAAAGGCGCCTTTCGATACGACCACAAAACCACCGTTTATCAGCAGTTGAAAGCAAGAGGGCCCACCCTCTTAAATACGACACAGTTCGGCCTGTGGGCAAGTTCCTAAAGAGGGTTCAAACCGTGACACTGCATCAAAACATCCCGAAACACACCTGTCACACTCAGGTCTGTGCGTGGAAAAGGCAACTCGTCAAACCATGGCAAGCATCTCCACAATAGTTCTCTTCGGAGGAACGGAAAATTTTGGTCCATAAGCACTTCAAGGACCAGACGAGGCAGCGACTCCAAGCTGAAGGTGTGCACCTTGTTGTCAAACTCTTGTGCCTGAAAACAAGCCAGGGAGTGGCTGGTTGACGGTGTCACGCACCGTTGACCAGGTGAAAGCCATCTGGAATGCCACTTTGCAGCCACTTTGCGCTCACTAGCCCGGAGCAGAGAAGCCAAGGCACGAGTGTCTGAAAACAAGGTGCACAATGTCGACACTGAGTTGCTGCCTCGTCTGCTGCTTGAAGCATATACGGGCCAAAATTTGCCATTGTTCCTTCGAAGAGGACTATTCTGGAGCTGTTTGCCATACTTTGACGTCTTGCCTTCCTGTGCCTGGACCTGAGCGTGACAGGTGTGTTTCAGGGGGCGTTGGTTGATGGGGTGTCGTGGTTTGAACCATGCCAGGAACTTGCCCGCAGGCTGAACTGTAACGGGTTTAAGACGGTGGGCCCTATCGCATTCAACTGCTGATAAAGAAGGTGGTTTTGTGGTCATGTCTAAAGGCGTCTTTCTGTCCAAGGCAACGGAGGCAGTTAATTCTGAGTTCAAGTGTCACACAACAGCTGATTTGTTAATAGCAATGTCCAGAGCCAAGAAACTATGTAATAATCTAAAGTTGAACCATCTGGCTAATGTATCAACTTCAGCAAGAAACTAGCAGAGGTGCCAATGAGAGGTCAAAAGACCACCGTTACGATGTGAACAAAGCTAGCAGGGGGAATCTGATGTTTCATTGTCGCGACTGCGATCGTTTGCCACATCCTTTATGCTGTGAGGCGTAATTTCTTGTGCTGCATTGTGCTAGACAGACACAGAAAAGTTTGTGCATGAGATGATCGAGGCCACTGAAATTGTAGAAAAAACGCAATCAATGTGTTAACACACCTTCTTTATCGCTCCCTAAGAAAGAGTTCATGCTCTTAAATGCTTCATATTCAACTTTCGTTTTGTTTTTGACAGATCCAAAGTGAATGTTACAAGGCGCCCTTTCTTCACTCTTTTTTTAGGCCACAGTGTATATATTTTGATGTGCTTTCCAATAAACCTTCTTGAAAGTCAGCACTCGCACCGTCGCATTCCTTCCTCATCTTTCTCTTCTTTGCGCTGTTTTGACACGATGAATTACAAACAAGCCCATTCATCCGTCTTGCAAAAGTCAATACAGTCAGAGTAGCTGAGATAGTTGGGGCATCCTTCTGAATAATGCAGTCATAAAGACAAGGTTGAGACATAAAGACAGACTGTTATTGAATGGCTAATATTAATGTACTTTAGTAATGTGCTTGGTTTGGTTTATGGGGGTTTAACATCCCAAAGTGACTCAGGATGAGGGACGCCTTATGATTTTGCATATTGATATGCTGGGCTTCATAAGAGAAGAAGTACAATAGTTTTTTAAGGCCAGCCGTAGAACAGGAAGCAATGAATCTACACTAATATCAAAGAATGAAGGCTCAAGCATGAGAGTGTAGCTAAAAGGTTATAATGACAAACATGAAAAGCTTTGGAGAAATTCAAGTCGATGACACTTGCCTAAAATAAAGAATCTAAATTTGGGTGAAAAGCTGTTGTGAATTCAAAAAGTTGGATTGCACATTAGTAAAGAGAATGGGAGCCGTGATGACTGGTATAGAAATATTAGTTTGAATTATGGTGGCAAGTAATATGCGGACTCATTTCGTGCTCTAACAGTTCATGCAAAATGCACATCAATAAAATAGGAGAACAGTTTGGGGATCAGAACGGTTTCCAGCCTTAATTATTGACAGGTCAGCTTCAGGTTGTCAGAGATAGAACCAAGAGGTTTGGACTGGCTAACAATTATTGGTAAAATCTGTCTTCAGATATCCTCAGTAGTTTAAAGTATGTCAGAAGGCTTCTCACACAGCCCTCAGGTACTCGAAAGCTTGTGCTTATCAATGACTTTCGAGACATGATGAGAAGCAATGGTTAATGCAGTGAAATGGGTAACAAATAACTGATTTTTCTCAAGAAAGTGCCCATGGAATATGCTGTCAAACAAATTCCCAAGGATCCTTCAATTAAGCCCAAAACGACAGTTTATGGGTAGCCACTTTGTTATAACCATCACATACAAAAAAAGAGACACCAGAAGCCCTCCTTATTCACTGAAAACAAGGGAGAATTATGAGACATCATTCCGGCACATAAAATCACACGGATGAAGAGAGTAGACTCCATGGACACCATATTTCAACTGAGGTTTATTCCACAACACAGGCTTTTTATGTGCAAAGGGGTACTAGTGATCCCTGGGGCTGAAAAGTATTTCCGCCACCAGATAACAATTATTCAGGACGGCAAAAACCAAAACACAAAAAAACATAGGGGTAAAGGTATCTTGCCACTCACATTAACACATCGGCACGCCTATGCATCACCTACCTGGCTGACCCAACAAACATATTTGCCTCCAGATAATCTATTTCTTTTTCTGGAGCGCTGCAGAAGGGCTGCTGACGTAATTCTCTTTTTCAACAGAGATACAAAAGGCTTAAAAAATTTCCCAGCCCTTTCAAGTGCTTAACTTGCACAAGGCATGTGTTTCTTTCAAAAACGCCTTGCATGCTCGCTTGTGCGAGCAAAGGCGAATGTGCTCAGCTAAATGACCTCTGCCACTTAATGAATCAGCTGTCCTGCAATGTTCAAGCAAGCGTTCATTGATGCAAGCCTCGTCTGTCTAATGTAATGTTTGCCACAGGCAAGGAGGATGCTGTACACCATGTCAACCTCATGTTTAACGAGGGGTTTGGTGTGCTTAGTTTTGTAGGCAGGCTTTTTCATAACGTCATTTATCAGGTGGCATATGCATCCCAGCTTTCCCAAGCTGAAAATACGACATGTACATCGTGTTTGTCACTGGCCTTCTTGAGGCGGTGTGACACCTGATGGCAATACGGCACAATGACAGGTCACTGTTGCGAATGTGCGTTGTCTTCCTGCTTGCGCTGCCCAGCACACTTCATCTCTCGAACCTGGCTTTCTACCACTAAGGCTACAATTTCTCCTGTGAAAACTGCCTGCTCCAGTCTCCTTACTTGCGCATTGATGCTGTCACAGAGTCGTGACAGCGTCAATGCCGAAGTAAGGCGACTGGAGCAGGCAGGCAGAAAAAGAAATAGATTATCTCAACGCAAATGTGTGTTGGGTCAGCCAGGTAGGCAATGTTTAGTCACGCCAATGCATTCAACTTGAGTGACAAGCTAACCTTACGCCTATGTTTTTGTTTTTGCAACATTGAATAATTGTTACCTGGTCGAGGAAACACTTTTCAGCCACAGGGGTCACTAGTACCACTTTGCATGTAAAAAGCTCATGTTGTGGAATCAACCTCAGTTGAAGTATGGGGTCTATGGAGTCTACTCTCTTCGTTCATGTGTTTTTGTACACTGGAATGATGTCTCATAATTCTACCCAGAACCAATTAGCTCAGCTCTCCATGCTTAGCAAAAACAAGGCAGCAGTAATGAAACCAGTTCTCATGTGTGCACTTTTTCTTTTACATCTGTGACCTGCGATGAGTGGCATAAAAACACATATTTAAGTTAACACACATGCATCATAATGTTAATATTCGTAGTCAAATAGTATCACATAATGCAGCCAAAAACATGCAGACATTTCGCACTTCATGCATAGAATGCAACGGTTAAAAGACGAGCAATATTGAATGTAAAACTTCAAATGGCCTGCAACCGGCCCATTCTGACAGCCAACTAATATTACTCATATAAACATGTAAACATATCAGGCCAGAGCTATCCAAACTGCTCCAAGCAGTAGCATTAAGGAAAAGAGCAATGAAAGTAAGAGAACATTTCATGGCAACCACAAGAACAAAGCACAATGCAGTAACAACTTACAACACAGCTTTTGACTTCATCTGGTGGCCACAAAATCCATGCCATTGACTCGGACTGGAAGACAGATGCGCCACCTGCGGATACCAATTTCCCATTATCACTATGACAGGAGTACAAAAACAAGCATGCGAACTCGGTCCAACAGTGAATATCACATGAATGTAAAAAGATCAGGAAAAATATACTTGCCCAAGTATACGCCTCAATACAAAGGAAAACTACCCTGTTTAAAATGCATCAGTTCCCCTAGCACTAGTAAAGGAATCTTGCTATGAGCAAAACAAATCTGCGTTCGAAAGCGTAGATAAACATCGTAATAACTGAGACAATTATTGCGTCACTTGTTTTCCTCAGAAACCAATTTTCAAACAGCAGAGTGATCAAAATGCAAGATCCTATACTCTGGGTAGCCAGAAACGCTATCGGTATCATAAAAAAAAAATCTTTACATACTCATTTAAAAATTAGATCCTGACGGCCGGAAATTAACTTTCGTTGGTAACTGCAACCTGAGACAGTGCTTTCTTTATAGTGGGGTTTGAATTCAGATGCGGAAAATGGGCACTGATCGTATTGGAGGGTTCCGGATTAATTTAGACCACCTAGAATTTCTTAACGTGAGCTGACATCGCACAGCACAGGGGCATTCTTTTTTTCATTTCACCTAAATCGAAATGCGGCTACTGCCATCAGGATCGACCCCACGACCTAAGGTTCAACAGTCTAGGGCCAAGCAAAAACCGCGGCGAATAAAAAGTGTTTCAATCCCCCTCAAAGTGCTAACGCTATCTTGAAAGACAATCATACATTTTATGCACAGCCAAAGTGCCCGTCCTTGAAACGTGCGCGGTGGTGTGAACAAGCATGGGCAGAAACGCGTAGAACGAGGCATATACGAGGACAAATCTGTGCTCAACAAGAAACAAAACGCGCAAACATGCGCATACCAAAATCATGCAAAGCTAGCGCACGCACGGTCGCATCCCCTTCGCCAAAACAAGTACCGACAGCGACAATTCTTGGCAGAGTAACTCACCGCGGCGACAACAAAAGCGCCTTAAACGCTTTTTATAGCATTGAACACGAATACTGCAGCAGTACGACAGGTCACCGTTCCAGCATTATATGCTTCGGATAATGCACGAGTACTGCTTACCTTTTCAGATGATTGCGTAGTCGTGCAGAACGCTGTTTGCCTTCGTGTCACGGGCACTACACCAACCAGTGAGATTTCAGCACGAGTGCTACGTAGCCGGCACTCTCTACCACGTAGTCACACAGAATAAAATATTCCGGGCCTTATTTGGAACATTTCCACCGCGACACTGCCCGCGCGTCTTTGTGCCTGGACACCCATCCTGGACTACACAAAGAAGCGCACAGACTGAAAAGTTAGAGAGACCAGAAAAATGACACTTTGCCTCGAATAGGCTACGTCGACAGCACTACGCGATTGTGCACCCTTGAGCAAGAAGAAACACACGCAAACCACAACACAGTTCACGACGGCTCACAATCCAAGTAGCGAATTGTAGCAAGCGCCGAAGCGCGATGCACGCGACGCAGCACCCGAACCGCCATGAGGGTTATACAGAAAAACAGCTACCGGCAGCCACCTGGCGGTGACAACCAGTTTTTGTTTCGGTTTCGTTGTGAAAAAGCTTGTATCCTACTTTTTATTTTATTTTTGGTATTTTTATTGGGTATTCAGCCGTATCGGCATCCACAGAAATTGCAGCGATTGCGAGCAATTACCACTGGTAGAAACGCGCGAATTAACGACCTGTTGCTTGCGCTGCGGTTGAAAAATGCCTGAGTTCTCACGGCAGTATGGCTTGCTGCTTTGCTCATTCACGAAATTACATGCCGATTTCTGTTTGTATGGGGAAGTTTTTTTTTATATTGATGGGAGATCAGCAAGGCTAACAAAATACCCAACGTAGCAGTCGTAGAGAGTAGGTTGTCGTAAAAACATGGTGACGCTGTTTGATCGGCAGCACGACGTGAGAGGCGGCAGCGTTGAAACGCGCGTCGAGAGAACAACCTCCACGGTATATGCTTTCTTGAGACTACAGTGAAGGTGTGCATTTTTTATAGTGGAGTTCTCTCATCCAACGTGAAAACCAAATCAATTCTTAGTATGAAATATGCTGTGTAATTTATATCCTCATATTGAGTTTATATATATCTGCATTTCTATTTTGAAAAACAGTGTTGTACTGGTAATTGTGTACCGAGGTGCATGTATAAGAGTGCAGCCTTGTCGAAATATTCTGTGTATATATTTGTATTCGTAACCCTTCTACAAAGAAGCTGTGGCCAGCTATGTGTTGTTAATTGAATTAGTATATGTCTTGAAATGCACGCTCAAAAAAATTTTCTGAATGAAATTGAGTGTTCGGATTCAGGCATGCAGGGCTCTGCAAACCTGCAATTTATTATTTTGTGAACAATGAAGTTAAACTTTTTCTCCAATATTTTGCTAATGATAATCTAAGCCCAAGTATATAAGTCGTTACTTTTTAAAAAATTTTTCTGAAACTGTCAAGTCAACAAATGCACGTGTAAAAAAGAGAAATTTGTCTTGCAGTTTTTATTCTAACAGCATAAAGTGCCAAGTGTACAGTCTTTGTCAAAAGTAACCAGGCTGCATGGTTTGCTTCTAGCTCGTACAGTGGATCCCTCACAGCTTCCCTAAAGCTGGAATGGTAGCTAAAGGTAAGGACTGAGGGTCTTATTACCTTCCAACACGTTTTGATCCTTAGGAATAACACAAGGGCTCCACTATACAACCATGCAGCCTGGTTACTTTTGACAAAGACTGTACGTTTGATGGATTTGACCCACTGAGATTGTTAGTGCATTGATGAGTTTCATTTTGTCAACCATATAGGCACATGCATGCAGTATCTGCTGCCCAGCATCGGCCATTCAAATACAGCCATGGTTTGTGCCATGCCAAACAAGTAGGTACAGTCGTGGGTAAAAAAGATTAGCACACATGACGGAACACCAGAGCGCCGGAATGACAACGCCTGGCACTGCGGGTGGCGGAGAGGCTGATAACGGGAGTGCCGGGCCGTTCCCATTCTACAGTATTAAGGGAGTCTGCCACGGACAGTAAAATTACTGCGGACTGCCACGGACAGCAAATTAGCGGACTGCCACGGACAGCAAAACTGCTGACTAAAAGCAGCGCTATCATCTATTGTTCCCGCGAGTTCCTTTTGACAAACCATCGCGGACATAAAAAAACAGTAATAAAAAGAAGCCATCTGTGCTCATGATAACCGAGCCAAAATAAATTCCGCAAGCACAGTCACGTAGGGTCGGCACTTCAACGCTCGGGCGGTGCACGCTTGATAAAGCTTACTTCCTGCCGCCCCCCCCCCCCCCCCCCCCCCCTAGGCTGCAAACATGGAAACGGCCCGTTAGGCAGTTCTGCCTACCGCAGCGCCGCGTGGTGAGATATACGAATTCTGATCGCCAGTGATCTGTGCTAATATTTTTTGCTCGCGACTGTACACATCCATAGGCTCCCACCGTGGTTTCCACATAGTCCAGTGTTGCCTGCCAGGCCCACCGAGATAATCACGATGGATACCACCAAGCCTATCCCGTCCCACCGTGTTCACTGAAGTGTCCAGCGTGGTTTCCATTCAGCCCAATATTGTTTACTGGAAGTGCCAGTGCAGCCACCACAATTTCCACTCAATCCAGGGTGGCCCAAAGTCGCCATTAGTGCATCCAACATCTCTCCCATTCGCTCCAACAGCACCCAGCGTGGAAACCAACACTTCCAATCAGCCCACCGTTTTCTCCAACATGGAAACCAACACTTCCATTCGGCCCACCGTTTTCTCCAACTTGACTTTTGCTGGAATTTTCAACAGGGTAGACAGTACTACGTGCTGCCACATATTTCAAGAGTATGCAAATATTCCAGCAGTTTGAATAGTGAAATGAGCACCCTCCTATGTGTGGGATTATTCAAATGAATCAAATCTGTTTGTTCAAAATTGTTCATAATGTTAACTGCTGGAATGCTTTCAAATAATTGGCACAATGTTCAAATAAGACCTGCTGCATTTTTCTTCAGCTGTTTCAAAAACGGCGCCTACACCAATGCCATGAGCCATTCTGACGCAATTCATATGCATGGGACGAAGAGTTCAGTGCCACAGCATGGTCCATTTGTGTAGCAGTATACACAGGACTCGTACATGGCCTTGAAATCTGGACGGCACATAGGGGCTCAAGCAAGCTCGGAAAACCATGCTTTGATGGCAGATCTCTGAGGCTATGGCTCATATGTAGCAGGCACCCATGTTTTGTTCACAGGTGCAGCCTCTATTTTATTCTCATTAGTCAAAAATAGCCCGTACATATAACGTTATGCTTATAGATGTAATATGCCGACTTCATGTTACAGCCACTTAGAGGAGATTAGGGTTGCATCTTTTATCTGCTGGGAGGTTAGCCTTTAGTATTGTAACACAGCACCGTCACTGATGCTATATTTGGCACGATTCTCATTTTGTACGAATATTAGAACAAGTAGTGAATATTAGTTTGATTCCTCTTCAGTTTGGTTTTTAGCTAAACTATTTGTATTTGATGTTGAGAAAATACTGTTGCATGCCCCTAAATGTTGTATTTAATGTAAACTTGTTTTACACAGGTGCGATTACTGAGAAGCAGGGGGTTGACCAGGCTGAAGCACTGGGATTTATTCGAAGGTGGCTGCCGGGGTCAGTTGACCGAGGAGGCGGCAGGAAGAGGAGGTATGCCGAGGAGTTTAGGCAACCCCTCCAACCTGCCGTCTCGGCAGCCACCCAGCCCAGCGCTGGCTCTTCCCCCTGCTCGCTCGCCCTGCCCTGCACCCCACCCCAGGCCCTGCCTGGCACCCTACCCCAAATCGAGCATCCCACCCAAAGTCCTGCCTCCCACCCAGTCCTTGCCCCCACCCAAGCCCTGCCCCGCACACCAGTCCTGCCCCGCACACCAGTCCTGCCCCGCACCCTTGCCCTGCCACGTACCCCACCCCTGCCTCGCACCCAAGCACAGTACCCCACCACTAGCCCTGCCCAGCACCCCACCATGAACCCTGCACAGCACCCTACCGCAAGCCTGGCACCCCACTTCACCACGAGCCCGGCACTCCATCCAAAGTCCTGTCCCCTTCCGAACCCCTAGCCCTCCCTGCCTAGCGCACCTCACGTTTCAAAAAGATTTTCAAAAATAACAGCGCGAAAAACGGGGATGAAGGGTAGAAAAACACAGGGCAAGCACTGTCCTGATCAGTGCTTGTCCTATGTTTTTCTACCCCTCGTCCCCGTTTCTCGCGCTGCTATTTTTGAAATGTATCACCAACTCGCCCGCCTAGCTTTCGTGTTGAAAAAATAAAGATCTTATTTTGTGAATACTTTTGGTTGCCTCATTTCTTGCTTACCTTCCTGTGGGTTGGTAGGTGGAATTGTACCATATTTTCGAAAAGTAACCAGGGTGCATAGTTTGCATCACAGTTGTATAAGGGAATCCTTAATTCCCTAACGATGAGTTCTGGACGGTGAGGAGATCCTAGGGTTCTTACCCTACATATGTTTGTTAATCCATGCAAGAAGCCAGCCACGCAGCCTGGTTACTTTCGAAGACGATCGAAAATGCTGGTCAGTAGCCAGCGGCTGGGTTTGCATGCGCCAGCGTTCAAAAGCTGGATGCCATTATTCGAAAGCTGGAAACCATTATTCGAAAGCTGGATGCCATTATTCGAAAGCTGGAAACCATTATTCGAAAGCTGGATGCCATTATTCGAAAGCTGGAAACCATTATTCGAAAGCTGGAAACCATCATTCGAAAGCTGGATGCCATTATTCGAAAGCTGGAAACCATTATTCGAAAGCTGGCTACCAATGTTTGAAAGCTGGCTACCAATGTTTGAAAGTTGGATACCAGTATGAGACCTTTGCTGGCCCATGCTGCAGAACGAACATTGGTCTTGCGTTGGCCGCTTGATTGGCTGAACGTTGGCCCAAAACTGGCATGAAAGTAGGGCCAATGTGTGATGTGGTAGCGCTCGGCCCAAATGCCAGTGTAGGACCGATGTTCGTGCCAATTTTTGCCAACAGTTGCCCGACGTTTGACCAATGTTGTTGTGCTGCCTGGGATGCTGGCAGGCCCAGTGTTTGTAAGGACACTCACATCCAATGCATTTCTAACAGGCAGGCCAAGGCTGGCATTTTCAGTGCATAACGCAGCAACCTGTCAGCCAAGATAAACAAAACTTGACAGTGGACTTAGCTTAAGGCTTTCATCAGTGCATACTTACGTGTGGCTCACTGTTCGTACAGATAGTACTCGAGGCACTTAGTGTTTCAGTCACCTGGGAAGAAATAGCACACAACTTGACAAACTTTTAAAGGCGTATGATCACACACATTTCCATTGCAGATAAAAGCAGGACTGCAAGAATCTTCCATGCAAAATTCAGCCTGCCGAAACACGTACAGCGCAGTTTTGAGCTTGACTAGACACTGTAGTGTATCAAGGATAATGAGCAGCATGCATGCTTACGTTTTGTTCAGATATTGAGTGCAAATGTGCTGCAGTGTCCTCGCTGTTGGAGGACATCTGTAAAAGGGCAATGCAACAAGAGTGAGATAGCATAATATGGTTGCATGTGAATACAACAAGCACACCCTGCACTTGCACATACATTACTACTGGAGGCCACGCCAGATGTCGGGTGCTCAGTGCCAGCAGCTTCCTGAAAATAAAAATTGGGTATGAGGGAAAGATAGGCACAGTAACTACCTTAATCTTGGTTGGCACCTGGACCGTGCTGAGAAAGGAGTGAAAGAAGGGAGAGAGGAACAGCTTGCTAACTTACAAAAGGCAAGAACAATGAGCTTGCTTTATGAGCATGTAGCATGGCAGCAAGCTAGAATGCAGTACACGTATGTAAAAATCACCAAAATTAGAATGTTAATGCTTGCGTGCAAAGAGCGGGAGGCTTTGGTGTGATTTATGTGACCAAGCTTTATTAACTCAAGATGTTTATCTAGGTAACACAGCCTAATCTGCAACAAGGATATCTGTCCTATCTTTTTCTCCATGTTTTGCACTCTAGATACAATTCTTTACACGGCCGTTGCAGTGGCTGAGTAGTTATGGTGCTCGGATACTGACCCGAAAGGGATGGGTTCAATCCTGGCCTCGGAGGTCGCATTTCGATGGAGGCGAAATGCTGGAGGTGTGTGTACAGTGCGATGCTGGCGTACATTAAAGAACCACAGGTGGTCGAAGTTATCCAGAGAACTCCGCTATAGCGTCCCTCATAGCCTGAGCCGTTTTGCAACACTAAACACCATAAAACCAAACAATTCTTACATTATGTGGAGGCGTTTGCTGCGCTGTGTCGCATGCTTTATTTTGAGCATCACTGGTCATGTGTTGTTTCTGAAATGGAAATAAACTCATTTGAGTCACAAAGTTTTCATCTACATGCTTCATATGCTGACCTTCCGTTTCGCTGCTGGCGGATCATCGCGCATCATCGCGCATTAGACGCCTGCGTCCGTGGATCACCTAAAAACACAAGAAAACATTGTCATAAGCGATCCATAAAAGGCAAGCTTTCAGTCAACAGGCATTGGCAAAGTCAAGCAGTCACGGGCATGCATTAGTGCAAAAGCCCTCGCAATAACAACCAAATAAAAATTTACTGTGTACCATCAAAATACATATCCCCTAAGGGATCACACAAACAGAACCAAACAATGCTGAGCCATCTACAACAATGGTACAGCAGTGCAAGGGGGGGGGGGGGGGCTACTTGTGCTTCCCCTGCAACATTAGCACCAAGTAAAGGCATCCTTCTGGGCCCTTTAAATAAATCCTGGGGGGGGGGGGGGGGGGGCAAAATGAAGGGGCGGGGGTATGACAGGCGAGATGGGTTTTCTCTGAACCCGTTTGAAAACTAGGGCACGGTCTCACACACTTCACTCCAAGATAAATTTGCGGGAGGGGCCTAGCACGAGCGGCATCTCGAGCCTACCCTCCCTCACAACACAGAAGTGCGTGTGCCAGAGTCGCAGGAACCGCGCCTAGCCATCTGTTTGCAGCCGGTCAGGCAGATACTGCCAGATGACGAGACGAAGGCTCTGCAAAGTTGGCGCCAGGATAAATAAACTGCTGGTAATGTGATAATGTGAACGATCAGTCCCACGCTCAGACACTTCTTGATGTTGTAGAAATGGTTAACATTTAACATGCTACTATCTCTCTCATTTGTGCATTAGTCTAAGCACCGACAACGTCGATTTACCGCGGAAAATAGCAAAGCAATTGTGGAAACCTAGCGCGTACCTTTCGTTCGTATCCTAGGCTGAGCATAGGCAGCGGGTTCCTTTCCGTCCGCTTCCCATCCACGAAGTGAGCCGAGCATACGGGTGAGCTCGTTGTTGGCACAAAGCTTTTCCTGTTTACCAGTGCTGTCCACTGTCGATTCAAGTCCGGGTCGGCAGGAAGACGGTGTAACATAAACATATCGCAGCCGCACTGAGATTTCGGCGTGGCATGCTGTGCGCAGACGCTGGTGGCAATTTTTCTTCGTTTATGCTGCGTATTGCCGCAGCCCACGACCGCGCAGTGCTGGCCAGATGAAGTTGGTGTTGCGTACGACATTTCATCATTCACCACAAGACAGCAAACACGTATTTCACCACAGTAAACAAACGGACGACCGGGAGAACGTTGTTCCGCGCGCCGGATTATCAGCCCAGGGGAGGATGGCAACAGTGGGGCGTCGCGCGTACGTAGGTGTTCGAGAGTGTTCCTCTCTTTCCCGTCTGCTCCCCGTAAAATGGTGTATAGTACCGAGGCTTGGGCTTCGGGTTTCTCGGCCGAAACGGCCGAGCAGCGTGTTGTCTTTCGGAGGAGTCGCTTTTAGCTGGCCGCGCCGTCCCTCAGGGTATCAGGGGCACGCGTAAACGGTAGCGCCATCTAGTGACAAGACACCAAAGTACAACAACGCTTTGTTGAAGAAATTTTTTATCCATAATTACTGATAACTACGATGGGTGCATTGCGAGCCTTTTTTCGTTCCAAGAAGAAAAACTGCAAATAGATGAAAATGTAACAACTGACTAAAAGCTAGGCAACTGCTCCGCCAGATGTCGTTCTTGCGAGGTAAACACACTGAATTTAGTTAGGCCTAAGAGGTTGAAAATTGCCAAATTATCTGAAAAACATGGGCTAGTTATCGCTCATACCTCTACGCGTGGGCGAGAGTGTCCTAAATAAAAGCGACCCGCTACCATTTGAGCGAGCTATCGCGTCGAAGAATCCAGCGGTGACATGTATTTATTCCGAAGCGGGCGAGCAGGGCGCCGCCATCTTGTCAACGTATCCCGTAACGTGCACGTAGCGCGCGCCGCTTGGCTGCTGACAATGCGGGAGTGAGTTCGCCGACGCCGGCGCGGGCGTTGGGCGCGCGACGCGATTTCGCGGGTAAAAAACGCTCCATGCGGGCCAGGCTTAATACTCCAATAATATTCGACTGAGCCAGAGTACCCGGGTTCGAGTCCGACTGCGTCGGCTGCGTTTCGATGCAAAAGGCACCCGAGTGCTGCGCGATGCCAGTGCACGTCAAAGAACCGCAGGTGGCCGAAATTAATCCGGAGACGTTCACTACGGCACCCCCTTCTTAATTTCTTCTTTCACTCCATCCTTTATCTCTCTCCTTTACGGGGCGGCTCTGGTGTCCACCCTGATATGTGAGTCAGCGGCGTCACTTCCTTTCCTCAAAACCAATTTTCAGTAAGAATGGACTAAAAAGTTTTGTGCAAGCGAACCATTGGTCTTTTGCCGAAAGGCAAATATACCCAGCCTCCGACTTCCTTCATTACCAGGGAACAACACTTATGGCACCGTCTGCAAACGCGGACCATAGCTACCCCCTCTCTGCTCTCTCACTACCGACCTATCACACATTCCTGAACCGCTGTACAATGCTGTTGTGTTGCTGTTGTGACTGAGAGAAGGATGGAAAGGAAATTGCACGGGCCTGCCTACTGGCTCGATCCGAGCCACCACCGCTGCCACGTGCAGACAGAGGAGAGTTAAAAGATCAGAGGAAAGAGAAAAAGGAATGAAAAGACGCTCGTCGCAGCAACAACTGCATCCGCCGGAGTAGACGCTGCTCAAAAAACAGATAAGCGGCCGAAGCCGCGCTCGCCGAAGCGAGTACAATGCGCAAAAAGCGGGCCGGCGCCACTACAAACATCGGAGGACTGGGAGACCTCACTAAGCTCCACGGATCCGGCAAGACAGTAGAGCTAGTGCGCATGCGCAGACGGGCTCCAGCGTACGCCAAGAGCGCCGACGCTGATCGCGTACGCCCAAGAAGTGTCGTTGGAGTTGGGGCTTTAGGCATGAACGTTTGAGCGTGGTGGGGTCGTGCGCGGACCCAGGGGTCCTGGGAGGCCCGAATTCCTCTGAAAAACTTTCTTTTTCTCTCGCTTACAAAAGCTCCGCGTTCGGTGTCAGTGATTGAAATGCGGTACCCTCTTGATACAAGCTGACTGGTGTGTACAAACGGGCCTGGGATGAATTCCCAGCAGACATGAGTCATCGTGAAGCAGAGATGGGGCGAGGACTGGCGACGGCAGCGGCGTCAAGTGGTCGAGTCTTCACTCGGGCCGCCGGACGGAGTGGTGCTGCGAAAGGTCAAGCTGTTGCTGACAGGCGCTGTCAGCGCGGCTGACAGCGCTGACAGCGCCTGAAACGCCTGCGAGGCGGTTCAAGCGTCTAACGAAGCCTAGCCAAGTGTAAGGGAGCTTTCGCTGCGACTAACTAGATTGAGAAGAGTACAACCACTGCCCATTTTTTTTAGAGCGCTCTTTTTTGAGAGACAGTGCCTCCGACGATGTTTGCCTTTCCGAATGAGACAGAATACTGCGTGCACGCGTCGTGTGTCTGCGACAAGCAGAGATTTTCGCTTTAGTTACCGGACAAATGCCTGAAGATGCTGCAGTGCATAATCGCGGAATGCCACTAAGCACTAAATTCTGTCTATGCCTTGCAACCTTTGAAAAACGAGGTGCTTTTTTTTCGGAAGCTGCGGCCTATGCCGTGCCACAGACGCACAAGAAATGGCAGTAAATGTTTAAGGCCTAAGTTTGTTAATGCCATTATTTTCGGAGTTGGTGCCACACGCCCATTATACAAAGCAACGAAGACTATAATCCTTGCGTGGCGGTCAGAAGTTTCTCCCGAATATAAACAGTGCAAATGAGCAAATATTTTTGCAATGTTGTTCAAATCTGATATAAAAGACTTTCAAGCTAATTGCGGCAACCTGCATTTGGAGAATGCAAAAGCACTGACGCCTCTACGGCCCTCTTTCTCGCGTTTATACTCTCTGCTCTTGATTAGAATCGCATTGACCTTCATTAGCACATTAATTAGCTATTTAGTTGATACTAATTATAATCGATTGGTCATCCTCATTGATTGCGGTTATCAATTGCAATCACTTTGTTTTACACTTTTCTTCATCACCGTAATCAATCACATTCACTCTGGTTACACCCATTTTCATCTGAATCACGCATTTTCATTTTCCAAGTTTGGTGCTATTGCTGCTTTCCAGTCAACCTACTATATCTCCGTCCAGCCTATTCGACCGACCGTCCAACGACTCTTGCTCCTGATTAATTAACTAAATAATCTATGTGAATCAAACTTCAATGTTCGATTAATTATCACTCTTCAAACACATTTCAATCCATTGGAGACTTTATTGTCAATCATTTACCAATTTCACACTATTTTTCCATCCACGGTCGTTTTCCCGTCCTCTGCACCGATGTCCACGCTATTTCGACGGTTTTTTGACATTTTTGGCTCTAATAGCTAAGCATGCTATCGACATCAAATTTCTTGCGCCCCATCCTCACATCATTCTCTACCGATGGCAATCATTCGTTTGATATTACCTATTATCAGAACGCCACAAGCGCTGCCAACACGTTTCTATGAAACGACCCCGTCGAGATAGCCAAGTAATGCGTTCGCATTAAAACGATTTACCAAGTGTGGCTGTTCATGCTCGTGAAGTCCTAAAAGCAGCCACAAACTCGCATGTCGGCACACAAGTCTAGAGTATCTGTCCGAAATGCTGGTAAAAATGGCGCCCTTCACATCGGAAATGCGGTATAGATGCCTCATCTCACCTAGAGTAACGCATTGACCATATGCTACTGGTTACGAAGTTGCAACCGAAAAAAGGTGCATGTTTTTCGGCGTATGGAATGTGAACGAGAGTATGCATTGCTCGGTGAATGAGCTGTGGTGATTTCAGTAGGTCGCGAATGGCAGTAAGGCTAACGTCATTAAATATATCCGTGTGGAACCTCCCTAATGGCATTAAAACTTAAAGCATCAAGCACATAAAGCTGCACTAAGCAGGAGACTGAAATCATCTTTTTACCGCGGGAACTCGATCTACACTCTCCGAGCATTCTTAGAAACGTCGAATCAGTATCCCACGCGGCTGATTTCCATATTAAATCGAATTAAACGTCCTGGCTCCCGCCTTTTTTATTTTTTACTCACCTTCGAAAAGAGGAGGAGTCAGCCAACGTGTAGAGATCTTTTCCGCCAGTCGCTTGGTGGCTTCGCTTTCGCTTTTATTTTCTTTTTTAGGTTTCCGTGAATAAATAGCTGCAGCCGCAGACACCATAGCCCCAAATTAAGCCCACAGGAATAAATAGTGGACTCTTTGCTTTCGCGGATATGTATAGTTCGTCTCACAAGGTGTTTGCAGCACTACGGAAGGTAGAGCTCTCTCGTCCAATCAGGACTGCAGAAACACAAAAAATAGTTCCTCGAATATTTGAGGAGTGTATGACTATTAATCAAAACAATAAGCATTGCAACTAAAAACATGCTTTGGACAGGTATATTTAAATGGCAGGGAGTGTTTCAATCACTGGTGATATTACCAGACAAAGCCCGTACGGACACAGCTCTGCGGAGGCCTGCTGCAAGGTAGTGATACGTCGCCACTTTCCAACATGGGGTCGGTCGAGTCTGTTGTGTCTCCTGTGTGCTCTACACCGACAGTGCGCTGTTTCCCCAAGCAGGCGAAGCAGGTGGCTTCGCGACAACAGAGGAATAGATCAGAACAGGTTGCGACAAAAAAAAAAGTGGGGCTAGTCCCTTTGGAACGGGCGTCCGGCTGTCCAAAAACAAACCAAAGAAAGAATAAAAAGACATCAAGCGCCACCTGCTAGAGGTAGAAAGAAGCCACCTGGACATCAGGTGGATCGAGCCACAGGCGCGTAGGAACACACTAATGTAGTGCGCGCCATCCTGATTGGGCGGGAGAGCTCTACCTTTCGTAGTGCTGCAAACATCTTGTGAGACGGAGTATAAGTATCACTCCGCCGATAGCACACAACATCAGCCTGACTACACCTATGCATAGGTGTAACATTAAGGTGTAATGACAGGTGAAACGTTAGGAGAGCAAAAGTGGGCAGAGTGGGTGAGAGAACAAACGCGGGTTACTGACATCCTAGTCGAAATCACGACGAAGAAATTGGCTTGGGCAGGGCATGTCATGCCAAGGCAAGACAACCGCCGGTCCTCAAGGGTAACAGAGTTGATTCCAAGAGAAGGGAAGCGTAGCAGGGGGTAGCAGAAAGTTAGGTGGGCGGATGAGAAGTGCAGTGGCGCGTTGCTTGACCGTGCACCTCTGCGCCAGGCGTGGTAGGAAGACTCCCAGAGATCTGCGCTTACCCATTATCGCTATCCGAAGAACTGCCATCTAAACACCGGGACCGAAGACTAAAAATCCTAGCACACCTTATTCGTAGTTGGCCTATCTACGCAAATGGACATTTATTTCTTTGTACGTTCATTAATGACCTTTCTTTCGTCATTTGATTACTCTTCATTGATTACTAAGGGCTTTGCCATCCTACAATTAATACCAGCATTCCAACCCTCCAGAACAACCGTCTGCATGCTCGAGAATGGCGTTTTTGCTAAAGTTAATAGGAGTGTACTAATACTTTCTACTGTCAGCGTAACTACATTTTGTCTACCAATAAAGCCTTGCCAAAAGAGGGATACTTGCACACTTGTTACGATACCCAGCCATTGATGCTGCCATCTAACATGGTCCGATCACATCAATCCTAGTACAAGCTCCCTTATTCCAATTGGTAAATGAGGATAGGGAATTGAGGGGGCTCGTATCAATACATATATGAAGAAAGCAACATTCAGTGAAGCTGAGAAGACCATAGGGGAGTATTTGTGTTTTTAAAAAAATAGAAACATTCCCCTATGCTTTCCTTGGCTTCAGCGGCGTTTTGGCTTTTTTTTTATACCTACAGCCTAGGAGGTTTACGCTGTGACATCTCTTGAGCATCATCTGTTAAGTTACTCGATTTCAAAACACCCAGCTCAAACTGAGCTCGCCTATGCTAATGCCATATATGACTCAAATCAAACTTTGGTAAAGTCCCGGGTGCAGTTTATTACCAAGCTGCTTACTCTTTCTTGAAGCCCCACTGCAACAACACTAAAGTGAAATCTTAAAACTTCGGCAATGCATGTAGAAGCTCGAGGTTTTTCTACACCATACGCATAACGAATCCTTCTGATACTACTAATGGTTCTTCCAACAACAGCCACCCTAACAGTGTTATGTCTGGATTCATCCTACTGCATTTCAACATGTTTTTTTTTCTCGACCCACATAAAGCTGCATTGGTCTTGGACCTCGTCTTTCACCCAGCATTGTTGCTTACTGGCGTCCTGTTCTTCAAACTGGTCACTGTAGAAGCACACGCAGTAAACGATGAGCCGCCTAGCTCCACCCTTTAAGGGCTTGCCCCTGTAGTATTGTCATTTAGGACGGTTGAGGTTAAATAAATATTGAAATAAATTGGCCTAATAAGATGCTCATTCTTTAACTCACAACGGTGATCCAACACAATCCTATCTGCGTTACGAGTGCGTTAAGAATTTTTCGGATAGTTTATTTCAAGCAATGCCAAAGCATATTTACACAACAGTTGCGTGTTGGCTAGCTTCCAAGTTATATTCAGGTTATCTCTGTGTGGCTTAATCCATGCACTGCATATACGAGGTGTTGCACATATATGATTTTACACAATTAAAAACAAAAAGGCTTTTTAATGAGAAGCACCTTTTTTTCGGTATAGCATTGTCAGTGTTGTAATGCATCAGTATACAGCTAGAGATGTTTTAACTAACAGGCTGGTTAACTAATATTGATTAGTTAACTTTTTACTGTTAAGATCCTGAATTACTAAGAGCCGTGTAGCCAACGGTAAGTAATATCCGTAGAAATTCGAAAACGCAGTTAGCTCAGTGCTGTGGCCAAACAAATTTTGGCTCCAGCGCGCAAAAATACGCCCGCTTTCGAGAATCTTGCGAAGAAACCTGTCCGGAGAGAGGAACTCGTCGAAACAGCCAAACTTTGTTGGACCACAGCACTGAGGGTAACCACATTTTTTGAAATTCTAAGAACTGTTACTGTTTTACTTACGGTGGGCTACACGCTTCTCAATAGTTAATGAGCCCGGATGTAAAAGCTAAAAATTTAACTTTTCAATGCTAGTTAACCACCCTGTTACTAAGCACATCTGAGCTGCATTCTCATGCATCAGAACATTGACAACGCTACGCCGAAAAAATCGCTCTTCTACTCGAAAAGCCTATTGTTAAAAATTGCGTAAAGTCTTAGGTGAAACAACCTGCATAGCTCGACATCCATTACGAGCCCAAGTATGGGTCAGTATTTCCATTGTGCTTGTCTTCTGCCTTGTGTCAAGTGAAGCAGCTGAGAGTCTTCCATTATCTGATACGGTGAAAATGCTAGGTGCTTATCTTTAGACATGTAGCTTTGGTGTGAGTGTGTCATTTGATCCTCATCCTCATCTCAAACGGCTAGCGAGATATGTTTCGGGGCTAATACTTAAAGCGTATATGAAACAATACCTCCTCATCCTCTATAATGAGACCAAAATTACACATACAGTTGTGTTGTCTTGAATGGAGTGTGCTTACAACTGCAGAGATTTTCTTTCAATGACGACAGTGGAGCGCATGGAAAAGCACAAACTTGTACTCAATATTAGCTTACTCATAGAGCTACTGTTTTCCTGATATTAGTAAAACGAAGTGTTTAAATGTAATCTCCTAACGAGGGTTATCGTTTTGTTGCATAAATTTATGGAAGAGAATTTCCCAATTGGCAGCGAGGTGCTTGAAGTGGTAAGAGAATACGTTTACTTAGGGAAGGTACCGGCCGCTGATCCGGATCATGAGAGGGAAATAACTAGAAGGATAAGAATGGGACGGAGCGCATATGGCAGGTTCTCTCAGAACATGAATGCCAGTTTACCAATACCACTCAAGAGAAAAGCATACAACAGCTGTATCTTACCGGTGCTGAGCAATGAGGCAGTAATGTGGAGGCTAACGAAAAGGGTTCTGCTTAAGTTAAGGACAACGCAGCGAGATATGGAAATAAAAGCGTTAGGTCTAACGTTAAGTGACAGGAAGAGGGCAGAGTGGGTGAGGAAACAAACGCGGTTTAATGACATCCTACTCGAAATCAAAAGGAAGAAATAGGCTCGGGCAGGGCACGTAATACGAAGGCAAGATAACCGCGGAGTGGATTCCAAGAGAAGGCAAGCGTGGCAGAGGGCGGCAGAAAGTTAGGTCAAGGTTAGGTGGACGGATGAGATTAAGAAGTTTGCGGGATAACGGTGGCCGCAGACAGTAAAGGACAGGGTTAATTGGAGAGACATGGGAGAGGCCTCTGCTCTGCAGTGGGCTTAGTAAGGCTAATGATGGCTCTTCAGATATTTGGGGGCTAGAATACAAGACCATTTTAGCCGAAACTAACCGACTTGCGATCGTACGAGTTGTACATGGTCACGGTGCGATGCCTTTGTTCACTTTCTGGAATTGAAATAACCAAAATGTTTATAGTTTCTCACGAAGCTGTTTCAGATAAAGCTCGCCTGCGGTGTTGCAAAGTTCTCAGTGACTTCTCTCGCGGACGTCAGGGGTCGGCAGCGCCGAGATCCATGGCCAAGACAGCGGATCGCGGTTGTGACTTCTACGAATCATCCCGCAGCTAAACATATCTCGAGTGAGCCACGATCAATGTGGGTATTTGTACCGCAAGATACCTTCATGCTTTGGTGGGACACATGTCTGTTCCGCTGTACGAGCGACAGTGATGGGCGCACCAATCAGAAATCTGGAGTAGTCCGCTCGGTCGCATGCAGCAACTTTGATCGTACAATTCGCAAAGCCGCGTCCGCATGCGCCTCAAGAACGATCGTACTGTGGTTTTAACCGTGTGTGCGTTCTGGTGGTGGGATCCTCCACCAACAAGAAAGCAGCGCATACTATATAGCCTCCTGAAGCAATACAGTCGTGTAATCAGGACCCGTCTGGTGCCGAATATCTTATCACACTAAATCTAATCAGCACGACAACTGCAAGCTGTTAGCTTGCAATCTCAGGAATATAAGGAAAGTGCAGTGCAACTGCAAAACTGATCGTATCCAAGCTGGTTGGTGTAAGCGGTTTAAAAGTTGCCGGAATAGCCTACGAAATGAGGCCGTTGATAATTCAGAAATCAGAACACCCTAGTTAAGATATCCGGGTCTTTCAACGACTGTTGTCTCTAAAAGCTCGGAACAGTCAGGTCTTATTGTTAACTTGACCGTTGCTATCAATTCGACGTGAATCATCGCTCAGATGAGTCAGACCACGTGGACTGAGAAAACAGGGCTGAGACCCTCAAGGTCATTCTTCTCTGGCACTGCAACCAAAGCTAGGCACGGAAGCGAAAGAGACAGTCCTTTGTTCTCTTGTCTTGTGACTGCGCCATGCAGCGAGGTCAGTAAACGAGGTTTGTGTCCGCCCGCTCAGAGAAACAAATTATGTGTCGCCGATACAATGCCTTGACCGCCAATTTCTCCCCTGAAATCTAATCGTGTACTTGCGAGGGATGTCTTCTGCGGTCGCTCTCTCGCTGAGCGGTAAAGGAGGAGTATAATCTTTTATATAAACGTGTTGGCCTCGTCACAACCATCTTCGGGACAATATTCTGCTGTGGAATGACAACTGCGCTATGGGGCTCAAACACTGCAGGATAGTATTCTTCCCATAGCCATAACATGCATTTGGTTTTCGGCGCTGTATGGCGAACCCGTGCTCTACTATTTTGCGCTCACTCATAAATAAACACGAACTGAAGAAAAAAATGATATATGAGCTTAAACGTATTTTTTATCGCTAGAATATTACATGGCAGCATCTCTAGAATACACCCTTGCTTAAGGCGACAAAGAAAAAAAAACTCACAACACAAGAAAACATAGTCTGCTACCAACAAAACTGCATAGCATTCTTTATTAATCAAGTCTGAGAAACCGTGAAGCCAAGCGAATCAGCACGCGCACCCAACAATTAAACGCAGTTACACTCACGACTTCAATGAGTGAAAACAATGCTAAGTTTTACACAGCGCTGTTAACGCTTTCAGGGTCATAGAGGCACCATTTTGCTGTCTGCGGAGCAGTGAGAAAGGCCGCTGCCGCTGTGTCTAAAGAGATCCTAGTCTCCCACTGCGGCCTGCACTGCTCATGTTACGCGCTGAAGCGAAAAACGTGGCCAAACACGAACATTATCTCTTTGTCCGGTACACACCCATCATTTCTCTATGAGAGACCCTGCACGCACTAAGAAAATCTTTAGAACCGCTCTGCGCAACAAATGACACTTTGGTAGAAAGTCATTTGCGCTCACCGTGCAGGTCTGGCAGGCAGGATGAAGTGTGACGCGCTGTGCCGAAGTCGCCTTCCACAGTCGACGTGTCAGCGATGCTGCGATACCTTCACTAACCACGCCGAGCCCACGTCAATGCGGGTGTCACTGTACACCGGCTGACCGTCCCCGGTGAAATCCTGAATACGACAGGAGCTGGAAGCTCGTGTGGAGAGAGACTTGCGGAGACCAAACCAAGGGGAAGGGGAGAAGGCTGTAGTGTGCGAGAAGGAAGCCCCACGTGCAACGTTATCCGGGTGTAAGCATGACTTCGGCAAGGGCGGGCATGCCCGTCCAGGAAGCGGTTCCCTGCTTCTTCCCAGTTCTCGGAAAAACAAGGAGATAAAGGCATCGGCATCACACGCAGCCTTCCTCTCTGCCGAGGTCCGGCTGGTGTCTACGCGCCTACTCAAGCGTTGTCACGGATATAGGCTGTAGATCGTACATTATCACGTACCGTCATTGCCAAAAGTAAGCGAGCCGCAGTGCCGCCAACCTCCAACGCCGCTTCTCCCCCATTTGCAATAAAAAATTCCCTAGTGACGAAAAATGGCGTTCTATTGTGAAGAAATGAAAATTCATGCGTAGTTCAGCGGCCATTTTTGTCATGCAGCTACCCTATTACCAGATTAGACAAGCAAATCAGGTGTAAATTTGAAATGAAGCATCAAAAATAAAGAACTTCTAAATGGAGCTATTTGAAAATTACAAATTAACGGCCGTATATCGTGCGTGTTTTTTTTTTGCGGTACGCAAGATATTCGTAAACATGCATTGGCATGTGGAATAAACTGATTTTTTCCCCTCATATTGTTTCGGTTAGGATACCACGTTCAAAACGACTGGAGGTCGCTTGCGGGATGGCCGACGTAACAGTTTGAGTCAATTAAAACAATGAAGCAGCGACTGTTACAGCTTTTGTACGCCTCATGTGAGCTCAACTCACTTTGTTGGTCGTGGTGGAACTGGGAATTGTGGTTTATGGTTTTGGGGCGTCTGTCCCAAAGCGACCCAAGCTGTGAGCGATGAAATAGTGAAGGGCTCCGGAAATTTCGACCACCTGGTGATCTTTGACGTGCACTTACATCGCACATTACACGGGCGTCTAGAATTTCGCCTCTATTGAAATTCGACCGCCGAGGCCCGGGATCGAACCCGCGTTTTTCGGGTCAGCAGCCGAGCACCATAACCAAGCCACCGCGGTGGCAGAACTGGGCATTGTTGCCCTAGTTGGACTTGCTAAGATTTCCAGCAAGGCTCTCCTTCCTCAAACAAAAATGATGGCCTTGTTCGTTACTAGTTATCAAAATAAACATGCAGATATGCTCACTAAATAGGAATTTCACGTCGTGCAGCGAGCTCCAAATACAGCGTGAGGAAGGGGCGCGCGTGTTGAGGGAAGGCGGTGGCACGCCAGATAACAGCAGCGGGTGCCACTGGCCTCGTCATGGACCATACACGTCCGATTATGTCCCTATAAAGGCTGATTCGCATGCAAGCGACTGGAAATTGCGCAGCGCAGTGGTGCGAAAAATTTATACCTTGGAAGAATCGGCGCTCTGAATGCTGGAGCCGTCGCGATGGCTCTAAACAGCTTTTGCGCCGCAGCAACAAAGTGTTTTCACTTGCATGTGAAACATGCTTTAATCGAGCACGCGGCGGTGTTGTACGGGCTTCAGTTGTAGAGAAAAAAAAACGAAAAGCTTGCGCTGCCTTCCCAATTTGAAAGAGAGAGAAAAAAAAACTCTCCGAGCAAATGAATTTTCTCTAGATTATGCAAAAATATCCCTTTTCTCGTAAAAAACGTGCAAATTCTCTAGATATAGGGGAAAATCCCTAGGGTTGGAAGCACTGCCAAGCAGCTGCGACGGCGGCCGGAACGGGCGTGGAACCGAGCGGAGGCGCTGCGGTCTTCGGCGCTGGACGCTACTCCGCGGCTGCGAGTGTAAACTGGGTGACGTAAATCCGTGCTCTCGCCCTCCTTCCCTGGATAATAGGCACTAAGCAGATGGTATGGGCAGTGAGCAATTTCTCCCCTTTGGAGATCTGTCGCAAAAAGAAAAACTGTCCCCCCCATTTATGGAGAGGGACTGGGCCTTTCCGGGGGTGTCGGCTGGATGATGGTCAGTTGATGGGTTATGTGTGACCCTGGGGAGAGGCACTTTCCAGTGCCAATCCTCCCTCTCATCTGACAACGGCAAGGCGGATTTGAACTGGCGGGTCGCAAACGTCACGCGACCGATTTCGGTCCATTGGCTACGGTTACCGAAGCACCAGGAAACCGAGGGGGGGGGGGGGTAGCGTAGAATATCGATTTAATGCTGTCACGCGACCTCCACGACTAGCCAGCATTAAGCCCCACCTCGATGGACACTTGCCTACGCGCACGGGCGTACGCTGGAGACTGTTTGCTCATGCGCAAGGCGGGACGCGCGCGCAGGGGCGAGTGGGGCGCAGATACGTGGTGACATAGCGCAGATATCTGTCAGATATGTCAGATACCGGCGCCTGCTCACGGGCGCTCGCGCGCGCGTCGGAAGCGGGGTCCGGTTTACAATAATGGTTGGACCACGGGGCTCTCGGGGACTTTTCTTCACTGCTTGAAGCTCTTTCAGATTTCCCCCAAGTTTTCTTGGAATCCTTGACGCTCCTTAACCATCTTCCATTTACGGCTTGACATTTTTTCAGTCGGCTCGCGAGGGGGAGCGAGCCAGCACCCTGAGCATGCAGGTTCATGCCACTTTTCGACGCCCGTCGCGGCGCGTGCTGGGCGCGCAGGCGCTTCGCGTGTACGCCTCGGAAGTGTCCGTCGAGGTGGGGCTTTAGTTTGCAGGCTTACGTCAGCCAGTTTCATTTCGCGGTCGCATGCACTTCACAGTTTTGACAGTCGAAAAACACCAAAAGAAACCAATAATGAAGATAGGTTTATTGGTTTATTGGGGTTTTAACCTCCTAAAGCGACTCAGGCTATGAGAGACGCCGTAGTGAAGGGCTCCGGAAATTTCGACCACCTGGGGTTCTTTAACGTGCACTGACATCGCACAGTACACGGTACTCTACAACTTCGCCTTCATCGAAATTCGGCCGCCGAGGCTCGGGATCGAACCAGAGTCTTTCGGGTCAGCAGACGAGCGCCGTAACCACTGAGCCACCGCGGCGGGGCCGCGAAGAGAGCGAAGAGATTAATCGTATAAATCAACCCACGATCGGCAACACTAACCGGGTTATGAAACCAGAAAATACTTGAGTGCCATTCGCTGCATCAGCCTCTCAAGTAACTAGCGTGCATTTTTTTGGGGAGACCAGGATTTACGATGTTGATTTCGTACGTCGCTGCTGAAGCACGAAGAGCTGCGTTGGTTTTACGTGCACGGCGCCAAGGACTGATATCGCGCAAGCTCTTAAGTCACCTCCGCCTTTAAACCCAACTACGAAGGATGTGGGTTAAAACGACACCTGTCACATTTCATGCTCAGCGACTTCTGGCATCCAAGTGATGTAGAGCTACATTAACCCGTTCACGCACCTAACGACGATCCCATTAGTTTCCCAGTACTATCAACAGGGAAGGCATTCGCCACCGCACTTCATTCATCACGAAGCGGTTCAGGAATGCCGGGAAGATTAGGTTTCGTGCTTGGCTCGGGTATTGTTCGCATAAAACGTGGACTCTGCCGTAACGATACGTTCCTTCTTGGGGAAAACCTCGAGGAAATGCTAATACAGTTTCCACAAAAACGTAACGCCTATGTCAAGTTGAGGTGAAAAGCACATACATGGAGAAACTAGGCGTGTCATGGGCAATTAAGTATTGCGCGCAGCAATAGCGTCTTCTGTGCTGAACTCTGTTATCTTCTTCGGTATAGCCTTGTATGACTCATTCCAGGGATGCTTATACTTGTTTACATTCCTCCGGGAAAAATACGCGGCACATGCTAGCATTGTTATACTGTGAGAGCAGGTTTGCTGACGGTTGGCCTCCTTTACCATGCTCTTTTTTTTTCTTTGATCTATTTGTGATAAGAACGTCGTACCCTTTCAATGCAAGTCAACATTTATTTGTCCAAAGTGTGCCTTTCAGAGACTTCTAATTGCCCCTTAGGGTTCAGAGTGCTCAAAATTCGGCTTGCAACATTTAAAAAAAAGGTTATTGGGACTACGTGAGCGCTGTTCACGCACGCAGGCTATGCGATTATCTGCAGACACGGAGTGAGGGAATAGTTGTCTCCCGTCTTCTTCAACAAAATAAATGAATAAACTTAAAAGACACTTTGGGTTACGCGCATGATTGTTAATTTTGTTGGAATTGTTTAACACCCAAGGGTAACACGAAATTTGCCTGGAAAGTTTCAATTCAATATCCGTAATCGTACAAATACAAAGCGGCGACGATGCGGTGGAAGTTGTGTTGGTCATATGGCGTTTCTTCCGCCAAACGGTGCAGAGTGACAGGTGAAGTGGATAACGGTTTGCAATCCAATTTCCGCCAACGAAATGGAAGAAATGTTTTAAAGAACCACTTCACTGCAATATAAAAGAGCTTCGATTCGTTTGCCTTGAAGGCCCGGTAAATTGGATTAAAGGGTCCCTTAAACGGTGCTTGAGGTTGCCTATAATACCCTTGCTTTATGTAGAGCGCGAATATGCCGAGTAGAGGTCAGAAGCGAACTGATCATTTACAGTATATTTTTTAAAATTCCCGCTATCACGCCTCGCGGCGACCTGCGGCGCCGAGCTTTCGCCCTAATCCGCGCGCAATGCGTCACGCAGCGGTCGTTGCGTCGGCAGCGAAGTGCTGTGATTGGTTCGCCGTGACGTCTCCTTCTGACGTCACGCAGCTCACATGGCCGCCGCCGGAAGCTCCGCCCCCTCCCCCCGCGCGCTTGGCGGCCGGCGGGCGCGTTTATTTTTCTGCGCAAGCCCAGCCAGGCCACTGCTCATTGGCTCGCTCTACTGTTCACGTCACTTCCGCTCCAATTAGTACTCAAGCAATAAAAGTAAATGGCTCTTCTAAAGAACTATCTACACAAACATTTCATATGCATACAAAATATAATGAATCTTTGAGAAACTAGATTTGAACGTTTAATTTGGTCACGTGACTAGAGTGCAATCACGTGACATGAAGTCACTTTTGTCAACAGTCAAAATGGCCGCTTTAAAGGTCGTCGCTGCAAGTCACGGTAGAGCTTGGAGGAAGGAAAATTTCCTTCCTCCATGCGGTAGAGTGTCACGGTTACAGGTTCTAGAGCACTGTATCACGGTGTTTTCGGGCAGTTGTACGCAAGTGGTTTCAAGACCAGTGCAAGCCGCCTAGTTCGATCCAGGATACCTGCCTCTGAATGGTTAAAGTGCGCCGATTTCAAGGTGCTATGTAAGCCGCGCGGTTGGATGCTAGATATGCGTACTGCATTGGTCTTCAAACCGACGTAGAACCAACGTGGTGGCGATGTCACGAAGCGTTTGCGGCCGTGTTGCAAGCGTTTATAATTCCTGTGAGGATCACCACGGACAGCGACGAGTAACAGCTGCTCACCTTGGAGAAAGGAGGCTGCTCATGGTGAATTTCCTGTGCGTGCATAAGCTACACAGCACAATGACAGTGTCCGAGAAGTGAAAGTGACTGCGGTCGGAGCAAGTGCTTCTCCGCCGAGGCAGGGAAGTGCGCACGTGCGAAGGCTCATTACGCATGCAGTGTGTTTCGAATGCTGAAATGAACTTGGCGTTGTGCAGCTAGTCGTACTGGTTGCAGTGATTGCGACCGAATCGAGCGTTGTTATACGCATATCTCTTTTGCAATAACTGTCAGCAGGGAGGAAGCCTGTTTACATATTACAGTGACAACTACTGTGCACTTCTAGGGAAACGCTTGTCCCATCCTGTCTCTTCTCTCGTGATCGTCCTCATTTGCGCCTTCCCTTGGCCAAATTTTTTTTGTTCTATCACAAATGTAAAACCACTGCTGTGTCCTGTTTTGAATAACTCACTAATAATTTAAAATATATAACCTTAGCTATTTGAAAAATGTGATTTTGTAATTATGACGGTTGTTAGCAGCTTGTACTGCAGCCTGGCTTGTTCCACTCAGTGTGTTCGACCCGATAGAGGATTCGTGTACAGTGTGCAAGTTAGCCTGAATGCAACTACTGTGCGCATATATTTATTTATTTGGAACACTGCCAGCCTCTGGTTAAAACTTTAGCAGAGGGGCATTACATGTATCATAGTAAAGGATATCATTCCTAAAAGCGGCTGTGCAAAGAACATATTTATATGCCGTGATATTACTTGAAATAGAGGAAAGTTCTCGATGACCATATTATGCATAATAGAGCATTTTATTGGTTTGCCCGAGTGAACGAGTCAATAGGCACTTTATTAGATCAATTTATTTTAATATTTATTATACCTCAACGGTCCTAAGTGGCAATACCTGAGCGGTGAACTTTGACATGGTGCGGCAAGTAGGAGCTTGATGAGCTCGCAATGTACTAATAAGGGAATAATTACTCATCAGCATCCAAGCGCAGCCATACAGCTGCAAAGAAAAGCTTTGTAGCTCCTTTTGTAGCCGTATGGCCGTGCTTGGGTGGATGCCAATGAGTAATGACTGCCTTATTAGAAATCATTTCAACCTTAAGGGATTCGTCTAAAATATTGGACCAACACCGCTCCCATTTCGAGCTCGCCCCATCATATGCTAGCCATCCCGGTTCGCACACTTGGTAGGGCAACTGCCCCGGTGAGGCAGTAGTCCCGGGTTCGAACCCCAGACTAGGGCAACTTTTCCTATAACTACAAAGTTTCTGTGGAACCTGAGTAGCTTTCTTTTGTAGCCGTATGGCTACGCTTGGGTGGGTGATAATGAATAATTACTCCCTTATTACAAACGTTCTCCATACTGGGGGATTCCTCAAAAATATTGGACTTACATTGTGATTAACTGCATGGATTTCTACAGTGACCAGTTCGAAGGACAAGAGGTTAGTAAGCATAGCCTTGCGAGATGGAAGACCATTCTAGCCTTTCGTGGCAAAAACAAAATTGAATCTTGAAATGCAATGGCATAAGCTAAGGGAGGGACAGTGCTTGTGCAGCTAGTGCAGAAGGAACCATGAGCAGGAAAAGATTAGTTCGTTATGTGACAGTAAAGAGCAAAAAAAAAACCTGCAGTTTCTACATGAGACGAAGAAATTAGAAGATTCATCTTTAGTGCTGTGACGCTGGAGCTTCTACAATAGTCTGAGAGAATAAAACAAGCAGCTCAGTTCTGAATTCATCCCAGGATCTGAGAAAAATCAGAATTGCCATGTGGCATAACAATATTCTGCTGATTCCGCACAGGAGTTTTGAATGCAAGCTACATGGAAGACGGTGACACTATATGCTATGGTGTAAATATCCTGGGCTGTGGGTAGTTGTATAAGTTGTATAAGGTAGTTGTGTCAGGAATTGCTCCAAAGCGACCTAAACAGGATTGAAAGCCGGTGTTCGACATGCCTAATGACGCTCAATGTAACAAAATGCAAATACATGCAGGTATCACGCAAGCGCACTAATATCGACTACACGTATTCACTCAGTTCAACCATCCTCACTAAAGCCGAATCATACCGGTATCTTGGATTCCATATCACGAGCAACCTCACTTGGTCCGAGCACATCACGAAGATTGCTGCTGATGCATCGAGAACACTCGGCTTTATCAGACGTCACCTCATTTTCTCACCTTCTTCCATTCGCAGCCTAGCCTACAAAACTTTCGTCCGTAGCAAACTTGAATTTGCATCCCCAATATGGAACCCACATCAAGCCTACTTAATAGCCAGCCTAGAAGCCGTCCAAAACCGTGCAGCCCGCTTTATTTCCTCCAACTATGACACCCGCTCTAGCATTACCAAAATAGCCGCCGCGGTGGCTCAGTGGCTATGGTGCTCGGCTGCTGACCCAAAAGACGCGGGTTCGATCCCGGCCGCGGCGGCTAGAATTTCTTTGGAGGAGAAATTCTTGAGGCCCGTGTACTGTGCGATGTCAGTGCACGTTAAAGAACCCCAGGTGGTCGAAATTTCCGGAGCCCTCCACTACGGCGTCTCTCATAGCCTTAGTCGCTTTGGGACGTTAAACCCCATAAACCAAACCAAACCATTACCAAAATAAAATTATCTGCCGACATCGAGCCTCTCGCGCATAGGCGTAAAATTCCCCGTTTATCATTATTGCATAAATTGTACGATTGTTTTCCCTCGCTTCGAGACTCCCTTCTGCTCCCTCCCCTCCGAACATCACGCCGCCTTTTCAACTCCATGAGCATCCTAAGACTCCATGGCTCCTGAAACGCATTTAAGTCATTTCTGCCACTTGCCATTGAAGAATGGAATTCACTACCCGAGCGTATTGTCACTGAACGCGATGCTCTTAAATTCCGCCAAATGCTGTCATTTCACTTGAAATCCCAATGTGGGTAACTGTTGCCTTTGCGTTTTATTTTTATGTTATGATTGTTTGATCTACTACTGCACCTGTCTGCCTGATTTATAAACGTGTATTTCTTTTTTTTCTCTTCCCCAAGCAACGATTGTTTCAATGTATACTTTCTCTTCACTGTGTACTTTTTTTCACAGTTTTTTTTTCACTGTTTCACTGCATATTTTTTTTACCTAATAATGTCATTACATGTTTCGATGTCCCCCCCACCCTATGTAATACCCCTCCAGGGGTCCTTAAGGGCCAATAAATGATGATGATGATGATGATGAAGGATTGTTAGGTGAGACCATGTTACATTGTCAGCCAGTTCGGGTATCCACCGAGATATGTGCCAGTTACTACGTCATTTCCTTTCCTCAAAAACCATTTTTTTTTTCAGTATGCAGTGAATATGCCTTTCTCGGTAAGGCCTTATAAGTGGGCAAAATGTAGTTATCCTGAAAGTAAAAAACGTTAGTGCATTCTTAATAACATTAGCAAACAGGCTAGTCGAGAGCATCCAAAATATTGTTCTGAGAGTTGAAATACTGTTATTGATTGCAGAGGGCAGATTCCATAGTCGTCAATGAAGGCATGTTAGGAAACACTGGAAGGAAGGTCATATTGTATTTAATAAAACCTCGGGCCCAAGGGCAATGCCTTGGGGACGCCCGAGATTGCAGGAAAAAAGCAGGACGCGTAAGAATTAGTATGGGAATTCTGTCGACGGCTGGCTGTTAAAGCTTGGATCCAGTTTAGAGCAACTGGATCCAAGTTATAGCATGAGAAATTACGCCTTATTTATATCAATGAGGGATTTTATCACACGCTCTTTCAAAGCCCAGAAAAAGCATTAAGGGGGATGTTGCCGTTGAGGGAGAATGACAGCAAGTTGGCTATCGCAGGAATGCCTTCTAAATCCTTGCCAATTTGGATGAAACAACTTAATTGGCCATAACATTATAGCACCACAAGAGTATAAATTATGTTTACAATTGGGCGCACATGCCAACGACACAAATAGGGTCAAATGTGCTGGGTGATGACTGGCAAGACACATACAGGGGCCAAGCTATGATGAGACAGGAGGCTATCTTCATGGCATGCACAAGATATATATACACACAGTGTCCTGTCCTGCTGTTCCATTCTCCAAGTTTCACAGGGCTTAAGTGTGCTGTCGGGTGAACTGCTGGAAAGACTCCATGTCGACGATGTACTAAGGACGAGAATGACAGAACAAGAATGGCTACTTGCTGCGGTGGTGGTGGTGTTCTTTCCTGTCGTCTTTGTTCCTTGTAGTTTCACTAGCTCCACAGGCCTTGTTTTCCTATCCACTGTTTCAAAGTGGTGTCAGGTAAAGCCAATTGTTATTCTACAAGCACGAAAATGCTGTGCCATACAACATTCTTTTAATCAGCTTTCATAATTTGCAATGGCAAATTTACTTCATAGGTCGTCTAGGCAAATAACACAGCTCAATAACTTGTGTCATCATCAGGACTAAAAATAACTATAATTTCATTTATACGGTCATGCCTCGTTAATACATACCCCATTATGGATTCAAATTATGGACAGTATTTCTGGGGCCAAACCTCTTTTAATGCACTCACACCTCAATAACATGGAAACTCGCTCATAACACAGTGGACAGAGTGAAAATAAATACAGCCGTTTGTCGCATAATTGTGCAGAGTGCAAAGACTGTTAAGACTTCTTGAACTTGAGTAGATAAGTCAAGCACAGCCTGAATCATATGCGTTTTTTACACACTGTAATTGCCATCGTACTGCATGTCGCACTGTGTGCAGAGAGTTTTGTGTTAACCCATGAACTGCCAGGCCCAGCGACTCCTCCTGCTCACACACTTTCTGGATGCCAAAGCACTTCTTTTCCTAGTGTCAAAAGCATTGTCAGCGCTCGGCGACTCACATCCTGGCTCAGATTACTCATTGCAGAAAATAAATTAAGCTGCTTAACAATAAAGAACAGAGTCGAAAGCTTACATTATAGACTCACAGATGCCTTTCCGCAGCCCACAATGCTATAGCACTTTTTAAACGGAGCGCACCATGCCACAACCTAAACCGAGAACTACTCCTCTGGCTCAGCCCACCATCATGCAGAGAAGTTTGTGTTGTCACCAATTCTTCACGCAAATATTTTTGCAGACATAGGTCCACATAGCAGGCAGGAAATAAAAAAAAACGCTCCACAAGAGACCACTGCACTACACACCGATGTTTTCGCACGTCGTAACCCGAGCATCCATAATCACAAAATGTGCTGTATGAAGCAGCAACACGCCGAAGAATGGCGACACTGTTGTTGTCGCGGAAGAAAACAGTTCGACGGCCGCGCAGCCAAGATCGCGTCACGTCGCACACACAGCAGTTTCGTAGCACAGTATCTACACGAAGCGCGATCAAATCGGTGATGGATGCGTAACAGAAACAACGTCGTATAACAACGCTCGCTTCGGTCGCAATCACTGCAACCAGTACGACTAGCTGCACAACGCCAAGTTCATTTCAGCATTCGGAAAACACTGCGTGCGTAGTGAGCCTTCGCACGTGCGCACTTCTCTGCCTCGGCGGAGAATCACTTGCTCCTACCGCAACCACTTTCACTTCTCGGACACTGTCACTGTGCTGTGTAGCTTATGCACGCACAGGAAATTCACCATGAGCAGCCTCCTCTCGCCAAGGTGAGCAGCTGTTAGTCGTCGCTGTCCGTGGTGATCCTCACAAGAATTAGAAACGCTTGCAACACGGCCACAAACGCTTCGTGACATCGCCACCGCGTAGGTCCTACGTCGGTTTGAAGACCAATGCAATACGCATATCTAGCATCTAACCGCGCGGCTTACATAGCACCTTGGAATCGACGCACTTTAACCATTCAGAGGCAAGTATCCTGGATTCAACTAGGTGGCTTGGAACCACTTGCTTATAACTGCCCGAAAACACCGTGACTGCCGCGACGGGCGACGACCTTTAAAGCGGCCATTTTGGCTGTTGAAAAAAGTGACGTCATGTCACGTGATCGCACTCTTGGGCGTCGTCTGCTCGTGTGCGCCTAGTCACGTGACCAAACTAAACGTTGAAATCTAGCTTCTCAAAGATTCATTATATTTTGTATGTGCATTCAATTCTTGCGGTTCAACTTAACTGCAGCCATCATCCGAGAACCTACACATGAATGGACACTGCCGCAGCGAAAGGAAACCGCAGTGTGTTGCTACTTGAGAGCGACTGGCTTAAGGGACAGGCTGTACTCCTCGCCCCTTCTCTCTCCCTTTAAAAATCCCCTCATCCCTCTTCCCAGTTGCAGGGTAGCCAAACAGAACACCCTTCCGGTTAGCTTCCCTGCCTTCCCTCTTTATCAGTCTATGCCTCTGCACATGCATTGGTTTTTGTATTAGTCGCCGCACTAATGCATAAAGATGGCGTAGTGTGTAATTACGAAATAATACTAAGAACTAAATTTTGTGTGCATTGTGCGCCCTTGAATAACAAAGGTTTTTCTCCACAACCTGCAACTTGCGTACAGCTTGTCATACGGCCCTCTCGGTTCGCATCAAGTGAGTTAATTCATCTTTGTAGGAACGGCAAGAACGAAGTACTAGGGACTTCACGAGAACTGCCTGTGTAACATAAGCGCGTGCCTTAAACGTTCGCTTTTGCGTCCTCTACCACTTTTTGACCCGGGTCCTCCTTACTGCGCTGTTGCGACCACTACGAAAAAGTTCCAAGCCCCGACATTTATTTTAGATAAATTTACAACTGTAATTTCTGGTCAGTGTGCACTTGTTTACTCAATATAAATGCATTCGTTTATAAGAAAGATTGAGAGGTTGGGGCACGCAACAGCCAAATTCTTTTTCTTTCTGTTATTTGTTGCTTAGACATTTGCGATAAGCATGCGTCAACGTGTAGCTGTCGGGCATGCTGAACCGCCCTCGAGATCAAAAGTGACCGAAGTGCCTGCTTGAAATATGAATGAATCGTGCTTTGCCACCTCTCTTGACGCACCTGAAGCCAGCGGTTAGAAAAAGTCAAAAAGATCGAGCCGCGCTCTAATTAGTGCTGAAACATATTATTCAGAACAGCTACTTACCATTATGCGTGTGGGGAGGGAGCAGCTAACAAAAAGAACAACGAGTGCGTAAGGTATGTATAGGCATCACTTTATTTATTTATTTATTTATTTATTTATGATACCCTCAGGGTACAAAGTACATTTCAGAGGGGAAGGGCAATTGATAACAAGAAAAAATAAACAAAGCACAATTCATAAAAAACTATAGAACAACTGAGGCAAGATAAAAAGAAGTGAGCAAAATTAACTCGGAACAAATAAAATAGTTTAAGAACAATACTAGAAGGTGGAGAACACAACACTACAATAATATACAAAAGCGATCATTATGTAATCAGTGGTAAGTATTCTTCTAAATTGAGTTGAATCAGTGATGATAGTTAATGATGCGGGTAGGGAATTCTATTCTTTAGACGTTAGCGGAAAATAGGATTGCGCACATGTCACTGTGTTACAATGAGGCACTGTGACCTTTTGTTGATGATCACGACGGTGAGAAATGAACGGTGCCGGTTGAATCCATCGAGAGCGGAGTTGAAAATTGGAGTAGAAAATCTTATGGAATCGGCAGATGCGGATGTGCTTACGGCGGGTAGCTAGTGGCAGGAGGTTTAAAGACCTTTTCATTTGGGTGACGCTGGATGTACGATGGTAATTGCCTAAAATGAATCTAGTTGCACGATTCTGGACAGTTTCAAGAACCTGTGTCAGTGAGACCTGTCCAGGGTCCCATATGGATGAAGAGTATTCCATTTATTGGTATCACAAAACGATCACTATCACAGCAGACACCTTGCTGGTTCGTTTATAGTATATGGTCCCGCAAAAAAGGGGGAGCAAAAATTTCTACAACTAATCCAAACGGCAAAGCGCATTAATCATCGAAAGCTGTTACAGCTTTGGCTTAGCCATTTGTTACTGCATTTGGCCGTTGATTCTATATCATCAACCGTAAGAGAAAGCCTCGGCGTGCCAATGCGAATCAGGGAAATCTGACCAGCCGCCCGCCGTGTTCCACCCTGTCTCAATCTTACCTTCTGCACTCAAATCTCCCCTAACACGGAAAGGGAAATTTCCCACCCTCCAATTTTATACCAACCAACCAGGGCAGGCGGTGAACAATGAACTGAATTTAAGTTATGAAAAAACTTAAACCACTTAAGTTACGCGAACTCGATTCGCTCACTAATGAAGGCCTTACGGCTGACGCTGTGATACCATGACAGAATGCATGCCTATATGGCTAAACCAACTGAAACAGCTTTCGCTCTTAAGAAATGACAATGTAAGCACATGGCAGAACGAAGTGATTATGATATTTTAGACAATGCATAGACGTAGCACACATTTTTACAGGAATAAGTGTACAACATTCAGTACGGCATCATCCTACTCCGCTGAATCAAGCACGTCACTCAAGAGCAAGAAATGCCGTATGCAACGTAGACAGGGTACGGGCAAGTCATCCAGCTGCGTCTTGCCGTCATCCCTGGCGCTGCACTCTACGCCGTCACGCACTACGCCTGCGAGGCGCATGAACTCTGTGAAGTCTTGCAGTCCGAGCACGCACCGAACAATCAGCTTCTTAGTTTTAGCTTCGTCGACGAACGCCGTCGCCTGAAGCTCGTCTAACAAGGTCGGAGAGGTGGAGATCTGCTCAAAAGCCTCTGCAGTGTACTTCACATGGGCGCCGGTGACGAAGCGAGCAGCGCTCTTTGCCAAGGCTCTGTTCCTGTGCAGGATCTCTTGGATGACCAAGCGCTCTGTAATCCCATTACGGGCAACATGAAAACAGCGTAGGTCCTGCAGAGCGTAGATATCCGCAAGCCCCGGCTTTGAGAACTCTGTGAAGAACGCGGTTAAAGCTGTGAAACTGCGAGCGTGTATGTGAAACTACGCAGGGTTCGACTTCGGAGCAGGAGGCTGGCCAGCGGTGCCATGTCACAGGAATACGGCCTCGAGAAGATGACGGTCATGTTTCTGGTGCTCGGATTTCGGCACACGGCCTCGCATATGGCGGGTCCCCACACATTCCAGCAGTCGTTACAGCACTGCATTTTTAGACACAGCGTCAGGTATGTGATGCTAGTCGTGCTCTGGATCATCTGAACGATGGGCGTTGAGGCTGGCTCTGTCGCACCGTTGAAGCACAAATTCGAGTACACCTGTAGCGTGATGTGAGTGAGGTTACTAGACACGGTCGCTCTGTCCACAGCACTTTGGAACCGGCCGAAGGGCACGGCGACCAAGGGGCAGCCCACCGGACGAGTGCCCGTGTCTGGGTAATACACCGTGCAGTAGCCGTCCGCTGTGACTCTGTCTTGCAGGCCACATTCAAAGAGGGTTCCACAGATTTCCCATCTGTGGCTACCGAGGTCTTCGAGGATGATCTTCTTCAGCGACTTGTTCGCAGTCACCGCTCGGCAAAATTTCTGGCACTCGAAGAGGCTAAAGCCGCACATTGAGAATGTCAGTTGCGTGATGGAGGTGTCATTCTCTAGCAGAGCGTAGATCCAGGGATTTACATAATCATCGTTGTGCCTAATGAGCCACCTTCGGCCTTCCCGATGTAATGCTGCCACTACTTCGTTGCCATGGTCGGTGTAGCTGCACGTGAAGCTGAAGTGCCTGAGCGTCTTGTTGGTGCGTAGAAGCTGCTTTATTGCTGTGGTGTACTGCAACTTGACCGTGCTCACCTCTAGCTTGAGTCTAACCAGTCCCTTGTGAGTAGCCAGGGCATTGCAGATAGTCAAGACGTCCATGTGTGGACCATATTTAGGGTCTTTAATAAACACCGATTTCAGGGACGTATTCAGCCTCAGGTACGTTCCAAGTGCGAAATGCGGGTTGCCTATGCCGTAGGGTGCACTGCCACTGTTGAGAATCCTTGACGTGAGTGACAGGTCTCCGATGCTCCTGTTTTGGAACAGCCCTGCTAGGAAGACGCTGGCGTCTTCAGGGTACGCACAGACCTTCAAGGCTGTAAGCGTCTCCAAGGAAGCTGTTTCGGCGAGGAGTGGCGCAAGATCGGCAATGGTGTGCCCGTGCAATTTCACGGACAGGTCGAGCGATTTCAACCCTGCCAGGCAAATTATAGTCGCTGCAAGGGCGCCTACACTGTTTACACAGTTTAGTGTGCTTATGGTTTGACATGCGTTAGAGTGCACATTTGTGTTTTCATGGAGCCCCTACTGCAGTATGTATTACTGACATGCGTTGGTGTGTGTGTTCAAGATATGAATTTCACGCGCGTCTACTTACCACGATGCGCATGCCAGCCAGTGCTTGTGTGTGTGTGGACATCACCCATGAAACTCGTTGTTTAATGTCATCATCAAACTTCATTCTCACTTTCTCTTTCCTCCCCTTCCCCTTTCCTCATTGTGGAGTAGCAGGCCAGGGCCATGTTATCACTGGCTGACCTCTCCCCCTTTCCTCATTAAAATTGCTTTTTCTCTCCCTGTACAGCATCTTGAAATAAATCATGCAGCATGCATGTTTTACAGTAACGTGTCCGCAATTGCCGTGAAGTCCTGCATTCATCTGATTAATCAAACAGGCGTGTCCCACAACGGCCTAGTAGGAGTGGAACGTTGCCTGGAAAACATGTTGGCATGATAATGCTAAACATGGGGCAAGCTAAGAGTTTTCTTAATTCGTTTAGCGCCTTCTTTCCTTACCCTGTGCAATAAGAGCTATCTCTGCAGTACAAGCATGGAACCGACGGTGCCGCGTGCAAACCATTTATCTACCCAGAGAAGAGATGAGAAAGACAACTTGAGAGGATGCTTAAAGGTGCACTGAAGAGGAATCTGAACTGCTATTTTTGCTGCTGGAACTCGATCTAAATATTCCGAGCGTTGTTAGAAACTTCGTATTATCGCCCTGCGGGGCCTATTTCCTTAATTCAAATGGGATTAACGTCCGGCTCGCGCCTTTTTTGATGAACGCTTGAAGTGCCTTTCAGGTAGTCGCGCGGAGGGTTTGCTTTCGCTTTGGGACGTGAAGCCCTCATACACCAAGCCTTGTGTTACTGTAATAGGAAGGTCTTATAGGGACCATGAAAAACACTTTGCCAAGGTTAGCAAAAGTGCACGAGAGATCGGTAATGCATCACTTGTCACCGCACCGCAACAATTGTTAAAGGGTCAGTCTACTGAATTTTATCGACCATATTTTCTTTGCGGCAACCGATAGCTTTTTACTCAAATTACCGTTTAGCCAGCTGTGGTGCCAAGGAGTGCGGTAGAACATTTTAAAATAGAATTTATTAATGTGGGAACACATCTGTATGAGATGGTAGTCTCATCTGGCAACCATCTGGATTTCCGCCGCGCGGCGACAAACATGGCGGCGCCCGTCGAAGCCGGACCTCTCGCTTCGGACTGAATTCTCGTTGTTGCTGCCTTTTTCAGTGCGTTCACTGGCCATAAATGGGGCGCCTGTCTTTCGCTTCGTTTCATCTCGCCTATAAGAAAACATATAAGAGATAAATTTGCTTTATTTTAATTATTAGAGCAACGATTCTGCCGCTCCTAGGCTTAAGTGGAGAGTCGGTTTGTTTACAGCAATCGTTCCCGTCCTGACGACCAGATGGCGCCACTATAGGCTGAGTTTATTTTTGCGTCTCTGCTAGCATACACTGAACTAAAAGTGGGAATGTGCCTGCGTTTTGCGTACGTGTAACTATAAATATTCATGTGATTTACAAAAAAAGAGAGCGGTACGCCTTCTACAGTTTACTAGAACAAAACGTGCGTTTCTCTGACATTGGGGCATACAAATGGTGCGTAGTATATTCACTTATGCTTCTACAAAAAAAGACTACCACTTTCTTGAACAAAATGAACGTTTGGGGTCGCCACCATGCTTTTTTACGCGACTTTTAACGCCGAAATAAAATATAAATTCCTGCCTAAACCGGGCGCAGACCCCTCGTTATTGATGTTATAGGGTGCCAACTACCAGAATATGCCATTATTTATACACTCATCTCGGTGAGTAGACTGACCCTTTAAGCGAACTTCATCAACACCGAAAATATCACCGATTAAATATGATGTTCTTCGCTCCCCCACCTACTACCTTCAACTCATACACGCGGGGCTCGCTCCGAAAAAAAAAAACAGAAAAAACGAGGCGATGCTCCGCGCATGAATACGTCAAGCAATGGTGCTCGGCTTGTTTACTTCCGGTGCTTGCAGACACATGTGCGAAAAGTGAGTGCGATTCACTGCGGCGCACCGTTGCGAACAGCGACGCAACGTCCGATCGCAGCTCGTCGTCTGCGTCCAACTCGCTGGATATCAACGACGAGCCGCGCCGCGCGGCAAACGCAACGACGGGAAGCGGAAGCCAAAGCGAGCGCAGAGAGCGGCCGGCAGCGTCGTGATGACGTACACCGCGCTCCTAAAGGCCGTTGTACGATCGTTTTTGGGCGGATCCGCCAGCGAGCGAACCGCTTGCTTTCGGCCTTCGCTCGGGCGTGGGGCGGAATGGGTGTTGTACGATCATTTTGGAGCTGGCGGACGAGGCGGATGGTTTAAAGCGTTCAGATTGGCGCGCCCGGGATTGCCGTCTGTCCAATAGCATGCTCCTGTTGGCAACCTAGACGGCGCGAAAACGTGGTCTTTTTTTGCTCCTCGGCGACCGGCACCTAGGCTGAACTTCGGCATAGCCATGGCGTGCCGAAGTTCAGCCGGCAACAGGACGAAGAACTTTGCACACGCAAAGGTGACGCCACGCGGCGAACCACGGAGATGCGAACCGGTTTCAAAGTGAATCGTCTCGTGGGTTGATGCCTTGATTCCCCGCTGTGCCCGCGCATTGAGCCGCTGCGAAAGAGCTTCCGTACTACTGGGGCACGTGATGGAGGGCGAAGAAACGGGCGCATGTACAGTATGGTAGCACTCGAAATTAAGGCAGGCTGTGACCTGTACATATCCGCGTGAGCGAATTCGGGAGCACATATTTGCGGAATCTGTAACGCGTACCAATCCCACGGATGCCGGGATGGATGCGCGCAATGTCAAGATCGCATACTAGGGGTATTTAAAATGAAGAATGTCAAATTTTCAGAAAGGAATGCTGCGACGGTCATACAATGACAAAGGATAACAATTTAACTGACAAAAGAGATTATGAAGTCTGCATTTATTGGGAGAAGCCCAAAAAACAACTAAGACAGGCGGAAAATGACATTATGGAGGAACATATGTACCAGTGAACAGCCTTAAGAGGGAACAGTTATTGATGGATGAACTGAGGGGGCTAATTAGAAGCACTGTCCCCATAATGGGACAGAGGTGTGAAAAGGCCCAGGGAAAGTACCTGAAGGCATTCCTGAGGTTATAATTGAAAAGCAGGATTAATGATAGCCATCATGGGTGAACTGCTGACACTTACTGGGAATTCTTGTATGCAGTGCTGTGCAGTTGGATACTAATTACCGCACATGCATTTGAGCATTGATCTTGCATAGTGATGGAAATGGGGCAATAGCTGCTGGGTGGTAACTGGCAAAGGCCAGCATTCTGAAGTAAGAAACAGTACGTGCAGCATGCACTCCATACATGCGTATACACAGTGGTTCCTGCACTCTGTCGTTTGTTGCCACAAAATTGTTGCATAGGGTTCTCTGTGCTGCTGAATGATAGCAGTGATGTCGGGTGAATATGACTGTTATTATTTTCAACTGGTAACCGTCTGTGAAATCAAACACATGCTTTTAGTGAGTTTCCATTGTTTGCAGAAGCAAACCGACTTCCTGAGTGGAGTACCTTAACACAGACGTATACCTACCTACAACATAACCGCAAGTAAAAAAATAATGGTGCATTTCATGACAATGGTTTGCTGGATTTGAGGATGGTGACCTTGTGGAACCCACATCAAACATCTGAGCAAGATGAAATTGCTGTGACTGAAATTTTATGATTCTGGTTCACATACCGCGTACCTCATGTATAGTAGGATAAAACTTAAAAGAAACAGCAGTTGTTAGCACTCGGTCATGGCCCGAGGCATCCTGTATTACTCCACTAACCAATAACAGTAAACAAAATTAGTTGTTCGATGCTTGACTTTATTAATCTATCCAGGTATCAGAATTCTAGAAGTTATCATTTTTTCTTGTAATAAGCTTCTTATGGCAGTATACAATAAAAGTTTTAACAGCGGACTACTTTTTTTGGCGCAGAAGAATTCTGTGCGGCGGTCCAGATGGCAGAGCTTCACTGCAGACTTAAAGTGAATCTGACTATAGTGTTCGGTGATAACATGTTCTGACAGCCAAAAACCAAAACTGAACATTGGTTGTTGACTGAGCTTAGATGCCAATTCAATGCAAACAAAAATATTTGTTGTAGGAATAGATACGCATAGTTAACATGAAACAAAAAGAGACAACCCGCAACAAACACCTCACAGATACTGCCAACTGTCCAAAGCGATATCACGAACAGTGTATGCTGGACTGTCCTACACAAGAGGTGACGTAGAGCAGATGCCTCTGTGTGCTCTTAGATAAAAGGGAATAGTACCGAGGCTTAGTCCATGCTACTGCTTCTGACGTCAAGGTGACCTTGACAAGATTGGTTGTTGCATCTGTAGAGAGGGCATCTGCTGCTGCTGATGTGGACTGCTTGTTCACAGCCTTTAACAATGCTCTGTCATAGCACGTTAAAGAACCCCAGGTGGTCGAAATTTCCGGAGCCCTCCACTACGGCGTCTCTCATAGCCTTAGTCGCTTTGGGACGTTAAACCCCATAAACCAAACCAAACCAGATCATTTTTGCCCAGCTTGGTTCTTCAGCTGTGGGAAATCCAGCATATGTATATCATTCTTCTTGTGTCCCTGTTCACTCCCGCCGCACTTCAACTCTATCCACATCATAGTATGTGTGGTCAAATGACATCAAACACGCCACTGTCTCTCATTAAAGAAAAGGTGTATGTGTGTATTATGCATGCATGAAAAAATCAGCATATTTTAGCATGTTACCATCAGATATGAATGCATCTATACATGAGGAAATTACAATGTTCCCAACCTTTACTAATATGGAAGATCAGTGTTAACTGCAGGTGTTTACAATATCACAGAAAAATGACGACGCAATAATACTGATTTCTTTTCTGATTTTTTTTCGTCATGTTTTTCACACCATTACGAAAATCGAAATAGAAATACCGCTCAGTGGCTTCAAAGCGGATATGGTGCGCATCACTGTACTAAAGTGCACGCTTTTGTTCTGCAGTGACAGTGGGCAGGCCGCTTCCTTTTACCAGTGCTTCCTGAGGTGACATTGCAGTGAGCATTGTGCAAACCAGTATGCAGCATAGTAAACAAGTGTGGAAAGTTCTGTTGAGAGCCAATCAATGTTGACATGCACAGAAACAAGGTGGCGTATTGTGCGTACGACCACAAAGCATTCATAACTGTCCCATGAATTTAAAACAAAGTGGTTGCTTCATATTTCAGAAAAGTATACATGTGCCATCCTCATTAATCCATACATAATTAGATAAGGGAGTAAGTACACTGGCCTAGAGGTTAAGGAAATGCAAGAACCGATTTGGAAAGTTTACATAGCAAATATTGGCGGAGACTAGGATAGAATGCGTTGTATAGTCAAGGGAACGGGAACTGCTTCATATTTTGCAGTTACCTCAAACAAACACAATCATATCAAGCAGAATGCGAAAAAGTTAATTTTCATAAATAAGAGCTATGATGTCTCAGGACAGAATGAATTGAAAAATAAGCCATTGAAGTATGTGTGGGCCATAGATGCTTAAGTTCTCCAGTAAAGCTCTACAGCAATCTTGAAGGTACGTCCTTTCTGATCAGTAAAAAATAATATGAGAAATTTTAAGGGCAACTATGATTCCCAAAGCAGCAAGCAAAAGAGAGAATCTGTATTTGTTAATCGATATCCGCACCACTTGTTATATATAGAATGATGTCGTACTAGTTACTAATTACCAATTTCTTAGCAAAATATCCTTATTCCACTGCCAGTCTGGGTTGCAAGGAAACGAATTAACTGAGCCATCAGTAGTCATAAGGAAGTTGGAAAAAAACCAAGTTGAAGTCCGGCCGAAGGATGACGAAGAAAAACAGAAAGGCAGTGATGACTTTTGTCTTTTATTGCTATCTCTTTGCTGCAATCTGATGATGAGAGCTTTTAAGCTGAACCAATTGCCTAGTTAATACTATCCTTAGTACATGTGACTATATACAAGTTACATGCATAAGCATACAGATGTAGAATTCTCACTGAGCCACATCATGAAGTCAGTGTGTTGCTCAGCTGAGCAGAACAGACAAGCACAAAGAGAAGCCTGGTCAACAACAGGTGGGTGCACTAATGCATGTTTAGCTTTGCAGTGAGCGAATGTAGGTAGCTAGAGCTAGCTTGCGCAAAGTTAGCCCAAATGCTACTATTGTGTAAATCTGCCCCGATAGTTCTCAATGAACACGTTATGCATAAGAGAGCATTGTACTGGTTTGCCGAGGTGACCGAGTGACTGAGCACTATATCAGATCTATTTGTTTTCATATTTATCACACCTCAATGGTCCTAAATGACGTTACTTTAGTAGCGAGCTTTAAAATGGTGTGCCAGGTAGGAGCTCAGTGAGTTCGTAATTTATAGCATGATTTCTGTAGTAACCACTTCGCAGGGCAGTTAAATACACAGCCTTGTGGGATGCAAGACCGTTACAGCCTTCTGTGGCACGAACAAAAACGAATCTTGAAATTCAGTGGCATATGAGCTAAACGAGGCACAAGAGTGTTAGTGCACCTAGTGCACGAGAGACTACAAGTTGGGACTGATTAGTTGGGGACGTGTTGGTAAGGAGCAAAAAAAACCTGCATAAGATGAAGACATTCAAATATGCACTTTTGGTGCTGTCACACTGGACCTTCAAAAATGGCCTGAGAAAATAAAACAAGCGGCTCAGGACTGAAGACTGAACTAATTCAAGGATTCTAGTTAAGTTAGATTTGTGCCATGTGCCATTAGAATACCCAAGTTGATGACACACAGGGGAATTGAATGCAAGTAACTTGGAAGACGGTGATACTAACAACACGTCATGGTGTAAATATCCTAGGTTGTGGGTGGGTGTATGAGGATTATTAGGTATTTGAACCAGTATACAGTGAATATACCTTTATCGGAAGGCCTTATAAGTTGGCAAAATGTAATGCTGACAATAAAAAACAATATTACTGCATTCTTAGTAACATTAGCAAACAGGACAATCCAGGGCATGCTAATTGTTGTTTTGAACAACTGAAATGCTGGTATTGATTGCAATATGGCACACACCATATGGCTGTCAGTGAAGGCATATGACAAAACACTGAAGGGACGGTAATAATGCAAGTAATGAAAAGCTGAGGCCCAAAGGAGTGCCTTGGCGGACGTCCGAGATTGCAGGAAAAGGCAAGATACATAAGAATTGGCAAGGGAAATTTGCCGAAGGCTGGCTGTTTAAGCTTGGATCCAGTTTAGAGCTATTGGATGCAAGTTAAAGCACGAGAAAACCAGCCTCACATAAATAGGGGAAATGCATGCTTTTTCAAAGCAAAGAACAAAAGCATCATAGGGGGATGTTGCAGTCACGGTGCATGTCGTGAAGAACAAGAAAAAGTTGGCTATTGCAGAAATGTCTTCTAAAAGCTTGCCGATTTGAATCAAACAACTTAATGGGCCAAAACAATCTAGCAGGGTCAAGAGTATGAAATGTGTTTGGTGATTTGCAGCACATGCCAATAACACAAATAGGGCCATAGGTGCTGGGTGATGAAGGATTATAAACAGAGGGGCCAGGCTATAATAAGGCAGGAAGCTATCTGTACAGCATGCACTAGATATGCCTATACAACCTACTTCCTCTCCCGTTGTTGCTTTCTGTAAATTTCACAGAACTTGATCATAGCGTACTGTGGGGTGCACCGGTGGCAAGTTGGCATGTCGAAACTGTGCTAAGGGACGACGACAGAGCAAGAATTGCTACCCTGTGCAGTGATGTTGTTACCATCGTCTTTGTTCCTAGCGTAGCTTTACCAGCTCCACAGGGCTTATTTTGCAGTCTGCAAGTAGTCATGTCTGTAGCAAGCAGTCACAGGCAAATGAAGGTGGTAGCAGACAGACATATGCAAGTGCATCGACGAGATCTTCTCAAAGCTTTGAGAATGGCTTGTTAAACAAAGTGCTGCGGCTGACCCAGGAAGCACCGCTGAACAACCACTTAACACCAATAAGGCCGATTTCGCAAGCAGCTCTGCAACAATAGCATTGCGAACACATCCAGTTTCGTACCACTGATCCCCGGATCGAAAAGGACCATGAGCAAAATCAACAACAGACACTGTCATTGCCTATGAGGTGCTTCAAGACCACTGTATTTTTCTGATTGCAGTGGAAACCAACATCCCACTTGAACTGAATACTGCCAAGCATTTGTCAATATTGTCTTAACACTGCTATGCAAAAAGAGAAAAAAAGCAATGGCAAAGGTTTTCTCAATATTTTTTCTTTTTCATCAAGACTCGTTATGCTCAACTTGCTCTGTGGTCAGTTTTGATTGCATAAGCTGCTGCCACACTTTTTTTTTTTTCTGCGCTACATCAATTGAAATGCTCATGAAAAACAGACTTATGAGTTGGCACATATTAGAGATTTGTACACTGTCAATCAGTCGTGATTCAAAAGCGGCAATGATTCTTGTTTCCATGTTGTTACAACCTAAACCGAAATGGATAGCGGAAGTGTTCAGTCACCCATTCATCACGCCGATATGTTTATTGCAGGCAAATGTGCGCACAGCCGGCAGGAAATAAAAAGAAATGACGCTCCCGAAGATACATTTGCACTGCACCGATGTTTTAACACAGGTTACACAGTTTCTCCGGCGAGTCGTAACCCGAGCACCCATCATCACAAAACGTACTGAATGGAGCACCAAAGCGCAGAGGATGGCGACATCGCTGTTGTCGCCGCAAAACAGTCCTACGGCCGTGCAGCCAAGCTCGCGTCGCGTCACGTCGCACACACGGCAATTCTCCAACACGAATCGCGAACAAAATGGTAACGAATGCGTAGCCAGCAACAACGTCGTGTGCACGCTTCGGTCGCGATCACTGCAACCATCGCAACGAATGCGACTAGCTGCACAACGCCACGTTCATTTCAGCATTCGGAAAGCACGGCGTGCGTAGTGAGCTCTCGAAGATGCACATTTCACTGCCTTGACGTAAAAGCACTCGCTTCGATCGCAATCACTTTCACTACGCGGACACTAGTCACTGTGCTAGGCAGCTCATGCACGCACAGAAGTTCACCGTGAGCAGCTTTTGCTCGCCGCTGTGCGTGATGATCCTCGCAGGAATTAGGAACGCTTGCAGCAACCACAAACAGCTCCATATAAACACTTCGTGACACCGCCAACACGTAGGTCTTGCGTCTGTTTGAAGAGGCGCTCTGTCAACTACATCAGCGTCGATTTCAACTTGGGAAACTGTCGCTGCTCGCCGCTGCTGCACGCGGAGAAGTTCGCAGTCGCTCTGAACACTCGTAATATCAACATGTGGTCAATATAGTATGCCTCGCGGCATAGGTGCCATCTCTACAGCCACGACCTATGCCTCGCTCCCCAGTTCAGTCGACGGACGGCCATCTTGCCCGGCAGGAGCGGATGCCTACGTCACGTAAAAAGCAGCCAATCGCTGCAATTCGGTCGCCGGGCGGTTCGCTCGTCCGCCCCAAAGTTGAAATTCACCAACTTTCCTTTCGCCTGCCGAACGGGGCGAATGCCTATTGTCTGGTCGTTCGGTCCGCCAGTCCGCCTGCCTGGCGGATCCGCTTAAAAGCGATCGTACAACGGCCTTAAGGGCGGTCGGGGCCGAGCCACGCCGGGCCGGCCTCCCAGCATTGATGCTGGCCGCCGGCGACTGAAAAACGCGCTAGTATTGTTTGTTCACGTTCATAGTAAGCCCCGGGATAGATACATGTCAAAAATGCATCATTTCTGACGATCGTTGGCCGATACCGATTTGCTCGTAAAAGTGATGACTGCGATACAAGCAAATTTCATCCCATAGCCGCTTTGGTGCTGCTGCTACTTGGTGCGCTTCGCCTGCCGCCTGCTAGCTCCGTTGCTGAAGGCGTTGTGGCAGTCGAACATATCTTCTATTATGGGACGAGTTCGCAGTAAAGCGATGTGAACAGTAGGCTCTTTATTATAGCGCAGGCGACTTCCGAAGCACCGTCAGCCGCGGCTTCGATGCGAAACCAGTTAGGCCTAGAGAGGACTAGGGCAGCCTGGGACCAGCGCGCAGTTCGTCGCTCGGCGTTGCCGAAAGATCCACTTTTGAGCGGGCATGTTGTCGTTGCTCTAATCTAGGAAGCATCATCGCTGGTAGAATGGCTCTTTTGTATTTCCTTGTGCGAACGTCAATTACGCCGAGCATGCCGGCCCGCCGACCAGCCTGGATCACGTCTGCCGGCGTCACAAAAATGAGCTGAAAAGTGTTCTTGCCGTAAATAATAAACCCTGAGAGACGAAATGTGAAAAATGTGCCATTTTTGAGGATCACTGACCAATACTGAGCTGCTGGTAAAGTAACACCTGTGACACGAGCAAATTTCTTGCCACAACCGCCTTGCAGCTGCCGCTGGCCCGACGTTGGGGTATGGCTCGCCTAGCGCCCGCTAGCTCCGCTGCTGAAAACGCTATGGAAATTAACCATACTATTCTTTTATTGTGAGATGATGCTTCTGACAGTAAAGCGATATGTAGAGTAGGTCTTTTATAATAGCGCAGGCGCCTTCCGAAGTGCCGGCCGCTGCGGCTTCGACGCGAAACGAGCTATAGGCCTAGCGACGAACACGGCAGCCAGGCAGCAGCAGAGCTCGTCGCTCGGAGAGCCCGCGAGCGGTATAGCTGGCAGTCTTTCTGATAGCAAGGCGATCTTGCCTTTTCTTGTGGTATTTGTACACCATCCCAAGCAGCGTTCAGGCACTGCTGCACAGCGGCGAAGTGCGGCACCTTTTGTGGGCGGAGCTTGGGTAGAGCGGCGCACCGATGCTTACCCCTCCGTGTATCCCTGCTTGCTGTGGGGCGGCAGTTCGCAAGCGACGATCGGTGCGGCGCGCCGGCCAAGTTTTCGCACATGTGTCTCCTCCGCTTGCTGCTCGAACGGCATGGATCCGGAGCTCGAAGCGCGGCTGCGTGCAGCCACCGCCGAGATGGGCTTCGAGCCCTAACAGTACACGCCATACCGAGACCCACAGGACGACGACCGCAGCGACTCGTCGGCGCAGCTAGGAAACTCGCAAAGGCTGGCGCAAAGATTTGACGAGAACACGTGCTTTTGTGAGCAGACGGATTTCCTTCACCATCGGAAGTACTACGTTAAGTTCAAGAGATACGCTGGATTCTTACCTCTGTATACGAGTGTTTCAAAAAATAATAAGCAATCAATAAAGTAGTATTTCAAGGAGCATCAGTGCTCAGTTTCAAATGAATTATTGCAAAAATTGCGCGTTACGTCAGTGGGCAGAGGCATGGATGAGGGTCGCCTAGTCCTTGGCCAAGGCTGCCCAGTTTACGTCACATGATAGGGGCGGCTAAAAACGAACGGTGTGGTGTCGCCCTAATCGGCAGTGAGCGGCAAGTTTTAAAAATTGTTTGTAAATGGTTGGTTCCACGCGCAGCTGTCTGAAGCGGACTAGAATACTCGCAGAGACCACCTCTACAGTGTTGTTAAAATAAAATATGCTTGTAGAAACCCTTTTAGGGTCCCTTTAGGAAGGCAGCGGCTTTTCCCCATCAGAGGACGTCCCGTTCCAGCCAATAGCTTCGGCCGATTCTCGTAACCCTGCTAGTGTGACAAAGCAGGGAGTGGTAGACGCAAAATCTCTTCCCTGTGTAGACGAGAATTATAGTGAACTATAGAAGTATAGTACACTATAACCAGAATCCAGAGCCGCTCCACGGCGCGGCCATTTTCTGCCGACTGGCGCGCCGCGGTGCGGGCGTTTCTTTGGGCACTGCGGGGCTGCGGCAGCTCCGCGGCCGCGCCCAACGTTTTTAGATCAATTTCTGTTTAGCTGCGGCGCGCGGATTGTCGCTGCGCGGTGGCGCTCGCCACGCTGTTTGCCCAACGGCCCGGAGCCGCCGGAGCGCTCGCGCTTTGCATTTGCTGCGGCAGCCTTCTCCGCCTATCCGCGATAACACAGGGAGCGAACACGTCGAACTCAAATTTGCTGTAATTTTGGAGCTGTCACGTTGAAACTTCAATCTCATGGTTAAACAACTGTTTCGCCTGACTAGTAAGGGTGAGCTAACGAGCAGGCTGATGCCAGTTCGCAAAAAAAACCAATCGTTTGCATTGCGCTTTAGCGCATTGCGTTCGCGACGTTTATCCTGGAGGTTGACAGTTACCACATTTACTCCAAAACAGAAGTCAATGAAAGCATACTATACTATTTTTGAGGTTATGTGGTCCACAAATTTTCCAAGACCTCAACTTGCACTTCCTGCATGGAAGATATCAGCTCTCCTGTGCCAGTTGTTGGCAGAGATATCTTACAGTGTACAAAATCTTCAAGCAAGGGTGCTTAAAGCATCCCACCAAAAAGATGCTAGAGTTTACCAACATTGTAAACAAAGCAATCTCGATTTGTTGGAAAATTTCAGCGCACACAGGACAGGGACAAAGAAGAGAAGAAAACACCACAAGCGCTGACTCGAAACTTCTTTGGGCTCTCCTCACTGAACCCTGGCCAATCCCCCGTCGTGGGTATGTGCCATGCCACCAAGGCAACAACAACAACAACTAAGCGTTTATTCACAAACGCAGAAAATATATGCTCGCAAGAAAAACAAAAAAACATCAAAACTGATGCAATCACGCAGCCGCGTCCAGATAGGAAAATTCTCGTTCATGCAGGACAACAGATGGCTCACTAACACATGTAGGCTGGTTTTTGTGGATATGATAGGCTTCTGATACCTCTTTAGTCATATCTGGAGAATTTTCATATCTGGACGCGCCTGCGTGATTGCATAAGTTTTGATCTTTTTTTTTGTTTTTCTTATGAGCATATATTTTCTGCGTTTGTGAGTAAACGCTTAGTTGCGAGTCAGCGCTTGTGGTGTTTTCTTCTCTTCTTTGGTTTGGTTTGGTTAATGGGGTTTAACGTCCCAAAGCGACTGAGGCTATGAGAGACGCCGTAGTGGAGGGCTCCGGAAATTTCGACCACCTGGGGTTCTTTAACGTGCACTGACATCGCACAGTACACGGGCCTCTAGAATTTCTCCTCCAAAGAAATTCCAGCCGCCGTGGCCGGGATCGAACCCGCGTCTTTCGGGTCAGCAGCCGAGCACCATAACCGCTGAGCCACCGCGGCGGCTCTTCTCTTCTTTGTCCCTGTCGCGTGTGCGCTGAAATTTTCCAACATGCTGTACCAACTCGCTCGAATGTCAGTTCTACTACAATCTCGATTTATTTGAAAGAAGGTTCCGTTTTTGGGGACATTTTTTGGGAGGTGCTAGACGAGCTGGAATTGCAAAACCTTGCTCGGCTTGGATGTGCAGAGCATACGGCCACTTTTACACGCCAAGTGCTGCATTTTGTCATAGTGACACGCATGCACTCCTATGCGAAAGACGTGAACCGCGAGGGACATGAACAGATAAAAGGTTGTCATTGCAAATAAAAAAGCTCGCCTTCTGCAGCCATTCCATATGATACGTGCTTCCGACTTAGTGTGTATGCATTTAATGCTGTGTTCAATGAAATTAACATTCTAAAAATGAAAGTGCAGGACGCTGCTCCCGTCTGTGCGATCATTGAAAATAAAAAGCTCTTCTATAGTTATTCCCTCCCTGCATCCAGCAAAGTGTATCTGCATTTATACTTGTGTTCCCTGAAATTGGCATTCTAAAGAACGTGCGAAACGCTGCTCGTATGTGCGGTGCTTCGTTGGTAACATAGCACGGAATTTCGTGAATGATGTTGAAGAGGAACATCGCTAGTTTCAATCTTTTATTAATGTTTCGTGCATTCTCCCGAAGAAATAGTGATAGCTTTACTCCAACATACGCATATCATCAGCTCTAAACGTCGCAAACGCGATGTGATACAGCGCAATGCAAACGATTGGGTTTTTGCGAACTGGCATCAGCCTGCTCTTTATCTCACCCTCTACTAGTGAGGCGAAACAGTACTTTAACCATGAGACTGATGTTTCAACGGGACAGCTCCAAAAGTACAGCAAATTTGAGTTCGACGTGTTCGCTCCCAATGTTATCGCGGATGAGAACAGGCTGTCACAGCAGCTGCCAAGCGCGAGCGCTCCGGCGGCTCCGGAAGCCGGACGGTTGCCGCTTTCCGGGCGCGGCTCGGGGAGCTTGCAAACTGAAAGGGATCTAAAAACTTTGGCCGCTTGGCCGCTCCTTCGGGAGCTAAAAAAAAAAAAACATTGCCGAGCATACTTCCGAAGCATGGCTGTGTTACAGGTAGTATTTACGTTATCAAAGAGATAGCATTGATGAGTTTTAATGGCATTTACTTTTACATTCACGTTAACTTTGCCGGCGGTTATTAGAATGCGGTCGTGCTTACACCGCTACCCTCTTGGTTCTCCACCGCAACGAAAACTTTTTGTTCAATATGAAGCATTTGGCGTGAGGCTAGCATGCCTCCAATTCCCATGCACCCTTCTTAGTCCTTCCGGCCGGCCATAACGCACACCCCACAAACAGGGCTTTCTTGTCGCCCTTCCGGCCGGCCATAACGCACACCCCACAAACAGGGCTTTCTTGTCGCCTGCGTGGTGCGCCAGTTTATCAACAAATTAGCGCTGTGAGCTTAACGAGTCGCAGCGCCAACAGAAAACAAATTTTGTCATGGTTTATGCAACCTGATTGAACGTACTTTCTCTTAATTTAGCGTGAATAGATGTCAGCAGAGAAGCCAGCTTTCACGAATTCTGAGGTCCGAAGTCGCGTTTATTTTATCGGGAGCCCTCGCCGCTTGTGAAAGCGTTGCGTAGCCGCTTTTCTAAGTATGAAAGAATGTAATGAAATCACGCATGTTTTCCTATGATTAAGGTAGATACCAACAGCAGAAAGATACTAGGATAAACCCTTTGCCCCCCCCCCCCCCCCCCCCCCCAGCCCCGGTCCCTCTGGCATGCGTGCAGAAAGAGCCACTGAATTTGGTAGCGGTCGTGCTTACAATCCTGTGCATGAAATGTGTTTAATAGGAACAAGAGCAAGCTCAGCACTAGGATGGTGAAGACGTTCCGGTGATCGAAAACATGCGCTTCGTATACTGAGAACCTTCAGTCTGCAGCTCGCCTATCCGGCTGCTGCACCATTGAGTCAAGTCAGCAAATCTACATTCTTATGCATAAAATTATCATAGATGATAGCACACGTAAAATAGTGCAACAAACGACACGCCAGCGTAGAAATCTGCTTATAAGTACCGGTTTCCAGTCCTACCTGGTCGACCACCCTCATAACTGCGCGCATGAAACCCGCAGTACAGTCTGGAAGAGGGAGAATGTGAGTAGTGACGCACAGCACACACTCTCATACGTTACGCGATTGAGCGAAACAGCGAACGCATCGAACACGTTAACACGCGTTCTACGCGCAGCGCGGCGTGAACCGCAGTCCATCGGGCCGCGCGCGCCGATAGATGCGACTGGTGTCGAGAGAAGGAGCGCGCCTGCAGCCTGCGTGCGCGAATGAAGGAAGACCCCCCTCTTCAATGTGGCGCGGCTCCCTGCGTTGTCAGGCTATTGCAGGGTCATGAGAATCGGCCGACGCCATTGCTTGGAAGGGGTTCCTTTTGGGGGGAAAATCCGCTGCGTTCTTAAATTCCATCCCTCTATGGCACTTCCACTTCATGTCCCATGATGCAGAGGTTACGACCCAATAAGCGCTTTCGAAGACTGAACATTCGGCAGACAACAGCGAGCTATGTGATCGAACGAATCACATCTACAGCAAATCGGCATACGTCGGCACACTCACTCATGAGTGCACTCATCCTGAGCGAGAGTGGATCATGAGTGCGAGTGAGTGGATGTGAGTGGCAGGTGGACGCGACAGCGAAGTCCGACGCGTATGTTTCGAGACGGCGATACCCGCTCAGCTATTTTCATGTTGTTGACAGCTGAGGGAAGCAAATATTCACTGCTGAGGACGCTCGAGGCAGCATAAGGCATCTGCCGATGTCTTTGGGCAACCGAAGCAGGGGATTCCGCTGGCACGGGAACGACAATCTTTCGTTGCTTTGGCAGATCACCGTTGGCACCGGCGAAGGCCCTTCGCGAACGCAATGACCCGCTGCGAGTTTTGTGAGATCCTTTATCGAATTTCCCATTGCCAGTCCTGAGAATATAGCTAGATGTATCTTGCCACGCTCCCCGCACGGCTCGATCTCATGCAGTGGACTCTTAGTTCTGTCCCCAGGTGTGCGCATTGCAGAGCTCTGCTCCGGCTGTAACTTGTTGAATGGGCCGGACCCGCGCGAAAACCAAGTGCGCTTTTCGGTAACGCAAGAGGGTTCTTGTATCTGCCATGCACTTGGAACCCAGCGTCGCAAATTAAGCATGCGGTTTTTATTTTTTCTACGCATAGCATCAGGCATGGTTATGCCTTTCACGCAGGAGATATATCCAAAATGGTAACATTGTACGTTTTAATTTGCGGCATAAATGCTTCTTTCGTGCGTAGGGTGATGTGAAGTTCTTGGTGCTGTGCATTATTTACCGCGTCCGGGTTCGCGATACAGTAATGTCCATTGAGTTTTTTGTTGTTTTTCTGCCCTATGGAGAACTGCGGAGAAGCGGGTGAGTCACACACGCTGCCCAGTGGGATAAGGGGAGCCGGATAGCGGAGGATTCCGAGAATACGGGAAAAGTCAAACCCCCGGCGGGAATGTACACGTCAGGCCGCATCCCACTGTGCACGTTCTTGCGGTACGGCGGATCCGCGTCGCGTGGCTGTAGGCGTGTAGACACCAGTCACACCTTGGCAGAGAGGAAGGCAGTGTACGATGGTGATGCCTTTATCCCCTCCTTGTTTTTCCGAGAACTGGGAAAAAGCAGGGGCGCGCTTTCTGGACGGGCATGCCCGCCCTTGCCATAGTCATGCTGATACCCGGATGACGTCGCACGTGGGGCTTCCTTCTCGCACACTACAGCCTTCTCCCCTTCCGCTTGGTTTGGTCACGGAGGACTCTCTCCACACGCGCTTCCACTTCTCCGGGGACGATCAGCCGGTGGACAGTGACACCCGCAGTGACGTGGGCTGGCCGTGGTTAAAAAAGATCTCGCAGCATCGCTGAACCGTCGACTCTGGAAGAAGACAGCGGCACAGCGCGTCATACTTCATCCTGCCTGCCAGACCTGCACGGTAAGCGCAAATGACTTCCTACCAAAGTGTTACTTGTTGCGCAGAGCGGTTCTAAAGATTTTCTTATAGCGGCCGGGGTCTCTCACGTAGAAACAATGGGTGTGTACCGGTCAAAGAGATAATGCTCGTGTTTGGGCACGTTTTTCGCTTCAGCGCGTAACATGAGCAGTGCAGGCCGCAGTGGGAGACGAGGATCTCTTTAGACACAGCGGCGGCGGCCTTTCTCACTGCTCCGCAGGCAGCAAACTGGTGCCTCTATGACGCTGAAAGCGTTAAGAGGGCTGTGTTAAACTTAATATTGTTTTCACTCATTGAAGTCGTGAGTGTAACTGCCTTTAATTGTTGGGTGCGCTTGACCACGCATGCTGCTTCGCTTGGCTTCACGTTTTCTCAGACTTGATTATTAAAGAATGCTATGCAGTTTTATTGGTAGCATACTATGTTTTCTTGTCTTGTGCGTTTTTTTTCTTTGTCGCCTTAAGCAAGGGTGTATTCTAGAGATGCTGCCATGTAATATTCTGGCGATAAGTAATACATTCAAGCTCATATCTCATTTTTTTCTTCAGTTCGTGTTTAGTGATGAGTGCGCACGCCAAGTGCATGTTATGGCTAAAGAAAGAATACTATCTTGCAGACCGCAGTCAGGGTTACAGCCCCGCGGCGCAAGTGTCATTCCACAGCAGAATATTGTCGCGAAGACGATGGTGACGCGAACACGTTTATATAAAAGATTACACCCTTCCTTTACCGCTCAGCGAGAGAGTGACCCCAGGAGACATCCCTCGCAAGTATACGATTAGATTTCAGGGGAGAAAGTGGCGGTGAAGGCATTGCATCGGCGACAGATGCTTTGTTTCTCGAAGCGGGCGGACACAAATCTCGTTTACTGACCTCGCTGCATGGCGCAGTCACAAGGCAAGAGAACAAAGGCCCGTCTCTTTCGCTTGCGTGCCTAGCTTTGTTTGCAGTGCCAGTGAACACTGAGCGCGAGCAGAGTGTCGGCCATGTTTCCTCGGACCACGTGTTCCGACTCATCTGCGCGTTGATTCACGTCGAATTGATAGCAACGGTCAAGTTAACAACAAGACCTGACTGTTCCGAGTGTTAAGAGACAACAGGCGTTGAAAGACCCGGTTATCTTAACTAGGATACTGTGATTTCTGAATTATTAACGGACTCATTTCGTAGGCTGTTCCGGCAACTTTTAAACTGCTTCCACCGACCAGCTCGGATACGATCAGTTTTGCAGTTCCAGTGCCCGAGTTTCATTATATTCCCGAGATTGCAAGCTAACAGCTTGCAGTTGTCGTGCTGATTAGATTTGGTGTGGTAAGGTATTCTGCACCAGAAGGGACAAGGTTACACGAGTGTATCGCTTCAGGAGGCTAAATAATGGCGCTGCTTTTTGTATGTGGTGGTGTATTGATTTTGAGGCGCATGCGGACGCGGCTTTGCAAGTTGCACGATCAAATTTGCTGCATGCGACTGAGCGGACGATTCCAGCGTTCTAATTGGCGCACCTGTCGCTGTCGTCCGTATACAGCGGCACAGACACGTGTCGCAGCAAAGCATGAAGATATCTTGCGGTAGAAAAACCCACATTCATTGTGGCTCACTAGGGCCATTTTTCGCTGTGAGATTGTTCGCAGAAGGCAAAGCCGCGGTCGGCTGTCTTAGCCACGGATCTCGGCGCGGCCGACCCTGACGTACTCGAGCGAAGTCACCGCGAACTTTGCAACACCGCAGGCGAGCTTTATCTGAAAGAGCTTCGTGAGAAACTGTAAAAATTTTCGTTAGTTCAATTCTAGAAAGTGAACAAAGGCATTGCACAGCAACCATGTTCAACTCTCTTATCAGCAAATGGGTTAGTTTCGGCTAAATTAAAACCGCCCCTATATGCAACCGTGCTCTCAATGGTCTTGTATTCTGGCCCCCTAATATCTGAAGAGCCATCATCAGCCTGAAAAAACCCACTGCAGGCCAAAGGGCTCTCCCATGTCTGTCCAATTAACCCTATCCTTTACTGTCTGCGGCCACCGTATTCCCGCAAACTTCTTAATCCCATCCGTCCACCTAACTTTCTGCCGCCCTCTGCCACGCTTGCCTTCTCTTGGAATCCACTCCGCGGTTATCTTGCCTTCGTATTACGTGCCCTGCCCGAGCCCATTCCTTCCTTTTGATTTCGACTAGGATGCCATTAAACCGCGTTTGTTTCCTCACCCACTCTGCCCTCTTCCTGTCCCTTAACGTTACACCTAACATTTTTCTTTCCATATCTCACTGCGCTGTCCTTAACGTAAGCTCAACCCTTTTCATTAGCCTCCACATTTCTGCCTCATTGCTCAGTACCGGTATGATACAGCTGTTGTATACTTTTCTCTTGAGTGGTACTGGTAAGCTGTCATTTATGTTCTGACAGAACCTGCCATATGCGCTCCATCTCATTCTTATCCTTCTAGTTATTTCCCTCTCATGGTCCGGATCAGCGGCCGGTACCTTCCCTAAATAAACGTATTATCTTACCACTTCAAGCACCTCGCTGCCAATTGCGAACTTCTCTTCCATAAATTTATGCACCAAAACGATGATCCTCCTTAGGAGCTTACATGTAAACACCTCGTTTTACTAATATCAGGAAAACAGTAGCTCTATGAATAAACAAATATTGAGTACAAGTTTGTGCTTTTCCATGCGCTCCACTGCCATCATTGAAAGAAAATCTCTGCAGTTGTAACCACACTCCATTCAAGAGAAGAGAACTGTATGTGTAATTTTGGTCTCATTATAGAGGATAAGGAGGTATTGTTTCATACACGCTCTAAGTATTAGCCCCGTAACATATCTCGCTAGCCATTTGAGGTGAGGATAAGGATCAAATGACACACTCACACCAAAGCGACATGTCTAAAGATAAGCACCTATAGCATTTTCACAGGTTGTTTCACCTAAGACTTTACGCAATTTATAGCAATAGGCTTTTGGAGTAGAAGAGCGATTCTTTCGGCGTAGCGTTGTCAATGTTGTGATGCATCAGAATGCAGGCTCAGATGTGCTTAGTAACAGGGTGGTTACCTAATATTGAAAAGTTAAATTTTTAACTTTTACTTCGGGGCTCATTAACTATTGAGAAGCGTGTAGCCCACCGTAAGTAAAACGGTAACAGTTTTTAGAATTTCAAAAATGTGGTTACCCTCGGCGCTATGGGCCAAAAATTTTGGCTGTTTCGACGAGTTCCGCTCTCCGGACAGGTTTCTTTGCAAGATTCTTGAAAGCGCGTGTATTTTTGCGTGCTGGAGCCAGAATTTGTTGGGTCACAGCGCTGAGGATAACTGCGTTTTCGAACTTCTATGGATATTACTTACGGTTGGCTACACGGCTCTTGGTAATTCAGGATCTTAAAGGGACAGTGAGGAGAGCACTATTAATATTTTTTATAGCAAAATCCGATAGTTCCGCATGTCATGGCTTTGTTGCCACTTGGCTGGCAGCGAAAGATGCATTTATTTCTAAGAAATTTGGATTCGAAGTTGAAAAAGGTTTTCCCGCCGCTCTGATTCAAACTTGTGCTTCTCCTATGACGACACAGGACTAAGTGACGTGAAACATGACGTAACGCAGACTCCGTGGTTTCTAGCGGCCAGCGCTGCCTAGCAGCAGCCGAAACGAAAGCTACCGCCAGCCGCACGTTGAAGGCATGTCGCTTCGCTTACGTTTGCACTGGCGTTTTGCCAACGTTACGATGGATCTCGTTCTCGAAGTCGTCAACGAAGTTCTCGCAAATAGACACCTTTAGCATACCGTGTACCTTGTTACCGCTAGTGGAATATCGGGAGCCCCCCTAACGCCGGTGATCAGCGCTGATTGGTCCCGATGCTTCAGGCGCACGCGTAGCTGCCGGTCACGTGGCGCCATCTGGCGACGTCAAGATTTGCGCATGCATTGGCTAGGCCTCAGTTATTTGTGGCTTCTCGGGTCCTAGAGTTGCTAGAACCATTGGTTATAGCAACACTGCTTTGTCCTATGACGTCATCACGCTTGTACTTGCGAGTTTGGCCTGTGGCGGCGATACCTGTATTTTGGTTCTTGCTCTTTTCTACGTTACAAGAGCTTTGTTGTCAGTATGAGGGGCGTTTTTTCAATCAGGAGCTGGTGTTCTGCCGACACAAGCCAACTTCAATTTCTCCTCAGTGTCCCTTTAACAGTAAAATCTTAAAAAGTTAACTAATCAATATTAGTTAACCAGCCTGCTAGTTAAAACGTCTCTAGCTGTATACTGATGCATTGCAACACTGACAATGCTATGCGAAACACTCGTTTATGGGCTAATATTTAGGTTTATGGACCTCAACGTCCCAAATCAAGTCCGGCTATGCGGGACGCCGCAGTGGAAGGCTCTGGATAGTTTCGACCACATCGAGTTCTTTAAAGTGCACTGACATCGCACAGTGCAGGGGCCTCTAGAATTTCGCCTTTATCTAAATTCCCCCGCCGCGAGCGGGATCGCCCCCGAGTATTTCGGGTCAGCGGCCGAGCACCATAACCCCTGAGCCACAGCCATAACACTGAACTGCCACAGCTCAAGTAATTGCTCACGGTGCATTTGCTCGCTGCAGGCGCGGATGACTTGTAATGTTTTTCGTGCCAGGGAAGGTAATCACTTCATTAAGGTTTATGGGGTTTAACGTCCCAAAGCGACTCAGGTTATGAGAGACGCCGTAGAGCAGGGCTCTGGAAATTCCGACCACCTGGTGTTCTTTAACGTGCTTTGACATCGCACAGGGCACGGGCCTCTAGAATTTCGCCTCCATAGAAATTCAAACGCTGCGGCCGGGATCATTAGTAGACAGGTTAAATGAATTTAACAGAATGGAAGGTTACGCTCTGTTGATCTATTTCGAATTAGCAGCGCGAAATGCAGTGAAATTAGCGACAGGCTTTATCGTTGTGCAAGTGTTGCTTCTCCATTATTGTGCTTTGTTTTCCCCGGTGCTTTCCATTTCGAAATGCCACTTAACGCCTGTTTTCGCTTAGGTTACAGGTAGTGCGAGATAATAATAGCGCTGCTAGCGATTCCCGGTTTTGCATGCATGCGCTTCGTTCTATTCTTTCTTTTTTCTAAGAGTTGCAGGAGCGCGCTCGTCTTCAGCTACATTACGCTCATGTGCTACTGTCATCATTATCATCAGCCTGACTACTCTCACTGCAGCGGAAAGGCCTCTCCCGTGTGTCTCCAATTAAACCTGTCCTTTGCCAGTTGCGGCCACCGTATCCGCGGAAACCTCCCAAAGGGACTATGCAACGAACCATAAGTAGCTTGTAAATGCTTGCAATGCTTAGAAATGGTGCTAAGAAGCATTTACACCAAGTATGAGTCTTCAGAACTGAGCCGGCAATTCATTATGAATTTTCCAATGCGGTCGTTTTTAAAATTCGCGGACGGATTGGTGCCCTCGTAGTGACCGATTTTGAAACTAAAACCGGTAAAATATACGTCACTAGTCCCGTGACGTCGGCACGACACCGCACGCTATCATTCGCTCGAGCCACGGCAGCCTCGACGTCACGGGCACATTTCCGGTAACCGTGAAAATCGCCTGCTCGTGCCGCCGCGCGACCCCCTCGGGCAAGCACGAGCCAGGGCGCTGCCTTCGTACATATTGACTCAGGTTAGCTCTGCCGCGGCTCTTCCTGTCGAGAGTTCCGGAGGCACTCGCAGTGTCTTTTTCGTCCGCCCGAGGCGAAGAGAGACCTGAGAGACGCTGACGACGCTGCTGCTGGGGTGCTGGGTTCGACAACCGGAAGTCGCAGACCGAATGTCAGCGAATGACGTATTCATGGGCGGGGCCCAGTCTCAGAGCTGTTTTATTTTTTTTTCTGATGTCCCGCGTGTACGAGTTGGTGAGAGGCGGGGGGAGAAGAGGAGTGTAATTTTTAATCGTCTCTATCTTCGTTGTTATTGATGCTAGCTCAAAAATTCTTGCGCTGAGGTGACGAGTGATGGAGTGCCTATCGTTCGTCTTTTTTTACGTAATCTCAATTAATTTATTGGATAGTCCCTTTAATCTCATCCCCTAACTTCAAGGTGCAGTGAAGAGGAATCTGAACTCGTCTTTTTGCCGCGGGAACTCAATCCACAAGTTCCGAGCATTCTTAGAAGCTTAGATTTATTGTCCTGTGTGGCCGATTTCCCTAATTAAACCGAATTAAAAGTCCGGCTCCCGCCTTTTTTTTTTAAATTCTCCCCGTAAGGTGGGCGGAATCGACCAACACATGTAGTGCCTTTCACCCAGTCCCGTGGCGGCTTGCCGCTCTGCCATCGGCGGAGTAATGCGTAGTAGTCCGTACAAGCAAATAGTCCACGCGTATTTTTATTTCTGTGGGCTTATTTTGCGGCTATATTATCTGCGAAAGAAACTATTTACTCACGGAAACATAGAAAATAAAATAAAGCGAAAGCAAAGCTTCCAGGAAGCTGGCTGAAAGGCACTCCATGCGTTGGCCGACTACGCCCACCGTACGGGGAGAATTCAAAAAATAAAGGTGGGAGCCCGACGTTATTCGATTTAATTAGGGAAACCGGCTACACAGGGCAATAAGTCGCAGTTTCTAAGAATGCTCGGAACGTGTAGATCGAGTTCCCGCGGCAAAAAGGCGAGTTCAGATTCCTCTTGAGTGCACCTTTAACAATCTGCAGCCCTCTGGTAAGCTTGCCTTCCTGCACCATATAAACGTAATAGCACTGGCTAAATTTGAACACAATGGTAAATTACATGCCTGCCCAAGCCCATTTATTCCTAAGATGTCTTTACTTCACGTTTGTTCCCTCACCCACTCTGCCCGCGTAAGGTCTCTTAACGTCGCACGTGTCATTTTTCTTTCCATACCTTGCTGCGTTGTCCACTACGTGGGGTACTAATTTACTATGGTATTATTGTTGTGTTATGAGTTGCAGGCAGCACCTGAGAGGCTCTTGTAGAAATTTCATTTCAAGTGGACGTTGAGCGACCGTCGAAATCTGTGCAGCGCGTTTTCTTTAAGACTGCATACGTTCTTTTGCACTGCGATTTCTTTTTTCCTCTCACTAACGTTGCTACCCTCTGCTTATCCTTTATGAAATGCAGCAAAACCATGCAGTTCTTGAATCCGCACAACAAAGGTCAGTGTGGTATCTCGTATAACACGCCTGTGCTACCACTGACCTGCGAAAAAGCCTACGTTGGCCAAACGGGACGGTGGGTTAATGACCGCGCGGCTGAGCATGCACGATCACTAAAAAAGCTAGGAAGTGCACATCTTTTTCCGCACTGTGCTGTATGCTTCCTATACTATACCGGGTGTTTCGGCGAACACTTTCAATAATTTTCAAATGTAGGTTTTTAGGGGCAAAATTTTGGCTTTTGGAGCATGGTATTGCCAGGCCTGGCGCACACCAGACAACCGGTGAATAATTTAGCTACTAAGCTGGTTAACTAATTTCTAATGATTAACTTCTTAACTATTAGAGTTAGGCACCTGGTTGCAATTGGAGATCTGTAGCCGGTTGTTAGTAATAGCCATATCAGTTTTTAGAATTAAAAAAAACGCGATTACCCTTCGCGCTGTGGCTCGACAAAATTTTGGCTTTTTCGACTTTAGTCGGACACAACTTAAGTCTGCACTGAAGCTCCCAGATTCAGCCTCTGCACAAAGAATTCCTCCATGACGAAAAAGTAGTCCGCTGCTTAAAGGTGCAGTGAAGAGGAATCTGAAGTCGTCTTTTTTGCCGCGGGAACTCAATCTACACGTTCCGAGCATTCTTAGAAACTTCGATTGATTGCCCTGTGTGGCCGATTTTCCTAATTAAATCGGATTAACGTCCGGCTCCCACCTTTTTTTTTTTTGAATTCTCCCCCGTACGGTGGGCGGAGTCGACCAACGCGTGTAGTGCCTTTCACGCAGTCCCGTGGCGGCTTGCCGCTCTGCCATCGGCGGAGTAATACGTAGTAGTCCGTAGAAGCAAATAGTCCGCGCGTATTTTTATTTCTGCGGGCTTAATTTGCGGCTATATTATCTGCGAATGAAACCGTTTACTCAAGGAAACCTAAAAAACAAAATAAAGCGAAAGCAACGCCTCCACTGAGCTGGCTGAAAGGCACTCCACGCGTTGGTCGACTCCGCCCACCGTACGCGGAGAATTCAAAAAATAAAGGCGGGAGCCGGACGTTAATTCGATTTAATTAGGGAAATCGGCCGCAGAGGGCAATAAGTCGCAGTTTCTAAGAATGCTAGGAACGTGTAGATCGAGTCCCCGCGGCAAAAAGACAAGTTGAGAATCCTCCTCAGTGCACCTTTAAATTGAGGACAACAGAGCGAGCTGTGGAGATGAGGATGAAATGCGTAACGTTAAGGACCGGGAAGAGGGCAGGGTGGGTCAGGGAACAATCGCGGGTAATGACATCCTAGTAGAAATCAAGGAAAAGAAATAGACTTGGCCAGTCCATGTAATGCGAAGGCGGGATTACTGATGGTCGTTAACGGTAACGGACCGGACACCAACAGAAGGCAGGCGTAGCATGGGGCGGCATAAAGTTAGATGGATGGGTGGATGCGATAAAGAAGTTTGCGGTGATAAGCTGTGCGCATTTGGCACATGACTGGGTTAATCGGAGATGCCGTTGTTCTACAGTGGACGTCGGCTCAAGATGATGATTGTACATTGTGCACGACGCCGAGACCCTAGTGTATGTTTGGCTTCATTTATGTCTTCTCTTCCTTTGTTTACGTAAGAACGAATCCTTGTGACAGCTTCTTAAGGATACTTCAGCATCTCTCAAGTTGTCTTTTTCATCTCTTCTCAGGATGGGTAGATGGCTTCCACGTGACACCGTCGGTTCCATGCTTGTACTGCAGGGTTTGGTTTGGTTTGGTTTGGTTTATGGGGTTTAACGTCCCAAAGCGACTGAGGCTATGAGAGACGCCGTAGTGAAGGGCTCCGGAAATTTCGACCACCTGGGGTTCTTTAACGTGCACTGACATCGCACAGTACACGGGCCTCTAGAATTTCTCCTCCAAAGAAATTCCAGCCGCCGCGGCCGGGATCGAACCCGCGTCTTTTGGGACAGCAGCCGAGCAGCATAGCCACTGAGCCACCGCGGCGGCTGTACTGCAGGGATAGATCTTATTGCACAAGATAGGGGCAGAAGGCGATTTGAAGAAAACTCTTAGCTCATCTCATGCTCAAAGATAGCTTGCAAACATGTTTTCCAGTCAACCTTACGTAATAGATCATGAATGGCACACTCACCCAGGTCCGATTCGTAAGGGCGCCAGCCTCCTCCTGTTTTTGCATCTGAAAAAAGTTAACCAACCATTAAAGTGGCTAGATAATGAGTTCGTGGCCAAGGTTTCTGCTACTGCATTTGTTTTTGAAGAGCTAGCGTTAGTTGTTTTCGCTTAAAAATTTCTTCCTTCACATGGTTCAGCTTATAAGCGGAGTTTTCGTAATTTGATTTGTAAGCGATAGTAACGCATACAGTTGGTTTCAGCTGAATAAAGAGTCGTATATTTCTGAGTGAAGGCTACGGTCTACGAGGAAAGGCTCCCCAGCCAGACCAGGATTCAAATTTTCTGGACAGCAGCATTATGGACAAATGTGTCTCCCCAGGTTTCTTGATTTTATAAAGCAGCATTAGGTTGTTTTCAGTGGTGATGTTAAAAAGTTACGGTGCACTCATTTCTGCATTTACATTTCTGGCGCATCCTATTCAATATATTAAAAAAGTTTATCAAAGCAACCTAACGCTTCTATTTTAACCATTATCATCGTCGGGAGGCGTAGACTGGATACCCTACTGACTGAACGGAGCGCAACGCAGCGTTGCCTAAGTTGCGGAGGTACCAGCAGAACTGTTCACGACCTGGGTTCGATAGATGACTAGAACTGTGCTGATGGCGCCACCGGTGGTGAGAATACCGTGTGAAAAGGTGAGGCATCCACGCCGTCAGCGCTACAACGGTTTCCGCGAGTTGGCCGATCTTTGATTCGAGGCTTAACCGCCGCTAGACTAGACTGCAGTATGGTCGGCCGCGCTTCAAGCAATATATCTCAGACCGGAGTAGTCGGCTGCACGGTCAGCCAACTCCCCTATTTTGGCCAAGGTAACATCGCCTACTGCAGCCAGGACGACCATGAGGTTCTGAGACGGGCGCTGAATAGTTCGCGAATAGGGGGCAGTTGACGTCCTGCGGGAGGTCATTTACAAGCTGTCGCACACGATGGAGGAGCTGGGATGGTCGGCGGTCACGAAGGTCTTTGGCGCCGAGCAACAACTGCAGGCGGCTGCACTCCGAGATAGTAGTCCGGGCCAGAAGCGTAGCCTTGAATTGGTTGTAGGGGCAGGAGTGCTTAGACGCTTTAAAAAGTCCCCGAACTCGTCAATCGCCCCAAAATAGAAGGTCGACACAATGTGGAGATGCTTCCCTTGCTCTGAAGTGGTGCGCCGAATGTCGAACATAGCCTCCACTTGTACGGATAACATGCTGGGCACCCACGCCACAGTGGTGGCAGCTGAACATGAAAGCTCGCCATGTCCTCCGCAGCCGGTTCAGCAGCCGACTCTTGTGGCGTGAGCGCTGAATCCATGGCGGCACTGAGTCGGAAGGAGATGGACACTGTGTCCCTGCAAGCTAAACAGGTCGCGACACGGACGACGCGAAGAGATCGAGTACGTGGTGTCGACTATATTCTCCTTGACTGTTTTCGCTAGCGAAGGCAGAGCAGCGCCGATGAATCGGATAGCGCCGGTGCGTCACCATGAATCATCTGAGCTTAAAACCCTTCGTCGGAGCTGTACATGTAAGTATAGTGCATTTAAACTCATGTGGCATTCAATGTCAGCGGAAGCAATCAAAATCGATGCTTTTCATTTGCGCTTCGTTGTGCTCGGCAAGGGCTGGGGTAACATAAGTGGCAAAGTGTTTTAAAGGGTTCATTCTGGGAACACTTTGCAACTTACCTCCTTGTTGTCGGTGATCACTTGACCCTTGGAGTGTGACCTGAAAATCACTCTCCATTTTCTTGTCCTTGGTATGCTGTTCATATCAAAAGCTACTTTCTTCTCCGTAAGATTTCCGTTTTCAAGCAGTTGAAGTGAGACATTTATAGGTAGAAGAAAGGGGCCCCATATAGATTTTGTTAAATTGAAGAGATGAGTGACAGTCCTTAATATCAAATCATGGCTCAATGGTTGAATTGTAGAGCTGAATATGGTGGCCCCTACTGATGCTGTAATCGGCATCCTGCAAAGACATACAAAAATAGGTATTTTGTTTTGTTTTTACATCAGACGCTTGGGTTCTGTATATAGCATCTACTATACAATAAAAGTCGTAAACAGCGAAGCAATGGTTCTGACATCTATTTATACTAGAGCTTCCATTTCCCGTCATTAGCACTATTAGCACTTTACGTTAGAGAAAACGCAGAAATATGCGTTGAAAATTTAGACGTGAAATTTGTGATCATTCTGGAGATAAAAAATCGCTCGCTTTGTTGGAATATTTAAAAAAAATACCTTGTTGTTTAAACATTCAACATTTGATACAAACCAAAGCCGCCAAAGACATCCCCAAAAGTTAAAGGGCAACTGCAGCACTTTTTTGAGAATTTCGCGACATTCAAGGATACAGACCTTTATAGGCTGCAGGTAAAGCATGCCAAGTGTTTTTTCACTAGCATTTAAAATAGTGACGTAATCGACGATTGAATTTTGCGCTTCTCCTCAATGCACCGGAGAAGTGCAGGGAAACTCAGCGTGACGTCATGGAAGGTATGATTTCAAATTATCGCGGTCGTCAGCAACACCCTGCCCTGACGCGTTAGACGCTGCCAAACAACTCTCGGCAGGGTTCGCCTTCGGTGGCGTTGGTTTTTTTCCTTCAAAGCACGCGTTTGTGCGTTGGAGATGTACCCATACCTTCGATGACGTCATCATGCACCCCCCACTTGGCGTTGTGCGCTGCGGAAAAGCTGGAATGGCGTCCGGATTTTAATCGGCGATTACTTCACTATTTCAAGTGCTAGCACAAAAAGACTTCGCATGCTTTACCTGCAGGTTTCACACATTCGACCCTCTTAAGCTCGTTGATTTCTAAAACCTATGCAGTTTCCCTTTAATGCAACAACTAGGTGTTGTTATATCTTTCGTCAATTTCGTCAAATTCGTCAATTTGAAAATTTCAAACCAAGAGCAGGGATACATCCACGGGCCAGATTTGCTGCTGTAAATACACATTTGAAAATAACGGAAAGCAGAGACATGAAAGGCAAGCAAGAAATATTATTGCACTTTTTATAAAGACAACGGAACTTAGTTTGGTAAAAGCAAGAAGTATTTAAAGCAGCTGATAAGAAGGTATCTGTACTTTTCAAGTAACACGACTTTGCGAGCTTCCGAAGCAAAATAAAAGCGGCCAGTAAACGGAATGGGTATAATCCGCGGGTAAAATGGGCTCCGCTTAATGCTAAAAGGGGACGGGAGAGGGTAAGTGGCTAATCTATCTGCGGGCAAAGTGGCGCTAAAAAGGTGATTGGAGCTTAGAGAATGTCGTGAGCCCGTTAACCAATCGTGCCTGTTCACGGTAACTTCACAATACATGTGATGACAGCCATATACATATAAGCCCGAAGAAGAGGAATTGCTTGGCCGAACAACCTTATCGTGTGTACCGTGACAGTGCCCGAAGGTAGGTGCGCATGCTAGGAAGTATGGGAATAGGTCCAGGGTATATCACTGAAGAGATAAAGCGATTCACAATGAAGAGGAACGTAAATGTGAGTGATCATAGATGTCTAGAGTGTCGCGGTAGATGCAGCGAGTAGCGAAGAACTACTGGCGTCAGAATATTAAAATTTCCGAATGCGACTGGAACACGAATCTGAAGATGAAGTGGCCTCGACTGTCGAATCGAATATCCGTTCATGACAGAAATATTTCAGAATGAGATAGCGGAAGAAATGCTGCTGCCTTTATTTTTTTTTTCAGAAAAGCGTATGGTCTTTGAAACTGAAAAAAAAAACAAAGCTACTCTGACTCAACACCGTATAAAAACATGATGTGTAGAGAAATGTGCATCATTTGATTAAACAGCATAATAGTATCGAACTTGTAATGTGGGCATGCAAAATGAAATCCATGAAATGACAAGACTGGCAAACAAAAATAACATGATGACAAGTAAATCCTCATTAATTCGGAGTTCAAGGGAGAGGAAGAAATGCCCATGTTAGCACACGCCAATTTGTAAAACTTAAAGGCCCCTCAAAGCAAGAAAATAATCTGGCAAGATGTGAAAATACGCTAAAGCTTCATCAGGCGGCTACATTGTGCAAACGCCAATAAGCCCGCGACGATATCCCATGTATGAGTACTGGAAGAAGAACTAGAACGTAAGCTTGGGGAGAACTGAGATTGACGTGGAAACAGCGACACTGCTCTCAAAAGGAAAGCGAAATGACCAGCGACGTACCAGTTGCCGTCCAAAAGCAGTGCAGAGCTGGGATTAGAGTGCTGGCGAATGCGCGGGCCAAGAGATGCAGTTGCCGTGGTGGAGCGGCGAAGCTCAGAAACCGACACTACGCGACCCCGCCTCTTTATGGCCTAGCGACCGGGGCAATTCGATCGCTGTCACGCCGTCCGTTACGCCACTCAAGAGGCGCACAGTTCAGAATCCACCTTGCAATAGGCAGGATTTTTACAGGACCGGTTGCCCTGTTGTGACACCTTCACTCGGGGAGCCTTACGTGATACTCCGTAACCAGGCTTCCCCTCGTATCGTACCTGACCAAAACAAGAAGGCGGAGGTCACGCTCAGATAGCTATGAAGCCGACCGCACCAATGCCATGGGTATAGCCGTTAAGTATAGGTATACTCATCATCAGCCTGACTACACCCACCGCAGGACATAGGCCACTCATATACCATGTTCTGCAACTTTATCGGCACAGGTTTGAAAAATTCTCCCGCCACAACCGTTGGCTCGTTTGTGGTGAAACTGCGCACAAAGCTTCCTTATTGTTGTCCGTTTTAAGGCATAGTAAGTATAAAAGTAGTACTTACTAGGTTTGGTCACGCGAGATGCGAAACAAGAAGCACCCGTGTTGAGATCGAGCCGCCGTCATCGAATTTCTGCCGAAAGATACTTGTGGCGCCATCTGGCATCGCTGAAGGAAAGCGCCGCGACGGAAGCACCGAGGTGAGCGCTGCAACGAGCGCGGCGGCTTGCTTTTAATGCGTCGTTCGGGCCATGTCGTCTGCTTAAGCGCGTGAAATATTTTTCGGCCAACGCATTTTGAAAACTATCGTAAACAAATTAAATGACTTGACGGTGATTTACCAATAAAAGATATGTTCTCCATTGTCTCGTCGCATTTCTGCCGTCTGCTTTCGCGGCGCTTTCCTTCAGCGATGCCAGATGACGCCACAAGTCTTTCGGCAGAAATTCGATGACGGCGGCTCGATCTCAACACGGGTGCTTCTTGTTTCGCATCTCGCGTGACCAAACCTAGTAAGTACCACTTTTATACTTACTATGCCTTAAAACGGAAAACAATAAGGAAGCTTTGTGCGCGGTTTCACCACAAACGAGCCAACGGTTGTGGCGGGAGAATTTTTCAAACCTGTGCCGATAAAGTTGAAAAACACGGTATATATATATATATATATATATATATATATATATATATATATATATATATATATATATTGTTACGTGCTTAGCATGCACGGGGGTTTGTTCACAGAGGGGATCGGTCGGAGCAGGATGGAAGCAGGAAGCCTACCAGCGTCCTTCAGCTCTTTCTCTTCCTTTACTCCCTGCTCGTCAGTCCATGTTCTGCTTCTTCCGTCGAGGTTCTGTGGAAGCAGGTGACATTTCCCTCCTCGCAGACGAAGCCCGTCGGGCGAGTTAAATAGACCGTCTGGAATGGAATCGCTTGAGGTGGGCTACATGCACCACCTGAGACTGGCGTGACCATCGACCACTAGCAGTTAGTCGTGAGATAACGTAATTAACGTCACTTACGCACTCCAACACAACAAACGGTCCAGTGTAGTGGGATAGCAGTTTCTGACACAGACCACGCTTGCGTAGAGGGGTCCACAACCACACAATGTCACAAGGAACATAAGAAACTTCCTGGTGTTGGACGTCGTAGCGGTTCTTGGAACGCTCTTGCGAAGATAAAATTCGAACGCGGGCAAGCTGGCGAGCTTCTTCAGCTCTGCAGAGTGTGGTCGCAAGAGAAGGTTCATCGTGGATGAAAAATGGTAGAATGGGCGAGGTGAACGAGCATAGAGCAGGTAAAAGGGGCTGTAGCCAGTTGTCTCATGTTGCGCTGTGTTGTATGCATGAGTAATGAACGGGAGGACGCCATCCCAGTCCTTATGATCTGCAGCGACGTACATAGCAAGCATGGTGGTGAGCGTCCGATTAGTGCGTTCTACCACACCGTTCGTTTGGGGATGATATGGCGTGGAGTGGCGAAAACTGCAGCTGCTGAGGCGTAGAAGTTCTTCAACAACGTCCGCTGTAAATTGGCGTCCACGGTCGCTAATGAGAACTGCAGGAGGGCCGAGCCGAAGAATGACGAATCGAAGTAAGAAGTTAGAAACTTCAGACGCAGTAGCAGCTGGTATCGCGGCTGTCTCACAATAACGGGTTAAGTGGTCTACGCACACAAGAATCCATCGATTTCCTTTAGAGGACCGTGGGAAAGGTCCAAGTAGGTCAATGCCAACTTGCTCAAACTGGGCTGTTGGAGGTGTGATTGGCCGCAGTTTGCCCGGTGGACTCGAAGTCGGCAGCTTAAAGCGCTGGCATTGCACACAGCTGGCTACATAGTGCTGGATGGTTGAACGCACGTTAGGCCAGTAAAACCGTTGTTGTGTGCGGTGGAGTGTGCGTGTCACTCCCAAGTGCCCAGACGTGGCGTCGTCGTGCATCATTTCAAGAACTGTGATGCGTAGGTTTTTGGGTACGACAAGAAGCATGCATGCTCCTCCAGAAGCGAAATTATTCTTATAAAGCAAACCGTCGCGAATGCAAAAAGTATTCTTTACAGAATCTTGAGCGGCATGAAACAAAGAGGTTAATGTTTGGTCTCTGCGTTGCTCAGTTCGGAAAACTTGACGATCGGGGAAGGCTTGTGAAAGTGGCGCCAAGTATTCATCAAAGTTGTCTGCGGCGTCATCAGTCGTTTGAAGCGGCAAACGGGAAAGACAATCGGCATCTGAGTGTTTACGGCCGCTTTTATGCACCACAGTGAAATTAAATTCTTGTAGGCGCAAAGCCCATCGAGCAAGGCGGCTACAGGGGTCACGAAGACTCACTAGCCAGCAAAGCGAGTGGTGGTCGGTCACGACGGTGAAAGCATTCCCGTACAGATAGGAGCGGAAGCGCTGTACAGCGAAAACAACGGCGAGACATTCTTGCTCAGTAACCGTGTAATTTCTTTCGCTCTTACTCAATGAACGGCTGGCATATGCTACCACGTGCTGATCGTGACCATGGCGTTGTATAAGTACAGCGCCGATACCGATACCACTTGCATCAGTGTGCACTTCAATTGGTGCAGATGGGCAGAAGTGGCGTAGGATGGGGCCCGAGGCCAAAAGAAATTTCAGATGTCGGAAAGCTGCGTCACATTCGCTGGTCCACTTGAACGGTGCATCTTTGTGCAGCAAACACGTGAGTGGGTAAGCGATGTTCGCAAACCTAGCTATAAAGCGTCGAAAGTACGATCAGAGCTCTAAAAAACTCTGCAGCTCTTTCACTGATTGAGGCACCGTAAAACTTTTGACAGCTTCAATTTTCTTTGAATCTGGTCGAACACCTTCTTTATCAACTAAATGGCCAAGAACAATTGTTTCACGGTTCCCAAAATGACATTTCTTGGAATTGAGGATAAGGCCAGCTCGTTCCATGCAATCAAGCACAATATCCAGGCGGCTGTTGTGCTCATTAAACGTTTTGCCAAAAATTACAATGTCGTCCAAATAACATGAACAAAGTTGCCACTTGAGGCCACGCAAGATTGTATCCATGAACCGCTCGAATGTTGCAGGTGCATTACATAATCCGAAAGGCATAACGTTAAACTCGTAAAGTCCGTCTGGTGTTATGAATGCCGTTTTTTCCCTATCTGCAGCGTGCTTGGGGATTTGCCAGTAGCCGGATCTCAAATCAATAGAAGAAAAGTATGAAGCGGAGTGCAGATAATCAGTTGCGTCATCTATACGTGGAAGCGGGTAGACGTCCTTCTTCGTGACCGTATTTAAGCGACGGTAGTCAACACAGAACCTCCATGTGCCATCTTTTTTCTTAACAAGGATAACTGGAGCTGCCCAAGGACTGGAAGACTCTCGAATTATGCCTCGCTTTAGCATCTCTTGAACTTGGTCATCTATTAACTTACGTTCAGTGGCTGAGACTCGATAGGGCTTCTGGCGTATAGGAGGTGCGGAGCCGGTGTTGATCGTGCGATGAATACGACTGGTAGGCGGTGGTGTTGAATCGTCTTTGGCAAAGTCGAACACAAACACGTGCTTCAGAAGGAGTTCCACTAGAGTGCGACGCTCGGTTGTGGGAAGAGCCTGATTAATCATAGCCTTAACTCGGGTCTCCATATCTCTTTTCACGTGCTGCTCACTGACAGAGTTGGTTAACGTCGCGACGGAACCTGACACACCTTCCTCGAAACGGGCGAGTTTGAGGCCCCGGGGCAACACAGCTGGCTCTTCAGAGTGGTTCACTGTCCACAGCTCGGTACGGCCTCTCACCACGGGAACGACGCAACGAGGCACGACGATACTCTTCTTAGAGCAGGCAAGTGTCATAGGCTCTACCACAGCTTCAAAAGATTCGCACTGATTGTGAATAGAGGAAACCCGCACGAATGCTGCGGAGAAAGCTGGTACAATAGTGTCTTCTTCCACCGCAAATGCTCCAAAATCCGGTGTCGAGTTATCCACAAGAGCTGAAAGTAGTGAAGAATTCAAAGCAATTTCTCCCGTACGACAGTCTAAAGTTGCACCACACTCTTGCAGAAAATCAATACCAAGAATCACATCATGCGTTGACCGTGGTAGCACTGCGAATTCTGTTCTAAACGTTAGACCACCAATAACGACATCCGAAGCACACACACCGAGTGGAACCAAAGGTTCACCACCGACACCACGGAATAACGCTGCACGGTCAGCACTAAACATCACTTTCCTACCTAAACGGTTCTTAAACCTCAAACTCATAACGGATACGGTAGCACCAGTGTCCACAAGAGCCATTGTTTTCACACCATCAATAAACACTTCCAGTTTGTTCTTCAACATAAACACGGGCAGAGGTATATTGGACGTCATCGACTCGCCGGCGGCCTCACCTCCATCGGCCGCGCCTCCTAGTTTCCCGGAGGCGGAGGGGATGCACGACGTCGGGGAGAAGGTGACCGCCGTTGGCGCTGAGGTGGCGGCGTCACACTGCGGTCAGATGCAGGTGATGAACTCCGCAAATTGCTCGGGCGGTACGGGTCCCAAGCGGACGTTGGGGGTCGCTGCTGCGCGGTGTGCAGTTGTCCGTAAGTATGCGCCGGGGGTTGGCAGTCTTGAGAAGTCGGGAAACGACGGCGGCAATATCTAGCGATATGCCCTGCAATGCCACAGCGGTAGCACAAAGGTTGAGAGCGCGAGCGACCGCCATAAAAGTCCTGGCGAACAAAGTCGCGACGTTGGCTGGAGCCAGGATCTCGCTGCTGACGAACCACGTCTTCTGGGTAGGTGGGCCTCCTTTCCGTCAGCTGGTGGCCATAACGTTGGGAAATGTTCCGATCGTCCATGGGCAAAGTGCCGTTAGGTTGAGCCCACGGAGTCGACAGGGCGGCAACATCTTCCCCCGGTGCAGAACTGTGCCGCAGATATTCTGTGCGGCAGAAGGTGTCTCGGGATCTGGACAATTCCTCGCGCACAATCTCTCGAATCATATCAGCTATAGAATTTGGAGGACAGGCTTCAACACTGGCTATAGAGGTGACATTGGCCAATCTTCCGAATTTAGGGGTGATTCGACGCAGCTTAAGAGCTTCAAATGTTCTGCAATGTTTTATAACGTCAGCGGTGGTGCTCAGGCTCTCTTTGCTAATCAGGAAATTATAAACATCTTCCGCAATTCCTTTTAGAAGGTGGCCGACTTTGTCTTCTTCAAGCATACCGGAATTAACCAGCTTGCATAACTTTAAGATGGCTTCGATGTATGCCGTGCAAGTTTCTCCGGGTACTTGCGCGCGGTGAAGCAATGTCTGTTCCGCACGCTTCTTCTTCGCCGATTCATCCCCAAAATTTTTCTTGATCTTGGACGTAAAGGTAGCCCACGAATTCAGAGTATCCTCATGATTGTCGAACCAGTCAAGGGCAGTGGCGGCAAGGAAAAACACCACGTTAGCCAGTTTAGTGACAGCGTTCCAGCGATTGTATTTGCTCACCCGCTCGTAGTGTTTCAGCCACTCGTCAACATCCTCTTCAGGTTTTCCAAAAAATGTGCGGGGCTCTCGATAATGTGGCCAGTTGTTCGCTGTGGATATCCCGGGTTGTTCGGCATTGTCGTCTCCAGGCATGTTCGATGGCAATGGTGGGAAGCCTGCGAGTCTACGGCTCCTTCGGTAGATGGAATGCTCCGTGGTCCGTATATATATATATATATATATATATATATATATATATATATATATATATATATATATATAGTAGTAGAAGACGTTTATTCGGCCAAAATTTACAGGCCGAGCATGTCGACCGCCTGGGCGACCAGAAGTCGCTGCTCTTCCTCCCCTTCAGCGCCAAGCCAGTCGAGCCAGGTGGTGATGGATAAAAAAGGTGGGGGGTAGGAACCCGACTGCTGAGCAGCCGGGCAATAGAAGTGGCAATGGGCAAGGCCCGCATAGATACAGGGGCAGTTGGGACAGGAAGGGTCCGATCGATAGCGATAGAGAAAGAGGCGAGACGGGGTGATGATTGCATTCATTTGAACGTGCCGAAGAAGGCGAGCCTCCAGCACTGTGAGTGATGGATGAGGGGGAGGGTAAAGGCGTTTGTCGAGGCGGAGCTCGAGGTAGACCTCTTTTATGGTGCGGCGAAGGGCGAGTCTCCCGCCGTCCTCCGAGGGCTTGGGCCAGGAGATCAACGGTGTCCGGAAAAGTGTGTCACGGGCGAGCTGATGAGCCAGCTCATTGCCGTCAATCCCTGAATGCCCAGGGACCCAGCGGAGGAAAACGATGGAAGGCTGCAATGCGGAGACCGCTCGTTCGACCTCCTGTTGAAGAGAAGGGGGTTAGGGTGCGTTTCTGTATGTGGTGTATAGCCGCTTGTGAGTCTGAATAGACTGTGTACTCCTGAAGAGAGGGAAGGAGGGCAAATGACTGGAGGGCATGCGCAATGGCGACGACCTCGAGGTACAATGCATCCGGAGGGCGTAGAAACGGCCCGCTGGTGTGAGTTTCAGGAGCGGGGAAGTGGGGGTGGTACAGGGCGTAGCCGCAGGAACCTCGAGGAGCCACGAAGGAGGCATCCGTGTAAGCTACACCCTGGGTATCAAAGAGAGGGGAATGGTGTTGTGCGACCGCATGACGACGGCCGGCGTGCAGAACGGGGGACATGTTGGACGGAAGGGGGAGGATCCGAAGATTGGGAGCCGGGGTGGGAATAGGAGAGGTAAACGGGGCGCAGGGAATGGGCGAGATACCCGCTTGAGTCAGTAACCACTGACCCTGACGGGTAAGGGAAAGCCGGGCAAGCTGCGAGTCATGATGGAGAGAGAGTAGAGAACGGAGAGGATGAAAGAGGCCTGTTGCAAAAATCTTTGCAATAGAGGTAGTGATAGGGAGGTTGAGAGCTGCCTTGTAGAGGCCCACAAGGGCAGTCTCAAGAGCGTTGAGTTGAGTCTGATTGAAGGAAATGTAGGGTGCAAAGTACAAGACCTTGTTGAGGGCCAGCGCGTGGGCAACTCGGCACGCATGCGCCTCGTGGAGACCTGAGCGCCGAGTGACCACGCGCCGCAGGAGGTGAGTTACAAAGTGGCAGGTGGTGACAGCACGGTGGAGGGCTTGCACGTTCTTGGCTGCATGCAAAGGAAAGCCAAGAACTTTGCATTGCGTGACGACAGGAATGGGAGAGCCAGAAAGGTGGAGAGAGACGAAGTGGTTGTGTGAGCGCTGGTATGAGGAATGGTTGAGGAGAAGGAGCTCGGATTTTTCAGGAGCAGGAGAGAGGCCAGCAGTGGTGAGAAAGGAGTCGATGAGATCTAGGCCACGTTGCAGGGTGTCCTGTACGTGACCGGGAGAGCCAGACGAACACCAGAGAGTGATGTCATCGGCGTAAAATATATGATGCAGGTCGGGAATTTCAGCTAGCTGGGAGGCGAGAGGGGCCATAGCAAGATTGAAAAGGGTAGGAGAGAGAACAGCACCTTGAGGAGTGCCACGGGTGAGGTTGTGGGGGTCGGACAGATAGATGTCGACTCGAAAGCGAGCGACACGTTTAGAGAGGAACGAGCGGATATAACAGTACATGCGGGAGCCACAGTCTAGAGAGGCGAGTTGGGAAAGGATGTGGTCGTGGCAAACACCGTCGAAGGCCTTGCGAACATCGACGGTCACAAGTGCGTGAATTTGAGTGACGAGGGAAGAACTCCCTCGTCTCGAGAAAATTAGAGAGGCGAGTCAGGGCCATTCGCTCAAGGGTCTTACCAACACATGATGTCAGGGAGATTGGGCGGAGATTAGAGAGAGATGGACGCTTTCCCGGCTTTGGAATCATAGAAATGAGGGAGGAGGTCCAGGAGCTGGGCAGGCAGCCGCTGTCCCATGCATCATTGTAGGTCTTAGGAAGGAATTCTTTGGCGCAGTCAGAAAGGTTGCGAAGTGTGGTGTATGTAATGGCATCCTCACCGGGAGCCGAGCGTGTAGCATTAGCAGCCAGAGCCGATTCGAGCTCCCGGAGAGTGAAGGATTGGTCCAGATCGGGGTTAGGTTTACCGCAGTACACCGGGCAGGAGGGTGCCAGAGGGGGCGGGAGATAGAGAGAGGCGAGCTGGTCAAAAAACTCGGAGGGATTTCTTTGAGTGAGGGCTTTAGCTAGAGTGGGAGCAATGGCAGGCTTCGTGCCAAGGAGGGATTTGAAGACAGATCATGTGGATCGCGAGTGCAATGCAGAGTCAAGACGGTCACAAAGAGCACTCCAACGAGAGTGCTCGAGGGAGGCGCAGTGGGCGACGATCTCGGCCCGCAGAGCAGCGATCCGGGAAGAAAGTTGGGCATTGTGGGGTTGGCAGCGGAAGGAGCGTTGAAGACGTTTACGGCGACGCCATAAACGGAGAAGGTGAGGATCTGGGTCTTGGATTGGGTAACGAGAGCGAACGCGACGGCTACTGGACGTGAGCGCTGCAGAGATGCGCGACGTCCAGCCGTTGTAGGATTGAAAGGAGTCGGAGGCGAGATTAGTGCGAAAAGCATGCCAGTCAGTGTGAATAATCGGATGACAGCGAGGGCTGTGGGAGAGAGGTGGTGATATGGATGAGAAAGTGGTCACTTAGAAGAGTTTCGGCTGTCACCTGCCAGTGAAAGGAAAGTGAACCCAGAGAGAATGTGAGGTCGGGTGTCGTAGGGCGTTGTGAGGCAGTGCCCGCTCGAGTAGGAGAGCCAGGATTATTAAGAAGGGTGAGGTGGCGTTCCTGGGCCAGACAATGGAGGAGGCGGCCGGGTTTGAGGGTTTGTGGGTAGCCCCAGAGTGTGTGAGGGGCATTAAAGTCACCACCAAAGAGATGGGAGGTAGAAGAAAGAGAGTGAAGGAATTTGCCCAGAGCAGAGAATAAAGAGGAAGTGACAGGGGGGTTGTAAAAAGAGAAAAGGACGAGTGAGATGCGGGAAGAAGGGTGGTAATAAACCACACCAACTAAATATTTAAGGAGGGTGGAGGGGATGTCAATTTGCTCTACGAGCACGTCACTGCGTACATAAATAGACGCAAGTGGTGTGGCCGTAGTGGCATGGTAGGCGCGGTAGCCTGGGACATCGCGGGCCGTCCGGGTCTCCTGGAGAAGGAGAAAATGAGGTAGGGAGGGGCGGGTGAGTAGATACTGGTGGAGGGGGGTTTTATTGTGGCAAAGATTTCGGCAGTTCCACTGTACAATCTCGAGGTCCTCGCCAAACGCCATTATAATAGTGGAGAGGAACGCGATGGCACGCGTTCCTTCTTTTTTGCGGAGGGGCAGTGACTCATGGACGGATTGGAGCATAGATGCGAGGGATTCCAATTGCTTTGATTTTGCTTGGAGGGTGGTAAGGATCTGGAGAACCGAAGTTTCCAGCTGAACCAAGCGAGTGTGATGTGCCTGTGTGGTGGTTTCTACAAGGTCAGCCAAAGGGGCGACCTGGGCGCTGGAGGAAGGAGTGGTGAACGTGGCAAGGTGCTCATTTAGCTTGCTAAGCTGGGAGGTAAGAGAGGAGGTGGTTGTCTGGAGGGTTTGAGTCAAGGCATGTATCTGCTGTTGTAGATCGTGGGAAATGCGCAGCTGCCCTCGCTGCTGGCGTTCCAGCATTGCGAGCCGGAGGTCGAAGGAGCGGCTCTCGTCAGTCAAGGATGGAGAGGGTGGTGTAGTGGAAGAGAGGGACGCTGGCACCGAGGATCCTTTAACTATGGCGGCGTAGGAGCCTGGTGGTGACGTGATCGGAGATGATGGAGATTCATGATTAGAGGAGGAGGAGGAGGAGGAGGGGGAGGAGGAGGAGGAAGGGGTGGTGGGTTGAGTGGCCCGGCGCAAAGCGAGCTAGGCGTCGGAGGTATGCAGCTTTAGCACACTCGCGTTGCTTAGCAATGATGAAGGGGCAAGTGGGGTCGAGGGAGGGGTGGGTGTTCACCTGGCAATGAACGCACCAGGGCTGGGCACACACATGAGCGGAAGGGTCAGCGGGTAGAGGAGCAGCACAGCGACGGCACTTGGCCGGAACGCTGTGCTGGGGGCATTGGTGTGCGCGATGGCCTAGAGTGAGACAACGGGTTCAGGTGGGAGGCTTAGGTTTATGAGGACGGCACCGGAAGGCAACGCGTTTGAAATAAACAGAGTGGGGGATGACGGTACCAGCGAACGTTATGAGCACTGATTGAGTGGATCCCATCATGCGAGCAGCGACAATATCTGTTTTGAAAGATTCCAGGTCATGCATGAGGTCATCAGGAGTGAAGTGGCCCCCGACGTAATGGATGACGCCGAGGCATGAGATGGGAGGATGGGGGGTGTAAGTTTTGATGGTGACAGGCTTACCATGAAGCTGAAGATGCGTGACAGAGAGTAGGAGGTGGGCGGTGAGAGGAGAATGAGTTTTTAGAAACACAAGGCTTTGGGCTGGCCTGGCCTGAAGGGTGATGTCGGCACTGGTCTTCGAGGAAAGTTGTGCAGCGGAGGCGACTGCGGCGAGTACGTCGTAGAGAGGTAGCTTGGGGGTGCGGGTTCCAGGGGGAAGCTGGATGGCAACTGCGATGAGCTCGGCGCGGGGTCGGGCTGCGGTGGCAGGCTTACGGTTGGCACCGATGGTGGTCCAGCCGATTTCCTGGGATGGAGTGTCGTCTGCCGGGGACGTCGTAAGGTCCATGTCTGAGTCCTCAGCCTGAGTCTAAGTGTGCGACGCGGGTGCCGGGCTGGAGGTCTTGGTGTCAGTGGGACCTTTGGCTGGAGTAGGTGCAGCGGCTCCAGCGGCGGCGACGAACGCAGCCGGCTGCGACGCGTCTATGGCCTCGAAGCTCTTGGCGTCCCTTAGAGCGTGGAGTTGGCTAGGTGTGGACGCTGCGCCGACGACGAACGCTGCCGGCTGCGCCGCGGCCGTCGATCCGGTGCTCCCAGCGTCGCTCAAGGCGTGCAGTGCGGCAGCAATGTGCTCGGTTCCGTGGGCGGCGTTGAACGTACCCGTTTGAGAGACAGCTGTCGACGTGGTTGGAGCAGGCCCCGCGGTGGCGGCATCGGTGGGTCTGGGCTGCAGGGGCTTGGTCAGACGCTGCATTGCGGCGGTGCAGGCGCGGCGCGTTAGGTTTAGCGAGGTGCCGCGCCGCTTCACAGTTTTGGAGACGCTTGGAGGGCCAGTTCGGCATCGGGCCGTGATGCCGATGGTTTCCACGTGCTTCGGGAGCCTTCCTGAAGCGATGGAGTGTAAATCCAGAGGCGGGCGAGGCCCTGGACCAGGCCAGGGGCAGGTTAAAGCAGAGCGCGGTAGGCAGCCAGCTAACCAGGGCGGCGCCACCTAGCGGAAGCCCTCAAAATCGAACAATCTCGAATGAACGCAGGCAGTGGAGCGGAAACTAGGCATCGGTAAAAACCAGATGTATGCGCTAAGAGAGATAAAGGACAACGTCATTAACAATATTGATAAGAGAGTTGAAGCAGCCGAAGAGATACACAATTCTATACAGTAGCCGATGTAATCAGAGCGTTAATGAGAGAGGCAGCTGTGCACAGCAGTGAACACCCCGCCAGTAAGGAAAGAGGAATTAAAGAAATCCTTAAGAACTAACAAAGGAGACTTTAATGAATTGAAAAATTACGGATCGATCAAATTACTCCACTAAGGTAACTGCAAAAAGAGTAAGGACAACCTTACACAACACAACGCAGCACCTGTGCTGTCTGCGTCTTTCTCTGTCCCTTGTCCCGTATGCGCTACTTCTCATACCATCTCGGTGCGAATAATGGGCCACTATTATTAGACTGGCTGAATATGGGCATAGTCCTGGTGCAAATCTCGGGCCACACTGGATACATTGGCTCCAGAAGCGCATAACCACGGCCGCTTGATGCAAAGCGCAAAGCGAGGCTTTGCGCTTTGTATCTAGCGGCCGTGGCATAACCTTGGCACGACCATCGGACATTGTTGACAAACTGGCTGCACATAGGCCCTGCCCGGGTGTCGACGATTGGCCAATGCCGATAGTTAGACTGGCTCAGCATAGGTCCTGTCTTGGCATGAATGAGGGGCCGTTGTTGGAAAAATGTGTCGGATTCCCTAAACACCGATGTAGCACCCATATTCATTCCAATTTATGCCACTATTTCGCCACCGTAGGCAAAGTCTTTGTACTGCTTAGGTTAGTAGTAGTGAGTTTAGTGGAGAAGCCGGGACCGGTTTATGGAACCCGAAGCCATACAAGTGAGTTCGGAGTTCGGCTCAGCAGGTGCTTAGTATTGATTTTCTGGAGGCCAGTAGTCGGCACTCGTGGCGGCGGCGGCGATTCTGGCACAAGACTATGGCAAAGCAGGCCACATGACCAAGAAATCCGCAACAGCAACCGATCAGGCGATTGTCACTTTTACGCTATAGGCTGTTGAACTGTGAAAGCGGCCGAAAAAAGGTGTTGGCGCTTGAGGAACTTGTGTCTCAGGCAAAGCGCAGTTCGGACCATTGTTGGGTGGCCGTGCGACGGCGCCAGTAGTTCAGGGGCAGAGTGACAGGTGCAGGTGGCTATGGCGGGTCAGGCGCATTGACAGGTGGAAGGGCCTCTGCCACTTGTGCACGAATGACATAGTGAACGCCTGGCGCAAGGAGTGGAGACGGCCAGGGTTTGTGTGTCAGAAGCCAGAGCTGGTGGTCAAATTCCTCACGCACGAAATTTTGAATCGGTGCCAATAGCGCCCATTCGGCGGGCGCAGCCGACAGGCCTGCAAGCGCCTCCGCAGGCATTGCATGCTGGCAAGTTAGGAGCCTCTGCTTGCGAACTTCGTCGTATATCTGGTAGAGGCTAACAACTTCGGCAACGATGCGTATCTCGAGACAGCAGCATCTGAAACGCATCATCCTCGATTTCTTTCAAAACGTGTTTGCTCTTGTCAGCGTCGGACATCTGGGCTTTGACACGAGAGCGTTAGGTTGGCCATTTCAGTGGAGCTCGTGAAGGTTTGGCGAATTTGCGAACGTTTGCGCAAGCAGTGTTGCGCATGTAGCTCTTGTAGAGCAGGACGTCCTAACGCTTTGCATAGGTTCAATTCCAGAGATTGGCAACGCCCATCAGGTAGATGACGTTGTTCAACTTCGTAGCATCTTCCTACTTTCCATAGGCGCTTACGCATTCGTATGATGTGAGTCAGTCTTCGCATCATGGTCGTGAGTCCCACTAAAGAGGTCGGGGTCCGGCTGCTGGAGGGAGGTGGAAATGAGCATGTCTGGATGGTTGGCGCTTTCGGACGACATTCTGGGGATCGGTAGCTTGCGGCTGCATAGTTCAAGAGGTGTACGAAGATGTCAATCCCAATTTCCACCGAATAAAACAGCAATAGCGGCGCAGGTCAGGGCCAGTGTGTAAGAATATGCTGACACTGACCGCCCGGCGCGGCGGAGAGAGCGCATAAATCTTGTTCGCCCTCTAGTACATGTGCCGACCGCAGCGGCGCGGGGGCGCTGCGCGGCAGGGTCCCCTAGAGTAACTGTATATGCTACCAAAGGTAGCAGAGTTGCGCGTAGGTCCACCATCTTGCCTGCCAAGCAACCAAAGTTATGCGGTGAAGCCGCACTCCGTTTCTGCAGGCGACATGCCTAGCGCATCACCGATCGACCGTGGGCGCTTTTCCGAGGTTTTTAAAGCACTTTTTCGATTGATCGCAAAAAAAAGCCTCTAAAAAGCTGACTGCGTAACCCAGTAAACAAATGTAGCCAAGAAAAAACGGTGCTCTAGCGCGCGCAGTGAGCTGCGGCAGCAGGCGATTCCCACAGTCACCATCCCCGAACTATTTACCTAAGAACCTAAGGGCAGACTCAGTATTCTAAATACGCCGTGCAAATGCTGCATTCATTCATCTTTGCGGCAACATTTATGCACCGGACCTGCGTTAAAAAACCTGTTTATAGTCTCCTTTACAAAATACGAAACCCTGCAAAAAGTTATGAGCCGGAACTATAGAAAGGATAGTATGAAAATCCAAAATACAGTTTACTCGAAACTTGTTGAACGTTACCATCTGAAGTAAACAATCAGATGCCTAAACATGTTTCCCACGATTAAAAATGGTTTACCATCCAGGTTTTATGCCAACAGGGATAAATACGCAACGCAGAGCTCTATTTTAGCCTTTCAACTGTGTACACGAAAAAAGCGCAGAGCCGCAAGTCCAGCCTGTTTTCCGGTAAAGAAACCTCAATGCAACTTTTAGCAAAAAAACAAACAAACAAAAGGTGTGAGCTACGCACGCTAGACACCGCACAGCAGCGAACGTAAACAGCCGTTGGATAGTGGATCCGCTTCGAACTTGGCCGGCTGTCAATCCAGTTCGCTGCAGCGGCGGCCGGCCTACGTCATCAGCGCACGTGTTTCTGGTCGGATGGGCAAAACATGCACCGTACCGAGGAGGCTCTCACAGGGAGAATAAAGGCTGCAGCGCGTCTCGAATCGGGGACAGAAGCGGCGGGGGAGCACTGGACACCGGTAAAACCGGTTCAGAACCGAAAGTGAACGATTTTGCTCATCGAGCGTCGTCTTCTCGGCAGTACACGGTTGCTTGGACACCACGTGATGGCGCTCTACCAATGGAGTTGCGAGCGGCGTTTATCAAACAGACGCACAACTCTGCTACCTTTGGTAGCATATACAGTAACTCTAGGGTCCCCAAGACCCACTAGGGTTCGTCGATGCGAGCGCCCCCTCCGCCGCTTCGTGGAGTGTGGCGACAACCGCGTCGTCTTCTACGGAGCCCGACATATGTGTGCACACCTCTTTCATCGCGCTTCGGGAGTGCGCACTGGGTCCGAACGCGCTTCCTTGAAAGTAAGCTGTTTTGCTCACGGAGCGACACGTATCATTATGAATAAAAGGTGGATGACTCAAATGATAAAATTTCACTTCTGGCGAAGTCAACAACTTCAATGGCTGGCTATTAGAAGACAGTTATTCTTCGTGCGATGGTAAAGTGCGGTGTTTGGAATGTATTGTGGCATTCAATATTTTACGATATTTTGCAAAACCTGTCACTTTATGTGGCCTTAAAAATAACAGCTGTGTTTATAGGAAACGAACGGCGCGTTAACTGTCGCTCTCTTTTGGTAGCGCACCTCAACCGCACCGTGGGCTAAGCAGTAGAGTAAGGAAAGAAAGAGGTGCCGTAGTGATGGTCTCCGGAATAATTTCGACCACCATCGAAACGTTGCCGCCGCAGTCGGGTTCGAACTGGGGGTACTCCGGTTTTGTACGCGAGCGATTTAAGCATTGAGCCACTGCAGCGGGCCGGCGTTGAACAGCATTTTCTTAACCTGCCAAACTCCTAAACCAACGAAAAATTCCAGCCTTTTGACCTTGCTTTGGCAAATAGTTCGCGTCGCGTTACCTGAATATTTATTTTTATTATAGCAAACCTTTTACGTAGAAATCACTGAAAAAAACCCACAAAAATATGACGTATTGATAAAAAGCTTTGCGACACCACTCCATCACATTATTACAACAATATATGAAAAATATGAAAGTGCTATAGAAAAAGTTATAAAAAGTACACAGAAACTCTCTGCAAACTGTCAAAATTGTGGTGCCAATGTTCGTTGACTCCAGCAGACATTTTGCTTCCGCAGCCGTTGACTTCTTTTTTTCAAGCTGATGTAGGTGAATGAGTAACCTCATTCGGGCCTAGGTGGAGATCAGAAAGTCTGAACAGTTGCAATATGTACGTGGCGAGCCCTCACGTTGAACTTTACCATTTTGGTCAAGCACGTCACAACAGCTTGTAAAGGAGATTGTACAGTAAGAAGGCTTTCGGTCCATTCCGTGATCCTCTTGAATAGTTCCTCGCACGACTTTAGCATATTCATTCCTTGAGCACTATGATAATGTAGGTTGTCGCCGTTCCAGATGCATTCCTTTAGCCTTGTTAGATAAGAATGCTGACTGCCTATCGAATCTAGCAGAGCAGCTTTTCCCTGCTCGCAACTGCTTATCTCTTTGATCATGCTTTTAACGAGGAATCCGGCAATATGAAAGAGGGTGCTAGATTCTGCAGATAGCTCTTCAATGAGGAGCATCTCGGAGTCATCGATTTCAGATGGGTCTGGCTCAGCTAGCTCATGCTTGCCATGTGTCAGTAGGCCGACCAGATACTCTGAATCATCGAAAGCATAGGTGGTTGTCTTCGGCATGTGCCAAAAATATGCTAATGCACAGAAGTTTGAGAGCATATTTCATGTCCAAACCATCTCGAACCGGCTTCTCCAGGCGAACAACAGAGAAAAGGTTTTTCTGGCAATGTTGTAGTATTCTGCCAGTGCGATAGAAAGTGTAACCTTCAGAGCTCAAAAGAATGCCCTGGAGTTGAAGTAAAGCAGTAGCGGTGATTAGAAGGCCTGCCTGTGATGGCTTCTACCGCGAGGTGCTGCCCATATTCATGCCTTGCAAAGTATTTATGGTCAGCTTTAGGGTGGACAGCTTCATAATGCTTCTCCATGTCTTGAAAACTAAGAGAAATAGAGGAGCGACGCGACATCCGTGTATACTACTACGATACAACTTCTAAAAACCATGCTATGGTTTCGGCTTCTTGCTGCAATATTTTTTCTTTCACCAAGTACGGGATTACAGGGGGGTCCTTCCGAAAAATTGCACTGCAAGTCCCGCCTTCATATTGTTACGTGGCGGCCAGCCGAAGAATGAGGCGTGGTGAACAATGAACGAGAGATGATTTAATGGCCGCTGGCCTAGCGCGAGCGCTCCGTCCCGCGCCACTGCCAGCTTCGTCTTCGTCACACTACCCGGGGCCTCCGAGCGAGCGTCCCGATCGGTGACGAACAGACGGCGAAATGGCGATGGTCTTGAGTGGGGAGGTGAAAAGGATGTAGAAGATGGTGCAGTGCTGGCCGCCACAATGAGAAAGATGAGAGAATGAGTCCCGGTCCACGAAGCATCCGGGCCGTAGGGTGCCAGGAGCTGACGGCCGAGGTTTCTGGACGCACCGAACGGCAGAGGCAGGGGGACGGTGTCTTCATGTTTGTGTCTTGGGTCAGTGGGGTCTTGGGTCGGTGGGGCTTGGGTCGGTGGGGTCATGGGTTCGTCGGGTCTTGGGTCGTCGTGTCGTGTGGTCCGGGCGAGGGACGGGGCTGGGGTGAGCATCGAGGTCGGTTCAGGTCGGGCGGGCTGGGGCACGGCCGTGCGGCGCGGACCAGGTAATCACGGCCGACGTCCACGGCAGGCCCAGGACGCCGAAGCTCCGTGACCAGGATGGCGATAAGGGACCCCAGCACCTCACACCAAATGTTACGTGGCGGCCAGCCGAAGAATGAGGCGTGGTGAACAATGAACGAGAGATGATTTAATGGCCGCTGGCCTAGCGCGAGCGCTCCGTCCCGCGCCACTGCCAGCTTCGTCTTCGTCACAATATTTGTGAAGTGCTCCGAAGAAGCATGTGCTTCAGAAAGCTTCGGCGCAAGCTTCAGCACTCTTTGTTGAACACTAGGATCTTGTGAAGGCAGGTTGTGCTCGCTGACGGTTGCGTCGCTTAAAGGGGTGGAGACACCAAATTTGTGGTTCACCCGTTCTTAGTTTCCAACGTTTCTTATGACTCCAGGAAGCATGATACGCACTCAAAGATTCATATATTCACAGTGAATAATTTATTATCGCATTTTTAGGTGAACAATTTTCGGTTTCGGTTTCGGAACGCCGAGTTGTACAGGGACGTCACAGAGGGGAAAGATCAACTACTTCGCTTGGTCACGTGGGCCCACAATAGTTGTGCCGCACCTACTGATGCATCGTCTGCTTTCTCACACACGAGCTGACCAGCGCATGAAAAAAAACGGCATGGCTAGCCCCAGCAGCTCGGATTCTGACTGATCTGATTCCAGTGAGTGAGAAAATCGACATTTTTTTTGATCACACGCTAATATCGCCTTCTCGGGTTCGCGTCAGGATGCGAAACACTTTGCAAAATGCCAGTAAGCATCGCTGCGCCGCTCTACCGAAGCTGCGCCCACAACCGATGTCACACTTCGCCGCCGTGCAGCAGTACCTGAGCGCTGCTTGGGATGGTGTACAAATATCACAAGAAAAGACAAGATCGCCTTGTTATCAGAAATGCCAGCTATACTCGAGCAGCGACAAAGCATGCCTGCTTATGTTGGTAGCTTTCGGCAACGGCACCGCTCGAGGGCGCTCCGGGCGACGAGCTCTGCTGCTGCCTGGCTGCCGTGGTCGTCGCTAGGCCTATAGCCTGTTTCGCAAGCGGCCGGCGCTTCGGAAGTCGCCTGCGCTATAATAAAAGGCCTATTTTTCACAAATAGTTTTAGTGTTAACAGCATCATCCCACAATAAAATAATAGTATGGTCAATCTCCTCGACGCCTACGGCAGCAGAGCTAGCTGGCGCCAGACGAGCCGGACCCCAACGTCGGGCAAGCGGCAGCTGCGAGGCGGTTGTGGCAAGAAATTTGCTCATATCACAGTTGTTACCTTACCAGCGGCTCAGTATTGGTCAGCGATCCTCAAAAACGACACTTTTTCACATTTCTTGCCCCATGGGTTATTATTTACCTCAAGAACACTCTTTAGCTTGCTTTTATGATGTCGGCAGATGATATCCAGGCTGGCCGATCGGCCGGCAGGTTCGGCGTACTTCACGTCCGCACAAGAAAATACAAAACAGCCATGCTATCAGAAAGGATGCTTCCTAGATTCGAGATACGACAGCATGACTGTGCTAAAAGTGGATCTTTCGGCAACGACACTGCGTGCGGCAACGCCGGGCGACGACCTGCGCGCTGGTCCCAGACTGCCCTAGTCGTCGCTAGGCCTAGCTGGTTTCGTATCGACTCCGCAGCTGAGGGCGCTTCGGGACTGGCCAGCGCTCAGAAACGTGCTCCGCTCGGCACCCCTTTACTGTGAACTCGTCCCATAATAAAAGATGTTCGATTTCTACGACATCTTCAGCAACGGAGCTAGCGTACGGCAGGCGAACCGCACCAGGTAGCAGCAGCACAAAACCGGCTATGGGATGAAATTTGCTTGCATCGCAGTCATCACTTCTACCAGGAACTCGGTATTTGCCAACGATCGTCAGAAACAATGCATTTTTGATATTAATATATCCCAGGGTTTGCTATGAACGTGAACAAACAATACTATCGCGTTCTTCAGATGCCGGTGGTCCGCACGAAGACTGGCGCAGGCCGCCCAGCTCCAAGGAGTGCGCCCTATGTCATCATGACGCTGTCGCTCTCCGCGCTCGCATTGGCTGCCGCTTCCCGTTGTTGCGTTTGCCGCGAGCGGCCTGCCATTGACATCTAGCAGGCCGGACGCAGGCGACGAGATGGAATCGGACGTTGCGACGCTGCTCGCAACGGCGCGCCGCAAACCGAGCGAGTGGCGGTTAGCATCAAATGTGGCTCGCTGGTGCGTCGATAGCGCTCACGCGGCTGTGCCCCGCTCATCGTACGTCACTGTATTTTGGTGTCACGTCACTAAAACTTTAATTTTTCTTCCCACCTTGTGACGTAAGAGTTGATGTCGCTAGCGATGGGTCTAGATCGTGAGAGTGAGCATTTAGGCAATCTTTGGAACCGAATTAAAATATTTTTTAAACGTTTGTTGTGTCCAACACCTGGCTTTGAGTGCCCTTGCATACATAGGAATCCTATAGCATTCTTTTTATAGCTTCAAAATTTGGTGTCTCCACCCTTTTAATGTGGTGAAGCTGACCCTTCATATTCTTGAGTACATGGGCAGCGTCTGCATTGAAAACGATTTCCATTTCACTGTATGACGGATGTTTTATAGAGAACGTAGTCTTGGAGCTCTGATGGCTGGAAAACCTGAGATCGCGCCACATCGCTCTTTTTGAAGCGCCCATATCCGACGTTACTACTCGGACTGTGAGCAAAATAGCTGCACACAGGAGGACAATTTCAAGAATACAGTCCATGAGAGCACTGCCATCGACGTGGCTTCCAGTAAAATGGCATGCGATCACCTGTTTCCATCTGCTGTTGAGGCTTGCTACCACGAACAAGAGTGCATGACTTGCGATATTATCTGGCTTAGATGGAACCATGACACCTCTGAACAGAGTGTCTTCAGCGCGCTCAAGCTAAATCGCTTGCGCTATCTTCATTTCATCATGGAACAAAACATAGTCTCGTTCAATGTCTTCCATGCACTACGCTTTGATCCTGACGAGTTCAACAACAATTCCAGGCGAGAATTTCAACCCCTGGAGGCGACAACTCCATGTTCTATCTGTCGTCAGTAGATACCCAAGCTGTATCAGCTCTGTAGTAAGACTTTCCGCAAGCAAACTTCATTTGCAGCCCCTATTTAATTGTCTGTGTCGACCACATGGAATCTTGATTGTGCTTCGGGAAAGCGCCTGCACTTGGTCTTCATTAAGAAATTTTATTCGCTTTTGAAGGCTTCAATTATACTTTCTAGTTTTTGCATCTCCTTTTGTAGGGACTGAACAGTCACGCTAGCCTTCTCGTGAACTTCTTGAAGCTGTATGTAGGTTTGTGTTACATTGTCTAGTTGCTTTTTCAGCTCGGCACAAGAGCTGGAGAAAGAATGTAGATTGCATACTTCTTGTTGCGTTTGCGACTCATTGCAGACTGCCCACAGATTGGAGTTCGTGCTGTCTTCTGCACTGCCAAAGTGGACTGGCAAAAAATCTAGATGCGATGCTGAAGACACCTCAAATGCTGTAGAAACATCCGGCTCTCTTTGTGGCTCCACTGTGGCGGGTGCAGATGGTAGAACAGGTATCGTTCTTTCCTTTGGCGCCTTTTGGCGGTGCACCAAGGCTGCACAGTAAACAGGAAATGAATATTTAGAGCTTAGTGGACTGAGTGAAAAGCATAAAAAAATGACACTATCTCTTTCAGTCACGAATTATTGTATTGTTCGGAGAAAAATTTCATACTTACAGGTTTCAATGTTTTCGATGTCCAGAGGCTAAAGAAGAAGGTTTCATCTCTCTAGCATATTTATTATGGAATAGCGGTCGCGTGCTCATATGGAGACATCGTGACTGAATCCTGCTTTTCTTAAAAAACGTATATAATAATTATAGGGAAGCACTTAGCAACAAGGAGGCAAAATAGTTTTTGTAGAGTGTGCGAATGGTGCATGGAAATGTTCACAGATTGTGGTAAAGAAAAAACAGTCCTTCTCAGCTGCAATGCACAGAAAAACATCGCATTTCCTGCAGTGGAACCTGGTTTTTGCGGAACATTTCTCGTATTTGCACCGCTGTGGAAACGGCAACTGAACCTGCTGAGGCCAGTGCTCCTTGCCATCGTACCTAACAGCGTTTGGTGGTGACGGACGAGCATTGTGTGAGCGGCGTGGTGGTGGCTCAGCTGAGTCAACAGTCGGCCGCCCTCTCTTCCTTGGTGCCCCTTTGTTGCACTGAACTAGACTGAGAGCCGCATCAGTCTGGAAGGCAAGCATGTCGAGGGCCTTTTTTCTTGGAAGTCCCTGGTTGCTGGCGTCTCGCACATACTCCAGCCATGAGTTGGCCAAAGCCAGTGATGTGAAGTGGCACATTACCCTGACAGGCCATTTTCTCGTTTTGGCTTTCATGGAGTAGAGGGCTATCACAAAGTCCAGCTTGTCCACTCCTCCCATGAATCTATTATACTCCAGAATAGCTTCTGGGCAGGGGGTATTTCAACCCGCTCCTTCGATGCGTCACTCCACCTGCTGGCGACACCAATGGAACCTTAGCCTACTTGCGTAGAGGCGATGTTTACCACCCCATTGTCAAGCCACTTAACTAAGACAACATCGCCTTCTTCGGTCACTTTCATGTCCATCGCCCCTCTTCCTTCCTTTTTAAACTCTTTCTCGCTCTTCAGGTTGCAACCCATCAGCCTGTTTCCCCTCATCGTTCCTGTCGCTTGAATGACGAAAGTTCGCAGTTAACGTAGCAGGTTGACAGATGTAAATTAGTTAAGAAACACTTGAAATTTCTTTTTTTTTGGCAGTTCCTCACAAAGCCTCAAGACCACAGAGCCACCGAGACCAAGATGCGCATAGCTGGGGTCAATTCCCGTTCCCTTGCCTTGATAAATTTCGAAATCGTGTGCGATGCCATCAGGACTACACCGAACAAAAATATTAAAGGATTTGGCTTAGACTTAATGACCTGCTTTGCCGGGACTTTTCCAGTGAAGGGGGTCATTTGTTCGTCGATGCTTGACTGTTCCATTGCATGAAGTTCCAGGCATCGCTCCCTCACAACATCAATTAGAGGTCGCACCTTCCAGAATTTATCAGTGTTGTTAGGGGCTGGACAGCAGGCATCAGTAATATGAACAGCAGTCCGCAACTTAAAAAATCTGTTCAGGTTCATTGCTTCTGCAACTATGGCAATCCGGGTCCGCTGCTGCCAGTACATCCTAATTCTAGGAAATTTGAGCACAGCCATGTACATCATGATGCCAAAAAATACCTTAATCTCCTCCGGTGTAGTGCCCAGCTCTGAGCCAGTTGTTCGCAAGTAATAAAGGTTTGAGCACTGGGCAATTTTTTCAAACGTGCTGTCAGGGAAGTATGTGAAATACTGAAGAGGTTCAGCCGGCGCCTCGTTTTTGCTGGGGACTGGGATGCATGAAATGTCACCTGGATGGAAGGTTTTCTTCACCCAGCTTACAACTTTTTTGCGCTTTTTGGGGTCTTTCCTAGCGGCGTCGCAATCTTCATCTGAGTCGCTGCTCTCCATGGCCGCTGGCGCAGAAGCGTTGCTTGCACCTCCAAAGTCAATGTCCCACGATAAAAAAACAGAACGCAATCATTTAGGGCCCCGCTCTACTATCAACTACGAAATACTTTTGCTATGTATACATACCACATCCACAACATCGTCGCACACTTCGGTCTCGTTGTCCGAGAGGTTAGCGTCAGACTCGTTGCCGTCCGCAATAGCCAAAAAAATTTTCTGACCTGCAGAGATATTGGCCTTGCGGCGAGTCTTTCGATGATTCTCGATGGCTGAGAGGAGATGAATGCAAGCAAAAATCAACATACAGCAAATGGCAAAGCAAACTGACCTTCCCCGGCAATGCTAAAACAAGTATCGGTTAGGTCACGGTGCGTCCACTTGTACACGCGGTTCTGATCAGCAGTAAAACTACTAGGTAAAATCGTCCGATATGAAATATTGACTGTTTTTCGTTCGAATAGAGCTTTCTGTACATGAAACAGGTGTTTTTTATCCTTAATATATAACGTACGTCACCGTAAAAAAGAACTTCGAACAGGAACTCACCAGAGCTCCCGTAAAATGTTACGGCATCCATCTTGAAGCGTTGTTTTGGAGTATCGTTCCGCCGCTTCACATCAGATGGCGCTACGTGTTGCTTAGCCATGTGTCTCGAATATTAGTCGCCCCAAGCTGCAGCGCAAATCATGCCCATTTTGATGAGAAAAAGAAAGAAGAAAGTCGCGTCTCCATATGTAGACACCGTGATTGAAAGGGCTATAATTTCCCAGCTGCGTGGACGGCAAGGCAGTCTTAAGTAAAGAAATGTAAGGTAAAGAAGTAAGCGCGCTTAAAGTCCTCAATTGCGCCAGTATACTAACAGATCAGCAACAGTGATGAGCATTGAAAAAGTAATCAGTACTGAACAATATGGTACAATTTACAACGGAAAAATGGTTGGCACAACGTTCCCTTCAGCAACTTTGGTCCATCGGCGGAGTTGTTTTCGAAGCAGCTGTCCTCAAAATGGGCCTGCACACCAAATAGATTGTAATACAAACAGTCCCGTAATCACAGCACCACAAGCAACTAAATCCGCCCCCCCCCCCTCACACCCTGACACTAAGTTTATTATAAACAAGGCCACGTGACACTTCAGGGGTTTTCAAGCGCTTCACTTTTCTGCTGTTCCATTTTGCCAGCTTTTAGAGGGGGAAATATTAAGAAATTTATATAGGGAAGTAACACAGATTAAGTTCCTTTATTCCTTGCAACTTAGTCTATTTACACTAAACATGCGATTCATGACCACAAATGCGCGTCCTGAAGTGCACGTTTGCTAAGCATTTTGAGCACAATGCATGATGCCGAGGTGCATGCTGGCATAAACGATCGTACCCAGTATCGTGCGCGAAATAGAAATGAGTGCCTAAAAAACACTAACGCCGTTCTAAGCACTCACGTTGGGTAATAATTTAAAGCAGTGCACATGACTATGAGCCAGGCAAGCAGCAAGGAAACGAAGCAAGGAATATAGTACTTACACTGCATAGGCGTGTAGTGTTGAACGGCTGCCACTTGCCACGTTCCGCCTTTACACAGCCGCTATATTTTGCATCTCTTGAAAATGAAAACATTCTCCAGCCATTTCAAGAGTGATTTGTGCACGCAGGCACGCAACACTTCGGCATGTCTTCTCTGTCTTGCGGCCAAGAAAAGTTGCAGTTGACGGGAAACAGGCCACCGCACGTGCAACTGGCGCAGGCGGGACAAGGAGTGGGCTGTTACGTTCTGGACCAGCCGAGTGGGACGCGCGCCGGCGTTCTGGGGATGCTATATAAACGCCACGGCAGAGCGCTGCGCCGCTCTTTCCTGCCCGTCTGCCGAGATGGAGTAAATCCGTTCAAGACAACCTTCGGTGTCGCCGCTTGCCCGTCGTTCGTCGAATCGCCCGAAACGTAACAGGGCATAACTGTGGCGCGCGCCCTCACCAAGGCAGCACTGACCCCTTCAAAAGATGTCCCCACCCTCTACATCGAGGGCGCGCACGTCGAGGCACCCTTTTGTCCTCGAAGCAGCGGAGCAGTGGACGGGACCGAGCACCATGCCAGGCTTTCGATGCCGTTTTAAGCTGTGTTTTTTAGTGTTTTGCTCTGTCGGAGTCATGGTGTTAGAATATATTGTGGTCAGAGTGCATCACAAGCTCTGGACATTAGGCTCTCGGCTTTCACGTTGTGATAGGCACCGTGCACGAACAAAGTTTGCTGGAAATAGTTTTTTATGTCGTGGTTTGGAACCAGCCCCAGTGATAATCATGGAAACGCACGTGGTGGCGCGAGCCGACGACGTGGGCGGTCATCGCAGCCTATGTACACGGTGGCTGTGATGTGTTGGCTGTTGCTGTGACGCACGTGAGGAGTCCAGCCGGGTCTAGAACCCGGATAGACGCGATTATGCGCAACAGGTGCTTCGTACCCAACTGCTGATTGGGCTACCAGAGTTGTCCGGAAAAAGTGTCACTTTTTAAAGCTGCGTCGTAGCCTGCTCGCCAAGCACTTTGGCGCCGGCTAATCCCGAGAGCAGACAGGGTGTTGCAACCGAGCATCCCTGCCTGCGCGAAGCACTTTCCCGGTCATATGATATCGAAGTCGCACTACGCCTAGTTCGATGGTAAGGTACTTTTGAATGCACCCAAGAAACCAGTACTGTCCTCGAATGATGTGCCCAATATTTTTCCCGGGGGCCCACAATATTTGAAAAAATAGACATGTTCAAGAAAAGCTCGTAGCAAACGGCAATGTCTAGCCACTTGTGCCAAGCAGCCACGCAAGCGGTCCGCACCCGCAGCTGTCGCACTGCCCTCGGGGGCGGCCTGCGAAAAATAAAAAGGCGCCGATCCATCATTGAGCCCTCAAGAGGCACTGCGCCGAGCTGGCTAGTGTACATCAGGCGTGCCAGGTGATGAACGAACATGCTTTTCTTCCACCATGGAACTTGAAGGCGCCTCCTAAAGTGCAAGCTCCCTCTTCCTCGGTATTTCTGATAAGGTTTGTTCTATTGCGCACTGCTCTGGGTACTTGATATTCTAGGCTCAGGGGCTCAGTGTTCCTTGTACCTGAATCGCTGCTAACCGTATTTGCGTGCCGTAGATACCTAGGCGCCCCTAGACAATGAGATGCAGCTGCTCGCAGTACAGGTTAGCAGTAACTGCCCAGCCCAGATAATTAAATAATTTAGGTGTTGTTAACGTAGCTCTCTGTATGTTTAAGCCCTTAGCTTTTGAAGCAGTCTGCAAAACTTTCGCCTGTACCTTTTCCCGCCTGGCTGCTCTGGATAGTTAATATATTTTTTCTTATAACACAGCACCTTAAAATCATTTCCACTAGCATAAGACCTCTCATTTTTCGCCAGGAAAACAGCAGTCCAGATCAGGGTGATCCAGATGTATTCTGCAACATCCAGAGTGAAGCGCCATTGACAGTATGCTGCAGTCCCGTTTAGAGGAGGAAATTCTCGAGGGAATGTGTGTCAGTAGCAAAAATGAAAAGAAACCGCTAACGCTTTCACGTCTCTCAAGTTAGGTATCTAACACTCAACTTACAGGAACCGCGTGGACAACACAAGTTGTTGATAGCTTTGGAGTGGAGGCTGTCGTCTTCACAGAAGTGGCTTTGGCGAAGAAGCGTGACCAGGCACCTTTCCTGAGGAAGTCACTAGATGTAACAGTTTCGGTCAGTGGGATACTATCGCTGCGGGCCTTCATTGATGGGCACCCTATAACAGTCAACACCATGAGTGGTGATGTTGCTTCATACGGGTTAAGCGGCTTGGAGAGTGTGATTCATAGGTATCACAACCTGCACGTATGCGCTGGAGGCCCCGGTGGCGAGATGTACCCAACATCGAACCCGAGTGCGCATAAGTTGAACCATGTTATTTGTGGTGGCACAGAAAATGCACATTATTTTCTGAGCAGCCAGCTGCAACCGCTGCGAAGGATTAAAAGATACACTCCGGATACACTACTCCCGCGTGCAGAAGAGAGGGGAAATGCAGCACATTCGTCTTTTCAGCAGTCCTTCCAGAAAAGCGCGCATTGACATTTTGCGGAAGGCTTTTATTGCCTGCTACAGGTCCAAAGTTCGACTTCTAAAAGGCAAAAAAAAACTTGAGGCGGAGCTGACCGAATTGCCAAGCTTAAACAAATAAGTGATGAAACACTTGACCACATTTCTCGTGACACGAATCTCACTGAGGCACAGCACTTCCGCTTAAGAAATGTGTGGCTGCTGGCAAGACTGGTTCCAAAAAAGACGCAGATACTCGGACAACTGGATCCTGCTTTGCTTGCTCTTTCATATCACGTCACCAGCAGGGTGCAGGTTCCTGAAGTCCGGATTTTAGAGCAAGTTTTCTACTGCTCTGAAAAGGAAAGTGGATAAAATGGACGACTTCAAGCGACATGGGATTATTATGTTCGATGAAAATCAGGTTCGGAAAAAGCAAACGAGTTAATTCTCGTGTGATGACATATCTAGGGCTGGAAACAGACACTGGAAGCACTGATGGGCTCGCTGATCGTGCCCTCGCTTTCATGTTCTGTCCCTTTGGTGAGCGCTGCGCTCAACCTATAGCAGCGTTTGCACAAAAAAATACGACCAAAGGCGCCATTCTCTCCCAGTTGGTACTCAAAGCTATTGTGCTGCTCGAAGAAGCCGGTGCAAAGGTCCATGGGTTTGTCTGTGATCGCGCCTCAACAAACAGGAGCATGTCGTACATTCTAGGACATAAATGGAAGCCTCGGAACAGCTGCAACTCGTTCACGCACCCAGTTGACTCTGCAAGAAATGTTTTTGCGTCTTCGAACACGCGACACTTGTTTAAGTGTGTGAGAAACAGATTTATGCAGCAGCGGTACTTGAAGAATGAAGGACAGGGGATCAACAGGCAGTACTTCGCTGAAGCCTACAAGGAATATGTTGCAAACACGAGGGGGGGGGGGGGGGGGCTAAAAAGCTGCCCGAAAATAACGTGCTCTCTTATATACCCAACTGTGAAAAGATGGGTGTGAAGTTAGCTACCCAAGCCTTTAGCCGCTCTACGGCAACAGGTATCAGTTTTACAGGGAACAAGGTCTCCGTAACTTCGTAGGCAGCGGGAAAACTCAAGAATTAACTTTGTTTCTAAATTTTTTATTTGGTGCACTGAACCTGTGATTTACAGCAGAACGGGTTAAAAGAAAGGGCCGAAATCTCTCAACTCTCAAGCATGGAATTGACTGGCTCGACAGCTGGGAAAGAGAGCTGGAAAGTGGCAGCACTACACAGGACATGTTCTTGACAAAAAACACCTGCGAGGGACATCGAGTCACATTGAAGTCTACGACTGATCTTTGTGAGGTGCTCCTTGATTGCTACAATTTCAGGTATGTCCTAACATACAAAATCAATCAAGTCCCCATTCAACGTTCTTTGGCAAAATACGGCTGGCAGGAAGACAAACTGATCACCCTTCGATGCCGAACTTTGTGCAGCTTTGCCAGACGTTTTCGATCTATGGTTTCCTTAAACCTCCGAAGTATGACAATTGCGAAGCTGTCGATGGTGAAAAACCACTGTTAGAAGTGCCGTTTTGCAGAACCCCCATTCGAACAGACGACACAATGGTATTATCTCCTGGCTTCCTCGATCAGATTAAAAAAAAGCTAGGTGACCTTGTTTCAGTTGAAGATTATGAATGTGAAGATATCATTTGCAAAGAAAAATTGGATGGAGGCCAAGTTGCGGACTGCATTCTTTACTATGTCACTGGTTTTTTGTGCAGGAAAATGCAAAAGTAACCACTTGCTCTACTTGCTTATTGGCCTTCAGCCTAAAAATAACTCTTTTGCTGAAGAAGCTCTCAAAAATGTGGAGACCAGAGGAGGTCTTACCCATTTTAACTTGAACATATTTTATCTTCTGAAGTAAACAGAGCGCCTTTTTTTCAATACACAGGTTGCCACACGGTGTACTGGGACACCATAGACGCGGTGATTGATATATACACGGTGACTTTCCTATGTACCGGTCACACGGAAGGAATTAATCACACATCTTCTCCACTATTACGTCAGCATGCGTATGAAGCAGCATTACAAGCACACGAATGTAATCATGGCGAAGAAGTCTCAAGAAAAGAAGAAATGGGCCAAGCTGTGTTCAACCTAGATAGTGAATGTTGCATTACTCATTGCATCATCCAAATAGACAATTTCAGTGATTAAGATTGCTCTCACGGTCTTGCCTCTAGACTACACGAAAGTAGCCCAGGAAACTGTGATTAATTTTTTGCATAATCTAGAGAAAATATGCAATCATACCTCTCAGAAAGCGCATACTTATAGTAATAAATTTGATTGCTCCACAGAATAGCTATTAAGGCCTCAGTTCAACAAAAATGCCAATTGTGCCGTGTAACGCACGGAAACGATACATGGGTAATAATGGATGCCGCATTCGAGGGCTCCAAATTTTGATCACATCGGATTCTTCACATCACACAGCACACGGGCACCTTTTGCGTTGTTTTGCGGCCGCTGAAGCCGGTATTCAACCCTAGTTCTCCGGCTGAGTGGTCGAGCTTCCTGGTCATTAAGGTATCGTCGGGCTTAAACTTCTGGAGTTCAAGCAATGCAGAAAGTTGGGCGAGTTGGTAATACATGTTGAACTTAGCAAAGCGCAATAAAAAGACAGGGACAAGAAGAAGAAGAAGCACGCAGGACAAACGCTTGCAAGCGTTTGTCCTGCGTGCTTCTTCTTCTTCTTGTCCCTGTCTTTTTATTGCGCTTTGCTAAGTTCAACTTAAATTCTGGAGGTCACGAGGTCGACGAATGAAATAGTTGGAGCTACTAATGGCGGTCTGGGCTCTCTGTTTCTATAAGCCACTTTTTGAAGAAGCATCTACATACATAACTAGAGCAATAGAGATACATAAACATACGTAAACTAGAGCAATTATTTTCTTTCGGCGATCTCGTGGCCAATTTCAACCCGCTGTATATTTTGGTACAACAAATCATGGTGGTATGAAAGGCAGAAGATATGCCGGTAACGAAGACATGCCAGTAATATATATAACAAATATGCACCTCCATAAGTGGCAGGACCCTAGAATTCTCGATGGAGAATTTTGCGGCTCAACAGTATTGAAGTCAGCAATTTGCAAAAATTATTCTGAGCCGACATCCGCCAATCCCAGTTTAGAGTCGCGTAAATATTTTACCTTTCCTTGAGGGAGAAAACAGCTCAGCATCGTCGCTGTCGACGTAAAAGATGAGCTTGGCAGAAGTACCGACAGGGAAATTTCCGCTATTTTCACGTTCCGTCGTTAAAATAGGTATTAAAGCGTCGTAAATGAACAGTTGGTTTCCTTTCGGTCCCTGCGCTCATTCGCTCATTCGGAATGCACCAAAAGAGCGCGGTTTCTATTCCTGGCTGCGGAGGGAATCTTTTGGGCGGAATGAGGAAACGCCCTTGAGGTTTTGCTGCACATTTAAGAACCCCATTTGGGCGAAGTTAAGCATGTTCTCTATATGGGAGGCATCATGTCACAACGCCGGCGCATTACACTGCTTAAGCAAGCGTGCGCGTTGCGGCCGACCTTTTATATTTAAGGGTAAGAATAGTTCACAATGCTCCTAGCATTCTTGCGGATGAACGAAAAAAACCTTGCAGTGAACGTATTTCGAAACGAGCTTGGAAGGATCGCAGGGACGCGTCATTGCTTCTGTTCCACCCATTTATGCAGTTCCTGCAAGTAAAACACAAAAGAACCTAAAATTATTCAGTATCGACAGCAGTTTCTACACTCCTGCGCCTTGCCGAACTTAACAAAGCGCACATACACGCCGCGGCATCGAAGGATGGTGCAACACCTGCTTTACGGCCGCCGCAACTTGGCGACCAGACAAGACCCCATCGCCTAGCGCCATCTGTCGGCACTCGAGAGAAGTGCAAGGAGCGAACATAGCACAACCTGGTCGCGCCGCCGGGCGCAGTGTCAGCACTTAAATACATTCTTAGACTTTGGTCTGGGCTTCGGTCAGTGGAAGCAGAGACGAAACGCAGTCCGTGGTCGATCAGGCTGAGCAGGCTGTCGCTCTCCGCAATGGCGGTTGGTGTTGTTGTTGCCTTAGTGACTAGACAATGGCTGGACGGCTAGGCTAATGCCCATCTTGTTCACTCTAATATCATTTTATCAGCTGAAGAATGAGCATGATGGGTCTTGTAGACCGCCTTAACACTTCAATATTTACAAGTCTGTTAAAGTAGCGTTCTCGTGTTTTCTTATCTTTAACATTTTTAAGATACAAGTAAGGTAACGTACAGTTCTAAATTTTATGATTGACACGGACACTAAAACATGGACAGGGACACTGAAGGGCACGTTGAGATTGTTTACTATTTATACGAAAAAATATACATTCATTATTCTTTCTTATTGCAGTGAAAAGTCGTTAGGTTTATGTGACCCCAGAAAGAGCATCGCCTTCTGGAGCAGTCAGATTTCCACACAATGGTGTGAGCTTTGTCACTCACGCGGCGGCAGAGTGTTGTTAATCTTGTTGTGCACTATCACCAAGCTTGCAACAACCGAGCGTGTGCTATCTGGAAAAGAATAACGCATGTGTCTTTTTGTGCAGGTTGAAAATATCGAAGCGAGCGAGCGCGTTGTCTAAAAGTCGCAGCAATTTTTACAGCACATTCTGCGCCAAAAATGAACAAGCTGTACCTTAGCGGTGTTCTAGCCGTTTGAGCACGAACCTCGTATACGGAATGTGACGCGTTCCATCCCCAGTGCCACTTAGTATGTAGTGGTTAAACAATAGGTAAGAGTATATCCATGTTCTGGTACTCACGCCTGGTATAAAACACTGTTGGACACAGACTTTCTCCCACTCTTGTTTTTGTTCTTCCTTTTTTTCCCCTTATGCCCAATACGTTCTTTGTTCGTGTAAGAAACTTATAACATTTTATTAATTTTGCACTAAGCTTCCTCAAGTCACAACTAAAGTTTGCTTGAGGTATCACGTACATTCCCATGATAAATATGACAGAACAACGATCGCTATACATAACCTGCTCGACTGTGTAGTTATCGAAAATCGCTGCCAGCTCAAGGGAGACGAAAGCTCTAATCGTATAGTATGACTAAGCCCTTAGAAGTGTCTGTAATCACGCATCATCCCTCCCTCTGCAAACTGCTCAGCATGTTGAAGTGAATACTCTACAACGTTTTGTTTCAACAAAACAGCATTTTTGCTCTGTGCAACCGCTGAACCTGACCGGTCATTTTCATTGAGAACACAATTGAAATTCCCCAAAAGAATGACAAATCTGTTGCATTCGATGTACGCACACAGTTCCTGAAAAAAAAAAGAAGGTAGCGCGGTATTGTAGGCGCGTACACACAGATTACCCCCAAATTTATCGCCCCGTACAACAGATCACACAGCATAAACCTACACCTCGTGTAACACACCACAGCTTTTTCATGGATACCAAGACTGTTCTTAATTAACAAAACACAGCCCGCTGTCGTCTCTATTGCATGACTAGCATGCATTTTGTAACGTGACTTGAGCTGTGCAACCATAATCTCTGTCATCCTCTCACTCTCTACCTTTGTGTCTTGTACTCCAAGAATGTCAAGGTCGTTCTCATAAAACAGACGCCTTAGCTGACATTGTTCGTTTACGTCCAGCGGCTAGTCTACGCATGTTTAACGCGCCGCATTTTATATGTGATGGAAAACAAGCCATGCTGAAAATCCTGAGCATGAACAAACAAAATGCAGGTGCCTTATCAGGCGTGCGCCTTACCCTATGAGAAGGGGCGATTGATCGCCACGCCTTGCGCTGCGTACGGGAGACGTAGACGGAGACAGAGGCCCAGGCAAATACTTCCGCTCGGCGTTGGTGGGTCTGAGCCACTTGCACTCAAGGCCTTGCAACCTGACCTCGGTGGTTGGTTTAGAAGGGGATGGCAACACCTTCCTGGCACGTATAGCCGGGCGAACGGGTCTTGTGATGCCAGTCCAGTCATCTTGGACTGGCTCCGCTTTAGCGTTCATTGTAGGCGCCTGGTCGCTCATCGACGGCGCTACTGTCACGCTGCTTCCGCACGTTGCTCGTTCAGCGCCTCACCCGTGGATGGTTTCATTTTTCTCTCGCAGACGCTGGCGTGTTCAACAGACGCACTCTTCCTTCGACGATCATCAGGGGCCATCGTCTCAGCTTCTTTGATGTCCATGATGTCCTCTTTATCATCACAGTCCTCACAGGCCACCCCTGTCACATTGATGTACATAAGTATGCAGTCCTCACGGACGTAACCAAAGGCGCGGCACTTAGTGCAGCGGGGAGTCTTTCAGTCGCGGCGGACATGACTTTGTGTGCGACACTGGAGACAAACAGGTGCCATGCCTGGTTCAGCCATAAAGATGGAGCCCCCGCAGAATTTTAAAAGATGCCGTAGCTCGCATTCAAATCGGCAGATGTACACGCCTTTCAGGCTCAATTTTTCAGTATATTACCCCAACTGACCACTGAAAAGACTCAGAGCCTTTCTACAGACTTATCAACAGCGGAATTGGAATAGGCTATTGATGAGCTTCACATGAGAAAATCTCCAGGTCCTGATGGGATAACAGCTGACTTTAAAGAGGCGTTCAAAGGCGAATCTGCTCTCATTTTACAACGAGTTTATGAAGAGGCATTGAGAAGGGGTATTTTACCGCCGCCGTTTCTTTGTGCATATAGAGTATTTGAAGACAACTGATGACCCTGCTAAGCCTAAGCAAGTACCTGGTTATAGCTGATAATGCTTACTAATGTCGATTATTATGTTGTATTGAAAGCATTAGCCAAACGTGTAGGTCAGTTATGGACATCTTGGTGGGCCCCCATCAGACATGTAGAATTCTAGGTAGGAGCATTTTCACCAATGTTCATGTCACTCGTAGTATACTAGAATGTTGTGATGCCGACTTCAGGCGAGTCGCAACGTTGCAAATCGATTTAGAGAAGACGTTTGACCGTCAATGTCCTGATGTCCTGTATAAGATACTCGAACATGTCTGTGTTGGAGAAGTAATTTTAAAACGGGTTAAAATGGCTCATGGCAACTTTACTGCGCATCTGGCTCTTAACCGCGTGCTTAGAGAAAGAATTTCGATTAGAGCATCCGTGCCCATTGTCACCGTTACCTTTCTCTCTGTGCCTACACCACTTTGCCGAAATGTACTTTAAAATGCTAGTCTAACTGTATTCGCGGTTTTAACTTCAAGCATGTGAAAATAAAGTACTGGTGGTTGCAGGTAATGTGGAAGCTTTCTGCTGCGGCCATAGTGCATAAAACATGCGGTGTCGGTCACTCGCTGATTTTGTGATGTAACAAATAGCGCTGCTAATATGGACATACCTGCGGGTATTTGGCATGCGAACTGGGCATCAGCGCCTTTGTTTGATGCAAGTGTAAAATTGACACATATCCCTTCCAAAATACCTAGGTTTTCCTCTTCACAGGCATCGCGAAATTGATGAGTTTTAGAAACAGAAAATTAAACTTTCCAAGAGTACACAGAAATGCCCGGGCAGGTATTGTCTGTATCTCACGCGCAAACATATTGTAAGGTACACTTGGTATCAAAAGTGTGGTATTTGTTGCAGGTCCTTTCGTACCCACGACTTGGTATTCGAGAGCTTCATCGTCTCATCGTAATTTTTCTTTGTCAGCCATCGTGGTAGAAGACTAAGCGTGATAATTTATTTCTACAGTTGAGGAAAGGGGAGTATTTCCTTGCCGCACTTGTACCTGAGGTAAGTGGTGAAAAAATGTATGCTTCTTCGGGATCAACGCGACCCTTTCTTGCGGACTTTTATACAAGTGAGGCTTTCATCGGCTTTGCCAATTTATGGTATTTCCAGTGTCGACGGAATGCGATACAATGCAATGTCGATTTGTGAAAGTGGCCTTTGCTTTACGATCTCTGAAAGCTAGTTTCAGTTCGGAATACCTTTCAAATGTCACGCGTAAACACTTGCTCAAAGATATGCTTGACTGTGTCTTCCCCGAGCCAATGTACCGATCTCTGAGAGGAAATGTTTTAGAACGAGAAAAGAAAATGGTGGCGCCAGCGGGTGTGAAGGTATATTTATTTAAGTTGCATGCTGGTACGTTGCAGTTGAAAAGACGGATGGAGGAAAAGGGGCCGCTTTTTCCAAGGGGCGCTCAAGACAACACATCTTTATTGATTGCTAGGATGCGCTGCTCGTTTACGATGTGCTCCAGCGGACAATAAAGAAAATCTTATCCTTGACGTTGTATGGGATACAACTCTTGGGCGTTGAGTCGGATCTGTATAATCGCGATGTATTCTTCCTTCTTGGCCTGCACAGTATATGACGAAGCAGGATGGCTGTGCGACACAGCGACGAAGATGCTAGGTCCGTTTGTGAAAAATTCAAAAGAAAAATTAACTGAGGTTTAGCTCTGGCTAAACAGGGCAAGTTGTGTAAGCAAGCAGGAACTGTTTTGCGTGAGGCGAACGCGCGTATTTATTCCCCGCTTCCCTCCCGCTTCCTCTATCCTGTCTCCACGTTCCGACACATGCGTCGAGAGCGCGTGACTATGCGCGAGGCAGTGGCGGCGGCGCAGCGACGGTCCTGCCGCCTGGTGGAGCGCGGCTGAAATGGTTGCTATGGCAGCGGCACTCTACCTATTTGACCTCGGTCACCGCCGGGAGCTACGCGACGGCTCGAAACCTGGCGCAGTGTTGCTTACGCAATGAAAACGTATTTAAGGTTCGTAAAGTGCACAATGAGCTATATTTTGGGAACAAAGTTATCAGTTTGATGGGGCACTTGTGTTCCTTGAAGCAGTTCTCAGTGCCTCATGTGAGCTAAACGCATGTCCGCTCCTGATATTTGAGAGTGCAGTGGAGAACATTATCTGCTTTTGACCTACTGTAAGCTGTCGAAACTGGCAATAAACAAGCAAAAAGCCTTCATAGCCTGTTCTGTGCGTGCTGGCCTCGCAGTCTGAAGGACCTGAGTTCGATTCTCCGTATCGGTACAAGTAATTTTATTTGGAGGTTTTCTTGCTAAAACGAGAACGCCGACACCGGCTTTTTTCTCACAGAAGTTAGTTTTAACGCTGCCGCACTAAAAGATTAACCGTTACTTTAAAAGCCGTTGGCTGCGCTCGGGTGGATGTCAATGAGTAATTACTCCCTTATTAAGAATAACCGTTATATTTGTTCAGGATACAGTTCTAACATACAGTTTGCAAGTAAAGCATGACATCTATGCTATATAGCAAGTAATATTTTTATTCATTGTGCGGAAAGAATACCCGAATGCTATCCTTGGCTCTAGCTTTGACATGACGATGTTTGGTTCTCCGCTTTTTATCGGGCTAGTTAGCACTAAAAGCCAAATTTCACTGTCTGGTTTTGAACCTTCACGTTTTTTCTTTGCAATGTAGGGTTAGAAAAATAATATCTAGACAAGTCTCTTTTTTAGTTTTGCTTTACTGTGCTTCTTTTCATCCTCATAACATGCGCGTGTGATTATAAAATCCCGGCCTTGAATTTCAAACACACAGCACCCCGTTCTTTGTCGAAACACTTAATCTGCTTTAGCTTGCTCGTCGCTTGTTACTGCTCAAGAATGTATATTTCCTTCGCATACGTTCTATTCAGTTACAGAAAGTCAGGGTATTATTCTGCTTAAGTGAAGGCACCAGCCTAAAAGTACCCTGTATGTAACGTTCAGTGTCAACGTAGTAAAAGTAAAGTTCCATACACTGTTAGCAAAAAAACACCCAAAATGGAGTAAATGGCTTGTCCTCTAACGCACACACAAAAGGAGGTTTTTTTACTCCATATGTATGGTGTTTTTTATTTACTCCGTTATATAAGGGAGTTATTTTGGAGTACAAAGGGAGTTATTTTGGAGTGAAAAGGGAGTAAATTTTTGACTACCCACAGAGATGGAGCCCGAAAATGGCGTCATATTTATTTATCCTCATTCAGGCTCATTCTTACAGTAGTGACAGCAGCGGAAACGGGCAGTAGCTCTGCGGGCCGCCGGCAACCCAACTTGGGAAACTGCGCTGCCCTAATGTGACCGCGCGTCACGCATTCTTTCCGCCGTCTGCTAGCCCAGCGGCGGCGTACGCGGCAGGAGTCGTCTGCTTGTCGTCTCCTTTTGCTGTACGAGCTTGTTTGGTTGGCTATGTTCCTAGATAAAGGGATGTAACATTATAATCAATAGCTGAAAACTGAAAAGGAGATGCTGGGTAGTTTTCACGGTCATGCACCACGCTATATTTGACCGAAAACCAGAGCAGAAAAGATGAAAATACACCTGGTGGTAGTTTGGAATGGCAGTGTTTGCTTTCATATTCACTTCATTAAGGCTTGGATTTTAAACATGGCTGAGGAAAAAATGTGGCCTCATGAGCTCAATCAAGAGCTCAGCGTTGACACTATCTTCTACCACAGTTCCATATTCATGCAACACATAATCTGCTGCAACACATTGCGAGAACCACACTGAAAAAAGCCTGTGAGAATTAGGCCTAAGCGGGAGCTGTAACGGGGTGGCGGCACAAACAATGGAAAGTCAAGTATCGTTAGAGCACTGGAGGCTTCACAAGAGCAATTCAATTATGCAACGTACTGTAGCGGAAAACGGCGACAAGTCGATATCTTGCACCGCAGCAGGCGCCTGTGAAGGAGCAGAAGTCAGCAGAAATCCAGCTACGATGGTAACCAAGCGGTCGTCACTCACCGCCATTATCAGACGACTGACCAGAAGCAGACGAGACGCTATGTGGCGGGGCGGATTGCACAAAATGGTGTTTTTTACTCCATTTCGGCACTGATGGAGTATTTGGTAAAATTAACTCCCTTTTCAGATTGGACTAAATCCTGCTAAATCCTCATTTTTACTCCATTATTCCCCATGGGAGTAAAATGGAGGGCAGTCCACCTTTTTACTCCCCGCTCATGGAGTAAATGTTTTCACAAAAGGAGTAAAAAGGGTGGCCGCCACCATTTTTACTCCCTTTTGGGTATATTTTTTGTTTACAGTGTAGCGTTAAAGGCAGACCTACTTCCGGCAACAAATCTTTAGGAGACTAGGCTGTGAATAAAAAAACATACTTTGGCCTGTTCACACTGGCCATGGGCGCGAAATATTTGGCGTTGTGGTGGGAATTGTATGCTTAATCTGATGATAACTATAACAGGACACTAATTCGTGAAGCCGCGATACTGTAAACTGTTTTCGATTAACACGCGTCCTGTAAATCTCTGCTGCCGATAATACTTACACAGAGACAATAGACAGTACGGGCGTTGCAATGTACGGAAAACCATCATCCTTTATCGATTGTCTGCAACATTGCGCTCGCTAGCTGTCACGCAAGGTTCACTGGCTTTGTCATCAAGCATAGATGCATATCTCCTGACAGCGCCCCTCCGGTCCGTAGTGTTTTTGCTCATGTCTTTAGCGATGGGGACATTGCCTTCTCAAAAATAAGCTTAACTGGCCATGAACTTGGTAGATTGAATTATGGGTCTTGTTTTGCAAGCGATCGCTGTCATATTTATAGCCTTGTACTTCGTGCTGACTAAAGTTCCTATAGAAATAACGTCCACTCGAACCGTGCTTCTGGTTCATTGCAGCGTCCGCTGTTCAAACGGTGGGTGACAGAGCTCTGTTACTCCGCCTGCTTCCGGCTATGAAGGATCGCATCTTGCGTTATAATTTTTTTTTATTAAAGTAGCCACCATCTATTACTGCAAAGAGGGTTCTAGTCTACCTGCCGAAGGTTCGTGCGCTTCCTTTCATAAATCTTACGGCAGTGCTTTCCTACCAAAGTTTAAATGTTTGGAATTATAAGGTTATCTTTAGCAGCGATAATTGTCTGTAGTTATATACTGTGAAATCACTACATTCAGTACTGCAATGTCATAAAGCAAACTCTATGTTGGCTGAGCAAGTGATACTCCCTAAACATGTAATTTGTCTCACCATTTCTCGAAATAAGCACAGCTCATGCTAAATGAAAGGGAGTTATAGCCAGCTGCCAACATCTGGTTTGCTCGCACGTTAAATTGCTTTCGTGGATTTGAAAGGCTCTTCCAGAATTTATTCAAAAATATATTATAAACCATTCCTTGCGACATCTGGGCTCATTAAGGGACAAAGCAAGAAAGGCCAACAGCCCTATTCGTTCAGCGGTGAAGCATGCATTATAGGGCACTGGCCAAAATGTTGGAGCCAGAGAGAGCAATGTACCTCCCGTGGAGGCCAACGGCTGTTAACTTCATCTACCAAGCCGATAGGATTCGAGTTCGGTGCCTATGTTAGCAGCTGCATTTTGTCTGTAGCTAAATACAGAAATGACATAGTGCTGAGAGGTTCACTGTTGGGTAAAATCCCGAGCAAGCTACAATGCCTTGCCTCATAGCGCAAGATGTCACTGCGGTCATGAACAGGATGACGCACTTTGCAAGATCGATGAATTCGAAACTTTATCGTTTCTTCACCACGTCTGAGCTGTCGCCATTCAAGGAGAGCGATGGCGAAGTAGAGAGAGAGATCGAAAATCAGCTTTTTGCCGTGCGCAGCATTCAGCGCTAAGCAAGTCTGTGGCTTATCACTTCAGCTCCAGCTGATCGCTTACGTGGGCCAACGCCAGCCAGGCGCCCCAGGAGCGGTGGTCGAGATCAGATGAATGGGGGAGATTAAACAGCAACAGGGCAGAAGAACAAAAAATGGCCAGATTCTAAGAAAAGGTTACACATTTGGGGCACTGGGGGTCTGCACGGAGATGGTGCATACTGAGACTGGCAGGGTTACGAGGTAGAGCCTCGCCACATACACAACAAGCTTGGGGCCCAAATCACTTCGCGACTTCCGCCACTAAAACCAAATCCGAGTGTTGATGACTCGAACGAGGCCTCGAGTGTCGCTTGATCCCCACAAACCGAGCTGAGATGCGCGAAGGTTGCGCCAACGAAGGCAGAACCATAGTTGACACATCCTCTGAGAGAACGGTGAGCTCAGGCCCTCTCACCAGAAGCGATTTTCACCAAATTGGTGTGGATTGTGCACAAGCTCGCATAGGCGCCCAAACCTTCATTGCCTACCGTAAGCAATTAGCGGTTCAGAGCAGTTGACCACGACGGGACGAATACCTGTGTGACGCAGTGGACAATGTTATCTATGCATGGTTCCTCACTAAACCCTTAAACAAAATGCTTTAGATTGCTAGGTTCAAACCAGTAACTTTAAGAAATCCTCAAAGACCTATCGGACAGTAAATTAGATACGATGGTGCTGATGCTGCTAATGACGACAGAGTAGGCCTAAAAAGTGATGAAGAGCAGCCACAAAATTTACTACCTTTATTTACCGCATAGCAGAGGGCTATTCCGCAAAGGCTTGAGCAATAAGGATATAGCAGGTGGGGTTTTTTATCGTTTTATGCTGAATTAGACAAGCTGAAGGTTTCTCATGCCTACACGCCTGCATCCTATCATCACGACCGCGCTGTGAAAAAAAATCTATAAGGACATAAAACCATAATGGCTTCGTAAAAAGGCACTACACCTTGATAACAGAAACTTAGGCGCCAACGCACAAAGAAGCGAGTGGGAGAGAAGGTATTAAGGAATGTGGCGAAGTTCTGCCCAAAACAACTACCAAAGCATGAATTGCTTCTTCAATAAGCGTGAATACATCAAATGAACGAGAAAGAGCTTTTTAGAATTACCTGGTATAAACTTCAACTTGTGCACCGGACTTGGCACTTGGAAAGTGCCAGGGAAGACTATATTTAGAGTGATGAGCTCTAGACACAGTGTTTCCCTGAATATGCAACGGGAAATGTGGTGAGTTAGAAGCTGATAAACGATTTCGTGGCACGATAAAAAGCACCAGGCATGAGAACATATCTCTGGAAACGTGACCTATCGTTGGAGGGCGATGACCGACAACCTCGCAATAATAACCGAGTAGAGAGTTTAGATATAGGGCGTACAGTATCTACACAGAGTACTGAGAGGCTTTGCGATGAAACAAATGGCCTGACTTGAAATGTACACAGTGAAAGTCTCAATTCGCTGGAGTGGAATGGAAGAAACGGAACGGCGCGCACCAATAAAACAAAATGGAGGGAACGCTTAGGCCCTCTATTAAGTCTTTTTGCCTCCATCACTCAGATGGTTTAATGCCTATATACGCTGAACTGTCAATTCTCGACATTACATTCATAGGTCCCTGAGAGTCCTAATACCTATCCTAGCCCAGTGGTGTAGTGGTTAAGAGATGCGCCACTGCCCCGCGATGGCAGATGCTGCGACGGGAATGCCTTTTGCAACCCAGGTTGCTCTTCCCAACATACCGCTCTTGCCTATCATCAATTTAACTGCCACATGCCATAGTGGTCACTTGGATCAGAATCAGGTGGGCAACTTGTGATGACCTCGCAAGGTCGCGTGACCTAGTTGGCCCACCTTTGTTTTTCTCTGGGGTTGCATCTCTTGCACCACTGTCGCCGACGACGACGACGATGCATTTTCTGCAGACCGGAAGCTTTTGCACTATGGCGTTAAAATGCAGTAAGGAAAGCAACGTAAGGATGTGGTATAAAAAATTCAAGGATGCTCTACAAAAGGAAGAACAGTTAAAAGTGGCGGGGAGAAAATTTAGCATGCAAAACGTCAGGTGTAGCAGGAAGCGACACAGAGAACAACTTGATTAAAAATTTGGAAAATATAGTTAAAGAACAACGAATATTAGCCGTGTTTTCACTCTGGCAGAAATAACCTTTAGGTGAGTGAAAAAGCTTGTGATTCCAGCACTAGTAGGCAAGCAAAGAACTAGCAGTTTGCGCATCATGCGTAGTGCAAAGCGGTGGCAACGGGCCTGATAACAAACTGCACGGCTCTTGGGCGATGAAAGATGCATCTTGGTCGAAACTACTTGCCTTCCTGTAAAAGGGCGTTTTTAGAATACCGAGTCTCCAAAAATCATAAAAAAGCGCATATTACCTTAATATATAAAGGAGAAGATGCAATTTTTTCAAAAAGAAACACGCGATTAGGAACGGCTTGCTTTTTGCGAGATATCTACAATTGTAAACCTTTCGTTTCAGTCATCCAAGTGATCAGGCGGTCTTGTGGAGAGGGCCCGAGAATAAACCATATAGATATCAAACATGCAAATAAACGGTCACACTATAGCCAGCCCTTACGCGCCCGAACTAGTTCACGTTTAAGCATGTTTTTAAGCCGAAAATATTACCAGTCATAGCTGCGTTAGGTAACGAGGGTGGCACAAACATAATTTAAAGCTGCTAGTAAAAACATACAAGAACTGCGCACTGGCTATGGCCCTTCGTAGGAGTGTTGATGAAATACTAATCAGGATGTGGGGACCTTAAGAGACATGAGCTCTTCACTCCTACTCACCGCACATTTTTGTGAAGCCAATGTTTTGATGCATATACTTTGGTGTTTCGCTGCGCAAGATGTGGGCTTCCATGCTCCCAGAAGAACTGTGATCTGAGAAATGCATACGTAATAAAGTAATATTTACCACACTGTAAAGCCACCAACAATCTACGATTCACAGTCAGATGTTATGAAAGGCAAAAGAAACACTAAGAACTAAAGTTGGCCTGCGTCGTTTTTTTACTGTACTGGAAACTAGGTACTTGAGCAGAAAAGAAAATGTATTTTATAGGCAATAATAAAAAGGAAATTAAGTTATAGCCAAGACAGGGCGGTTCCAAAAGAAAACTTCTGTGAGAGAAGTATTTTGTGAGAGAATGACTCCAGGAACGGGCAACACCGTTCACAGCAAAATAGTGATTACAAAGTCTTAGGCATTACTAGAAAGCTGAATGTTTATTTCGAGGTTGATTTATTTCGAAAATTCTGCATATTGATGACACAATTTTCTCTTCAATAAATGCCTTTTGCTGCTCCAACTTGCATCGACATACATCGCGAAAATATTGACGTGGTCACATAATGTCTTGGCAGAACGAAAATTGTTCCTGTTGTTATTTTGCGGCTTTTGAGGAAACATAACTCCCTAGAGCAGTGGAGGTGAGCGAAAGGAGACCCAGATCATTCGACGGACTAAAGAAGAACAATAAGAGGGTAGGGGGCACATTGCAGGAGCTCCTCTTCGAGGAATAACGACTGGCCAGTATCCCTCAGCAGGAAAGTATAATATAGATTTATATTGCTGGTAGTCACCTAAGGGGCAGAAGCCTTCAGACTAACGAAATGCTCAAAAGTGAGTCTAAAACAGTACAGTCGGCAGTAGGTGGTGGACTGATTTTTGTGTTGCTAAGACACCAGAAAGCAGTACTGTCGTTCGAAATTAAACAATGCAGGCACACAGACTGACAAACAGGTAGAATTATTTTTCTGATATCAATTTTCACATGCCAGGAACATGGGAAAAAGCAAAAAAAAAACAGGCCTTGACAAGGCCGATGCCACTTATGAATAATACTACTGGAATTGTATACGTCTGTTAAAAAGCTGGTGGCGGTTTAGAATTCCTAAGCACAGAATACTCTGGGAAAGCGCGTTTTTGCAACTGGGCACAATGACTGGGCACAATGACCACGCACCTGAAGGCCCCATTGAGGTGTCCATTGATCCAGGGAGCCTTGTTATGCGGAGTTCTCCTCAAAATCAACAAAATCCAAAATGTTGTCAAAGGCAACGCAACGAATGAACCCCGGCGTCCTAGAGCTCCAATGCCACGTTTCTTCCGAAACGTTGTCAATGCAAACGCAAGGGCGGTTATCTTTTTGTCACGACCACCACGTAGCTGAAAGTGCGTCTTACGACTCAGGGAGCGAGCTATGCGCGTTTGCTTTTCTTTCGTGACATTTGCGCTCAGAAAGAAGTTGATGAAGGCAAGGACATGAAATGCACAGCGCGAGAGTGCGGCAGTTTAACAGCCGGCGAGATCGGCTGCGACGATAGCAAAGTAAATCAATCAACAGAAATGGTCTTTAGCCGAAATAGGTTCGCAATGTCGGTCCAATATGCGTGTTTTCCACAGGCTGTGTAATCCAGTGAAAAAGAAGCTATATAAGGGTTTATCAAGAAATGGTGGTGCACTGAGAAATCGTGCAGAATGCGGCATAAAATTTTATATTTTAAAATTTTCGTTGCATGATACCCCAAAACACTCTTTACTGTCAATTAAACAATGCTCTATCATTTCAGGAGGATTAAAAAGGAGACAGTTCACCGAAGACACAAGAGTACCCTTTTTCTATAGCGCTGTTTTAATTGGTAATGTCTCTGTGTGTAGCTTAATGCAAATTGTATTTGTGATAGAGCGGTATTTTACATACTGTCTTGAGTACGTCATGTCCCGGTAGCCCAAAATGTACAGAGAGACACATTGGCGGAGAAAATGAGCCTACAAATTAAGTCCATGTACAACCGTTTCCGCGACGCTGCAGAAAGGAACCCAGGGGAGAAACGAACAAGTAGGAAACGTTCAGACAAATACACCTCGCGCATGAATCTTCACAAACACGGACAATCAAACGATTCGAAGACAAATTGATGGTGGGTAAAGCATGTAGTATATTTACTCGCACGAATGCTCGCACTATTGTGTGTGTGGCGTCCCGGAAAAACATGACACGTGCAACCACATGTCGGAAATACAAGTGTACTACACCGAAGCCGCCAGCGCTTACAGGACAAAAGAGCTGATCACACATCATTGATTCAAAAGACAAGTTCCACATAAGAGTTGCGAAAACTCATTGGAAACGCTGGATTTAAAGTCTTGAGCAATGATTAATTTGCAGTACATAAAAACTTTTAGTGTCGAGAAACAGATTGCATGCAGGCACCCTGGCAAAAGTTGAGAGACCATGAGGAACAAAAAGCTGAGCATAGCGCTGAACAGTTGGCACGCGGTCTTTGCAGTAATGTACACTGTGCTTTACGCACTGAAAGGAACGCCAACGTATTTGGGTTGCGTACGTGTCCATCGTATTCCACCATATTCGGCAGGTGTCGTTCCCTACATACCAAAACAGGGACCGCAACTCTTAGAACGATTATTTCGAGCTCCTGATACTGAACCGAACTCCTCCGTTAAAAGAATAACCTCATCGATGCAGGGCATATCATAGCAAAGAAAACAAAAAATTGCGAGGTCACCCGCATGGGCTAATGCCTTCCGTTCGTGACCCATCATGCGAAAGCCATTGACAGCTGCACTCTTTATAACACGCAGACAAAGTGGCTCCAAGTATAATGCCATCAGGAGTGGGGGCTGCGAGCAACCCTGTTTCACAGAGGACTGAATTCGAAATGGTTTCGAGAGAAGCGTAAAAAATTCAAGCGCGTTGAACAGTATGTGTAACAAAGTCGTATGCCAGTAGAAAGAAAGATTGCACTTCAAAAAATAAGGTGTTGCAAAACATAAAACGCACAAGACAAGAAAGGACGACGATACAGGCGCCATTGTACACTTCGAAGAATTGCATTCCCGGAACGAGTTTGAACCGGAGTGCCACTCTCTTAGCGCTGTGCTTTTCATTGCCTTCTTTTATCGTTCTTTGTTGCTTAGACGTGCCGTGTTATCGTGTATTAGATATGTGCTCCGAACTGTCTCTTCCTTCGAGCTTCGCTGCTTATGTGCATTAATGCGCCACGTTTTATTAATGTTTGTAGATAGCTCAAGTAATGTTAAACATCGCATCATTGTAATAAATGTCATGTTGAAGAAAAAACAAAAGCGGCGGCAGCATAGTGCACTCTTTCAGTGGCAGCGATCGGAATGTATTCGCGAAACCGCGGGTTCGAAACCCAGTCAAGGCAGTAAGTATTATATTTTGGCAGGCATCTCAGAGGCTTCAGACAAACCTAGCATTTTTGTGTAATGCTAGTAAAATATCTCTTTCTTACTGAAAAGGTTGTAGCACGAAAACGTTTGACACATAGAAGAGAAGGAACTTCCTACAAGCTTAGCTCCCAATATCATCGAACACAGGAATAGGAGATAAAAAACAAAACACAATATAGAATTTGCGAAGTTACATCACCACACAAAAATACCATGGTAGAAAGCGAATAGCGTACAAGGTACACAAATATATCTTGAAAATTGAAGAGTCAGGTAGCAATGCCAGATGTGCTGACTGGCGAGGGTAGTCTATAATAATGACTTGATCTCGTGGTTACCTAGGGCTTTTAAAAGTACCATGTGTCATAATGGCGTATGGAACAAGGGTTAGTCTTTCTGGTGTGGTTAGGTATTTTTTAAGTCAAGTTGTTTTAATGGTGTTAGCTTTCTTCATACCATTATATGAACAAGCATTGTGGATAGAGTTCATGGTGCTTATGTGACAGCTACTAAAACGTTGTTCGGCGCCGGCGCGGGAACGCGCGTTTTCAATCGCACGTCGAGATCTTTGGGAATAACATCTTAGTAACCCTATAACTACCTGCTGGAAATGGTGAATATGAGATAAAACTACACTAAAGCATAATAGCCCCGTACTGTCACACTCCCGAGGCCTGCTATAAAGCAACATTAGAAGCTTGTTGTCAATTTCATCCCCATCGGTCAGCTTTGGGACTGGGCTATCAAAATTTATATCCCTGTAGTGATGTGGGCGTTGTGAATCGTTTGGACTGGCTGTAAAAGTTAAAGAAAAGGAGATGTTTCCGCACTTTAATAAGAGCCTCAATTTAGGTCATGAATATGGTCTTGGTTTGTGCTTTTCCTGCCGAGTACCGTGTTATGTCTCATCCTAAAAATGTACTGGCCATGGAAGCTCAGCGACATAGGCGTGCAGCTGCTGATCCTAAGGTCTTGGGTTCTATCTAAACCAAAGTAGTTGTGTTTAGATGGAAGCAAAATACAAAAGCGCCCTTGTGCAGTGTTATGTCGTTGGTAGTGAATGAACCTCAGGTGGCCTAAATTAATACCGAGCCCTCCACCACAGCATCGCTCTTAGTTAGAGCCGCTTCGGGACCTCGAAATGCCGCAATTCACATTCCAAAGAATGCCGGTATGCTTGTCCATTTCCATGTTCAAATCTCTGCTAAGGAAGCATGTTTTGCTTGCCTAGGAACTGCAGTCAGTTACGTGCAAATGTCCTTAATGTCCGCATGTCATCCAATTTTCCTGTTTGCAAGAAATGTCTCTAAAATACATCCTCACCCTTCATATATTTTAGCATGCTATTCGTAATACAGGGTTGCGCCGATTTTTTAGACGGAACTTTTACTTTGGGCCCCTTTAACAAGGCTCAAAACAGTTAAAATTGGTATAGGGATCTTCATACTCTGATTTTCCGCCTACTGCCTGCCCACTATGTTTTTAAAGTATTCCTTTTAAAATTGTTTTAAACTGTTGCATTCATATCTTGAATTAGTGCAAGCGCTCCGTTTTTAAGTTTTAAAGTAAGAACTTACTTCAGTCAAAACAAGTCTGCCTTTAAGGGTACTATGCAAAAGCGTTAATGGGCCCTATCTGCCATTCCTCTTGCCCACGCAGACAGGAACACTGCTTCCGCTTTCACGAACACAATCCTGATGTGGAAGATGACAAGACATACATATCCTTACGCCGTGGGGCTGTCTACTAAGCAGTTCGAGGAAGAAGAGGGCGGCGCGCGCAGAGTGATCTGGACTCTGAGCCGTTTGCAACCAGCTTTGATCCGTCGAGCTGTCACCTGTAATAAAACTGTTGCAGCCGCTGCAATATTGCCACGTATCATTTTATTGTCCGTTCGTTCGCGCTCAAGGCCGCGGGAAAGGGGTGTTATAATTTGTGTTTGTGACGCGAGAAGCGACCGGACTAATCTCAATTGATCACAGGCATGAAGAGCTGCATCTACTTCAAAAGGGTGGAAATTTGGGCTGGTTGGTGCATGATCTGAGGATAAAAACAGCGCAAACGGGGACGAAGTAGAGAGAGGGACACGACGCTGTTTTTTTTTTTTCGTCGTGTCCCTCTCTCTACTTCGTCCCCGTTTGCGCTGTTTTTTATCCTCAGCTGCATCTACGTTTTTCTAGATTACTGTAGATGATCTTGACCGATTATCTCGAAGTTTCCTTGCTAGCTTTAAATTGAGCGAATCCGCGAGCGGCGGGCATTCGTAGTTCGACGACTGACGAGCACATTTGTTGCTTACGCCGCCGCCGAGCGATTCAGTTCTTTTGCGGGCGAAAGTCAGCCCAAATAAAGAGCTTCGTTTCCAAGACTTGCTGGTGTCTTCCTGACCGCTGGACTGCCGTCACTACAACGTGACAATATACAGCCCAGCTTTAACCAAGCCGCATTAACGGACCTTGTGTGACGCAACCGTACCGTACCTGACGCGCAAACGCAGGGCAAGGCGTTCAGTTCCCGGCTAATTACCCAAAGTTTCTTTTCAGCGCCGTTTATTTGTTTATATACTTGCATGTCGTCATAACGCTTGGGACATGATGCAACCTTGTAATCACCAGTTTTCTAACCTTTTATCCACTTTTTGAATCAACCGCTCAACGTGTGACGTAGCTGTCTTTTCGACCTATCTGAATTTCGACCAATCCAATCCGACCCTCTCTACTTGTACAACACCGATGAAGGATTTAACGCTGAAAGGGACCCTTAAACTCTAGCCTTAAAATTAAGTGGTTCAATATTTCGGAACGACTGACTGTTCGAAAAGCAATATAAAAGTAGAGAATGGTGTAATAGAGAAATAACATATTTGATTTTGTGCGGTGTATAAATTCCTAAAACATTTCACTCCCATAGTGTTGCAAAATCTCCCAAGGCCACTTATTTGTGAAACGTACAGCATTTTAATGTTTATTATTAACGTTTAATATTAAAGATTAGTAATTCTAGGGTTTATTTTTGGACACTTTATTGTTTATTAATATATTATAGACATTCCCATTTGGCTAGAATAAAAGATCGCGGAATTCGATGGAGATCACCGCGGCTACCCGACTTGGTAGAATGCGAAAGCATTGAAGCCTCATCGGCAGTTGTCGCCTGTAATTGCTCCTCTTTATTGAATAATTATAGGTGAATTAATTAATTATCGACCAATCGATTAACTATTGATTAATCGATAAATCATTGATCAACTGATTATTTATCATTCAACTGCTAATTAGCAATCAATATATTGATCATCGATCATTTCATTATTTATCACTACATTCATTAAATATCAGTCACATGAATAATCATGGGTCAAATGATCAATTTAAGCCAATTGAGCAATTCTCGATTTCAGCCTGATTAGTCGGTGATTGATTAGCCATTTCGTTGTTCGAATTCGATGCCTTATTTACTTTTCGATCTGCTTACTATATACCCGCCCAACCATTGCACCCTCCACTGCTTTTGTTTCTAATTAAGGAACTAATTATTGATTTCTAACCTTATTGGTCGATGATTCATTAAACATTTCGTTGATCGAAATCGACACATTAACTGGCCTTCCGTACACTTACTATATATTCTTCAAAATCATTCAACATACTTCCTCGTGCTTCTAATTAATTAACTGATTACTTTGGATTTGATTAATAAAACAAGTTTCAATCTATTTCGAACTTTTATTTATTCTTTCATTTTGCACAATTTCCTGCTATTGCTTGCCGTCCGCGCTATTTCGACATTCAAGTTCATCATTTTGACTCTAATCATTGGCTGTAATTACCTCACCATCTTAGTGGCAGCTTTTTTGCGCATCATCCTCACACCATCCTCTATCGATCACAACCATTCGTTTGATGCTACCTTTTCTGAGAACGTCCCAACTGCTGCGGACGCGTTTTGTTAACACGACCCCGCCGACACAGCCTAGAAGTGCTTTTGCATTAATAAATCATCCTTATGTGGCGGCAGACACCAATGCCAATATTCCAGAGTTCTTCTTGCCTGAACGCGCTGTTACTTGCAATAAAGGGGTGCATTCCAGCTCAATATTCTTTTAAGTACCGAAGAACCCGAACAAAATCGTCCGTTGTTTGTTTCTTTGTCCGTTCGACTTGCGCGAGCGCTCTGTCCCGCGGCACTGCCCGCTCTTCGTCATCTTTTACGGGGCATTAGTCCAGTGCTTCTGGCCCGAGCAAAATTGTCTTTTGCGTGTCCGCAGTTGGCCTATCGCGAGTGCTCCCTCTCGCGGCACCTCTCGTTCTCCGTTGTCTTCTACGTAGCAAAAAAACAAACAAACACTGTTTTCGCAGTCATTCAAATGTAGTAAACATTCTCCGTAGTTTTTCTTTATTTTAGTTCCAGGGTTGTTACACTTAGTTCCTAACTATGCCCACTCTCTATGAAGGTTTAACACTCATAAGCAAAGCCAGCATTTTGTTTCTGCCGTGCAGAATTTTCTTTTTTGATCTAGCAGCATAGCGTGGCCATGGTGTAGAATTACTGGCGCAAGAAGCCACCAGTAAACATCAATTGTTAAATTAATTTCACCCGTTTATTTAAGCAAAGTTCACATTTCGTGCATCTGCTGCCCGAAATTTTTGGTATGAAGGTATGAAGGCAAGCACATGTTTCGCTTTTAAGAGCAGCAGCAAGTATATATACTGAGTAAAGGATCAAGAAAAATGCATCAACCTGCGTTGTAAGCAGAGCTAAATGTAGACGTTCACTGCTGCTGCTCCTGACAAATTAAAAGCTCGTTGAAGCGACAGCAGATTTTTTTAAGCACTCCATCCGTGAGGCAGGGAATAGTAGTTCCGCGGCTCCAGAATTTATTGACAAGGCACGCCAAGGCAATACAGTGCACTGGTGGAGTACGCTCCAATACTCGGAGGAACCTGTGTACTAAACACAGCGTTAGTGTACGCGCTTGGTGTTGTCGCTGCTGTCAGTAAATCACGTGAACTAGAGATAATGGGCACAAATTTAGTAGTACGAATATGTTAGCTGGTTATGTTTAATAAGCACAGATAGACATTTAAGTCCAGTTAATTCTGTCTTCACGTGATTGATAGTGTGAACATAGGCTACTGTCGAATATCCTTTACAAAAGCCTGCCTGATCGTTTGGCTGAATGAAGTCTAGGAATGCAGTAACTCTATTTGTGGTTACCTTTGTAAATACGTTATAGGCAAGGGAGAGTAAGCTGACCGGTCTGTATAATCTGTACTGAGGTGCTAGAGAAAAGCGCAGAATATAAACAACAACTATACCCAGCATTCACTGATTACAAGGAAGCGTTCGACTCAGTGGAAACATTAGCAGTCATACAGGCATTGCAGAATCAGGGTCTGTAAGAGTCTTCTGGGGAAACAATGGAAGATATGCCTAACGACTGCACAGCCACCATAGTCCTCCATGTTATCAGCAATAAAATTCCGATAATGAAGGGTGTCAGGCAAGCAGACATGATCTCGCCAATGGTATTCACTGCATGTTGAAAAGAGATAATTAGCCGCCTGTATTGAGACCAACTGGGGATAAGAATTGTTAAATAAAAGGTGCTACTGCGCAGAAAAAGACACGGACAAGAAGTTAACACAATAAGCGCAGACTCGCGACTAACTTTATTTAAAAAACAGCACTACTTTCTAGCTTCAAACTGTCGCATCACACACATACGGAATCCAAAAAGCTGACTTAATTTTGATAAAGTTTGACAGAAGGGTCACTTACACAATCTTTAGCCTACTGTTTGATGCAAAACACCTCAGCCAACTCAGGCGCCACCTGGTCACGGCTCTTCCTCAAAACTTTAATAAGAATTACTGAAGAATGATAGTAATAAGAAGAATGATTATTTATTACTTAATTATTTTAAGTATTAATAATAATTATTATTAATAGCATTATTATTAATAATTAATAATAATATTATTAATAATAAAAATAATAGTAATAAGAATTACTGAAGAATACCTAAATAATCTGCTATACGCTGGTAACAATGTGTTGATAAGTAACTCAGAATATGAACTGCAAAGCATGATAAAAGAGTTAGATAGGCACAGCAGAACGGTGCGACTAAACATTAACCCACAGTAATGTTCAACAGTCTAGGAAGAGAGCAGCAGTTCTTAATCATAGCGCGGTGCCGGAAGGGGTAATGGAATAAGTCTGCTTAGTGCAGTTAGTAGCCTCTTGTCCAGATGGTGAGCGCAAAATTACTAGAAGAGTACGGAGGGTGTGGAGCGCATATGGCAGGTTCTTTCAGATCAAGGAATGCAGCTTACCAATATCCCTCAACAGAAAATTATAGAGCAGCCGCATCTTACCGGTGCTCACCTATGGGGCGGCCAACGAAAATGGCTCAGTTAAGGACAACGCAGCGAGCTATAGAAAGACAAATGGTAGAGGGAACGTTAACATACCGGAACCAAGCAGAGCGGATTGAAGGCACAAGTCCGGGTTAACGACATCCCGGTTGAAATCAATAGAAAGAAATGGGCTTGGGCAGGGCATGTAATGCGAAGGCGAAGTTACCACTGGTCCTTAAGGGAAAAGGAATGAATTCCTAAAGAATGCAAGCCTAGTACGGTCACCAGAAAGTTAGGTCGGATGATGAGCTTAAGAAGTTTGCGGTGATACGAAGGCCGCAGATAGCAAATGTCAGGGTTATTGGGAGATATGTGGGAGAGGCCTTTGCCCTGCATTGAGCGTAGTCAGGCTGATAATGATGATAATCGTTAATTCCACCTTCCACGCTCCCATTCATTACCTGAGGTGGCTGCCAACGGCATTGCATTTCCATTTTTATTCTCCTAATTACATAAGTGTCATGGCCCGAAAGTGGGGTCACTAATTTTCCTATTGAAATGTACCACTTACGTTTTGCCGCCTTTCCAAAATACTTTATGATTTCCAAGATTATGAACACCACTTCATTTCTCTTCGCACTCATGTTGAGATCCACCTTATTCCTTTGCCAGTAGAAGTTATTGATTGTGCTTTGTAATTTGTTGCCTGAGTAGTTTAGCACGGCAAGACCATCGGTCAATCATGGATTACAATGGATTTTCCTATTAGGTATTATAACGAATTCTTCGCAATCTAAATCTCTAAACCCTTCCGGTAAACAGGTGGTTAAGATTACTTGAGCCATCGTATCGTAGCACCTAACACTCTTTATTGGAACATTATCACCTTCCTTCTAAAGGACTATGGTCGCTGCGCAACCGCTATAAATATTTTCAGAACCTTTTTACGCAATTTCTCCATGACTGCAGAGGTTCCTACTGCGACAAATGTATTTTTTTTTAATTCTAAGAACTTTATGTATACGGCTGGGTTATGTTCTGCGCACTTCTCTATCAACTGATGGATAGTACGACTACGATCTACAATCGAGTAACGTTTACGAATTTAGACAGGACATCTAACGATTAATGGCAAACGTTGCCGCGTTTCTATTGGCGATTACCTCAGTAAATACATACTAGATATCATCATAAGCCTAATTACGCCCAGTTCAGGACGAAGGCCTGTGCGATATCTCTAAAATAAACCGTGTAAAGAACAAAGGGCCTGCAATGTGGTCAGAAGTGTATTCAGTCCTTAGCATCCATTTTCTTATCTATTAAGAAAATTTCGCCGTTCATCTGATATTAATCTGCGCTCAACGCCGTGAAGCGCAGCGTGTACAAGCGGGCCGGAATTTGTACCTAAATATCTACGCATCCCTGAAGTGATCGGCATTTACCTGATCTTGTACATGTAAACGCACACAGAAAGAGCTTATATTAAAGGCAAAATAATTTTACAAAAACACAACGATCCTAAACTCTCCTTCCAGTGCGATCTACTATGATCTACAAAAGCAAAGACATGCACATTGGTAAAGCTTAGCGAATTCTTCTAGTCGACGCAGCCGATGAACACGTGTTAACGTGCATGGCTTTCATATTTTCCGAGGCACTGGCATTTTGCGGGATTCTTTTGCAGTCAGTAGAGGTTTTCGCTCTCTTTTCTAAGTTCGAGGGCGAGAACAGTGTGTGCGAAAGGCAAATATGACAGATGGGCTTCTATGTCTCTGTCAAAGAAAGTCTGCTTTCTGAAGCTTAAAATTAAGTTATTTTCAATCGGATCATGCGTGTCTATCCTGAAAGTTTATCATTACCAGGAACTCGTTTTCTTTTTCCGGATGTTTCGGTTTTCAAAGATAGAAATCTCGCAGTGTCAGGATGCCACTGTCAGGAGATTTCGTACTGTAAGGAGGCATACCAAAACTCGGCCGAGTTGCGGTAGGCCTTGTTCCCCAGCATTGGATGTTTCGTTGATGCGCCAGAGGGCCTGCAAAGTCTTCGCTCATTCTACTGGCTACTGCGATTTTTTTCGTCGTTGCGCATTCTGAGATTTAAGCCTCAATTTCTGGGAAGTAAGGCTACTGGCTGTCCGATCGATCGAGCTATATTAATGATTTGTAATTTGCTGAAATCATGACCGTCCGCGAGGCGCATAACCTTTTTATAGTCGGGTAGAGGCAATGGAAAGACATGGTTTTCTTACTGGCTTTTGGTTGCACCTGTGAGCGGGTGCTTCTCATGCATCTTGGCATTGTAATGTAGTCGGTGACCTGCTGTATCGATCGATGCGCAACGTCAAGTGCCACACTCTCCAGATTACTCTTCAGTGTCATTATTATTACTTGTGAAGGTGGTAGAAAAAGGGATCTCACTGTGCTATGTGCGAGATCATCTTCCTATGTTGAGAAGACCAGGACCCCTGTTTGGGGGTCAAGTTTGGCTATGACTATAGGGCTACCTGGAGCTGTGGCACGGTGGGACGGCCACGCCGCAGCCGCTGCGTACTTATGGCATCCATCGCTTAAGCACAGCATAGAAGGCCGCTGTCAGGCGCGATCGTGCTGTACCTCACGGCTTGTTTGTTCGGAATCTGGCGTTGGAGGTCGCTTCGGTGGGAGCTCACACCGAACGCTAGTGGCCATTTAGTCTCCCTTTTTTCCCGTTAGGCAATGTTAGCTGTCCGATGGCATGAGCACTTTCTACAGCACGCATTGCCCACAGCGCGAACCTGGCAAAGTTATTGCATTTGCTGCGGCGATACTGGCAGGAAACAGATGAGACGGAATCATTGCTAAGAAATTAACGTGGTCATAAGCGTGGCTACGAAAAGAAGGCATGAAGTTGCGAATAAACAAGAGCACGCAAACTAACTGCTGTGCTCGCAGATTTTTTGTTCTTTTAATCTAGTAGCAGCTGGTACCGCGGAAAAGCTGCAGACATGCGCGTGTTCAAATGGCTACCTGTGGGAATTGGTCAGAGCAGAAGCTTTAAAGGAAGACTGAAGCACTTTTTTTGAAAATCCGGTTTGTAGCGGCGTCCTATAGTTTTTCATGCTGTATGCTCGAATATCGCATCTAAATAAGGCAAAAACAAGCGCGAATTGCCTTTTTTAGCAGAAATATGCGGCCTGTGCCGCGGGGCACGCCGCGCGGCGCGCCGCCGCCCGTGATTGGTCAAGAGAGGTCGTGACGTGACTTTGAGGACTGGAGAAGCTGCCGATGCGGATCCGGCGCTGCGCTAAGTGCATATCGCAGCTTTCCGTGGCGTTGTAAAAGCGAATATGGCGACTATTTTTTTCCTGACCTTCAAAGAAAAGGATACTGCAGTTTGTTCATTCCACGTATCACCTGAAAGCAAGGAAGACACGAGCAAAAAATTCTACGCCTAGCACAAGCATACGCTAGCGTGAAAGACACGTATGCAGACCATTCGTGAAAGGTGCCAGCACAACCTCGGCTGGTATTCTCGGAAAGGAAGGGGTGCGAACAATACTCAAGTCAATTACCACCACCGGACGCCTCCTGGCTAGCCCGAAAGAGCGTCATCCTGAAGAAAAGGCCCAAAGCGCTGTGTACAAAAAATCCTATTCTCACTACCCGGCGTAGGTTGGGGCAAGAAAGTACTTCAAAGAAACGATGAAGCAGCACAAAGCTGATGTCAAAATTAGCGAAGCGCAGTGGCCAAGCACTGCGAGGCATGTGACCACAGGATATTGAAGGAATCATTGGGCGCTGGAAACCAAGCTAAATAGGCGCACAAGGCTGCTGCTTCACTCGTGGCGCGTTCAACAGATGCCAGAAAATATTATTCGCTTCCTCGGAAACGTTCGCCCTTCCTAGATTTGCAGTTTAGGTTAAGTGAAGTGGTGGCCAACTATATGTGTGTTTAAAAGCCAAGCTAGCTGCAACTCGTTCGCTGCCACAACTTGATGAAGAAGCCGACTAAGGTTGCGAGACATGGTGTTTTTTTTTTGCAAAAACTTGGTTGGCATTCATTTCTCTGTTAAATTTGCATCCGAAATCAGAACGTCGAGCGCTTTCATTTTAATCGCTTAGCTACGATTAAACGAGATGCCGCATATGAAGAGCTTCAATGCTTGCTTGCTTTGCTTTATTGTGTTTTGCTTTGCTTGCTTGCTTGAACACGTCGAACTGAGTATAAAATCCCTAACCGAGCCTTGCTGAGCACGCCTCAGGTGGTCTGGCCGCACCTAAGCTGAGAAGAGCAACACATGCTTGAGCCTCTATTAGGTTTCTGCAGGGGCTTAGTGAGCATGTTTCTACTTTTAGAAGAGGCGCTCCTTCGAAATGGTGACACGCCTCTCATGCGCGAGGAAATGAAAGGAACTGCGCCATGGTTCAGCCGCGACAGAAATCTCCAGAGATCACATTAGGGACAAGCTCTGCATGTAGCCGGTCTCACGAAAGTGCTTAGAGCAGAGTACGCTTGCTTTGGTCGGCTTGAATTCTTCGTCACAGCAGCGAGCGCTTGCGATGCGAGCGTATGATCTTGCGAAAAACAGTGGAAGACGATACAGCCGCGGCCGTAGTTGTTCGTGGACACGAATGCAGAGTAGTACCTCGTGTTGAATCTGATTCTCAAGGTCGGCTGACACGCTTTGTACGTCACAACGCACGCAGTACGAGGAACAACGCATGCAGCACGAGAAACAACGCGCGCTGAAAGCTCTCTCGGGTGCGCCGAAGTATCCCCGGCTCCTCAACGTGACGTGACGTTGGCCGACATGCACGAGATTTCCCTCTCCGCTGTTCTCCTCTCCTGCGGTCGCGCGGGGCGCGGGAGATTTAAACATCGCGTTTTTAATTGGTGACTGCGCCACTGTTTTGGCCAAAATCGAAAAAATAATTGCACAGACGTGATCAGCAATGACACTACTTCAAAACCATAAAAAATTAGCTGATTCGAAAACCGCCTCAGTATCCCTTTAAGAGAAAAGAATGAAAATTTCGCGGTGAAGAAACGAAATGTGCAGCAACTGGCTTACTCTTGATAGGCATACTGACCGGATCTTTAGGAAGCTGTGGGAAAGCAGTGGAAGAATGGACTTTAGAACATGCTTGGCCAATCCCCCGCGTGTGTATGGGCCATTTTCATGTGGAGAAGAGGAAGAAGAACGTGCTGTGTCATCGCCCAGCGCACGGGTGTTTTTTTTTTATTGCGCGCTCTCCTAGTCAGAAGCCGAGTGCTCTATAAAATGATGTCGCTACCCCTAAGGAGCAAGAATTAGTGATTGAGGGGCTTTGCGCATTTTTAGATTTGCTCGTGCATTTTAATTTTGGAATTTAGTGTCGCTTGTCGCGCTCTGCAACAAGAGACACTAAATTCATCTTTAAAATGGCAGACTGGAAAACGGGAAAGATGACGCTCTCCAATGCACAGCGCGAGTGTGTGGTGTAGTTTAACAACAACAACGCGAAGCGTATTGGCTGCCTCGATAGCCTAGTCGTCTCGCTGAGCGGCCTATAAAGGAGATTTGTTCCCGCAGCCGCGGGTTCGACTCCAAGTCATAGATATTGATTCAACTTCTTTTTCTCGTTTTCATGGTATCACCTCTAACTTAGCTGAAGGTCAGATTTCCACGGTCCGCGATTGAAGCCCGAGGACCCGTAGTGAAGCCTTCGCTTCAAAAACGAGTTCCCGGCAATTGCAAGCTTTGAAAATAGAGCACGCATGATAAGCATTAACATAACTTAAGCTTAAAAAAGCAAATCTTTCTTTGACAGGGCCGCAGAAGCCGGCCTCGCATATTTGGCTTCCGCACACACTGTCTTCTCAACCTCGATGTCACAAAAGACTGAGCAGAAAATTCCACTCATGACAAAAGAAGCCAGCACAATTCCACCCGCACGGAAATTGCGAAAGCTACGTGCGTTAACACGTGTTCATCGGCTGCGTCGAGTAGAGGAATTCGCAAAGCATCAACAATGTGGATATCTGATTTTCTAGATCATAGTAGAGCGCGCTGGCTGAGTGCTCAGGACGGTTGTTACTAGGTCTCGTGAGCGTCTTAGAAAATTCAGTTTTGTTTTTTGCTCATGCCTGCAGCTTCGACACGTTCTGCAAGGCTTGGTAGTATTAAGAAGTGTTTTTGTAAACTGATTTTGCGTTAAATGTCAGCGGCTTCTGTGCGCGTTTCTATATGCAGGACCAGGTATCTGCCGATCAATTCATGGATGTCGGAGAGATTTGCCTGCATATTCTAGCCCACTTGTTCACGCTGCGCTTCACGACGTTAAGCGCAGATTAGTATTGGATGAACGGTGAAACTTTCTCATTATATAAGAAACGGGATCCTGAGCACTGGATACACTTCGAGCCTCATAGCTTGCTCCTTTTTCTTTACAGGGTTTATCTTAGAGATATCGCAGAGGCCTTCGTCCTGCAGGGGACGTAATTAGGCTTATGATCATGTCTGCCCTTCATTCACTGGGGGTAATCGCCAAAAGAATAAATAAAACCTTAAGCATTGATTGTCAGAGTTCCAGTTCGGCTTTCGCAAATGACACTCAATAGTAGACCGGATTCATACTATCTATCAGTTGATTGAGAAGCGCGCGTAACACAACCCTGCCCTACACATACTGTTCTTCGAAACCTCAACACTCGTATAGGAATTGCGTAACCAGACAGTATACTAGGGATACGGAAAGGTTCTGAAAATATTTATAGCAGCTGCACACTGACGATAGTCCTTAGATGGAAAGTGAAAGAATGCCAATAAAGATAATCAGGTGCTAAGACACGGCCGCTCAAGTAACCTTCAACATTTTTTGTCGGATATAATTAGAGATATCAATCGGGAAGTTTTCGGTAGAAGACTTAGTGGAAAATATCTGATGAAATTTTGGTATGCATCCGTATGCAATTTGCGCAGATTCGACAGGCTAGGAAGGGAGTGCAGCCTTGTTCGAAGTTCCGACAGGCCCTTCGCGAGTCGGTGATTACGTATTTTGAATCGGAATGGGAGGCCGCGAGAGCAATCGCGACCTAACCTAATTGTGTTGCACAGCGGGCACTGAAGGTGAGGCCGTTAACTGTGTTGCTGTTGTGAACTACCGAGACCTTGTGAGACACCTTAATCAAAGGCGTTCCGCCATATTCAATTCGGCCTTGTTTGGAACTGTAGAGGCTTTTAAGACCACACTAGGCGACAAATTTCCGCCTCTGCCTTGAACCCTTCGAGTCCCTACCAGCAGTGGTTGCCCTCCATTAGCCATTCAAATTACACGACGTTCCAACAGAATCCCGCGTCTTGTATTTTCCTTCACAAAGCATACACAGCCAACTTACTGGATCTCGACCCCCAGCTCGAGTATTCCTATGTAATGGTAACTATCCCACCACTTCGCCGGAGGGACCCACCATTACATAGACTCAACGTGTACTGCTCTCCCAAACTCAAGCCAATGACTCAAGCGGAATTCCTTAGCCGCGCGCTATGAGTAGCGGGTCGCGATCCCCTGCTGATCGTGGGCGACTTTAACGCTCCCAGTCAGCTGTGGGGGTATCGCAAGGAGAAGTTGCGCGGACGTAAGCCTGCGGAGCTTGTGTCCACGTTGGGCCTCACCCTCCTCACGGACCCCGTCCACCCAACCCGGCTATGAAACTCCCTGACACGGGATACATGTCCGAGCTTAACCTCCACTGGCAACGTACGACACGCAGACTGGCTCAACACTGAGGAAACCCTCGGTAGCGACCACTGCATCCTTAACATTACACTACGCAAACGTTCCTGAAGCGTCCCAGAACACAAGCCCGTATCCTAGACAGGTCGAAATTCTGGCAAAATTTCGACTCAATTGATGATACACCCACTTCCGAGCAACGCTACCCAGCATGGTCCCAACAGCTGCTGAGACACTTTTACTCCCATGAAACTCAGATCTAGCTCTCAGAGGCGCTCAGGGATTTGGATAACTCCGCTTTACCGTTCTGGGAAATCCGTCGCTGCCTCGTCTGCCGTTGGCGACGCCAGAAACACAATAGAAAGGTTACAGCTCGAATTTCCGAGCTTACCCTGAAAGTGGCAGAGTACGCGGCCCAACTCCCTGACTCCAACTGGCTGGATAAATGCAACGCGGCTGCGCGAGAAAGGTGCAGCCGCAACACATGGCGTCTCTTTCGAGCCCTCGTCGACCAAACCAAACAAGAACCGAGACACAAATCATATGCAGGGAGCCATCCACGCTTTCCCTAGCAACATCACTCAAATGGAACAGAAACTTCTTGACCAGTCCCTATGTGCAGCCCAAGACCCATCGTGAATCCGCGTTCTCCTATGCAGGCAGAGAGAACACGGAGCTGGATCAACCTTTCCAGGTCCATGACCTGCCAGGAAGGGATAAGGTCATGGTCAAGCTTTCGACGAACCTGCCCGAATTGGCATAACACTCCCTCGACTACATAAATGCGATCGGCTCGGGACCCCCCCCCCCCCACCCCTCCCGCCAATCCACTGGAAAACGGCTCTGGTCACCTTTATTCCTAAAGCAGGCAGACCAATTGACACTAATAACCTCCGCCCCATCTCTGTCTCCTCCTGTGTGGGAAAATTAATGGAAGCGATGTTGCGGGATCGGTTAACTGTATATCTTGAACATAAAAATGTCATTGCGAGCGCCATGTTCGGAATCAGCCCACACAGATCTGCGCAGGATGTCCTCCTGCAACTGAATCTGGAAGTCTTTGACCCCCTCGAATGCCTTCCTAACGACCGAATAGCACTCGCCTTGGATCTCAAAGGGGCATTTACAATGTGACACACAAGATCATAGTCACTAACCTAAGCCAAAGCTACTACGGCCTCAAACATTCGAATGCATATGCCAATGTCTTATAGATCTTCAATCCTACATCTGCAGGCTGATTTCAAGTGAGACCCTCCGCTACATCTCGGAAACTCTCAGAACTCTGTGTAGCTACTGTACCCCCTTTGTCTAACTGCACTGGTTTGTCATTAGTGCAAGTTTGTCGGTAGTCGCCGTCCAGCGAGAGGTCATCTTTCCAGAGAGTTATTCTCATGAAGGAGCTGTTCCTTTCTGAATTTAGATTGTTTATCAGCTTCTAACTCACCAGCTTTGCCTTTGTCTACTGAAAGAAGCGCTGGGTCTAGCGATCATCACGCTATATCTCATCTTTCCTGCACCTTTCAAGTTTGTATAATAAGTTTCTATAATCTCGGAAAATCTATTCGGGCTCTTTCCCCTCCATTTTCTGGAATCATGTTTTAAGTAGAAGGCATTAATGGTTTGGCAGTTAGTTAGTACAGAAAATTCACGACATTCCTTCGATACCTTCGCTCCTCTCCACTTATTTTGCGCGCTGGCACCTAAGTTTACTCTCAGTAAAGTGTAGTGGCTTTTTGTTAAGCCATTGATCGTTTGATGTCCGTATAGAATGTTTTGTCTGCGTAGTTGCCATCGGAGGGATACATGTGCGTAGGCATCAGAAACCTTCATCTTGTCTAACTGAGCACAACACTAATAAAGCCGTCACCTATGTAAGGATAACTGATTGGTTTGTGCTGCCTGCTATGTCCTTATTGTTCAAGAATTCTCGAAATATCTCTCTGCTATGCGCTAAATCAACACAGTAAGTTCTGTGGCTGCTCTTTATCTTGAGAAAAAACAGCGCTTGCAGACAAAGGACCAGAACAAGAAGGACACACAACAGCGCAGTTGTGTGTCCTTCTTGTTCTGGTCCTTTGTCTGAAAGCGCTGTTTTTTCTCAAGATGAATCCCAACCAACTCGCCCGGCAACACACCTTGCTCATGCTCTTTATCACTTGATATGCCTACTTTGTCGTCCTTAGTAGGCTCAGCACCTTGGTATCTCATTTACTGCCCGATATCTCTTCGAGGAGCACTGATTTTCTCGACTGACTTGTTAGAGTTCCTGGTTTGAAATTAGTAAGCTAAGCAACTTTCTTTGAGCTTTTGATGAGGAACCGTGCATAGATAACGTCGTCCACGGCGTCAGAGGTATCAGTGCCGTCGTGGGCTACTGCTCCGAGCCGCTAAGGGCTTAGGTTATGACATGAACTATTAGGTTGAAGTATTGCAAAATTCTCTTCTGGTGAATCGACTCGTGCTCGCCGTTCGGTCAGTGGATGTGTCAACTATGTTTCTATCTAAGCTAGCGCACCCTTCGCGCGGCTCAGCTCTGTTCATTGCGATAAAGCCTACGAATCGTTAGAGTCACCACTATTGCGATTTTTTTAGTGACGGAAAAGTGAAGCCGGGCAGTGATTCGAGCCACAAGCTTCGCGTATATGTGGTGGAGGCTCTACCTTTTAACCCTGCAAGCCTCAGTATCTACCACCTCCGTTCAGAGCCCTATTGCCTCAATTGTCCATGCTTTTGTGCGAATGTGGTCATTTTTTATTCTTCTGCCCGTTGCTGTTTAATCGCCCCCATTTTTCTGCGCCTCACCATTGCTCCTGCTCGCCTGGTTATCGTTGGCCCAAGGAAACGGTCACCTGGCGCTGATCTGATAAGCCACAGTCTAGCTTAGCGCTGAATACTGAGTACTAAAATCAGCTAAATTTCTGTCTCCCTACTCCAGCATCGCTCTCTTTTAATGCTAGTAGTGACGGTTTGGCGACAGCTCAGAGGTTGTGAAGAAATGAAAAGCGTCCAATTAACTCTTAGATCTTCCAAAGTGCGTCACGACGTTCTTTTTGCCAGCAGCAACATCTTGCGCTATGGGGGAAGCCAGTGTAGCAGCGAGCCATCGGTCGGTTTTAACCACATAAGGATTTTACCGAGCAATGAACTCTCAGCACAATGGCGTTTCTGTATTGAGCCGCAGACAAAATGCAGCTACCACGAGCGGTACCGAACTCGCATCCTATCGGCTCGGTAGATGCAGTTAACGGCCATGCGCCTCCACGAATGGTACATTGCTCTCTCTGGCTCCAAAATATTGGCCAGTGCCCTAACGTGCCATCAAAGCAGACGTTGGCAGCTGGTTATGATTTCAGCATGAGCTTTGCTTATTTCGTCGAATGCTGAGATAAAATACATGTTTGGGGACTTTTACTTGATCAGCATACATTCAGTTTGCTTGTAGTTATTTCACATGTAGTAATTTCACAGTTTATCAGTGGAGACAATTTCTCTGCAAAAGATTACCCCCCTAATTTCAAAAATTGAACCTTTGCTAGTAAAAGTACTGCCGTAAGCTTTTTGAAAAGGAACGCACAAACGTTCGGCGGGTAGCCTGGAACCCTCCTCGCCACATAGACGCTGGCCACTTTAAAAAAACAAATATTTTAAAAAGTCCTCGGAAACAAATGACTGAAACATAAAAGGCTGGCGATGGAGGACGGAAAATGCGCAAAGTATGCGGCTCGTCTAATCCAGAGAGCCGCTCCAACAAAAAAAAAACAGTTATATGTAACTAGCTGCAGAGAAGTTCATTTAATCTGACAAGCACAGAAAAAGTGTATTTTCATGCGAGAAAACATGGAATACAAGTATTACACAGATATCTTTTTAGCTAGAAAAACCGGAAAGACATTCAAGGTTTCGCGGACAATTGCGGACAGGAGGCAAGGCTTTTGGACTCAGATATATAGCAGAAAAATAGTGACATGATTTAGACTGACGAGCCTGCACGGCTATACTAGGAAATGTTAGTTTAGCTGGAGGTATCCTGCAGTAGTGAAATTGCCTTGGTGTATGAAGAAATTACGGCAAAGACTACTCGAGAACAACGGCAGGAAATAAAAAAAAAACGAAAAATAGGTACCTGGCGTGAAGCACTGGGCACATTGGGGTTGTAACAGATATCAAGTAAGTCCGAACGCCGAGAAGCGTGCATAGTTTTCGGGCTTGCAAACACTGTTGCGTGCTTTATGCCGGAAATTCTGCATATGCAATGAACACTGGGCTATCGGAACGCCCTCGCTGGGTGCACTTGGCGAAATAACTAATGAAGATAAAAATAGGACTCAGTATAAAGAACAGTTCAAGAAAATAAAGGCGAGCTATGTTTGGCGAAAGTTTAAGTTACTTTCTTTCAGTACTGGTACTACAAGAGTAGGTGGAACTCGATGGCTCGCTAATAAATAAAAGTAAAAAGGAAGAAAACAGCCCGTAAAATTACGCTGAAACAGGTAAAACACTTAAAGAAATATTAATTGCCAAAAGCAAATACTAGACAAGCCAACATTGAACCACGCTAGGAGCACTGAAATTCAAAACGAAAATATATCAAGAATTCAAATGAAGCGGACTTGATGCCAACCCTGATGCCACGTATGGAATTTGCTGCTTCATGCAAGACACCGAAACAATAGAGCGTACTCTTATCCTGTGTAAGATCCCTCAGTCCTCAATTCATGAGCCATCACAGAGATCCCAGACGCACTGTTGTTTAAGGTAAGCTCTGGCATGCAAACTTTGAAAAAAAAAGCATGTATGGTACTGTTAGAAGAATGCTGGCGAAGTGCAAGATATTGTTTCAGGTAGGGCAAGAAAAATATCATTCAATGCCAATATGGGAGCCTCGGAATAAGTGTTGCAGGTAGCAACGATAATCCCTCCCATAGAAAGGAATGCTGCTGATTATCTCCTGTCTGTCTGTCTGGGGTGTTACACTTAGAATTTAGATCACATCAGGCAAAGTTCATAAAGAAAAATTTTAAGGTTTGTCGTGTGATGGATTACTTCCACAATTTTTAAGTGTGTTGTAGGATACAGGGAAGATTGGATCTGTTTTGACTGCGTTTTCAAAGCACGCACTGCATAAATTTCTGATAACAGGAGTCTTCAAGGAGGCTTTTTTTCTGGCTCTAATTTCCTAGGTTTCACTGCGCATGTATAGAAGAACAGTCTCAGCAGTAAGTATTTGCGGTTCGATATGTATGTTGAAATCGGTAAGCGCACGTGCTCGTGCGCGTGTTCCCTGAATGAATGGTTGCCTATACGAAGGAAAGAACGAAAAGAATTATTCTAGGCACCGCATGCCTACACAATAGAAAACATTATCAGAACTGCTTAGGAGTGTTAAGGAATGTGAGCAGAACAACTTTTCATCATTCATTTTTTTATCTATTAAGACGGAAGCTCCAGGAATGCGGATTCAAAAAATTTTTGACCGCATCAATCATCTGACTTACGAACAATGCGTCAATGCTTCACCGCTGACCGGAAAAAAACAAAACCGAACGTCTAGAAATGAGCACGTGGTCAGAGGATGTTTTAGTGCATGAAGAGCAGCAAATTCTGTAGAAATATGCATCCAAAAGGTGGCTCACGAAGAATGTAGGAGACAAGGTATAAAAGCTATCTCCAACAGCCCCAGCCTGCTAACGTTGTCAGCGCTGTAACACGATCAAAGTAAGTTGCAACTGTTCTCTACTATGGATTCTATTCATTTTAATCTCTACTTTGCTGATGCAATATTTTAGATGCGCCGGCCGGTATTGTGCATAATGAGGACAGTCAAAAACGCGGCATTCTTGGTACTACCAATCTTACCTATTCGCAGAATATGTTTTCAGGGAAACGATTTCAGGCCTTATTTGGGATTCTTTCGGGGTTGTCAACAGATACAGACCCTGCTGTTGCAGTGTGCCAGTGTTGTTCATTATTGCCGTATCTTAGTAATTCATCTCAACATAATCATACCTTCCTAAACGTGGTGTTTGGTACACTTTCCTCCAGTAATGCACTTGCTTCAAGAAAGATCAATAGTCAATGTATGATGGTTAGCAATGCAATATGGTTTTCTTGATATTGAGACAGAGAGCATGTAGTCGTAGAAAAGAGACCAAAACTCTCGATACGTCTTGTGCGAACACTAATACAAGGCAACTTCACAAAGTGGTTCTTAAAGCCAAACGTGTCCTTATTCCTTTCATTGCTTTCGCATGTTTCTCGAGAAATTAAAGTTGCCAAGAATGTAGAGAGGAAAAATTTAGTTCGCGAAGGCATGAGGAATTTGTACCCGTAAAATGCCATCACATGTACTCTGTCATTGAGTAACATTAAGGAAAATGTGGGTAAAACAATAATAGCTCGACGTTCGGAACCCCTGAACAAAAAGAAATTTCCGATACGTAGATGACTAATCGTTTTCACTGACTGCAAAATCTTCGCACGTAAAGTTGTTGATGTGTTGAAGCTTTTTAAGGGTAGCAGGCTGGAATTAAAATTTTCGCATTAGATTTCCAGCGAAGGCGAATTGCAGTTTCTTGATGCTAGCTTGCTACAGAAGCCGAGCCATCTTTGTCGGGCATACCGTCCACAGTCGGCAAAAGGGATTCTTATATTTTGCTTCATCGCACTCCAAGATTATAAAGGATGGAATCGCTGTTTCCTACCTGAAATCCGCTGTATCGAAGTCCAGCCGTAATTTAGCCAAAGAAAGGATAAATTAAGAGATTAACGGAAGGTTGCCCGCCAGGTGAAGTGTAATATTAGGATCGAGAGGGCGAAACAACGCAGCAGTCCCGTGGTGATGCCACACGTTCACCGTTTGTCACACGGGATTAATAAAGTTGCTAGTAGATATGGCGTTCAAGTCATGTTTCCTGCTCCAAAAAAGTTGTCAGGGTTATGCCCTCTGATTGAAAGCAAGTCAAACGGTGGCTCAGTCAGAAGGGGGGGGGGGGGGGGCTGATTTGATGTTAACCACGGTTCATGTACGTAGGGTAGGAGTAGTATACAGCGTTCCTTTCTCATGCGGTAGGTGGTACATATGTAGGACAGAGTGGACGGTATTTGAAAGTGCGGCTTATGCTAATCTCCTTGTTAGGGGTGATACCTCAACCAATTTCGTGGCGCTCTATAGAAACTGCAGCAAAGAAAAGGGAAAAAAGGTATGTTCTGCATTACTCTCGCGGACGAGCGTTCTGTTCAGTCACCGATACCGACTAATACGAGAGCTAGGGGAAGCGTTTTAATACCGAAATATGGAATTTATTGTGTTAGCGATCGATCCGTAAGCCTTCCTGAAGAGAGATTTTTTAGATAGATGGATAAAAATGCAAGGCAATAGTTTCCGGTGCATTGGTTGACACGTGAATGTTCTGGATTGGTGGTGTGTGTTTGTATATTCAAGCTACATAATAATCCCTTAAATTCCAGGTAAGCCCCGTGTTCCCTTTTGTGTCTGTATTTGTAGCCCTTGTGTTATTCAGACTGATTGTTTAACAAGTATAGATGTTGATTTGTGCGCATAGATCGAATAAGTTTTTAATTAGGTTTTAATTATGCCAAAGAGCGGGATTAGAGAAATCCCAAAAAAGCACTCCAACAAATATGCGACCGTACTTTACAAAATAATCAAACTTTGACATTTAAGAACATTTTTCACTCAGCCGAAAACATTACATATTAATCCAGCATTTTCTGTCTACTGCAAAATGTTACGTTACGATTATAAACTACGGGAGGAATGAATTAATCATGAAGGACTCCATCGGCTGGGTGTATCAGGCAGTGATGATGATATCCACATTAAATTTTGACATTGATTACTGCATTTTGTTACAGAGCTGACAAACGCGATATACCCCGGCCATCGTTCTTTCAAAGAGGCGTCCTAATAATTTAATTCTATTTATTTGGGCCTATTTACAACCGCATATTATACAAGTAGCTGTCTGTAGCTTACTATCAAATATTGGAAGCAAAGCCTCTATAGAGCTCTGAATTACTCCGCCGCAGGGATCCACCGTTACATATACTCAACGTGTACTGCTCTTCCAAACTCAAGCGAATGACTTTTGCGGAATTCCTTAGCCGCGCGTTATGAGTAGCGGGCCGCGATCCCCTGCTGATCGTGGGCGACTTCAACGCTCCCAGTCAGCTGTGGGGGTATCGCAACGAGAAGTTGCGCAGACCTAAGCCTGCGGAGCTTGTGTCCACGTTGGGCCTCACTCTCCTCACGGACCCCGTCCACCCAAACGGGATAGGAAACTCCGTGACACGGGATACATGTCCGAGCTTAACCTCCACTCGCAACGTACGACACGCAGACTGGCTCAAAACCGAGGAGACCCTCGGTAGCGACCACTGCATCCTTAACACTACAATAAGCACACGCCCATCAAGCGTCCCAGAACACAAGCCCGTATCCCAGATAGGTCGAAATTCTGCCAAAATTTTGACTGAATTGATAATACAGCCACTTCCGAGCAAGGCTACCCAGCATGGTCCCAACAGCTGCTGAGACACCTTTACTCGCATAAAACTCAGATCCAGCTCTCAGAGGCGGTCACGGATGTGGATAACTACGCTTTACCCCTCTGGGAAGCCCGTCGCCGCCTCGTCTGCCGTTGGCGACGCGAGAAACACAAAAGAAAAGTTAAAGCTCGAATTGTCGAGCTTACCCTGAAAGTGGCAGAGAACGCGGCCCAACTCCTCGACTCCAACTGGCTGGATAAATACAACGCGGCTGCGCGAGAAAGGTCCAGCCGCAACACATGGCGTTTCTTTAGAGCCGTCGTCGACCCAACCTAAACAAGAACCGAGACACAAATCATATGCAGGGAGCCATCCACGCTTTCCCTAGCAACATCACTCAAATGGCACAGAATCTTCTTGACCAGTATCTGTGTACAGCCCAAGACCCATCGTGAATCTGCGTACTCCTATGCAGGCAGAGAGAACATGGAGCTGGATTAACCTTCTCACCTCCATGATCTGATGGCGGCTCTTGCCGAAATGAAACGGTGCACTGCACCAGGAAGGGATAAGGTCACCGTCAAGCTTTTGAAGAACCTGCCCGACTTGGCATACCACTCCCTCCTCGACTACATAAATGCGATTTTGCACTGGGACACTCTCCACCCCCCACCCCCTGCCAATCGACTGGAAAATGGCTCTGGTTACTGTTATTCCTAAAGCAGGCAGACCAATTGACACTGACTACCTCCGCCCCATCTCTGTCACCTCCTGTGTGGGAAAATTAATGGAGACGATGTTGCGCGATCGGTTAACTGCATATCTTTAACATAAATATGTCTTGAGAGCGCCATGTTCGGATTCAGCCCACAGAGATCCGCACAGTATGTCCTCCTGCAACTCAATCTGGAAGTTTAACCTCCTCAAATGCCCCCTTAATGACCGGGTAGTACTCGCCTTGGATCTCAAAGGGGTATTTGACAATGTGATAAACAAGATCATAGTCACCAACCTAAGCCAAAGCTACTACGGCCTCAAACATTATTGTGCATGTGCCAATTTCTAATAGATCGGCAATCATACAACTACAGGCTGATTTCAAGTGAGACCCTCTGCTTCATCGTGAATCCTCTCAGAACTCTGTGTAGCTGATATACCCCCTTTATCTAACTTCACTGGTTTATCATTAGTGCAAGGTTGTCGGTCATCGCCCTCCAGCGAGAGGTAATCTTTCCAGCGAGTTATTCTCATGCCGGGCCTGTTACTTTTTGTAACTAGATTGTTTGTCAGCTTCTAACTCACCATCTTTGCCTTTGTCTACTGAAAGAAGCGCTGAATGTAGCACTCATCACGCTATAACTCATCATCCCTGCACCTTCAAGGTGCCAAGGCCGCGCGGAATTTGATGTTTGTATAACCCCGGGAGACATATTTGGGCTCTTTACCCTCCATTTGCTGCATTCATGTTTTATATAGAAAGCATTCATGGTTTGGTAGTTAGTCAGTACAGAAAATTCACCACATTCCATTGATACCTTCGCTCCTGTTCTCTTATTCTGTGCGTTGCCACCTAAGTTTACTATCAGTAAAGTGTAGTGGCTTTCTGTTCAGCCATTGCTGGTTTGATGTCCCTATAGAATGTTTCCTCTGCGTAGTTGCCATGGCAGGGATTCATGTGCGTAGGCATGAGAAACCTTTATCTTGTCTAATTGAGCACAACACTATTAAAGCCACCACCTATGTAATCATGACTGATTGAATTTTGCTGCCTGCTATGTTCTTGTTGCTCAAGAATTGTCGAAATAGCTTTCTGCTATGCGTTAAATCAACACAGTAAGTTTTGTGGCTGCTCTTTATTCCTTGATATGCCTCCTTTGTCGTCCTTAGTAGGCTAAGCGTTGTGGTATCTCATTTACGACCCGATATCTCTTCGAGGAGCACTGATTTTCTCGACTGACTTGTTAGAGCTCTTCTTTTAAGTTAGTAAGCTAAAGCACTTTGTTAGAGCTTTTTGAGCGGAACCACGCACAGATAACATCGTCCACTGCGTCAGAGCTATCAGTGCTGTCATGGGCTACTGCTCCGAGCCGCTAAGGGCTTAGGGAATGGCATGAAGTATTGGGTTGAAGTATTGCGAAATTCTCCTCTGGGGATGTGACTTGTGCTCGCCGTTCTGCAAGTGGATCTGTCAACTATTGGTTCTATCTAAGCTAGCGCACCTTTCGTTCGCAGCTAGCGCACAAGCTCTGTTCTTTGCGATCTGGCCTACGCCCCGTTAGAGTCACCAATATTCGGATTTATTTAGTGGCGGAAAAGTGAAGCCGGGCGGTGATTTTAACCACAAGCTTCGCGTGTATGTGGTGCAGGCTCTGCCTCTTAACCCTGCCAGCCTCTGTATCGGCCTCCTCCCTTCAGAGCCCTATTGACTCAAATGTCCATGCTTTTGTGCGAATGTGGTCATTTTTTATTCTTCTGCCCGTTGCTGTTAAATCTCTCGAATTTTTCTGCGCCCCACCATTGCTCCTGCCCGCCTGGTTATCGTTATGCCAAGGAAACAGCCACCTGGCGCTGATCTTATAAGCCACAGTCTAGCTTAGCGCTGAATACTGCGCCCTAAAATAAGCTGAACTTCTGTCTCTCTACTTCGACATCGCTCTCTTTTAATGCCAGTAGTGGCGGTTTGACGACAGTACACAAGTGGTGAAGAAATGAAAAGCGTTTAATTAATTCTTCGATCTTCCAAAGTGCGTGAAGACATTCTTTTTGCCAGCAGCAACATCTTGCGTTATGAGGCAAGCCACTGTAGCAGTAAGCCATCGATCGGTTTCAACCACATAGGGATTTTTCCGAGCAATGAACTCTCAGCTCAATGCCGTTTCTGTATTGAGCCGCAGACAAGATAGAGCTACCACGATCGGTGCCGAACTCGCATCCTATCGCCTTGGTAGATGCAGTTAACAGCCATGCGCCTCCATGGAAGGTACATTGCTCTCTCTGGCTCCAAAATTTTGTCTAGTGCCCTAACGTGCCATCAAAGCAGACGTTGGCAGCTGGTTATGACTTCAGCATGAGCTTTGCTTATTTCGTGAAAAGCAGAGATAAAATACATGTTGCGGGACTTTTACTTGCTCAGCATACATTCAATTTGTTTGTAGTGATTTCACATGTAGTGATTTCACGTGGAGACAATTTGTCTGCAACAGATTACCACCCCATAATTTCAAAATTTCACTATTTGCCAGTAAAAGTACTGCCGTAAGCTTTTTGGAAAAAAAACTCACGAACCTTCGGCGGGTAGCCTGGAACCCTCCTTGCCACACAGACGCTGGCCACTTTAAAAAAACAAATAGTTTTAAAAAGCCCTTGGAAACGAATGAGTGAAACATAAAAGGCTGGTGATAGAGGACGGAAAATGCTAATGCATGCGGCTCGTCTAATCCAGATAGCCGCTCCATTAAAAAAAAACACTTATAATTAACTACCTGCAGAGAAGTGTATTAAATCTGGAAAACAATCAAAAAGTGTATTTTCTTACGAGAAAACATGGAATACAAGGATTACACGGATATCTTTTTTCTTTCGGGCGCTAGAAAAACGGGAAATACGTTCAAGGTTTCGCGGACAAATGCGGACAGGAGGCAAGGCTTTTGGACTCAGATATAGAGCAGAAAAATAGTGACATGATTTAGACTGACGAGCCTGCACGGCTATATTAGGAAATGTTAGTTTAGCTGGAGGTATCCTGCAGTAGTGAAATTACCCTTGGTGTATAAAGAAATTACGGCAGAGACTACTCGAGAACAACGGGAGAAAATAAAAAAGTGAAAAAATATCTAGCTGACGTGAAGCACTGGGCACATTGGGGTTGTAACGGATATCAAGTAAGTCCGAACCCCGTGAAGCGTGCATCGGTTTCGGGCTTGCAAACACTGTTTCGTGCTTTATGCCGCAAATTCTGCATATTCAATGAACACTGGGATATCGGAACGCCCTCGCTGGGTGCAGCTGGCAAATTAACTAATGAAGAGAAAAATAGGACTCAGTATAAAGAACAGGGGCGCTATGCCGGAAGGCCAGAGTTTGGCGCTCGCCCGAGTTTCATCCGAGTTTGCGATGACGGCAGTCAGTGAACGAAGATAGCGCGGAACGTGCGCAGGCAGCGGACAATAAAATGTAAAGATAAAGCCACGTAAAGGCGATACAAGCGCACCCTGCGCGCCTGTTTCACACTTCAAACCCAATACACTGCGCAATACCAGGCCGCAGCGCTACCTGAAGTTATCAGCGCCATTTCAGCAATCATGAAATCGTGACTTCTCTGCTATCTATCTGCACACTCGCCGCTAGCTGTTTGACACGCCTTTTCGGGCGAGTCAAAGGCGTGTCTTCGTTTTCAGGCTCTATCTGTCTCTCCATTTCCGAAGACGAACAGTGCGCACTAGGTGCACTCTTGTACCAACCCTTTCTATTTTCTCGAATACGTTAAAAGACAACAGATAATTTTACGAACATTTTGTTCATTTCCAAATGTATTTTAAAATCTGAATCCAATGAAGCGTTGTTGAAAAGCATAGCTTTAGGAACTTAACAAAGATTTGACACATTCTGCCGCTAGTGGCGATAGTGAGGTCATTGCTTGCAGCGTGGCTTGCATACGAACTAGCGCGGCAGCCCACCGCGCCAAAAGCGAGAGAGCTCCTGCGCTGACACACCGCCGGTAGCGCTGCCTTCGACTGGAAAGACTGGGCAACTACTACACGCTGAATCTGTCTTAGTTTCCGGCCATTGCGATAATATATTTTATTGTGTCGTATATCAAAATATAAGAGTCATGCATCTTCCGGCTTGCATAATACACAAAAGCAAAAAACTGAACTGCCCTGCACCCCCGCGTCACTGCTGCTCTCTGCAGCGACCTCAGGTGGAGTTCTCCGCTGCTAAGGCCGCTGCAGCACCCCGCTATGGCCAACCATTGCTTTTAGTACGCTCTTGGCGAATCACAGCGGTAAAAATTGGCCGTGCGAGCGGCTGCGATGCGGTGTGAGAAAAAATTGCTGTTTGGCTGTATTCAATGATTCATTACGTACGCCTGTTGTGTGTGACGCCTCTTTAGTGCACTGCGGATGCGAAGAGCGTGCTACCCAGCGACACAACTCATCCTATGCTAGAAGGGTAGCGGATCGGGCTAGTTGGTGCAGATCTCACATTTTTCAAGCGCTAAGACAACAAGGACGAAGAAGGAACAGACAAGGACGAGCGCTCGTCCTTGTCTGTTCCTTCTTCGTCCTTGCTGTCTTAGCGCTTGAAAAATGTCAGATCCTATGCTACAGACGCTGACTAAAAGCTGTGAAGGTGGTGGCGCGCGTATCTGCGTAGTATTTGTTTACGTCGCGCACTTCAAGGTTTTGCGGACTGGTTTTGTGACTAACGTCGATCGCCGTTGTATACCACAGTGACATCGCAATAATATCGTTCGGGCAGATAAGGGATCCATTTTGTAATAATGGAATCGGACTTATAACAGAGAAAGGTGTTGCGGTTATGAAGTACGCAGTGCTTGCGTGCTGGAAATTACAAACTTTTTATTGCACTGGGTCTGGAGCAGCGACCGTTTGTCGATCCCGGATGTGTCTGACACATTGATGCTGAGCTTTATCACCGCTGAAAGGACGGCCAAGCCAAACACCTGTGAAGCGATGTGGTTGGAGTAGGACGTGCTCCTCCAAGCACCGTTCCGTCGTCGTGCTCCGTGTTTGACGCCTTGCAAGCAGGTGTGACGCGCCGTCAACGTTGTGCTGTCTCTTACGTGGTTGCAACAGGCTATAGTGTTGTGCAATCCTGGTATCCGAGCGAAGAAATCGGCGGCTGTCGCCACGTTGCGTGTTCTTCGCAGAGGTGCTTAGATTAATCAGCGATGACGTCTGTTTTGCCTGTTAAATTTCGATGGTCAACATCGTCGAGGTCTGTCAGCAATCAACACAGCCGCGCTGCATACCTGTAGCCGGCAGGGATGTGGGAGTGGCCCACCCATAGCGCGTACGCCTATAATTTATGTACGGCACGCCGGGGGCGTGACCAATGGTTTTGATTGACAGGTGAACTCGGAGCTAAACTCGTGAACGATGAAGTGCCCCGAATTCATCTCGGGACTGTCATGGCGGCAGCAGCAGCAGCCTGGGTCATCGCTTCCTCTGACGGCAAATGTCATTACGGCCGGCTGGACCCGTTTACTGCCAAGGCCGACGACGAATTCCAGCGACATTTTCGCCTCTCCAAAACATCGGTACGATGGTTGTGTAAAGAGTTAGGCGACGACCCACGCCTGCGGAGAGTGCGTACCGGGCGTCATTCGCTTTCGGTAGAAGAGCAAGTCCTCTGCGCCCTCCGGTTCTTCGCGACCGGGAGCTTCCATGGGAGCGTCGGCGCAGACCGCTTTATTGGACGCCACCAAAGCACTGTGAGCCGCTGTGTGAAGGACGTCTCCGACGCGCTTATCGACGCGGCTGTGCAGAAGCGGTGGCTCGCTTTCCCCACGACTGCGGCCGAGCGTGCGTATGTTAAGGAGCGTTTCCTTCTGCGCGGCGGCATCACAGACGCCGTGGGATGCGTCGACGGGACCTACATTGGCGTAAAAGCCCCTTCGAAGTCCAGCCCTGACATGTTGAAGGCCAACTATTTCACGAGGAAGGCACATTATGCATTGAACACAATGGTTGTAAGAGTCCTCTGTTCTTGATTTCATGCATGTCATGGTTAATGGAATGTTCTCCCATTTATTAGTGATAGTGGTCCGTGTACTGTGCAGTGTCAGTGGATGTTAAGGAGCCCCATATGGTCGAAGTTATTGGCAGCCCTTCACCGTGGCATGCCTCCTTGCTTGAGTTACTTTGGGGCACTAAACCTCAAAAACCGCTTCCGTTTATCAGTAACTGAGCAGTTTTACACACAGTGTAGATAATTTTTTTTGTTTTACCTCATGTTTGCGCATGTAATAAGTGCATGGATTTTAATTGGTTTTTAAACGGTAGCATTTCTGTCACTTGGCAGATTGCATTCTTATGCAATATTCATAGCCGCAATAGATGTTTCACTTTGGCTGAAGTGGAAAAGCTCCTGCCGGAAGCACTGGCGTCTGTAAGCCAGGAAAACTGGCAAAACTGTTGTGTTCATGTGGAGCAAGTTGAGGCTGAAGCATGGCAACGCGATATGATTGTTGACGCTGAAATTGAACCGGTTGTCTTCAGCATTTCTGACTCCTGCAACTCCTCCTCTGATGAGTCGAGCACTGATTCCAGTGATGAAGATTTGAGTGGCATCGAGGAACTTGTCTGACTTCGAATTGATGTGTAATACACATGCTACCGAAGAAAGAGAGAGGACTCATCGGCATTCTGTGATCTCCTTTGTGCGTGTGTGGGTGGAAATGTGAAATATGTGTGCATGTGGGTGTGTGTGTTGATCAGTCTACCGAGGAAATTGTTACATTTCCATCAAAAATAGTAACATTTCTATCAAATCATTGCATCATTGCAATTCATTGTATCAAATTGTATCGGGCAGTAACTTGTAGTGTAGGTGGTGAGGTGGTCGTGTTAATAGTGTCTGTATAAAAGTACAATTTGTAAGGGAGTGCAAATAGTACTTTTTCCAATTAGAATACGTATACTGGTACACGTCGTCAATGTGTGCAGTTTTTAGAAGATTAATTGCAGAAAAATACAGTGGAGCTTAATCAAGATTTGTGTCAATTATTCGAAAAGTATCCGAAAATTTGAGAGCAAATTGGATTCATTTAAAGTAATTTTGAACATATACTGTTTGATTCGTTCGACTAACTGAACAGAAATTTATTCAATTATGCTGTCCAAAAAGTTGGAACATACACAAACCCCTAGGCATTGCCCTCATTTTGTGTGCGAGGGTTGGGAATGGTATGTATGGGTGTGTGATCTTCATGCCCTGAAAAGGCATTCCTGGTTTGGTGTTGTCTTGCATTACTGTCAATCTCTGGTCGTTTTGACATGTTATGCAGTGCCAGTGTTGAGCTAGCCAGTACTGTATGTTTTGTCCTTAATTTTTCGGAGGTGTGAATGATTTCAAGCTGGCTCTTGCTCAGTTTAGTGTGAAATTGTTTCGAGTCATGTCTTTGTCAGTACATTGGTCAGGTTTTCGTTTTATCAAATAGTGTTGTATGCATTAACGTGGCATGCATCAAATGAACAGATGCATGCAGTTAATTTCAGAACACGGCATAATATTCAAGCGATTCTGAACAAAACGAGTTTTCTCATTCAAGTCACGCGAAATTCAATTTGCGATGAAAACAAAAATGTGCGAAAAACAAAGTTTCACGGTGTGGGATTTGAACCCACGCACTCCCATGGCCTGTAGATTCGACGGAGCGACGCGTTAGACCACACGGCCACAGAGCAGTGCGGAGTGTTAATTTTTTTGGCGGACTATTTCCGTAGCCTTCACAGCGTTGCCCATGTACCTTGTCGCCATTGACAGTCAGCTGATGACGGGCGTTGGTAGCGTTCCCTCGCGGTACAAAGCAAAATTTAATAATGCATGAATCACTCTAAAGCGCTTTAAATCCAAATCTTGCACAGTATAAAATACTCATAAAGGTGTACTAAGTGCATTATAAACTTCAACAAACCTCGTTTGTCTAATTGCACACGCAATGCACTTGGTGGAGCGACACACAAATGAAAAGTGCGCCGGCGGTTGGCTCACGTGACCCGTTCTTTGTAGACCGCCCAAGAAGCCCATGAGGTGGCGCCGATGTGATGATAAAGCACGGAATATATCCAGATAACCCAATGAAGTTGGAGGCGTGACGGGGGTGGGATTTTGTCTTGCTGGCATTAGTTCACTCATCCGAGGGCGTCGCCAGAGCTCGGGAAGATTCCGAGTTTGAGCAAACTCGGGCCTTCCAGCACAGCACCCCAGTTCAAGAAAATAAAGGGGAGCTATGTTTGGCGAAAGTTTAAGTTACTTGCTTTCAGTACTGATACAACATGAATGAGTGGAACTCTACGGCTTGCTAATAAATAAAAGTCAAAAGGAAGAAAACAGCAAGTAAATTAACACTGAAACAGGTAAAGAAACTTAAAAAAACATTAATTGCCAAAAGGAAATACTAGACAAGCCGACATTGAACCACGCTAGGACCACTAAAATTGAGAGCGAAAATATATCAAAAATTCAAATGAAGCGGACTTGATGCCAACACTAATGCCACGTATGGAATTTGCTGCTGCATGCAAGACACCGAAACAGTAAAGCGTACTTTATCCTGTGTCAGATCCCTGAGTCATCAATTCATACAACCATCGCAGAGATCCAAGACGCACAGTTGTTTGAAGTGTGCTCTGGCATGCAAACCTTTAAAAAAAGAAGCAAGTATGGTACTGTTAGAACAATGCTGGCGAATTGCAAGATAATATTTTAGGTAGGACAAGAAAAACACCATTCAATGCCAATATGGGAACCTCGAATTAAGTGCTGCAGGTAGCAACGATAATCACTCCTACAGAAAGGAAAGCTGTTCATTATCTATCTCCTGTCTATCTACCAAGGAATGTTACAAATAGAATTTTGATCACGTCAGTTAAAGTTCATAAAGAAAAAGTATAAGGTTTGACGTGTGATTGATTACTTTCACAATTTTTAAGTGTGTTTTAGGATACAGGGAAGACCGGATCTGTTTTGACTGCGTTTTAAAAGCACGCACTGCATAAATTTCTCACAATAGGATTCTTCAAGGAGACGTTCTTTCTGCCTCTAGTTTCCTTGGTTCCACTGCGCATCTATACAAGAACAGTCTCAGCGCTAAGCATTTGCGGTTAGATATTTATGTTGAAATCGGTAAGCGCACGTACTCATGCGCGTGTTCCCTGAATGAATGGTTGCCCATATGAAGGGAAGAACGAAAAAAATTATTCTAGACGCCGCATGCCTACACAATAGAAAACATTATCAGAACTGCTTAGGAGTGTTAAGGAATGTGAGCAGAACAACTTTTCATCATTCATTTTTTTATATATCAAGACGAAAGCTCCGGGAATCCGTATACAAACATATTTTGACCGCATCAATCTCAGTTACGAACAATGCGTCAATGATTCACCACTGACCGGAATAAAAACAAATCGAACACCTAAAAATGAGCACGTGGTCAGGGGATATTTTAGTGCATGAAGAGCAGCAAATTCACTAGAAAAATGCATCCAAAAGGTGGCTCATGAAACAAGTAGGAGACAACGTTTAAAAACTGCCTTCAAAAGCCGCAGCGTGCTAACGTTGTCAGCGCTGTAACACGGTCAAAGTAAGTGGCTACTCTGCTCCTCTGTGGGTGCTATTCATTTAAATATATACTTTGGTGATTTAATGTTTTTGACGCGCACACCCGGTATTGTGCATAATGAGGACAGAAAAAAACGCGGCATTCTCAGTGCTGCCAATCTTGCCTATTCGCAGCATATTCTTTTAGGAAAACGATTTCAGGCCCTATTTGGGATTCTTTTCGGGTTGTCATCAATTGCATACCTTGCTGTTGCAGTGTGCCAATGTTGTTCATTATTGCCGTACCTTAGTAATTCATCTCAACATAATCATACCTTCCAAAACGTAGTGTTGGGTACACTTTCCTCCAGTAATGCTCTTGCTCCAAGAAAGATCAATTGTTAATGCATGATGGTTCTCAAGTCATTGGGTTTTCTTGATATTGAGACAAGAGTATGTAATCGTAGAAAAGAGACCAAAACTCTAGATATGTCTTGTGCCAACACTAATAAAAGGCAACTTCACGAAGTGGTTTTTAAAAATAAACGTATCCTCATTCCCTTGATTGCTTTCGCATATTTCCTGAGAAATTAAACTTGCCAGGAATGGAGAATGTAAAAACGCAGTTTGTGAAGGCATAAGGCATTCGTACCCGTCACTTTCGAATCATCATCATCATCAGCCTGACTACGCCCACTGCAGAGCAAAGGCCTCTCCTATGTCTTCAATTAATCCTGTCCTTCGCCGCAAATTTCTTCATCTCATCCGCGGACGTAACTTTCTGCCGCCCCCTGCTACGCTCGCCTTCTCGTGGAATCCACTCCGTTACCCTTAAGGACCAGCGGCTATCTTGAGTTCGCATTACATGCCCTGCCCAAGCCCACTTCTTCCCCTTGATTTCAACTAGGATATCATTAACGCGCGTTTGTTCTCTCACCCACTCCGCCCGCTTCCGATCTCTTAACGTTATACCTATCATTTTTCTTTCATAGCCTGCTGCGTTGTCCTTAAAGGTGCACTGAAGAGGAATCTGAACTCGTCTTTTTGCCGCGGGAACTCGATCTACGCGTTCTGAGCATTCTTAGAAACTTTGATTTATTGCCCTGTGTGACTGATTTTCGTAATTAAATCGAGTTAACGTCCGGCTCCCGCCTTTTTTTTTTAATTCTCCCTCGTACGGTGGGCGGAGTCGACCAACGCGTGGAGTGCCTTGCAGCCAGCTCCGTGGACGCTTTGCTTTCGCTTTATTTTGTTTTTTAGGTTTCCGTGAATAAATAGCTTCATTCGCAGATAATATAGCCGCAAAATAAGCCCGCAGAAATAAAAATACGCGCGGACTATTTGCTTCTACTTACTACTACGTATTACTCCGTCGATGGCAGAGCGGCAAGCCGCCGCGGGACTGACTGAAAGGCACTCCACGCGCTGGTCGACACCGCCCACCGTACGAGGGAGAATTAAAAGAAAAAGGCGGGAGCCGGACGTTAATTCGATCTAATTAGGAAAATCAGCCACACAGGGCAATAAATCGAAGTTTCCAAGAATGCTCGGAACGTGCAGATTGAGTTCCCGCGGCAAAAAGACGAGTTCAGATTCCTCTTCAGTGCACCTTTAACTTAAGCTTAACACTCTTTGTTAGTCTCCACGCTTATGCCCCATAGGTGAGTACCGGTAAGATACAGCTGTTTTATACTTTTCTCTTGAGGGATATTGGTAAACTACCATTCATGATCTGAGAGAACCTGCCATATGCGCTCCACCCCATTCTTATTATTCTAGTTATTTCCCTCTCATGATCCGGATGAGCTGTCACTAAGTAGACATATTGTCTTACTGCTTCCAGCACCTCGCTACCAATTGCGAACTGCTGTTCCCTCGCAAGGCTATTGAACATTACTTTGGTTTTCTGCATGTTAATTCTTAGCCCCACCGTTCTACTCTGCCTGTCTAGCTGATTGATCATGCTTTGCAGTTCTTATCCTGAGTGGCTTAGCAAGGGAATGTCATCAGCGAATAGCAAATTACTCAGGTATTCTCCATTAACTGTTATTCCCAACTCTTCCCATTCCAGTCCGCAATACCTCCTGTAAGCAGGCAGTGAAGAGCATTGGCGAGAACGTGTCTCCCTGCCTGACACCTTTCCGTATTGGAATTTTATTGCTGACTTTATGGAGAACTATAGTAGCTGTGCAATCGTTATAAATATCTTCCAATATTTTCACATAGCACTCCTCCACACCCTGAAACCGCAATGCTGCATGACTGCTGAGGTTTCAACTGAGTCGAATGCTCTCTCGTAATCAATGAACGCTATATATAGGAGCTGGTTATATTCTGCGCATTTCTCTACCACCTGATTGACTGCGTGAATATGCTCTATTTTCGAGTATCCTTTACGAAATCCTGCCTGATCATTTGGGTGATTGAAACCTAAGGTTGTCCAGACCCTATTAGCAATTGCCTTAGTAAATAACTTGTAGGAAGCAGAAAATAAGGTCATAAAGTTCCTTTGCTGAAGAATTCGTTACACTTCATCACCATTCCCAAAGTGCGATCGCGACCGGAAAGGGAAGAAGACGAATTTCAGCGTACTTCGAAAGAGCATGTGTCAAGACGCCACCTTGCACCTGGAAACAGCCCTGGCTCTCAGCGGCGTTCAGTAAGGCCTGCGCTGCCACTGCTTTACTGATGTAGGCTTGAAGAAGGTGAATCTTTTTCTACACAGCCACTACAAGACTGTCTTCCTAGGCCTCAGAATCTGCACCTCTACAGCCCATCTCCTCGCCCTTGGCATCAGCAAGTTTTTCTAAGAGATACGGAAGGCTCTCCTCACATATCTCAACGCACTTTCCTCCTCACTACGACAAGCAAAGCCCTTCTCGACCACTATGGTGACATACAAGGTTCACGCACCCTGGTACTCACAGGAATTTTTTTTTGTGGAAGTACGCTAGCATTTCCACCTTCATTTCCTCCCTCGCCGCATGGAAAACGAACAGCCGACTTCTACCCCGCGTTCGCTACCTCTACATTCAGCACTGTAACGATACGATGGTGGTTTATGTGGACGCGGCCTTCTACCCACCACCCTTTAAATATGCTAACGCAAAGATCGACCACTCTTTCTCCCCCTACCTTCCTGCATCCTTTGAAGCCTCTGATCCAGAAGCGGCGGCGGCTATTGCCATCGCACACACCATCAAATCACAAGACATGCAAATGCACAGCTACCAAATTATCACCCACTTGTAAGCTTCGAGCCGGGCCTTCCCCAACGGCCGAGTTGCCCAATCTAGCACACCGCATTTTGGGCCCCACTTTCCAATAAGATCATGGCATCACGTGCGACAGCGACATTAAAGCTTAGAAGGCAACGTCAGGGCTGACATCCTAGCTCGTGATTACATCAACCGAGCGGGTACAAACCTAGCCATGTACCTTTTCGACCTACTACTCTACGCACCTTCAGACCTTACCACTTAATCGACGCATCAAACTGACTCCTCACAAACACCTTTCTTTGGAAGAAGCCGACATGCTCAGCCGAGTAGAGTGTTTCTCAACCTCCAACATCTATACCACCCCACCCAACGCTGTATGTGAAGGTATTTCCATAATCTGGCGCCATCCCTACCTTTCGACGTACACATCGACATGGTGAACCGGTAAAAAACACCACCTAAAGATGCCCAATGCGGCACTGGAGCAGAGAGAGGCGCATCTGACCCCTGCAGCCTTTGATGACCAGGAGGCAGACATCACCATCTGCACGGCGGCAGCAGATCCACTGGGCTCTTGTACTGGCGACTCCGCATGCTTTGCTTCAATCACCTTCTTTTCTCTCAGGCCCATAACCAGGCAGACCTCTCCATTATTCATTAAAGTATCTCTGTCTTCTTTCCTCTCAATAAATGTTTATTGCTTCCTTCCTTCAACATATTTCGCTGGTTGGCGTTTGGAGGTGCCCTGTTGCGATTGTGCCCCCTTGAGGACAACGAAGGCAGCACGAAACAAGGCACGGCAAGCCTTCGCTCCGCTTAAGCCAGGTGATGAAGAAATGCAACGTGGCGATATTTCGCGATGCTCAGCGTCACGTATCGCGAAACAGTTTGCTTCGTGCGAACATTGCGCTCAGTTGCACTATATTCCCACACTGTTTCTAAGCCTAGTTAAGAGAGAGAGAGAGGTTATGCAATGTATAGCGTGCTGAAGGGAACGTTTTCAGCCTACGTTATCGGACCAGCGCACTCACTTTAAAATATCCATGAAGGGTAATAATGATAAGACATTTATCATTGCCAACGTACTGCCTTTGCACGAGACAACGTCGACAGTTTTTTTCGAGGCATTTCCATGTGACATAAGATGAGGCAGTGAATTGTGGAGGCTTTTTTCATCAAGAAACCTATGCAGGCTCGGCTCTGGGTGTTTTCAATTAACCCCTGGGTGAAGTCTTTCTTTACAGTAGCCGTTAGGTCCACTTCCTTTGTCGCCTTATTATTGAAGCCTTTGTTCCGGGACAAGCCGACACATAGTGAAAAGCATCCACGTCAGCGGCACAGCCTACGCTTACCATTAGGCTAACCAACCAGTACTTCGATGAGGCACCAGAAAGATTATTTCTTGAGGTGACCTCCGCAGTGATTTCATGCCTATAGGCACGCTAGTGCCACGCACGCGTTACGCCTGTGGTAACAGAGAAGTTATAGTCCCACTACCTTTGAAGCACCTCTGCTCTTGGAAACAGATCAATCGGCTGCGTTTAGACTTTACTTATATTGTTTTGAACACGAGACAGCAGCACTCTTAGACGCAGCGAAGATCTTTGTATAGGCAAATGTTTCAGCTCCCAGACAGCGGCATGCCTGGCTCGCTAGCACGGTAAGAGAAACAAACACGGCAAGCCTTCGCTCCCTTTAAGCCAGGGGATAAAGAAATGCAACGTGGCGATATTTCGCGATGCTCAGCGTCACGTATCGCGAAACAGTTTGCTTCGTGTGAACATTGCGCTCAGTTGCACCATATTCCCTCACTGTTCCTAAGCCTAGTTAAGAGGTTATGCAATGTATGGCGTGCTAAAGGGAACGTTTTCAGCCTACGTTATCGGACCAGCGCAATCACTTTAAAATACCCATGAAGGGTAATAATGATAAGACATTTATTATTCATGGATTTCAAGTGATACTGTATGCACTTTTGTTTTCGGCAAATCCACACCAACTTGAGAGCTGAAGCATAAATAAAGTAGGAAATGAAAAGCATTCCCTATTTCATGAAGCTAAATTTCAAGCACCACGTGACCTTCTTGTCTCCTCCTCGAAAGGAATAGTGAGCAGTACCGAGTAGTGCAGCGTTAGTGGGCCAGAGGTCACATGGTTCGTGCGCTGTAGTGTGACGTATTTGATGGAGGCCGCTCTGCGCACGCAGACGAAGCGCGATTTTAGAAATAAGCGAGAAATGACCAAAGCTTGTTCAGCCACATCGCCAATGGTAACAGTGTTTTCGAAATTTTATAACAGATATTGCTGTGACGAGTGTTCAGCTGTCCAGCTGTTATAGTAAAAAAGTCAACTATTTGAATTCAGTTAAATCGTTGCTAGTTAGCCAGATTTTTCTTCTTTCCGACGTCCATCAACACTGGTATTATGAGCCCGCAAATCCATCTTTCATCGCAGAATTGCCTACATTTAAACAGTGGTGGGCTTCTATTAAACTGGTATAAGGTACTGCTGTTGCGTCGACTGCTCAATTTGAAGAAAGTATTATATGATTTGCGACATGCCTGAGAACTAAAAGCATGCTCAATTGTATAGCGCCACCGGACCAGTTGGCACCTACATTGCGGGGCCCTCCTCGGCGAAAACGAAAGAGCGAAAGGCAATGAGCTCGAAGTCCCGAACGCGTGCCGGTCTTCGCGCACAACAAACCACACAGACAAACCATCTCACGCAAAGAATATTAAAGAAAGATACTCAGCCGCCAAAAAACTAATGATTTCGCTTCCCACATGTAATCAGTCTGAAGTGTCCCTACCAAATTTTCTTAGGACTTCCTTCCAGCATTTCCACACCGTAGTGTCAGTAAGATTCCTACGACTTGTATGAGCTCATTTTCATAAATTACAAGGCTCAACGTTTTAATAACGGCGTCACATGCCTTGCAAATGACGGCGTTGAAATGGTGTATTCTGCTTATTCTGCCTGCTCAACCCTTTAAAAATTTTTAAACGTTAATTTTAACATGAATGTACTTGACTTCGTCCTGAAGAACGTAGCCATCGGCAAATATCCCGATTAAAAATTTCTCTCCATTTCCGATTTTATATAGGAATACTAATTTCAGAGCCTTTCTTCGCTGCACTTCACTTCTATACAGTTCGCCGCGACGAAATTCGCACTGTCAGTGTGTATAGGCGCTGGGACGGCGCCGCGGAAGCTTTTGACGCCACCATTGATATGCCGGGTCGATATTCTTACTTCTCAGTGGGCTTACACCTCTTCAAATTGCCCAAACATTTCACGTCAGGTCATCGTCATCGCGCTTATCGGCAACGTAACTATGTCTATTATCAAGTAAAGGCTTCTGCCATGCCCGATTACCTTGGGAAACATGTAGTAAACAGATGACAGTAAGCTGATTGGGCTGCAATTTTTACTCTTTGAAGCTCCTGTTATTATGAAATAAGATTATATGGCCTCACGTTTAACCCGCGTTTGATCCCGTGGCCTTCTTTGTCTTCCCTGTTTCTTAACGTCACACCGGTAATTTTCCTTTACATAGCTCATTGGGCTCTGATCAATTTATATTCAGCCCTTTTAATGCACTGGTATTACTGGCCGCGGTGAGCCATTTCGGTGCTTTGTGTGGTCCTTATGCGTCGCACAGAGATAAAAATCCCAGAGAAAAAAGTTTTGGGGGTGGGATTTAATCCAGAGGATTGCTCGTGGGAAGCGAGTATTAAAACTCATAGCAAGGATGAATGTTTTTTTCTCTTTATTGCTTGGGAATTCATTCCGTTAAGCTGCCAAAATCTTTATGCTGGCACGCACTATTCAGCAATGCAGAAACATATTCTCCTGTCTTCGTACACTGCACTCCACCTATCAAAATTTGCGACAGACATGCACATGCGTTAAGAACCGCAACCATGCAGGCGGCCGATCCTGCGCGGCATAAACCAACCGCACCAATGCACACTGTTCATTGAACAGACTTAGGAGAAAGATGTGGCTCTGCATGAAGATCCATTACGTTGCTCTACTACAGGTTGCGAAGTCCGAACAGCATTACCAGCTCGCAAGAAATCCTGGAGTCACTCAAAATAGGCAAGAAGCTTACAGTGTACTCCGATATCTCAGTCCTTTTTGTTGTGGGCTGAAGTACGCCCATAAGAACACTGCTTCACGGCGCCGCACAAAGCAGTAATCGATCGTCTCTGGTTGTCCGGACAGGCGACAGTTAATCGACGATAGCACGAAAGTTCCCTTGGCGCGAAGCCAGGCATTTACAGATAGAGTCGAAGTTTGAAGTTAAAAAAAGATTTTTTTTCCGATAATTGAATATACACTCTCTAAACTCGCTACGATCAGTGCCGTTTAATTTCATGGATATAGGTGAATATAGTGTGTGCGGCAAGGCATCAGCAGGGGTGGATGAAGTTTCCATGATGTCGTCCTAGGCGGCGTGAGCGAACAGAAAGTGGATGACGTATACAAACTCCGCCTCCGGTGATGTCGTGGAATACTACCACACGCTCGCCTACAACGCCTGCGGGCGTCGACCAGTCGCATGGGCGTCGCCCAGTGCGCCTAGCACTGAGTAGAAAAAATGAGCAATGCTTTTACATGTCTTAAGAAGTGTCTTGGCCACGCCACTCTTCTATCTGAAAGCAACAAAAGAAGAAGAATGATGCGGTGTGAACAAAACGGTAGTGGCAGTGGATCAGAATAAATTAAAAGTGAATAAAAGAAGGCTTTTTCAGTAGCCAATAAGATCTATTTGCAGCAGTTTGATTAATAGCCAAGCAGTCGTTAGTGCTTGCTAGTGCCTTGAAACCTTGCTCTCCCTGCCTACACGTTTAGCCTCCACGTTTCAACCTCATAACTTAGGAACGCTAGTATATTGCTGTTAAACGCTTTTCTTGTATTGAGAAAAGACTTTTCATGTCTTGAGAGGGTTTGCGAAATGCACTCCACAAATATTCTCTTTCTCCTTATTATTTAACTCTCGTGGTCGAGATCTGCCGTAACTTTCCGTTCTTCTACCCAGTCTATATTTACACTTAGTTTTCCAATTTATTGCCCAGCAGGAATGAACTGGCACCGACCAAAATGTAATGACGATTTCTTATGGTGCAAAGGGAACTCTGGGAAGAGCGTCATGGCACAATGTTTTTTCTTCTACTCAACTATCGGTCAAAAACGCACTTCCCAATCATTTCACCCTAAAGAAGCCGAGCATCAGGCAGGGGAATTCTTGACACTCATTGTGTCACCGGTGGGTACTCGGCAGCACTGAGGGTCGATCCCCGCACCTCCCCCGTGCCTGACAAATGCTCACACGACTAGGCCAACGCTGCGGCGTGACCGAAATGTGTCCACGAAAATTCTCCTTACCGCCACAGGGTACGAACATGCCAGCGGAATAGTAACCACGGCATGGGCTCTCCTGTAATGTAGGATAGCTGTGTAAGCGAATAACATCTGAGTGGTCCCGAATTTGAGCGGCATTAAGAAATGCTGATTATTTAAGATAAGCATGCAAAGTCCAATACTACACTTGAGATTTCCTTTCTCTCACTCAAAATCATTAAGAGATGCAGTGTCCTCTTGTGCGATATTAGATCTAGCGTTTTGGTAAGTGGTTACATAATAATCTGGTCAATGCCATTTTTGTCTCGACGGTCAAGCACAAAATAATAATTTACGGCAGAAGTAGTTGGTGTGCTCCCTTAAACACTTCGTTAGGGAAAGCGTATACATGACCAAGCTTTCTCTATTTTGTTTTCAGGGTCCTGAAGGGAGCAAAATGCTGCACAAGCAAGCTTCCTGTTTCCTCATATTTCTCGTAAGAATTCTTCACATTGGCCTAATTTTTATTTTAGTCGCAATGCTACCTAATAGCATCACATCGAACCAAGGTAATGGGAAAGTGTCCGACAAGTGATAAGTGTGGGATTCCTGATGAATAATAACAGAGCCGGCAACATCCGGGAATTCTAATGCAATAATGACAAGGTTGCAGCTATTAAAGTGAATAAGAGGTTCAAATGGAGGGTTGCAAATGCCTAGGTATGTACGTTCAGACAGAAATATACGGTAATTGAAAGCCTTTATGAGGACGCATAATCGGTAACCAATAAAAGAAAAGCACAGCATACTGAAAGGATGTGCGGCTTGCATTCCAAGGTAGACATGAAGCAGCAGAATACCAGGCAGAGGTGAGTATTGCTTAGGATGGTAGCCACAGAATTGGCCTAAACTTGAAGACAGGACGGAGGAAACTAGTAAGAAAGAAGCCAGGTTACTAGCTAAAAGTAATAGTGAAAGTAGAGGAGTCCTGGGCTTTGCTGAGCACAGCTATTGAACTTTAAGCGAGGACGACGACCTTAGTGCTAAAACAGTGATTGGTATAGAGACAGAGAGAGAGACAGAGAGAGAAAAGGACCGAAAGGCAGGGAGGTTAACCAGGCGATGCCCAGTTGGCTACCCTACACTTGGGGAGGGGAACAAAGGGGAAAAAAGGAAAAAGAGCGGCAAGGAAATGAGTATTCTAAGTGTCCAGCGACCACTATGTCACAGGGACAGAGGGCGCGCACTGAAAACTTAAAGATTATAGGCGGGAATGCAGCCCCGAGTCCCTTAAGAAATTAAAGAGCGCTTTCACCGCTTTCCGTTGTCTGGAAGGTTGTGTCCAAGGCCCCAGAACGTTAGACTCTGTTAAAGGACGCGAGTCCAAGCGGAGCACAGAAGCACTTAGGAAACCGCGCTCTCGCTCAAAACGAGGGCAGTCACAGAGGAGGTGGCTGATCGTTTCGGCACAACCGCACTGGTCACACGCAGGAGAGTCAGCCATTGCGATGAGATGGGAATAGGCGTTTGTGAACGCCACTCCCAGCAACAGGCGGCACAACAGCGTAGTATCACCGCGGGGGAGGCCGAATGGTATATAATGTTGGAGCAAGAGGTTGAAGTGATGCGAGCGGGGTGTCCAACCTCCAGGCGCAGACCACGACGTTACAGTCAGGTTTCGGGCAAGCAGTTGAAGGTGCCTTGCTGCGTCAGCTCTTGTCAGTGGTATGCGGACAGTGTTGGTTGTATCGTGAGCCGATCGAGCAGCATCGTCAGCTAAGGCGTTACCAACAATGCCGCTATGGCCTGGTACCCACTGGAAGATGATTTCATGATCTTGTTCGATTGCCTGGTGGTGCAGATATCGTATCTCTGCTGTAAGTTGCTCATGGTCGCTATGTCTCAAGGCAGATTGAAGAAATTGTAGGGCAGTTTTTGTATCACAGAAAACAGCCCATTTTTGAGGTGATGGTTGTGAGATATACTGTACCGCCGCAAGAAGGGCGGCCAACTCTGCTCCAGTAGAGGTAGTCCGATGCGAAATTTGTTGGTGAATTTGAGTCTGTCGCGCAGGAACGATCATAGCGCAAGCAAAACTAGTAGAGGTTACTGATCCATCCGTATAGACGTGAGTACGGTCCGAATATTCGAAGTGGAGCATGGACAGTGTCAGTTGCTTAGTGGCTGACGTCGATAAATTTGACTTTTTCGCTATCCCCGGAATAGCAAGGCGCACACATGGGAGCCGCATACACCACAGAGGAGAGGGAGGTAGTGCTGCCGGGGTGAACTCTTGTGGGATCGACGACTGTTGCATCGTTATCTGTTGCATCGTGGTCTCTGCAGTGGCAGAGGCGCAAGGTGATGCTGTGGAATCCTTGGAATCCTTGAGATATGGCGTATGTGCATTCGCAAGCAGTCTAGGACAATATAAGTAGAGATCGGGTGGTCTTTGGCGAGTGCAATGCTACCCAGTGTTGATGCGCTCCGAGGGAGATCTAGGGATGTGCGAAGGGCCTGACCCTGCACTGACTGGAGGGCACGCATGTTAGTTTTGCACGTGTTTGAGAGTACAGGTGTACTGTACCGCAAGCATCCGACAAATAGAGCTCTGTACAACTCCAGCATTGACTGGACCGACGAGCCCCATGATTTTCCACCTAGAAATCGGAGTAAATGAGCGATATATGTTAGCTTTTTTTTCAGTAGAGTGCAATGCGGGCCCCATGATAAATTGCGGTCGATCAGGATCCCTAGGAAACGATGAGTTTTGCTGTAAGAAATGACTTGACCGTCGATGCGTACCGGATATGGAGTCATACATTTACGTGTAAATGCCACTAGCGCGCACGTTTCCGGTGAAACGCTGAGACCTTGCTTCTGGAGATAGAAAGAAGTGATCGATGCTGCCCGCTGAAGTCTTGCACGCATCTGGGGACGCGTCACAGAGGAGGCCCAAATGCAGATGTCATCGGCGTACACACACACTTGGACGGTGTTGGGGAGGTTCTTAGGGAGGGCGATGAGAGTCAGATTAAACAATGTAGGGCTAAGAACACCGCCCTGGGGCACGCCACGGTAGGTGTAATGCGCAGGCGTCGGGCCATCTTCACATTGAATAAAAAATGATCTTTTAGACAGATAGCTCTCTATCCACGCAAACATCCGACCACCGATGCCCACAGTTTCGAGCGCATCAAGGATGGCCTCATGGGTCACGTTGTCGTAGGCACCTTTTACATCCAGAAAGAGTGCCACTGACAAACGTTTCAAGCGCTTCTGTTGTTGAACCGTGGATACGAGATCAACGACGTTGTCAATAGAAGAGCGACCCCGCCTGAAGACGGCCATAGCGTCGGGGTATATTTTGTAGTGTTCGAGGTACCACTCAAGGCGCGACAAAATCATTTTCTCCATGACCTTTTCTACGCAACTGGCCAAAAGCTATTGGCCTATACGACGAGAGCTCGAGTGGAGATTTCCCTGGTTTTAGTAGGGGTATCAATCGACTCGATTTCCATTCTTGAGGAACAGCACCGTCGAGCCAAGAGTCGTTGTAACGTTTGAGGAGCTCTTCTCGCGCGTCGTGGCCAAGGTGGGACAACGCAGCATATGTGATTCCATCTGGCCCTGGTGAAGACGAACGCCGACATCCTGCAAGAGCAGCGTCGAGTTCCTCGCGAGAAAAAAGGACATCCATGGCTGAGACCCGTGAGGCAGGAGGAAGACGCCGGAAACTCGAAGCAGTTGGTACACTAGCAATTTTCCTGCAGTAGTCCGCTGCTACCTCAGACTGCTGTCGATCTTGATAGACAGCCAACGCATAGAAGGGTTGTCTGCTGCGGAAGCGTACGGAGGCCCCGCACAGTACGCCATATGAGGGACATGGGCTTGCGGTGATCCAAGTGTTGACAAAAGGACCTCCAGCGCTGATTCGCCAGCTGATCCATTCTTCGTTTGATTTTTTTCTGCGTACGTCTCGCCTCCCGTAGATCATTTAAGCACTTGGTTCGTCTGTATCGCTTGTCTGCTCGCCGCCGAAGAGCACGCAAGCGTTCTAGTTCAATATCAAAATCACTGCGTATTCTTGAGGACGTGATGTGACTTCTCGCAACGTTCATAGCATTAGCTATAGTGTGCTCCAGCCTGCCGGTGAGGGCTTCTTTGCTCGTCTCCTCCATATGTTTTCGAAATACTGCCCAGTCAATTCGCGCGAGTTGGGCTGGGGAGGACGCACCAAGGCCGTTTATTTTGAGGTAGGTAGGAATGTGGTCACTTCCATGGGTCTCCACATCACAAAACCAGCGAACACTCCGGTGCAACGACCTTGAAACTAATGTCAAGTCCAGGCCGCTGCTGTAGTGACAGCCGCGCAGGTATGTCGGACTGCCGTCATTCATAACATACAGATCATTGTCGGAAGCAAATAACGCGAGATGCCTTCCTTTGGCGTTAATTCTGGTGCTTCCCCATAGCAAATGGTGGGCGTTAAAATCGCCAGTAATGATCCAAGGAGCACGGGTTTCTTCCATGATGGCCTTGAGTCTTTCGCAGTCTAATTGAGAGGAGGGTGACACATATGCTGCAATCAGTGTGAATTCTAGCGTTTTTGTCTTGATTAAGAAATATGCGTATTGATTGTCATTGTGAGGTGGAACTGGGCAGCAAACATACGTCATGTCAGTGTGGAGGTATACCAAGACTTTGTTGCGCTCCCCGCATGTAGGAGCGAAAAAAGATTCGTACCCGGAGAGCCAGATTGCTCCTGATAATTTGGGCTCGCAGATTACCAATATCGGGAAGTAGGTAGTGAATACGTAAGGACGAAAACTTGACATTCGCGACCTCAGACCTCTTGCGTTCCATTGGAAGATCGTGGCGCCTCTGACTTCCTCACGAAAGGTGGGAAGGTGGCCAGCCATTATGGATTAAAGTCCTTGAAGTGCTGAACCTAGGGAGTCCAGCACTAGTAAAATGCTTTGAGCAGTTGGGGATTGCAGAGCCTGTAGGAGAGGCCGAATTGCGTTGACCACGGTCTTTAAAATCACGAGGGTTTGGCGGTCTTGCTCCGGGAGCCCGTCTGCAGCGGCCGACGTGCTCAGCGATGGAAGCTTACGTGGAGGGGCCTCAGGAGGACATAATGGCGGAAGCGCTGGCCAAGGATCGGAACCTGATGACATCTGGCCACCCTTGTCCACAGAGGGCGGACGGAGCACACTGGGGCGAGGTGGAACAGGAGGTGGAGGTGGGTGAGCAGGAGGCGCCAACAGCGCGTCGTTGCGGCTGTCATTGACAGCAGCCTGTCGGGATTTCCTCTTGCGTCGGGCACGTCTCTTGCGAACGATCGCGGCGGCTTCGCGGTGCGTCGAGTTGTCTCGGACCATTTGTCTTAGGACAGCACGCTCTTCTTTTAGCCGCGGGCAGTCTCTAGATGAGGCGTCATGGGGACCGTTGCAGTTTGAACACCTGAGAATGTGTGCTGTGCATGTCTCAGAATCATGAGGCTCGGCACACCGGGAACACACACTCGCGAAGCCGCAGACTCCGCTAACATGACCCAGTTTCATACAATTCGTGCATTGTAGGGGCTTTGGTATGAATGGCCGTACTGCGTGACGAAAAAGGCCTACCTTCACATGTAACGGAAGGCTGTCGCCTTTGAAGACAATCTTGACACAGCGAGATTTCCCAAGACGGGAAACTCGGAGAATCACGGTTCCTTCATTTCCTGGCTTCAAAAGTATGGGCAGATCTTCTTGCGTGATCGTCTCATCGACCTCATAGATGACGCCAGAAGAAACGTCTTCGCCGAGCGGGATAACTGTACGGACCGACATGCCTCCGAGTTCAGTGATGGCCCGCAGTGATTCGAGTGCTGGCGCATGATGGACGTTAACAGCAAAAAGGTTTTGCGCGAGTTCACGCGAACGACTTTAATTTCGTTCGGCACAAGGGCCTCAAGTTGCATTGAGACAGCTTGCCTGTTAAGCCGCCTCATGTTGTGGGATCGATGCGCAGGCAGGATGAGAATAGCATGCTTCGATGCTTGGCCAGTTGTCTTCACCGTGGACTGGCTCGATGAGGAGCTGGCTCTTAATAGTCTTCTTTTGGTCCTGCGGCTGAGGTATGTCTCAAATTCGCCTTCGGTACTGTTCTCGCTGAAGTACCCTATGGTATCCTCGCTGTCGTGGTCACTGGGAAGGCTGCAACGCTTCCTCGAAGAACTCGAGGAAGGAGCCGGCAGTCTGGTCGGATGCCCAGGATGATCCACATCCATCGCCGTATGACGGGGGCGGCGTCCCCGCAATACACACACAAAATACACTAAAAAACGCAGGAGACGGATAGAAAGCGATTCCACAAGGATGCACAAGGATGCTCACACATATCATTATGGAGTGGGCAGAAGAGGTAAAGGGGTTGGCTAGCAAGACAGGATACCGGTAATCTGTCTTTTGATATAAAAGATCTGCTGAACAAACAGAAAACTTTAGAGCTTCTAACTCCACAGAAATTATAGAACTGACGCAGTCGCCAGCTTTAATAAATAAGCATAACGTAACTGACACAAGGAAGTATATTATGCAGACTATCGATCATGCACTAGGAAAAGGAGGCAGCTAAAAGCGGTCAAAGCAGACAAGAAGAAACTAGGCATGAGCAAGAAACAGATCAATTCGCTAAGACAAGGCGTCAATGGGATCAGAAGTATGGACAAGATATTTAACACAGGCAAGGGGTTCTACAAAGATCTCAGGTCCCCTAAACTGGTCATTGGTAACTAAAGACGGAGTAAAAAAAAAAAGTTTAAGAATAAATGTAAATGGGGAAAACAGCTGATAAAGATCAGCTAAATCAAGACCCTGTATACCCAAAGCCTCGTGACCTTCAGAATACTGGAAACGCTAACTTTATCTTAATCCAAACAAATAAGACGACAAGGACTACAAAACTTGGATACCTATTAGCATATCGTTCGTTGCCTACAACATGTTTAGAAGGTAACTGCTAATAAAATCTCAGTACCCTTGATTGCAGCGTATCATATCAGCAAACTGACTATCGTGAAGGCTGCTTTACAACAGGCCATGTCCACACTCTCTGAATTCTGTGACAGAGAAATGTGAAAATTATAGCCAACCCATACGCAGGGGATTTTCTAACGTTTCTTAATTTGTATTTTAAAAACTATGAAAGATACGTTGGTGCTGTCTACGCAGGTGAATTGTAAAGCGTAGCTAAGAATATAAATACTAAATGAACCAATAATAAGAAGGGAAATAATTGGAAGTACATAGCAACATTGTTATTTTGGGAGGGAAGGTTAAATTGCGAACATATCCACATTTTTTATTTTTATTTTGAGTTCCAAGAAGAAATTAAAAATTAAAGCGTGTCATTATCGATGGTAAGGTCTGCTTTAAATTTTCCTCATGAGCAAAGTGATTTGAAGCATCGAACGTCAAAAACTCCATTTTGAACTCTCATTGGTTCGAATTTCTTGGAACACATATTTATACAATGGCGTCAATCGCACTTTCCATGCATAAAATACAGACGCCATTTGTCTGTTTGTTAATGTAAAAGAAGTTAACATTATTTTCTCAATGATACCACGTTCACCGACGCTATTTTTTCAATAAACATTGCGCCAAACTCTACTCAATGAGCTTTCCAATCCGCATTTTGGACGTTAGATAAGTCGAATCACACGGCTGGTTAAGAACCATTCAAAACTAGACTCAATTTTGATGTCTAGGAGATTTAATTTTGCAATATAATCTTGCTACCTACCATGACAAATGAAAAATTGGATTAATTATCGCGGTGAATTGATTCGCAAATTATTGACATCTATCATGTGTTAACAATGTTCGCCTTGCTGTGCAACCTACGCGCACAGACGGCCTCGACGTATATCTCGCAATTTGTAAGCAAAAACTCAGTAAACTTCACAAGCATCACCCATAAATAGCCTTAACGGATCTCGAGGAAATGTCTAAGCCCGTAGAAACGTCTCCAACCATGCAGGGATTACTAAAAGCGATGTAAATGAGGTACATTGTCACGCTATGATGCTGGTAGTGCAGAAGTCAGCGGCCAAACGCAAAGTTTCAGAAAAAAAACTCTTTATTAGGCTGACTTGCACCTACAAAGAAAGAGACAACTCGGCGGTGGCGATAGCAACAAGCCTTCTCGGCGGTCATCCAACTACAGAATGCCCGATCCTCTCGGCCGTGCTAAAGATAACGCTGACGCTGAAAATTCGCGATATCGTCTACGACAATCTCGAGCTAGGTAGAGCTAAGTGCGTGTGACTACGAACGATCTAGATAAATACGGTAGGATTTCCAGTCGGATTAAAAGTGAAAACGCCACATACCGATGACCTTAAGCATGAAGAGACAGACAAAGATTGGCCGCATTACTCCTCTTACAAAGAAACATCGGTCCGATGCTTTGCAATGTGTACAGATGACAAAAATACTGAGGTTGTAAAAATGTAAGACTCATAATGCCAAAAGAAGACGTCCAGTAGGGCGCATAATGAGGTGTTAGACATAAAATGTGCACCACTTCTGGGCAGGCACGGTGCCGTTGAGTGGCTGAAACTCGCTCAGAAACTACTTCGTTAACGACTTCTCTAATTCGACGAATGACTTTTTTAAGGACCGAAGTAGCGACGCAGAAGCTTTCACTTAGTTCACATCGGCGAACGCGCGTCAGCACACATAAGCATACACCAGGCTTGCATTCCGTGTGTCTTCGGTGCAGGTTGTAGCGTCGGTTGGTCCTTTATCTGCAAAAGGGGAAGAACTCGCACTTCTACGCGCTGAAGATAGGCGTCAATGTCGAAACTGTACTTATTGGTGATGTTTTATGTAATGGCAGCGAGAGCGATCGTCCTCTCCCTGCCTGGAGGAAGCCGGAGAGGAGTCATCCAGGTGGTAGGCTAAGAGTAGATAGGAAACGACGACTTCCCAATTCTTGCGTTACGCATCGACTTTCAAGGTAAAGCATGACGGCGATCATTTTGAAGCGAAACCACGGGACCTCGTGCTTCGATTGCTAGGTGCCTAGTTTTGACCTCCAGCTGAGTTAGAGGACAAACCATGAAAAAGAGAAAAGGAAATTGAATCAATGTCCATGACTGGGAATCCAACCCGCGGCTGCGCGAGCAGATCTCTAAGGGTCCGTCAGCGAGACCACTAGTCTATCACAGCGTTTTTTTCCAATGCACAGCGCGAGAGTGTGGTGCAGTTTCACAAGAGGTGTGCGGACTGCGCTATCGCCGCAGCCAACACACTCTCGCGCTGATGATGATCGGACGAGAACCGGCGTATTCAGCATGGTATGCACTGGAGATCCTCGTCTTCATCAACTTCCATCTGCTCCGTCCCACGGCAATGTCTGCTCATCATCGTCTTCTACGTAGCACAAATCCGTGCTTTCGCTCCGATTCCAATGTAGGAAACATTCTCTGCAGGTTTCGTTTCAGCGTATGCTTAACCCATAGTTCGAGGGTGATACGCGGTCGCCTTCCGGCGGCTCGTTTCTTTGTACTAGAGACTTATCTGAGTGAGCTGCGAAGTAAATCAGTTGCTTTTTCCGTTATAAGAACTTCTGTGCCCCTGTTGGGAAGAAGTATGATTTGGACAAAATATTTGCTGACTTCTGCGGTTCTACCACGACTTAGGGCGCTCGCTTCGACGTAACTGAAGATAAAATCTGTTATGGTTATCCACTTGTTACCAGACGCCGACCTAGGGCGAACGCAAGTTGAGTTCATGCATACCTCCTGGAAAGATTCGGTTGGTGGGTCAATCGGCTGCAGAAATCCGCTGGTATTTTTGCCAGTGTTTTGTGGCGTTGGCAATAACAACTGAACGTAGAATGCGACATCTGGGAACAGATGTCGCCATTGATTCTTGTTCTGGATTCAGCAAACAGTACATATGTACAGCCGAGGTGCCCAACTGCTGGCTCATCGTGCAAGACGTGTAGAATTTTATCATGAAGATTGGCACGAATCATAAGAAAACAGGCGGTTGTTTTTATGTGCTGTTTTAAAACGACGGTGTTCTAAAGAGAAAAAGAGGGCAATCCACATTTTAACGATCCTGGGAGCGGAGAATACTTTCCTTCGAGGTATTCGAAGAGGCGCTCAAAGTCAGGGCCTCTACTTTAGAGTTGCTCGAAGTCGCTGGTGGTTATCTCTCATAGAAAGGCGTCTTGGTCATGCCCTTCCGGTGGCTTGTAGAGAGAAGCTCGTGAGAGGCAGTCTGCGTAGGTATGCTTGCGCCTGTACTTGTAGACGGCCGTGATGTAGAACTCCCGGGGGCACAGACTCCATCGAGCTAGGTGACGAGTGGGGGAAGGGGGGAGGGCTACAAATTGGCAGGCAGGCCTGCATAGTTCAGCACGATCATTGAGAACTTTTAATGGTTGTCCGGGCAGGTGGGGCGTTATTTTGATGCAGCCGAGATATGGCTAGACGTTCATTTTGAGTCGTCGAATACATAGGCTCGGACTTCAAGCAGTAACGGCTAGCGTACGCGATCACCTGCTCTAGACCACAGTTTTTCTAAACGAGGATGGCGCGTATGCTCACGGTCCTTGCGTCTGCATGAATTATCGCCTCGGAGTCTCCGTAAAGTGGCAAAGACCGAATGGAGTGTAACTGGCGCTGAAGCTCCTTCCGAGCTTCCGCTTGTTGCTCTTCCCATTTTATTGGCTAGTGTACCTTTGTTAGCGGGGCAAGTGGTTCGGTAATGCGCGAAAAGTTGTTTAAAAAGCGTGTATATTAGTCACATAATGCCAGAATTATGTACACGGGTTTTTTATTTTCGCGCTGCAGGAAATTGGAAGTAGCGCATGAGAAAACTGGTCGCAAAAGCGCCATGTCGTGAAACTGGCACATCATAAAGTTGTAGTGAAAAAGTGTGCGCAAGAAGCATGAGCGCATTTTCTTTAGTTTGTGCCTGTGTTTCTCAAGAACAGTGCTACCGTGCATCAAAACATTAAATTTTTGCAGGCGTAGTTTATCCTCACAGGTGGCGACCCGATCGTGGGGCGCGGAATTTTTCCTTCGGAGGATATCAGTGTTAGTGCGAGAGCTTCGCCAGCGTCCGTATCCACACTGGTTTGTAGCAGGGTGTCGAACCGGAACCGAACCCGAAACCTAACCCAAATTTTCGCCCGGAACCGGAACCGAACCGAACCCATATTTTTTTCGCCATCTTGGAACTGAACCCGAACCGGAACGATTCAAAGGAACCGTTCCGAACCGGTTCGGGACCCGGTTCAGCCCCACTTTTTTGCAACCCGGCATACCTCACGTTTACGCGCAAAATGAGATGATCTAGCGCATAGATTTACCCAGCCATATCTCTCTGCACTGGGAAGTGCGAAAATGGTACCCAGTATGTGCGACAGAAAACTTACAGGAAGTCTGGTGCCTGGGAAGAAGCCTAATTCACGTTTCTGTAATGTACTAACGCCAATTCTAAAGACTTGTACGTCAGCTTTATGTGAAATTACGTCAGTTATTACTCCTCCCCTTTTAAATATTTGCGTAAATATCTAATCAGACTGTTAGGACTGCTCGAACTGAATAAAGTACTATAGACACCAAATTTTTGCTTGCGTGATTTCTTCCTTCAAACGATGCGTTAGAAATTGGGGTACATGGAGCACCCCGTGGTATTCACCAAAGACGTAATAAATAATTTATATTTCAATTTCTTCTTGACCGTGTTTCGGTTGCAGCAACATAACGGAGGCTGTGACGTGTAGTGGAAATTAGGTCGCGTGAGGTGCAGTAAAACGGCAATATAACTGCTGATACGTCGTTCGTTGTAATTATAGCTCTTGGAGCCACCGGCTGATTAAAGTGCTATAGTGAGTATAAACAACGTATCAGCGATTCTATTAGTTTTCCCGTGCCTCTCGTGACCTAATGTTGAACTGATGTCACAGCCATCATTAGGTTGATAAAACCGAAAAGCATGGTAGAAAAAATTATTTTCTATATTATTTATTGGCAGTAGGGGAATACCACACGGTGAACCATGCATTCTAAAAACTATGGCGTCATTTGGAAGGGGAAAACACGCAACAAAACTGGGGGGCTATAGTCATTTCAGCACCGATTGAGAATGCCTTCCTTTTCTTTGCGTCATTTCCCACAAATAGATGAAATATTAGCGCGAGGACCCAACAACGTTGTGATGGTGGTTTTTGAGGAAAGGAAATGGCGCAGTAACTGTCTCACTTCTTGATGGACACCAGACCCATGGGTGAGAGTGAAAGAAGAAATAGAAACAGGCGCAGTAAGGGAGGGCTCAGCAGTAATTTCTACCAGCTGGGGATCCTTAACGTGCACGGACATCGCACAGCACACGGCACCTTTTGCGTTTCGCCTCCATCGAAACGTGGCCCCGGGGTCCGGGTTCGAACCAGGGTACACCGAATAAGTAACCGAGTGCCCTAACCACTGAGCCAGCGCCGTTGGTAGTGCAACATTTACTTTTGTAGCGTTCATTGTCTCAGACAGCAGGTTCTAAATAAAACCGTCGCACGTTGCAAATCCCCAGCTGGTGTCGTCAATCTGGAGCCCGCCATAACACCGTCTATCCTGTAGCTCCATTGTCTACTCGACACGTTAAACCCGAGATATTGCTACTATTGTTAACAAAAGAAGAATATATAAATTGATGCAGTTTCTTTTTTTTTAGAATCCGCATATTCTTGTTTGTGCGCGACGGAAATATGCAACGAAAGGCGGGCCCTTGGCAACGGTGGAGATGTACTAATAAGAAAAAAAAATTAAATACCGATTGCACAAAAGGGCAATGTGGAAATACGTGCGCTCGCTGGCATGCGATAGTGATTACGCCCAGAAAAATGCTGCGATGAAATGTAACTGCGATGAAGTAATTTCGTTATGCCGATTTGCTGAAATCGTCCTGCTTCTAAGAAAAAATATCTGCCAGTCGCCAGCGCGCGGCTTAAAGCCTCATGCCAGCATAACTCCCTCTCTCCGCCCGCATATGAAAATTCCAGACGGCGCACACGTGAAGAAAGGGGAACCAGTCAGGAGGTTGAACTTGCGCAGCATATTCCCCCTGCATTAAAGTGCACTGTTATCTGAACAGTGACCTCGTTGGACGCGGCGGTTCTGTGTGTTCATCCATCATGCGGGTTTTCCACACGCTAAACAGTCCTATGAACACGAAGAGTTCGCACGGAATTCCGAAGTTTTTCATCGCAGCCATAAATATTATAATCAAATGTATGATGTCAATAGGTTTTTTAAGAGACTGCTCAAGTATGTCCCAAAAGAACACAGCATCGCGACAAAAATATCATTTTACTGGTCAAATTGATTCTCGTTGCTCGCACAGGTAGAAATGCACTGACCACGGCACAAACGTCCATTTGGCGTGAAGGTACTGTTTGTTGCAAAAGTGTACAGCTCACCACACCATTGAAATAAACGGCGCGGTGGGCTGTAAACTTTTGCAACAGACGGTACGTCCTAACATGTAAGGACCACGTCTGAAGAGTGAAAAAGGTTTTTGTGGCCGATTGAATCTACAGTCGAGCCCACTTCTAACCAACCTGACGGTCACGCGAGTTCAGTTTGTTATATCTGATGTTCTTAGCAAGTGGATTCTTCTTACAACAGCCAAAAACACTAAGGCCGCTAAAAGTGGCGTTTATTTCTTATAAAACTGCGGCCTACTTGTGCAAAGCCGAGCCTGTCGCAGCTCTTTCCAGGCTATCTAGGGCGGTCATTTAATCCTCGTCGAGACCTTGCTGCCAACTATCAAATTCAGGGCCGGGGTATCACTAATCATGGATGAAGTGTGCATGGAAACTGGTGGCAGGTCGGCCACATAATTGAGATTTCTGGCAGTAGGGAGAGCTCGTGCTTGGTGTTCAACGTCTCCGTCAGAGCAGGAGCTTCTGCGATTTTGTGGTGCGCAGGAACGTAGTTATCCGAGGAAACATCCGGTCGGCTATGGATCCACGAAGCGCGTTGCCAAAAAACTGCATGTTCCCGGTCACGCGTGTTTACGAGGTTCTTCTACCGTACCTGGGTTGATGTAGCGACGAGGTAGCGCAGTGCTTGTGGCGCAGAATCCATCCGTTGCACTGTCCGCTGTATGACAATGCCTGCACATAGTAGCGGCGCTAAAGACGGAGACGACTGGGCAGGCTATGCATGCCACGTGACCGGCATGGCCAGCAAGGATTTCACAATTATGAAATCGTTGCTGTTAGTTGATCCGCGAGCATGGTCAGCAGCTTCGCTTTCGACGATGCCCCTTTCTCACGCGCACCGCGCTTCTTCCATTCGGGATGCTTTGCCCAGCCGTCGAACGCGTAGGCAATGATTGCCCTCGTAGGCCATCGACGCGGGTTTGGACGGCGGTTACTTACTATTTCAATAGAGAGTTATAGCATTTCGTTACCGTGTTTACTTCACCTTTTAAAGTGTTCCGGATGCCGGACTTTCCGGTTAGCGCTGCGCACGCCAGTGCCGCCTTTTAATCCCATATCTGGGTTGACATGTTCTTTCCGGGGCGGTGTCGTGAAGGTTGAGAGGCGCTATTTCATCTGCGTGCTTAGCGGAAGAACTACCTCTACAACTTCGGGGTAGTTCACCGCGCCACCTCGTTCGCTGAAACCCAGTGGTGTGGCCGGAGTTGTTCGCTGTATCTGCGACGACTTTGTGTTGCCCTTATGCGTATTTTCACAGGAGCACCACACCCGCTCGTAATAAGCGAGCGTTCGTTATGTGTGCGGCCATTAAAGTGGGCTGCACAGTACATCCGCTGATGATACACTAGTATCAAGAAAGTCTAGGTAAGGCTGTATATGTAAGGGTAGAGGAAGTAATGACCGATAGCAACATTTTCCATCTGTCTTGTGGAGAGGCCGTATAGGTAAGTAAATGCGAATGGTGAGAAAAGCAAATGAATCAGCTCAAACCTATCTCGCGAGCATGTCCCGAGAATACAGGCGAGCACTTAGTCGCCTATAAAGCACAGCTGCCAGAAAGGGGTTGTTTGTAGCTTTGAAAATAAATGGCTGAAACAAGTTGGTGGAAAAATGGTGCAGGCCAGATTAACCACTCTTTATTACTCGATCAAGGGCGCCAAATATTCTGGGAGCCAAAAAACTGTCCGTATGTAGGAGCCGCTACATGACAGTTTCGTTTCTCAGTAGTGCGCGGTTACATACAGGGCGCGTGCGGCGGCAATTTTGGGGCCCTGTAAGTACACTCCGAACAATAAGGTCCCAACTGACTCAAGCTTCAGGGGAAACTTATTACTCGCGCGATGGGGTCTCCCAAACTGCTCAAGCAGGAGGGCTTTGTAGATGCAAAATCCACCGGATTTCGCCTTGCACCTCATAAGGTGGATTATAGCGTATACATAGCCGATTTTCATTACTTTCGAGGTCATTTCATTTTGCGGTTGTTGCCGTAAATTCATCCTTTTGCTGCGGACAATACAATAAAATGGGTAAATTGAGAACATCTCGCATTAAACAATTTATTGATGCTTAAGTAACGCGCTAAACACGGCAAAAGGAAGACGGGAGACGACACCAGCGCTGACTAACAACTGGTTATTTTTTCTGGGAAAAGTATATAAAGGCGCAGGACACAGGGAACAACCCAAAAAAACAAAAGAACAAAGGTTAAAACTTAAAAACCATACTGCGCATGCACATCACAGTCGAGTCATGATCTCGTTTTCAACGAAATTTGAAGACTATCTTCCATAGCAGACGGCACTTTCCTATCTCCTAAACCTCACACATTTGCCAAGAAAACCTGACTCCTTATCTACAAAATTGACAGATGATGAAGAAACGCACTAATCTGCTTCCTACCTGATCATAAAGGCCTCGAACAACTCCCTGCAAATGCAAACAGGGCTATTAAACAGGACACCTGTCTTCTTTACTGAGGGAAGCAATTGTGGCACTCGCGGCAATGCAAAGCCAAGTTGTACGACAGCGCTACTTTTTTCACCCATCTGTGATGTTCGAACAAATGCTCACTGCTTCCCCACTTAGAAAGACAAGTCTCCTGTTTAATCACCCTGATCGAAATTGTAGAGAGATGGTGGAGGCCTTTATGATAAGGAAGGAAGGAGATGAGCGTGTTGCTTCACCAACCATCAATTTCGTAGATAAGGAGTCAGGCTTTCGTGACATCTGTGTGAGGTCCAGGAGATAGAGGAGTTCCGTCTACTATGGAATACCGTCTTCGAATTTTGTTGAAAAAGATGTCATGACTCGACTATGATGTGCATGCGCAGTATGGTTTTTTTAGTTTTAATCTTCGTTCTTCTGTCTTTTGGATTGTTCGCGGTGGCCTGCGCCTTCATATAATTTTCCGAGAATGTAATAACCAGTTGTTAGTCAGCGTCTGTGTCGCCTCCAGACTTCCTTTTGTCCTGTTTACTGCGCTGCTTAAGCATGAACCCTTACCAAATAGCCCAGTTTTATGTTCTCGTAAACAAATATTTGCATTTTTTTATTTTGTATACCGATGTGCCAGAAAAAAGAAAACGCATAGCAAGGTTGACCGAAGCCCATCTGCGTTCTAATAATTTTTGTTCTGAACCCGTTTGAACCCGTTTGAACCGGTTCGAGACGGTCCGAACCGGTTCGCACCGGAACGGAATGGCCCTCTGGAGCCGAACTCGGAACTGAACCCGAAAGGCGCGAACCCGAACACGAATCGAACCCGAAAGAATGCCAGTTCGACACCCTGCTTTGTAGTGCATTGGCTTTTTCTTCTACAGCTGGTAATGACTTGCCGATGTCGGACACTGGACATTCCAACACTTTTATATTACTTTTGTCTTCGTCTGGACACGACTCAAAAACAAGAATATGTGTGTGAGCGAGCAGCCTCATTCTGCACCTTTTTGTTACGGTCAGTAGTCTGTGTAATTCGAGTGAATGGGAAGTATTCAGTAAAAAATGCTAAACATGTCACTTCGTTTTTAATTCGTGATTTTTGTTTTTTGTTCCACTAGTGTTGAATTCGTTCTGTGCGTGTTGTGGTCTTCTTGCCCTTCGTTATAAGGCCTGTAGCACGGACCTGCAGTATGTTTCCTAATAGCGACGTTGGCAGCCACTTGTGTTTTATAGAAGTATGGGTGCAAAAAATTCACAGATTGTGCAATATTCAGCTTAAAGTCGCTCATGGCTTCATGCCTCTGGGCCCATTTTTTTTTTTGCAGGTTACAATCCCTCTGGGTAAGTGCATCTTCGTTATCTTTAAAACAACGCAAGGGGCTAAATACAACTGTGCCTTCTTTAGGACATATGTTATTGTCCATTTATTGCTAGTAAATCCGCAAATACGTGAAAAGGTAAGCCGCTTCACAAGTGTGGCAACAAGTGCTCATTCCGAGATCACGGGTGATGTCTCGGCCGAGGCGACCGTATTTGAATGAACGAAAAATGAAAACTCTTAACGTGTTTTGCACCATTGTAATGCATATAAAACGCAACAGCGGGCTTAAATTGTCCTCAGTGATTTATCTGGGCGTGACTCAGTTGCTATGAGCAGCTTCTAACCTTACATGCCACATAAAAATCTGGAACCGCCATTAAGAAGTGGACTTATTACCAAGTACACTATTTGTCAATGGTAAATTTGCATCATATACACTATTGGTGCTGCCTCGTTTATATGAAATATTCTGTGTGTTTTTACACATATAATATAAAATGAAAGGAATGCGACTCTGTCTGCTCCTAAAATGCAGCAGCTTTGTGCGGTCAGCTATCAGAAGTAACTTATGGTCGAATTATGGTAGGTATTTCGATTCCTTCTTTCAGCACTAGGAAGGAAGCTTTTCCTTTATAGCCCCATGGTTTAGTCTTCTCTATATGGCCTGCAATTCCGACTCCTTTTATTACTATCTAAGGGCGATTCGTTAATGTAATGAAGCCTTGATTGATGGCAGTACATTGCGCTTAGCAAGATGTGGACATAGATGATGATCAAGGGTGGTGCTAACGCGCAGTCTTTGAATAGATTTCATAGAACGTCATTGGGCGCAATGCCACCTTTGCTTTCTTCTGTTCTTCAAACTAATCAGCGAATTCGTAAAGCCTGGATGATTTCTGACTCGACAAACAAACGCCTCTTTATTCAGCAAGACATGACGCGCAATGTGGATTGACAATTTAGGCATATTAAGTGCCGCCGCCTTCATCAACTACCTTTTTCGTTCTGGATAGGGCCCCCTGCGTCACTCGCTAATTTCGGTGCTCTATATGCTGCAGCATTCACTCGGTTTTCTACAGCGTTAACAATGAGATCTTCCACTTTTGTGGTCTTCTCATACTGATTTCAAGCCACATAACTGTCTTCTTCGAAACGTTTAGCCGCTTTCCTCTTGCGGTTTCTAAGCCACATGGCGTCACCCTTCTACTAGATGATTTTGACCGCTTGGCTCAGCACGTGCCTTCTTATGGCTGGAAACTGAGGTACCAAGCATTGCGGAGAGCAGAACAAGCCGATAAATGACTGTAGCAAAGCACAGTTGGGCTAGTGGAAAAACAGCGCAAACTGAGACAGAGAGTAGTAAAGACAGAGAACACAGCGCTTGTAGTGTCTACCCTCTTGTTCTGTGTTCTCTGTCTTAGTTCGCGCTGTTTTTCCATGATAAATGACACCGACGTTGACGGCGTGAACCCTCACATACAGAGCCGCCGCAGTAGCTCAGTGGTTATTGTGCTCGGCCGCTGACCCGAAAGACGAGGATTCGATCCCGGCCGCGGTGGTCAAATTTCGATGGAGGCGAATTTCTTCAGGCCCATGTACTGTGCGATGTCAGTGCACATTAAAGAACCCCAGGTGGTCGAAATTTCCGGGGCCCTCCACTACGGCGTCTCTCATAGCCTTAGTCGCTTTGGGACGTTAAACGCCATAAACCAAACCAAACCAAATTGCCACACTCTCGCGCTGTGCATTGCATGTCCTTGCCTTCATGACAGATAATAACTGTTTTTTTGAGATGTCTTGTATACAAACATTATTCGCTGCCGATATGTTAAGGTAATTTCCTAGGTCATAGGATAAGGACTGTTTACGATATAAAGTACGGCAAAAGGATAGAAGCCAAGGTAAAAGACATCGGGTATTGTACACTGGTGTGTACTGATGTAGATTAAAGGCAGCAAGGAACAGTTGATTATTTCTTTTAACTGAATTTGTGTATGCACATAACAATATGATCTCTTTCCTATTGCTTGAAAGTGCGTCATTATTGTGCTAGTCGATCGGCACAGCTCGTTGCAAAGATATGTAAGCCTTGTGTTCCCGGGAGAAAGTATCTTGAGTGGTAAAATTGGGTTAAGGACGTACGTTTTCCCAGGTGGTGTCGATTGATTATAGCTGAAATGAAATGTTTGATCACTAGGGATCTTTTCGCCTGAGGCCGATATAAATTATTGAGTGACTGAAGAGATTGTTTCATACATTGCTTTCCGTTCCAAGTCAACCAACCGATGATTGCTTTCAGTACCGTTTTTTACTTGCAAAAACATCCGAAGCACGTGTTCAGCTGATTGCTGACCGAAACATCGCGTCTTGAGCGCGCATGGCGACTGCTGTACAGTGCTCGTAATTTTTCTTTCCGCATTACAGCAGCGGGACACCAGGAGCATTTTCGGGTCGGCAGGGCTGAGTTTTAGCGTTCCTACGCGGTAAATACGGAAACAATAACTACACGACCGCCCGGCAAATGCGGGCAAGCGCGGCGCAACTACAGCAACGTCCCTGCGTTACTGTATTTGCCAGCCGCGCGGCAGTGCTAAAACAGTCTGGAAGCAGCGAAATCTTTGGGCACGCAGAATACAAGCCTCTATTGAGAGGAAGTAGAGCGTAGCTTTAATCTTCGGTGGCATGCATTTCGCTATATCTCAGAGGCGCTTAACCAAACTAGCTCTGTCACGTGATATGCGGGTCCTTATGCAAGAAAGCGTGGGCTCGTTTTAAACTCCTTCTGCGACACAAAAAACCTCCATGTTTCACCCTCTAGATCATGAAGTGCTGACGTAAAATTAACCGGGCGCTTTCTCTTGGGTGCCGTCGGTTTCGGTGGCTCCGTGCTATGCTACTTAGTCTGCTGCGCCAGCTGTTCCGGAGAGATCCTGCAGTACACTCACGGCTGCTCGCTGGCTGCTAAGCGATCGCGGAGCCTCCCCTATTGAAAAAACTCTGCGTGAGTTTGCACGAGAACAGTGATTTTTGTACGATCACGTTAATTTTGCACACGAATGCGCAGAAATTGTGCGTTACCTGTACGCATTCTGTGCGTCCTGTGTGTACATGATCGCGTACTGTGAGCTGAAAGACGTACACGCACACTCTTTGTGTGTAAGAAATCGTGGACTCTCGTGGACAACTCTCTGTGCGTGGACATCTGCGTGCTGAGAGGGGGCTTGCCGAAGCTGTGCGTGCTTATGTGCATACTGAGCAAGCTCAGTGAGGCTGCGTGTGGCCATGTGTGCGTTTGCTTGCTTAGTAGCAACTTGTCGAGACTGTAAAGGCCCATTTAGGGTGAAAGCAAACAAAGTTCGAGCATTCAGTTAATGATTACTTCTTAATAATGAGCAATAAGCTCACGTTTTGCTGTTTTATAATTTTCGTCTTGGCGTAAGTACCCATTAATCATTTTCAACTTCAGCAAACAAATAACCAAAAAACTATATTTTAGTGCAAAATGGTTCCCTTCGATACTGCAGGGACCTGTACATGACAACATGCACACTGAGCAAGAACTTGTCAACATTGCAAGTTCATTGTAAAATAATGTAAAAAACAAGCTTCTAATGACTCTTACAGCATCCTTCAGTTCTTCCTTTAACCAATTCTGAAAGTTACAGATATCTTATAGATGCATGATGAAAGCCATCCAGAGCATTTATGTTGTCGCCCGTCATGCAGACAGCCATATTTCGAAATCAGAAGGAACACAACCATTTGTTGCTTGCACTCGAAAGGAGTCAATCAATGGAATAACTCTGAAAGGGCAACAGTATTTGTTAGGTGCAACAAACAAGCTTGGGGATAAAATCAGGTTCAATCAAACATGACGTGCAGAAAGCGAATTGTGAGCTGTAACAGGAATGTTACGAGGCAATTTCTAAAACCATTTCCAAAGCAATTTCCAGTCATTAGCATAAATTTACATACACGTAAAAAAGCCATGTAAGCCTACATGAAAAGACAGTTTTGAAGTCACAGTTGGTGTCAAAAGTTCAGAAATTAGTGCCCTCTCTCAATTTCAGTGACAAATCACAGAACGATTAATTAATTCCCAGTATGGCTCCAGAACAAATCCAATGAATCTCAAATGTGCGAAGTATATATACCACACATGTTGCCTGATTAGCACCAGCATTGCATGATGCATGACGAAGTATCACACTCTTCATTCTTCTTCAATCTGTTTTGAAATTTGCACTACCACAAAGACCATCTGGATGGACTATGATTCCATCATATTGCTGAGAGTCACATTTGGAGACCAAGAGCAAAACAACAGTGTGCTGCACATGAGTGGATATAATGCACTGGGACAACTGTGCACAGTAAGGAACGTTTGTAAGGCGTCAGGTATTTGCTTGGGGAATGTAATCAGGTTCAGTCATGTTTCGTGTGTAGAAAGGAAGATAAAAGTTGTAGCAGAACTATGAAATCCAACATCCAATACTGAACTTCCCCAGGTGATCTACACACACATAAAAAAGCACGAAAGGATAAGCTCAGCGGTACTGTTAAGTTTGATGCCCTTTGAGGTTTGACTTGCGCATCTGTATGCAACCATCAGATACCATCTTGAAGTTACCAGAATGCCCAAAACAACTTTGTTGAACTGTTCTACTCTAAACTGAAATACTTTTCCTTAAAACATTTTTTTTTGCAACATGCTGTGTAGCTAATTATAAAATAAAGAAAAGAAGCTGATAAAATTTTCTCATCTCAAGCGTACTGATAAGTACACAAATCTGAGTGCTTTCAAGAGAGGTGACGCACCCGGTATTCAGTGTCCAGAAGCATACATAATGCTGCAGAATCCTATAGCAAGAAAATTTCTTTTAGTTGACAGATGGCTATGTCTGGTCACAAAGTCAATACCAAGTAAGGCGCATATCCTAACCTGCAATTACATGAAGCTGCACGTGCTTCATAGGCTGTAACTCCGCCAATAACTGCTACATATTTCCCACCTCTAGCACGAGTGCGGAATCATTATACAGCATGGAAACAGCAGTTTTGTTGCTTTAGCTTCTTTACTATGCTGTTTAGGCAAGGGACGAGTTGAAATATTTGCATGGGCAGTTCTCGATTGAAGTAACGTAAAAAACATCCGCACTCCTTTCTGCTGAAGCGACTGGTGGACCACTTTTGCATGTCGCATCTCGTATGACTTGCTAAGGGTCCAGACTGACACACGCACTTCGTCAAACCTTCACAGAAAACACTCTTCGCTTTTGCTATAAGCTCCGGCCACAGGCAGTAAGTGTCCCGTCACCGTTCACATCGCAAAAGAAGGCAGCGCTCGCAGGCGGTCAGTTTGAGCTGACAGCAACAGGCGTTGCAGGCACACCGCCGACTAAGTTTCCAAGGAAGCCACACTGTAGAAGGGCGCCGTCTTGTAATCGAAACACACCACAGAAACAATGGCCACTGTCGCTGCTTATGAGCCAGGCATTTTTGCAACGAAGTTAGCAGAGCAATAGGCCGAAAGGTTCGACTCATCAAACGACGGCACCGCACTGCTGACCTCATTATCGTTGTCGACCAGACATCCATAACACATATGCCCCGACGGATCGCTTCATTGGGAGCTGCTACTACTCTTGGATGAGAGGGCGCCCACCGGCAGCACACACCGGTAATCCTTCTTCTTTTGCGATTCCAGCACAGTAACAGCGGCGCACAAGACCGCCCAGCAGCAGCACGAGAAAACAAGCGAAGCTCACGGCGGTGATCTCAGAAACCATGCAGCATGTCGGATAGGCTTTGGATTTGACGCGCTAGACCATGCCCATTCACGCACGCACGCACGCACGCACGCATGTACCGACACGCATATTAATGCGTCCACGCGTCACAAATTTCTCAAGTTTTTAATGCTAATATGTGCACAAGAACTTAATTATTTTTGTAACGAAAGTTTCATTTGGTTTTAATCCTTTGCTATCGCACTGCCCAAAAGCATAGAGCCCGAAAGAGACGACCTGGAGGAATGCCTGGAGGCGATGCCTTTCTAAACGGGCCGAAGGAAGCCGGAACTGGCCGAAGCGCTAGCCAACGAACGCAGCGTCTGGGAAGGGACAGCATGGCGGACAGCGTTGCTACGTTTGTCGTCGTCCTCCTTTGTGGTGCCGAGGGCGTGAACCATCGCTGGCATGCGCATTTGTCACTCTTCCGATATGTGATGTGCCGACAGCAGTGATATTCGCTGGTGCGATGTACGAAAACGTGGTAAGGTGCTGAGTAAACCTGTGTTTATAGCGTGCGTCAGCGTGCTCGACGGATAGCGCGTCGTCCTTTGCGCGCCTTCACTGGAAACGCTATGCTGACGGCGGGGCTCATTTCCTCCATGGCGGAGCAGCTGGTGGGACACCACTACCCGGGTGACATCTCGCATCTTGGGGGTAAGTTAATTTTCTTCGAACCTGTTCATTATTTCAAAGCCTTTGCGCACAACTGGCCACGTCAACACAGCTAGTACAGAGACGCGAAGACGCAGTGCCTATCGCGGCAGCACGCAGCGCTGAAAGGTTGTTTGCTGGCGGTACACGGGCATGAATGCGCGTGTAGTGTCAGTGGTCACACGGTCATGGTAAGTATGCCATGCAAATATGCACAGCTGATCCGATCGCGGGGTGCACGATATCGGCGCCGTACTGCCGCCGTACTGCCATTCATCTCTCGCCGAGAATGGAATATGTGCTCGCGAATAGATCTTCGGCCCGGGCTTTACATTATCGCCGCATGTTACGCTGTAATTGAAGTAACAGCGCTCGAGCAGTATAACTACGTAGACTGCGATTCAGCTGTATGCGTTAGGATTGAGCTTCCTCCTCTTTCACTTGTATTTCACTTGTACTTTTATAAATTGTGTATTTAAGGTACGAAGCTCCGTATGATCCAGCTGCGTTCGCACTTATAGCCGAGCCAGTGTAGTCGAGCCTTGAATAGCAGAACGGTGAGATAAAAACAAATTGCTCTGAAGTTTTTCGCCTCTATTTTGGCATTCGCTTTTTCATACTTTGGCTCGGAGCTGAAATGGTACAAACAACTGCAAAATGCACACAGGTGCCCTAGCTCCATTTGGCCTAAATCCCGAAGTTGCAGTGAAATTTAAGGGTAATTGAGCCTTTAATATGTACGAAGAATAAACTTAATTGTTTCATGATTATAACCAATGGCGCAAATAAATCTGACTTTGACTTAAATATGCTGAGGTACCTCTCCAATACCTTATTTGATGTTAAAGGAAAAAGTGTGGTTTTTCTGCAATTGGCACTATTAATTCATCATACCTGTGAGAATGTGAAATCAGTGCTAATCATGCCAGATTTCAAATTGAGGGACGCATGCAGAATTTGAAGCAAACCAGCCTTCTACTGAAAATATCGTTCTGCTGTGGTCTGTTCTTTTGAATGGTGGCATGTATTGTAGAAACGATGCTGGATATCGTTATGCAAGTGATGTCTCGTCTGAGGCTAGCTTGTGAATGACTGCCGTGGTTATGAATTTCTTGTTGCCTGGCCCACTTCGAAATGTGGTTAAACAGTCGTGTTCCATTCTGCGACCGGCTCCTTTTTGTGCTTTGCATTTTGCCTTACATGCTTGATTCTAGTCCATTTTTTGCACTGTGCTGCTGTTAAATGTGTCTTTTTACCTTGCAGCAAGCTCCACATAGCTTTACCAGCAATGCCTCTTCCAAGCTCTCCAGTATAGCTGTGCCAGCCTTTCACTTGGTGCTAGGATGCCCAGCAAGCAAGCAGGCTTTTGAGGTAAGCACTGAAGACATCTTCCGACACAAGTAGCTTTTATTTTCCTAGTCCACTGCTACTAGTGTGACCCCTCGTTATGTTGATTTTTGCAAGTTAGGTTGCCTATTAAGGGCTCTCTTTTGTTTTTCACCTGCTGCTGTGGCCTACTGCATTGGTGTTCGGCTACTGAGCCCAAAGACGCGGGATTGAATTGTGGTGGCTTCGTTTCGACAAGGCGAAATGCATATTTGCTCGTGTGTTATGCAATGTCAGTGCATGTTAAAGAATCTTTGGTGGTCGAAATTTATGCACAGCCCTCCTCTATGAATGGAGCTATTGTTCAACTTTGAGGCATTAAAGGGACACTGATGGCAAGCTGAAGTTGACCTGTGATGATGAAGTTCCGCATCCTAACCACAAAGACGACACTTTTTCTGAAAGTGGAGCTTTATAAGCCAGAGAAAGCAAAACATACAATTGTCATCAGCACCGGCTGATATCGGAAGTAAATTGCGATGCGCTGACTCCGTTTTTTTTGGCACAGATTCTAGAGGCTAGGCTGAACTGCCATTCACCTCAGAACGGTTATCATGGAGTCCTTTGTGTAGACTTCATGAGTTCAAATCGAGTGTCGGGAAAATTTTTAAATGTAATTTTTGCGCCAATCATTGTGTTGATGGCCTTTGCGCTGCTGTTAAAACCCGGGATAGCAGTATGGTATCCCATAAAACTAGGTTCAGGACTTGCAGGAAGTGGTTTATCACATTCCGCTAGCTTGTGCAAGAAACTACTTCAGGGATATGTGCAGGTGTCTTTAATGTGTTCCTGAGTGAGCACTAACTCGTTAGGGGGAAGGCAGCTTCTAATCTGGCACTACAGTGCCAATGTCGTGAGTGTAAATCATAAGATGACCCATCAGTGTGTACGCCTGATTTCTGTGACACTTCAGTGGTGTATAGAAGTGGTAAACAAATCTGTAAGGTATTTGATGCATATCTCCAAGGCAACGGCTGTATGAGTAGCGAAGCCATTAGTCAATCTTCAACGGAAAGAATTTTCTCTTTTTGATGACGTGCTTGTATATCAGTGACAGTTATTTGTTGTCCTGCCTTTCGCTGGTGTGGGTCATGTGTGGCGCATCTTCATGCGAGCCTTCTTTTCCTTCACAAAAAATTCAATTGATAGTCCAACCTGTTTTCTTCTCTTTTCCTGTGTTGCATCTTTTGGCTGGTTTTAAATCTGTAACTGAGCTCAGACCGTGATAATTACAGCCGGAAAACAGGGCTACTGAATGTGAGCTTGGCATACATGCGTACTGTATGTGTGAAAGTGCAGTTTACAATATTCAGAAATGCTTGATAGCCTTACAAGAATCTAAAATTTTGTTGGAATTCCTATTTCTTCTCTGTTCAAGTGTCGAGAGTTTTTCCGCTTCATCGTGTGATTAGAGCCACTTTGGTACTTAAGCTGAAATCTTTTCTTTAGCCTGCATGTTTCTCACTTTTGGGACAGAAATGTGGAGGCTAATTAAAGAGTTCAGCTTAAAAGAGTATAGACATTTAATCTTGGTGGCATGTTTTCTTCTCTATAATGCTGCGGAAGACACTACTATGCATGAATCACCATCTGGTATTCGCGTGAGACCGCTAAATAATTTATAATCAACTTTTTCTGCCATCCTGTTTCGGTGAACAATTTGACTATGGCTATGACATCAAAGAGAGGTTATAGGTCACGTGAGGCGTGGAAAAACTGCACTTATAATCGCTGCTTCATCATTTTAATTCGCTACAGCGCTGACGCCAGTATTCCTTAAGAGCCAGAAGTACCAACTGTATTACAGTTTTCCATGCCTCACGTGACCAATAACCTCGCTTTGACGTCACAGCCATTATTCAGCTGTCGAAACCGAAACAAATACAGCAGGAGAAAGAAATTTGATTATAAATTATTTAGCGGTCATAGGAGGATGCCATGTGGTAATTCATGTATAATACTTTATGCCTTATTACAAAGAAAAAAACACGTGCCAAACGATAAGGACAGCAAAGTGAGCTATGGAAAGAAAAATGATAAGTCTAACATTAAGAGACCAAAAGGGGGCGGAGTGGGTGAGGGAACAAACGCGGGTTAATGACATGCTACTTGAAATTAAGAGGAAGAAATGGGCCTGGGCGGGGCTTGTAATGGGAAGACAACATAACCGCTGGTCCTTAAGGGTAATGGAGTGGATTCCAAAAGAATGCAAGCATAGCAGGGGGCGGCAGAAACTTAGATGGGCGGATGAGGTTAAGAAGTGTACGGGGATATGGTGGCCACACCTAGCAAAGGACAGGGTTAATGTGGAGACATGGGTGAGTCCTTTGCCCTGCAGTGGGCCTAGTCAGGCTGATGATGATGGTTTGTGTCGCACCTGCTGCTTCGTGCTATCAGCTGGCCCATGCTTGGCCGACCAGACTAGCCAAATTTGTGATGTGGGTTTTCTATTGCACCCGCATTTGTGTACACAGAGGACTTGAATGGTAGCAGGCGATGCTGTGCATGTGTTCACGCCACAGCACACATGACCCACACTGAAAGCTTCTCTGCCTTTAGTAAGACAGCTGCATCAGTCTGGGGCATAACGTATCCCAGTGCTAGAGTATGAGTAAATTGCTCTCGAATTTTAATCTGGTATCAGGTAGCATAGCGCAAAAGAAGGCTAGCGTGGTTGCCTAATATTCTCTTGGGCAGCTGTGTTGGATTTTCAGTGCCTGTTAGTGTAATCCGTGAAAGTTCACTGTAAACCATTCGTTTCGATGTAAATTAGGAAGTCCTTAGAGCCCTGTACTTTTTAATGATAATAACAAGGTAATGCAGTAATTCAATTGTACCTGTTCTCTTTCAACACAGTAAAGTGCTGCTGGGTCGAGTTCACAGTTTTACTTTGTAGGTGTGCTCAGGCTGTCATCATCATCAGCAGCAGCAGCAGCAGCAGCCTGACTACACGCACTGCAGGGCAAAACCTCTCCCATGTCTCTCCAATTAACCCTGTCCTCTGCCAATTGTGGCCACCGTATCCCCGCAAACTTCTTAATCTCATCCGCCCACCTAATTTTCTGCCGCCCCCTGCTACATTTACCTTCTCATGGAATCCACTCTGTTACCCTCAAGGACCAGCGGTTGTCTTGCCTTCGCCTTACATTCCCTGCCCGAGCCCATTTCTTCCTTTTGATTTCAAATAGGATTTCATTAACCCGCGTTTTTTCCCTCATCCACTCCGCCCGCTTCCGGTCTCTTAACGTTACACCTATCATTTTTCTTTCCATAGCTCGCTGCGTTGTCCTTGAATTAAGCTGAACCCTCATTGTTAGCCTCCAGATTTCTGTCCCATAGGTGAGTACCGGTAGGATACAGCTTTTGTATATTTTTCTCTTCAGGGATATTGGTAAGCTACCGTTCATGATCTGAGAGAACCTGCCATATGCGCTCCACCCCATTCTTATTCTTCTAGTTATTTCCCTCTCATGATCCGGATCAGCGGTCACTACCTGCACTAAGTATACATATCCTCTTACTACTTCTAGCACCTCGCTACCAATTGTGAACTGCTGTTCCCTTGCTAGACTGTTGAGCATTACTTTGGTTTTCTGCGTGTTCATTTCTAGCCCCACAATTCTGCTCTGCCTGTCTAACTCATTCATCATGCTTTGCAGTTCATATCCTGAGTGGCTTAGCCAGGCAATGCCATCAGGGAATCTCAAATTACTTCGGTATTCTCCAGTAACTCTTCTCCCCAACTGTTCCCATTTCAGGCCCCGGAATACCTCCTGTAAACAGGCAGTGAATAGCATTGGTGAAATCGTGTCTCCCTGCCTGACACCTTGCCTTATTGGAATTTTATTGCTGACCTTATGGAGAACTATGGTAGCTGTGCAGTCGTTATAAATATCTTCCAATATTTTCACATAACACTCTTCTACACCCTGATTCCACAATGCCTGCATGACAGCTGTGGTTCCACCGAGTCAATTGCTGTCTGGTAGTCAATGAAGGCTATATATTGGGGTTGGTTGTATTCTGCCCATTTCTCTATCACCTGATTGATTGCATGAATGTGGTCTCTTGTTGAGTATCCTTTATGAAAGCCTGCCTGATCATTTGATTGATTGAATTCGAAGGTTGTCCTGAGTCTATTAGTGATTACCTTAGTAAATACCTTGTAGACAATGGATAGTAAGCTGATCGGTCTGTAAATCTTCAAGTCCTTGACATCTTCTTTCTTATGAATTAAAATAATGTTCGCATTCTTTCAAGCTCCTGATACGCTCGTGGTCACGAGGCAAGCGTATGCAGAGTGGCTAGTTTCTCTAGCATAATCTCTCCTCCATCCTTCAACAAATCTGCTGTTACCTGATCCTCACCAGCTGCTTTACCCCTTTGCATTGCTCCTGAGGCTTTCTTTACTTCCTCCCTCGTTACTGGCGGGTGTCCCATTGCTGTGCTCTACTGCCTCTCTCTGTAACGTTCTGATTACATTCACTACTGTAGAGATTTGTGTAGAACTCTTCGGCTACTTTAACTATCTTATCCATATTGCTTATGACATTGCCCTCTTTGTCTTTTAGCGCATACATCTGGTTTTTACCAGTGATTAGTTTTCTCTTCACTGATTTTAGGCTACCTCCATGCTTTAGAGCATGCTAGGTTTTCTCCATGTTAAACTTTCTTATGTTGGCTACCTTGCACTTATAATTAACTTCGATAGCTCTCCTAGTCCTATTCTATCTCTGAAGTTAGACGTCCTCATGCTTTGGCGTTTCTTCATCAGATCTTTCGTCTCCTGAGATAGCTTGCAGGTATCCTCTCGAATGATCTGACCACATACTTCTGCAGCATGCTGCAATGAATTTAAATATGTATTTAAAGATAACAGTTAAGGTGGGAGATTGAGCTTTGAGATTTGCACTTCAACTCGGGAGTTATGCCGCTGCTACACAGAATACTTGATCGCCGTAGAGATATTTCATCATCTCGCACCAAACTGCTGTGGAGCCACTGTCACAGTTGATAATTTTGCTGGGAAGCTGTTGTAGCACTCACGCAGTTTTGAAAAGGTGGTATTCATTGTTTTTGTGCTATTGGCAACAGTGATAATACGCTTGCTGCAGTGTTTTGTGGCCAGCCTTCTTTTTTTTTCAGTGAAATAAGTTGTACATTTCATGTTGAGTATTCGTTCAGCGATTAAATTGCTTTGATTTTATTCCTTAGTGTAAGTTGCGAGTGCTCCATGTCTGAGTGCAAATTTCTACCACTAAAAAGCCTTCAAAATCTTGATAGATGTCCACACTGTTCTAGGGACTCTGTGGCTATTGGAAATGTCCATTTAGCTGCATTCAAGTGCCACTGAGTTGATGGCCATTTGAAAGCCTTCAAAATGCCTGTGTGACACGGTTATTAGATTTTGTGCAGGTTTGATGCAGAGCAGCCTGCGTGCTTGAGTCGGGTTTTCCAATGTCTATTTCAAACCTGATACTTTTCGAAATCATCATTAGTTCATTAATAGAAGAACTACTTGTGCCCTTTTCTGGAATTTCCAGAAAACAAATTAACTGAATTTTTTTGCATATACTGCTACCTTTTTGCAGGTGCTGCATAGTGAGAACCTGGATCAAGACGCCAACCTGCTGGACTTGGAGAAGCTGAAGAAATTGTTTAGCCACTGTGTGGCACCCGTCATGAGGGATGTGGCATTAATAAAGCCAGTTAAGGTGACCTTATCTATGTCCTTTTGCAAGCATGCTACACACATGAGAGCCATCCCACGAAGCACCATTGCTGCAAAGCTTGTTATCTCACAACATGCATGCTGAATGAGGCAGTGACAGACAGATGAGGAGGCCTTTAGGTAGGGCATTGGCGTAACGTGTTGAGCAGTGATGTAGGAGCCTTGCAGCCATGCAAGGTATTATCGGTATCATGATGGTAACTCCATTTGACACTGTCTAGTGCTCTGTGAGCCAGACAAGGCTCTTGAACATTCTTGGACTCACCCTTGGCTCTCGGACATTCTGGAAGCCCCACCCGGCTTGCGCATATCACGCGAGGATGTCTCCGGCTGTACGAGCCTTACGCGGCTTGCGCACTTTATGTGACAGATGTCTCGCATTTGCGAGCTTGCTCGGCTTGCGCAAATTGTGTGAAATATGTCTCGCGTTCTGCGACCTCGCTCAATCGTCACAATGTGCGTGGCAATAAACACGCAAAGATAGGCACGCAGAATCCACGTTCAGTATTTTCAATAGGGTCCTAGCGAATGTCCGTTGCTTATAGCCCACGGTGGAAGCTATTGCCATCATGAACAAAAATTGCTCGCTAGACTTGCATCTAGTCGCCATTTCTATCACAACATGGCCACACATGCCCATGTTCTGCCATGTGTGTCTCACCTTTCGTTATATTCCCGCCTCCGACACCCGCGCGTGAAGCATTGCCTCCCCTCTGCCTGCCTCTCTGCCTGCATGCATAGTGTGGAAACAGTCTGTCAAAAAAAGATGCTTCAGGAAAGAAAAGGAAGTAAATGCAGTACTGATGCGAACATTGCGTGGAGTTGGCATCGGTGCCGCACCTTGCTTCATATTCTACCGTATGAAGGTTGCCTTAACTGCTCCTTAGGAGCGGCGGAAATGTAGCCGCTTTGCATGTGAATTTTTTTCCCCGCAGTTTGGACTTTTTTTCTTTGAATTGTGTTTATTAATTGTGTATTTAGCATGGCAAGACGCTTTTCCACAAGAAAGAAACGCTAAGCAGTGTAGCCTTCCTAAAACAAATTCATACTGAGTTTGTTAAAACCTTACTGGATTCGATGAGTGGCGCCAAAAATTAAGAAGAAACTCTGTGAGCAGAGGAAAAAAACTGGGGAAATTTGCTTAAATTTCTTAATTTTTGTGGTATGGAAAGGAGAACGAAGACATTCTGCCTGGCACAGTCAAACTCTGTGGCACTGGGGAGGTTTAGTGCGAAAGCACTTCTCTAGACGTGCAAGCCTCGAGCAAGAATCATCTCTGATTGGAGAAACTGGGGTAAGCTGGGGATGGATGGATGGATGGATGGATGGGAAAAACTTTATTGTAAATAAATTGGTGTTCGTGACCCTTACGGGTCACTGGGCGCCGTGGTCAGTCCTTGGTCCAGGATGCCGCACTTGACTGCTGCCATCGTGGCTCGGCACACAAGGAATCGGTGCGCTTCCTCGTCCTCGCTGGCTAGCAAGTGCTCCCACTGCATCACACTCGGGTTTATTCTTGGCTCTAAGTCTGCCTCAAGGCAGGTCCATGTGATATGTTCCACTGTTGGTTTACTCTGACACCACGGACATTCTTCTGCATAATGTGTAGGGAAAAACTTGTGTAGTTTGTGCAGGTGTGGGTAGGCACCGGTTTGTGGTCTGCGCCAATCTACCGCCTCCTCTTTGGTGAGCCTTTTTTGTGGGGCTGGGTAGCGTTTCCGCTGACCCCTGTAATGATCAAGTATATCTGAGTACGAGGGAGTAACTGGGTCAAAGGTGCCTGTGGTGCAAAGTACTGAGTCTGCTCGGTTGACTCGAGCTAACTCGTCTGATGCCACGTTGCCCCTCATCCCCTCATGTCCGGGAACCCATAATATACTATGTTTAGTGTTTTTGTGTCTTCTCGACGTGTGTAGAATATGATTGGCGATGCTGTCAATCCGGCCTCTTGTGTAGTTTCTACATGCTTGATTGGAGTCCGTCACTATAGTGAGGTTGATATAAGCTGGGGTTTATTCAGAGGCACGTCGCGTAAGCTGCATCCAATGGGAGGAAGGTTGGGAAAGCTCGGAGGACCGTTACCCCAGATATACACAATTGGAGGAGGGGGTCGGGAGAGAGGACGATTAAAAGTGAGAAAGGCAGTTGCGTGCACATCCTTGCCTAAGAAAGAAGAGGCGAAGCAAAAACAGATGCTTTCGCATGTCCGTTCGATTTAAGTGCGTTAGAACCCTACCAATTTCCTAAATCTGTTTTTGGTCAAGAAAGTGCAAAGATTTATAGCTATGTGCTCCTTTTTTTTTTCCTTGCTTGGTACACAATTTCATACCGATGACAGCAACCTTGACGAAGCTTCTTGGGAACACCTCTGCGCTGTCTGCTTGGACTGGCCGATGTCTGTAAGGATTCACTACACTGCACCGTTTCCTGATATCGGCGTCGATACTCAGATACTCCGACCTCTTAGCCCCTATCGAGGCACATGCATATTCTAGTGGCGTCGGGCTAGGAGCTGTCATGGCTTAGCGGAACCATAATAGTGAATAAATCGCCGTTGTGTATCCGAGTCATGCGATATCCAAAGGTGAATGTAACGACTCCGCTAGGGAGAAGGCATCTTTCCCTATCATCTGGGGGCAAAGAAAATTATAGCCCTGTCTGGACGGCCGCCAGTTGGATGTCGTCTGCGCTTTGTTGGCAGTCGTCTCTAAAATACAGGTTCGGTTTCCTCCACACAAAAACCCTTCCCATTCAGCAGACTTATATTCGTGTCATCCACAGATCAGCGCAGTAGCCGAAATAATAGCATTGAGAATGATGAAGCCAGGATTGTGGTAGAGTTGCACATCCCGTCGGTAAAAAAGGGGCAGTAATCGGAGCCTTACTTAGATTGCGAAATGGTAAATCTACAGGTGAGGATTAGATAGGGGCAGATTTGTTGAAGGACGATTTATACTACGTCATAAAAAGATTAACCACTCTAGACGCGCGTGCTTCATCGTCTAGAGCCCACCAAAAGTCTGGAAGATTGCTAGCACTATCATAATCTACGAGAAAAGCGGCCCCGAGGTGTTAAAAAATTACGGCGCGATCAGCTTACTGTCTGTTTGTTGTCTTTAAGGCACATACTAAGACAATCGCTTATTGAACTACATTATTTGTATTCTGCAGTCCACAAAAGCAACAGGACGGTTCCCAGAAAGGCACTAGATAATGGAGTATATTCACACAATCATCTGTGGATAGAGAAGTATGCGTAATACAACCATCGGTTATACTTAGCCTTCACAGAATGCAAGATAGCACTTAAGTCCGTCGAAACCGCTAGAGTCATGTAGGTAATGCTCAGCAATGATGTCGAAGAGTTCGAATTCAAATTTCCTTATTTCAGCATCTTTTACATCCATACTGGAGATCGTAGACTAAAGGCCGCACAAACGGCTTGACAAGGCCCACGGCCTCTGTTCTATGGGGGTTTCTGGAATATATATTTAGCGGTTCCACAGCAACAAACGTTTTGCTCCGGGAAATTAATAATCTGCTGTTCAGCAACGGGGCCACGATATATACACGATATATCTGGTGCTGTTCCCCGGTAATTAAAGGTCAAAGAAAAAAGAAAATAAAAGTAAAAGGAAGTCAAGAACTTGACTCGGAAGAACCGTGTATAAAACGTGGACGACACTTGACCTCCGCTTAGGAGTACATTGCGAGAGAGAGAGATATCCCTGCCACGCAAGTACTCCATTTGCTTCATAGATATATAGATCCCTGGGAGTCGTCGTACCACTACTGGTGCAGATTTGCAGCGATTAAGCGATGCACGACAACTTCGGCATGCACCTGTTTCAAACATGGCCTCTTGTGGAGGTTGTAAGGCCCAGCGTTATCCTTCCGAGCTCGCGTAAAGCATATTTTTGCTCATACTGTCGTTCGGGACGCTTTCTATTGCTCGAGAAAAGAACTGATGCGCAATTCTGTAGTGCGCCAGTGGCAATGTGCATTGAATTTATAAATTAATTTCATTGGCACGTGACATTATGCGCAGGTTGTCCATTACCCGCTGGCAATTTCTTACCTGTCCACCGGTGCAGGTGGCTCACCTGCTTTTTAGTTAGATGGCTGAACAGACGTCGGCTTTTAATGCGATAACATTAGTTCACATTCCGGAAAAATTGTGTGTGTATCACGAAATACCAATATCCCTGAAGAGAAAAATACAACAGCTTTATCCTACCGGTACTCACCTATGGGGCAGAAACGTGGAGGCTAACAAAGAGGGTTCAGCTTAAGTTAAGAACAGCGCAGCGAGCTATGGAAAGGAAAATGATAGGTGTAACGTTAAGAGATCGGAAGAGGGCGGAGTGGGGGAGGGAACAAACGCGGGTTAATGACATCTTAGTTGAAATCAAGAGGAAGAAATGGGCTTGGGCAGGGCATGTAATGCGAAGGCAAGATAACCGCTGGTCCTTAAGGGTAACGGAGTGGATTCCAAGAGAAAGCAAACGTAGCAGGGGACGGCAGAAAGTTAGGTGGGCGGATGAGATTCAGAAGCTTGCGGGGATACAGTGGCGGCAACTGACAACGGACAGGGTTAATTAGAGAGACATGGGAGAGGCCTTTGCCCTGCAGTGGGTGCAGTCAGGCTGATGATGATGATGATGATCACGAAATTCGCTGATTAGGAGAGTGAGATGACGTGCCCTGTGATGTCACCACAACCTGAGTACCAAGACGGACGGCAACCAGCCTGCAGCACTGAGCTGTCCTATGACACTGTGACGTCATCTCAACCTTGCCATTGGAGCAGGTGGCAACCGGCTCACCACAACCTGCTCGCTGTGACAGGTGGACAGTAAATGAATGATTCAGAAAAGGTGGTCGGCTAACCTGGTGACGTCATGACAAACTGCCTAGGGAAGAAGAGAAGCAAGAAAGAGAGTGAAGAGAAGAGAGCAAAAAGAACCAAAAATAGGACTGGAAAATAATGTTAGAACCAGTTTTTGGCTTTGCCTGCTCGTTAGAACGCTACATCCAACCGGTATCTAAATCGTAACCAAATATCCCAACATTCTTCAATACATGCGAGGAATCTCAGTAGAATATCCCTGTTTTAGATGTTCTGTAACGTTCGCTGGTGGATATCCCGTTCGGATAATATTACAGACCTTTTCTTGAATGATGTCTCATTTTGTTTACATAATGATCACGACAAGGATGGCAGAGTGGACGAGCCTTTTCTTTCTAATAGAAGATATCTGCATCATACTTTGCTGATCTTCTTCCTGGTTTGTGTCATGAGGTATTCATATTTGACTGACATAATATTGATTAAGTTGCGTTGTGATTTGTTGGGTTTAATGGCGCATAAGCGACTAAAGCAATCATGCGCCAAGCTCAAGGTATGGAAAAATTGGTTTGAATATTAAGTGCAATAGCCACTGGCTAGAAAACAACGGTCTTAGTTTTGGAGTATATAAGGTCGAGGAAATTCTCTGCTGTGCAGTTGTATGCTCAGTAAGGTGCTATTGCATGGCTTTTGGTTTCCATCGTGTTCCTGTATCCAGATCTGTGTTTCGCATATGCTGCCATGTTAGTTGTGACAGTGTGTGATCCTACGCAGATTTTACTCGTGAAAATAACATCATTGGGACAATGAACTGCACCAATGAGTTAGGTGTAGTCATTTCGCTCATCAATAGCCAGATGTACCTTGTTAATGCGTATGAAAATCATGACCTCATACGGACTTCTCTTAGATTCAGAAACTGCGGCTCAAAGAATATGTGAAGCATGTCTGCGAGAGGTTCTCCGCACTTCTGGAGGAAATACGCATGTCCTTTCACAACTTCGCAGGAACATCTTTTGGCTGTTAGCGTTGTCACTGGGAGAGTAATGCACACTGGTTAGCTCGATGTTGCATGGTTTCATAAAAAGAGGAAGCGAAAACAAACAGCCCAAAAACGACAGTACTCATGTTTCATTTCTCTTCCTTTTTGTCTGTCTTTCTTGAGCTTTTTAAAACAAATCCTGCTTCCACCTAGCGATGAATGCCCATCTTCCATCGCACTGTGCTTGTAGGCATCGACAGTGAAGCAGACAAACCTCATCTACTCATTCAGCCATGCAATCAAAAAGGACCAGTTGAGAGTCCACTATTATAGTGCGTTATGTGGCCCCAGGTGTTTTTTGGTGAACTGGAGCTCATGTGTTCTCACATTTTTTGTTAATAGAGAATACCTCCGTAATCTGCTCTTTCTTGATGATGTCGCGCTGCTAAGTAACTCGGGAAGAAATTTAAAACAATAATTTTTGAGGATCTAGGCAGAGGAAGCAGAACGATGGATCAAAGCATTCATAATCAGAACACTAACGTTCAACAGTCGCCGCGGTGGCTCCGTGGTTATGGTGCTCGGCAGGTGACCCCAAAGACGCTGGTTCGATTCTGGCCGCGGCGGTCGAATTTTGATGGAGGCGAAATTCCAGGGGCCCGTATAGTGTGCAATGTCAGTGCATATTAATGAACCCCAGGTGGTATGAAATTCCGGATCCCTTCTCTACGGCGTCCCTCACAACCTGAGGCGCTTGGGGACGTTAAACTCTAATAAACCAAACCAAACCGTTGCACACTGTCGTAAGAGAACAGCAGCTCACAATATGCAGCGAAGTGTTTGAAGTGCCAAGAGAGAGAAAGATGAACGAAAAAAGGAACGGACGGAGACATAGAAAGGGGATAGAGGAAAGGGAGGTCACTTTTTCACGCGTCCATAGGCCATCACTTGAGGGTACACAGGCCACTCACTGAAAGTTTCCACCCGCGAACTCAATACCTGAGAAGAGGATGAAGACCAAATTGGGCGGTCGCCCTGTCTGTACCAATTGGCTACTTCTGAGCTTTTTTTGTGCTGTGTTTATCTTCCCGGCCTCAGCGTCACCTCTTCACGCTGCCTGAAGATCCCAAGAACGCCACAAGATCTCGAGACGGACCCTCCGACACTGCCTTCACAATGCCTACGTTCGTTTTGTGAGGCGCGCATCCCTAACTCAGCCTGGCCAACGGACATGAACAGTAATTATGACAAGGAAAGGACACATCCTGCTATTAATGCGTCTGCTGTTTCGCCTACCCTTCCACCTCAAGGATGTATCCTCAGCACCTCAACTCCTCCTGCACCCGGTATTTCGTCACTACACAAGTCACCGTCTTCACCTGCAGTGGACGAATCATCGTTCACCCCTACCGCATTGCCTACTCCTGTGCGTACCTCTACACCACTCCTTCCCACTCCTGCGCGGACTGTCGCTGATGCCAGCTTTGAAACGGCTGCGAAAAAGGTAAAGGCCACTCCAACCGATCCTACCCCCTCAAAGATGACAGCATCGAAATATTCACTTCTGAAGTTAATCGCTCCTTCCGAGTGCATATTAAGCTCACCTTGCAATACGACTTAACGTCAGTTCCTTCAAGATCAGTGCAGCAGCTCATTGGCCGTGCACTGGGCGTCTCAGGGTACCGCGGTTTTTTTTATTATCGTCCCTCCAACTCCATCACTGCTCAAGTAGCGTCACTTGCCGATGCTGAAAAGATCTGTCATATTGACAAATTATATATCAGCGAATGACAGTACGAGGGGGTACCCAAACGAAACCGGACTAAATTTTTCGGTCGGCAAAACTTCTGTGGTACCGCGTTTTGCCACTAGGAGCGCATAGAACGAACATTTAAGAGTCAGTAAGCCGAGTGCCGTCGTTGAAGGAGGTCAAACTAGTTTAGGCAGAGTGTTAGAGTGACGACTGTTTTGTGTGAATGTCGTTTTTGCAATGGCTGATTTTCGTGAACAGCGTGCGCCGGTGAAATTCTGATTTTTGCTCAGAAAAAGTTGAACGAAAACTCTTGAAATATTAAGAAAGACGTACAAGGACGATGCTATGGGGACAACTCAAGTGTTCCTGAATCGAATCCTGAATCAAAGCAACAATCATGCCAATGGAAAACTTCAAATTCACCTCGCCTCAAGAAAGCTCGTCAGGTGAAACCAAACCTCAAAACAATGCTGATTTGTTTTTTCGACGCGAGAGGAGTCGTCCATTGAGAATTTGTTCCGCAGGGTCAGACAGTTAGCCAGGCTTTCTACTTGGATGTTTTGAAAAGATTGGGCAACAGTGTGCGGTGGAAGCGGCCAGATTTGTGGCAGTCGGGTGTCTGGTTTTTCCATCATGGCAATGCCCCTGCTCACACAGCCCTGTCTCTACGACAATTTTGGACCAAAAATATCCTGACCCCTATTCCTCAACTCTCATACTCTCCCGACCTTGCCCCGTGCTACTTTCTTTGTTTCCTAGAATGAAAAAATAGGTGAATGGAAAGCGTTTCGCTGATGTTGCTGAGGTGAATAAAAAAACGACGGAGGCACTGTCAAGCATCACAAAAGATGAATTTAAACAATGTTTTCAAAAATGGAATGAAAGATTCAACAAGCGTATCATTGCAAGTAGGGAATACTTTGAAGGAGATTGAAAGTATGTGCTTAAAATGTGAACAAATAAGTTCAAACAAAAATAAGTCCGGTTTCTTTTGGGTACCCCCTCGTATGTACCTGTGCACGCCTATCTAGCATCTGGACACGGCTTGCAAAGATGTGTCATTTATGACCTGGAACCTAATGCGCCTCCGAAGGAAGTGATGACGGATCTGTAGTCCGACACCCACTCAGTGCTTAATGCCCGCCGACTAGGGAACCGAGGCACATTTGTTCTCCTGCTTGCGGGGCCGTTAGAACTTCCCAACCGATTCTTCTATAATAGACGAATCGTTCATCCGAAGCTTTTCCGTCCTGCACCAGTCTTCTGTTATCGGTGCCTGCGACAAGGTCACATCAAAAAGTTCTGCCCTGCATCGCGAGACACTCTGCCCAAACCACCAGCGGATGGCGTTCCCTCATTCATGTGTCCTTTTTGTAAGACAAACGACCACGACATCACTTATTCTAAATGCCCTCGAAAGAAACGTCGTCCGGTTGCTGCGCCTACTCAGCCTGGAGTCAAGATCTCCAACCGTTTTGATGCTCTGTCAGCAGACACAGATAATGATGATACTGAAAAACCGCCAGCATCGTTGCCCTCACCTTCTAGTATCCGCCCTTCCTATGCCTCTGTGTTAAAGCCAGGTTCCCGTAACGAGTGGAAAAAGGAAGACGAATTTCCTCCGCTAAACCCCTCTATGTCTGATGAGATCTCTGGCATCGATGATGAAATCGCCAGCTTGAAGAACTAGCGGGCATTAAATGGGATGCCATAGGGCTTAGTGAGGTTATGTGGACAGATGAGGCTATACAGAACTAAAGACGGGCACGTACTCCGCGGTCGTGGATTGACGAACAGACGAGATCTAGGTGTGGGACTCTTAATTAATTAGGATATAGCTGGCAATATAGAGGAACTCTCTAGTATTAATGAGACAGTGACAGCTATTGTAGCTGGCTTAATAAGGGGTACAAGCGGAAGATGGTGCAGGCCTACGCGCCTACATACAGCCATGATGACCAGAACGGAGGCCAGGCTGTAGACGGCTAGGCATAGGCTCTAGGAATAACAGGGGGGAGTTATTAGTACAGTTATTAGTATAGGGAGTTATTAGTATAGGCCTGTTTATCCAGCGTGTTTTAATCCAATACGGATTTTCAGATAAAAAATTCATAGGTTCTTACACTGAAAGGAGACACATGCATCATTTTTTTCTAAAAAATGTTTTTACATTTTGATAGTACTGTGAATTTTGACCTAACCGGCAAAGCATGCAGTGAAGAACATTTTTTCTTACAGTTATATCAAATAGGTCATTACTTTCAATGCTGATTATAGAAGGCCGGAGGATGGCACAGGCTCTCGGAAAACATTATATATCAAATCAGCTGATAATAAAAAAGTACAGCGCACTAAAATGTCTAAATATTGAAGTTTCGCACTTTTTGTTGAGAAGCATGCAATTTAGAGACGCAAAATTTTTAAATTGTCTTGGAGTGAATGAAACAGAAAATTTTAGAAATATCTATGTTAAACAATAATGAACATGGTAACGAGGCAAAAACTGCCAAAAAATGTAAGTTTATCAAAAACGGGGCCCTTGAGCAGCAAAAAAGATCTCCCATTAATACCCAATAAAAGCCTTTACAAACCTCCTACTCTGTCCAATGAAAAAGGAGAGTTTAGAAAGGGGCAATATTTTTTTTAAATGCAAGAAATATAATTTTTTTAAATGTTGCAAACACTGCCGCACCACAGAGCACGAGTCAAGCAGACGGTGCTGTGGAGACTTCATACGGCAGTGAACTTAAAGTAGGGGCAGTGGAATAAAAGGAAGCGATAAAAGTGAATATTGTTTTCATTGAGGGGGTATTACCGCGGTGTCCAAAGTTCATCATTGATGTATTAGTTAAGGCCTTCAATGTAGTCATTGGAGAGGTTACGTGAATCGCGTTTGTGATTTTATCGGCACCTGGGGCAATACAGGGGCTGCAAGCGCGGGCGGCTGCGAAGACCTCATCATAAGTGTTGGGAATGTGTAGTTCCGGGTTGGCGTGGCCGGCATAAGTGATTGTTGAGGTCGGTAGCTGTAGAGTGTCCAAATTTTGGGAGCGAAGGGTGTCAGAATTTCTTGAATCTGTAAATTGATGGGCTACTGGATGTAAGGTTATATTGGTAGACACCTGTGTAGCTTTAGGGTCGAGGCTGTGTAGTTTGGCCCACGTTTGGCCCACGGAGGTAGGTGCAAAATTGATTCCAGTTTTGGGTTGACAGTTTCGTTGCGTAGTCCTGGGTTTGTAAGGTTAGCTGCGTTATGCGCTTTATGAGGGAGTGATTACATCTTTGCGGGCGCATTCTATTCAGCGAGCCGTGGGCCTTCCAGAGGTGGGGGTCGAGTGCGGAGTTTGCGTGTGTGATTGATGGGTGTCACAGAGAGCCTCGGCCCATGCGTGACCAAAAATAGAGCAGGAAGGAAGAGCCGCGGCTGTGTAGGCTTCCCAGTTGTAATGACGGTACTGAGAGTATGCTGATTGAGAGTATCCTCAGTAGCAAAAACGGGGCTCGGCACGGGCAGCCCATGGGGGCCCGATGTGGGATATGTGCGGGATTTGCAACTCGGCATCGCGCGGGACCCACAGGGGCAGCCCAGTGGGCTTGCTACAGAGGACCAGCAGGGAACCTCTGTGGTCTGAATGCATAAAAACGATAAAAGGGGCTTTCCTCGGTCTTTTGTGGAACCCATAGGGGCAGTAATGGGCTTCTCAGAGTGGGCCTTCAGGGGGTCTTAGGCGGCAGTGCAGCGGGGACCCATATGAGCTAGCCTATGTCCGGCCCACGTGGGCTAGCTAACATCAGGCCCACATGGGTAAAGCCATGCTAGGCCCACAGGCAAACAAACATAGACCAAGAGAGAGACAGGAAACACACCAGCGCTGAATTCAGCACTGGTGTGTGTGCCCTCTGTCTTTCTTGGTCTGTTTGTGTTTGCGCTGTTGAACCACCATTCTGAATCTACACTAATTAGCGCAATCTGCACTTCTTCCACAGGCAAAACAGTCGACTTTCGCTTCTCAACCGGTTTTCCTTGCGACGATCGCTCCCCCGCCCCATTTCTTCTCCCGGTTAGAGACACCTCGGTGCGCGCTCTATTTTGCCCATCGAACGAGAAACACGAGCTCCGATGCATTCCGGGAAAGGTCCAATGGACAGTCGTAGGTATTAAGCCCCAGCGTAAGGAGCTCGTTCAGGTGAAATCCCGGCGCCACCCGTCGCAAAATTCCCACAATTCCTGTAAAGAGAAAATGAAAATAGCAAGCGTTTGGGTTCGAACCCAACCCCACTGCACCAGGTGGGCATGTAGTGTGTGTGCCACGAAGGTTTTTTTTTGTGTTCTTCATTGCCCGTAGGCCACGAAAGGTCGTTTCGGGCGTGTTTGAGGGACACCCAGTAACCTGCGTAACTTAGTAACTTAGTAACTTAGTAACCTGCGTTTGGGATATGTTCTGGTCTTACAGTAATGAGAAAAACAAACAAATATTACTCTGCTAATTACGCGTCAGAAATTGGACGGAATTAAAAGGCGTGTCATGGTGCTTCACTGTATTGAAACAAATGGCGTGTATGTGTAGAAGTGGCGTAGTATGCCACGCTCTCTAAGCTACATAGAGATTGATGATAGGTAATATATAATTGGGATTGTAATCGACGATCGTTATCGGTAATGTGATTGTTGATTGGCAATCACTAAGAAGTAAGAAAAGAAAAAAAAGAGGAAAATGATCTACCGAGAATCTCACGCAGCAAAAGTCGTACGTCACATTACTTAAAAAGAGATCATGAGCGCAAACGAAGACTGGACGAAAGAGAAGGCACGGACAGGCCAGGCGTCTCATGATGTCTGGCCCTGAGCATTGGCAATGCGCAATATCGTTAATGCACCTCACGCCTTTCGAATTTGAATCAATAATGTTTTGCAAATCTGTGTCGTAATATTGGTGGTGTGTAAACCAGTAGCTCGGACGATTCCAATGCTTGCGTGGTCATCCTCGTTTAATTGCGGCACATTCCGCAGCATCGACGCGTGATGTTCGTTCAAGGCCTTGAGCCGTTCCCCCTTATAGCCGCTTGTCGCTGATTGCTCTCGCACGTATACACCATAAGCCTCTGTAATGAAAGAATACACACCATAAAAATCATTTTTGTCATATTACCATGGAGCACAAGCAATTTCCGTATGTAACTGACGGAAAATTTTCCGGTGTTTTGTCCCTCTACGCAGTGCAATCAACAAATTGGTAGGTAAAAAGACACGGGACATTTAGAAAGTTTCCGTGGACGACGAGCATATAACCGAGACGGAGGCAGTACTTAGAGAACAGAGTGATTTGAAATGTGTACTTACGCCTTAACAGCACGACATCGCCGTCATTAAACCCGCCTTCACCGCAATGGCCTCCGCCGCTCAAATGTCAGTAAATGTTACTGTTGACCACTCACGTATTTCGGAGCAAACTCATTCATCACTGAGTCAAGGACGATAGGGTTCCACCATACTTGCACTGCACGTACACATGGAAGGCGATGTCAGCTTCGATCGTGTATTGATCAAGGCAACACGAGGAAAGGCGCAGTAACTGTATAGCACAAATTCAACGAGGACGAGCGAGTGCCAGCGTGTTTTCGAAGCTCCCTTATCGCCTCACACTGAACCTAGCCGCAGGAGAGAAGAAAAACGTGTCCCGAAGCAACGCAGGAAAGGCCTGGTAACACTTCTGCATGACGTCACCACGTAGTGAATGGGCACAGTAAACAAGATGAATCGGACCTCCTCGCCACTTCATGAGAGCGTCGCGGGGGAGTGTGGTCGGAAGGGCGGCTTAAAATGTTCGGTAGTGGATTGTAGAATCAGCGCCTCCGCGCTTTTTCGGGGAAGGAGGCTGGGAGGGACAGGACAGACAGAACGGAGCCCTGAGGGAACGAACAAAGGCCGACAGTAAAACCAGAGATGAGCATTTTTTTTTGTTGCAACCGAACCCAGGAAAAGCAGGCAAGCCAGTGGCGAGAGGAAAGAAAAAAGCTTGAAAAAAAAATTGCGCAAGGACCGGCTTCTCGTTTGACGTTTCTACAGGTGTTTTTTGTTCCTACTTTGTCCTGTCTAGCGCTGTACCTTTTCGCTAGCCCGAAGCGTCGCCCTTTAGGGAACACCCCAAGCTGCCGGCTCCGTTGAGTTAACCTTTTCTTGTTCAATAAAACCGATAGATGAGCTAGTTGGTACACACTGCTTGGAAAAAAACAGCGCTAAGACGAGGGTAAAGAAAAAAGGACAACAGGACAGCGCCGGTCCAATTGTCCTCTTTTCGTTGTCCCTCGTCTTAGCGCAATTGTTTTTCTCAGCTTTTCTTGTTCGTCGATAGAAATACTTTGGGCGATTTTTGATTAGTATTTCTTCCTGATAGGGTGAAGGGTGGGGCCGCTCGCGATGGCGCTTGGTTAAGTTGCGTTGTCAATAGGCGGGTTCGAGTTCGGCGAGTTCGGCGTTGCTGAGTACGACTTTCTCGGCCATCGCGTCAACGCCCATGGCATTCGCCCCTTACCGGCCCATGTCACCGCCATCAGTCAGTTTCCCCAGCCCACCACCACCGGACAAGTGCGCGAATTTCTTGGCCTCGCCAACTATTATCGGCGCTTCATTCCTCGCTGCGCTGCAATACTGAAGCCTCTCCACGACCTTCTCTCGGGCCACAGCAAGCCGACCGCTCTTGTTGCTTGGACCGATGCCGCTGACCGCGCATTCAGCGGCATCAAAGAAGCCATTGCCGGAGCGACGCTCCTGGTTGATCCTAAATGTGACGCGCCCACGTCCGTCATGGCTGCCGCATCAGACACTGCTGTCGGTGCGGTCTTGCAACAGTTCGTGGCTGGAGTTTGGCAGCCAATTGCCTTCTTTTCCAAGAAGCTTGCGCCCCCTGAACGCTGCTACAGCACCTTCGGCCGAGAGCCGCTAGCAATATATTCAGTCGTGAAGCACTTCCGACATTTTCTCGAGGGACGCAGCTTTCATACTTCACTGACCACAAACCTCTGACGTCCGCGCTGGCATCCAGCAGTATACCTCCTACGCTCCTCGCGAAATCAGGCAGCTCGCCTACATTTCCGAATTTACCTGCGACATTCGTCACGTCAGCGGCAAGTCCGACATAGTTGCCGACGCTCTTTCTCGTGCTGAAGTCAATGCGACGGACAATGGACGGCCAATCATCGACTTCACGGCTATGGGTGCTGCTCAACGAGCTGATGCCGAGTTGCAACGGTTTCGCACGCGTGACACCTCTCTGGTGTTGGAGGACGTTTTGCTCCCTGACTGCGCCGTTCCCCTCGTTTGTGATACATGAACCGGTCGCCCTCGCCCCTACGTGCCGCCATCATACTGACGAACCGTCTTTGATGCCCTCCATTCTTTGGCCCATCCTGGCATTCGCGCAACACAGCGGCTTTTCACGGCTCGCTATGTCTGGCCTCGCATCAACGTCGACGTTCGCCGCTGGTCGCGCGCGTGTCTGAGGTGACAGCAAAGCAAAGTGCATCGACACACTGCGACGCCGCTTGGCACGTTCCCGTCTCCGGACGCCCGCTTCAGCCATCTGCACGTCGACATTGTCGGTCCCCTTCCTCCCAGCGGGATCCACCGCTACCTGTTAACCTGCATTGACAGGTTCACGAGATGGCCTGAAGCGATGCCCCTTCTCGACATAACGGCGGAGTCGACCGCAAGAGCACTCATCACACTGTGGATCAGCCGCTACGGTGTCCCTTGCACCATTACGACTGTTCGTGGTCGTCAATTTGACTCCACATTATATGCCAACCTATCTCGGCTCCTCGGCGTCAATCACATCAAGACGACCTCTTACCAGCCAATTTCCAACGGTGTCATTTAGCTTTTTCACCGGCAGCTGAAAGCTTCACTTCTGGCGTCCGCTTTTCCTTCGCCATGGATTGAGCGCCTACCCTTCGTCCTGCTTGGTCTCCGCACTGCACTTCGCAGTGACTCTTCTACCTGTGCAGCAGAGCTAACGTTTGGCACTACTCTCCGTGTCCCTGCCGAATTCTTCGAGCCCTCACCACCCACGCCTGCTAACGTCTCAGATTACGCCTACCGCCTACATAGCGCTATGAGCACTGTCGTTCCACCACGTCAGCGCCAGTATTCCCGTCGTGTCCACGTCCCCTCCGACCTTCAGCGGTGCACTCACGTCTTTGCTCGCCACGACGCCGTACGCCCACCCTTACGGCCACCATACGATGTTCATTACCAAGTGCTCCGGCGTGCTCCAAAGAACTTTCTCCTGCTCATCAACGGCCGGCAGGACACAATCTCAGTTGACCGCCTTAAACCTGCTCATTTTGACACCGACGTCATCGCAAACTGTGCCGCTGCATACCCTCCCGACCGTGCCAGTCCTCGTCGCGTACGATTTGCACTAAGAGTATCCGCTTTTCGCCATTCACTCCTCGCACATGGCTTTATCGTTGAAGGGGGGTGGGGGGGGGGGGGCTGTAGCGTGCCATCGTGGTCCGGCAGCAGAAGACGACGACTGTCCCAGTACGCCTGCCAAGCACGCGCAGACTGGATTTCGTGGCTGCTTAACTGCAAGGCCGGCGGAGCGCTGTTCCGTTGCAGCCAGGCTGAGCGCGTCCAGCCGAATATATTTGTGGAGGCCAGACGACGACTGGTGTCTACGATTTGTCTCCACAGTTTAAACCCATTTTGTAGGTACGGTAATCAAGAACTAATTTTACGCTTCATTGGGGCCAGAAAGAGTCGTAAAAGAGCCTGAACATACTTTATATCTATCTTGCTTCAGAAATGCTTTCACTACTGGAATGCTTCAAAAAGGAAGGCAAACCCTGTTAATAACCTTAAAACAAAAATCACTCATCAAGTTTTCTACTAGCTATCTGAAATCTGGAGTCCCAAATCTGTAAACATACCCTTTCTTTAAAATAAAGCCTGTCTGTGGACCGTCCCTCCCTCTCCCAGCCTTCTGATATAACTGCAGTGAGAGGCCTCCCGTGCTCTAGCTTCAAAACTTGCCTGGAACGCGGGAGCGCATCGCTTCCGCATCACTCAGCGCCGACTAGATTTGGCCATTGGGCACGACAGAAAATTATAATCTCCCATCTCTCATCCATCATTCTGTGGTTACAAGTGCCGCTGTCGCCAGCGTGGGCCCCACCGATGAAGTAACTAGATGTCCAACCGACAGGTTCCGCTTGAGAAGCAGGAGGATAATGGATGACAGCGGCAGAAGCCAGCCATCCACTGCGCGCACTTGCATTTTCCTGGCGCGATATAACCAGCCCTCGCTTTAAATAGATTGGCAGGATTAGACGAGATTAAACTTGTATTCCTACCATTTTCAGTTCGTCTTTAAGGAAATTGATGAGAAAAAGGTCCAAGAGCGTTTGAAATACCTGCTCTGTCCCGCACACGAAGTTTCAATAAATGAAACTCAAGAAGGGTTATGCTTGAAAAAAATCTAAAATTTTTGTTTTTATAGAGAAGCTATTCTGAATTCCATTTGAAGCTGTAGCAGTAGCACGTATTCCACTTATTTCTGACAAGTGCTTCGTCTTGAAGCGAGAAAACACGATTGCTCAAAATAAATTACTTAGTACAAGTTGCCAATTTCTTTATTTCATGCAATGACAAATTTAAAAATGAAGTGTTCTGCATCTGTATTTTTTTGGTTCAATATGCGAAGGCGTCATGTAGTAAACTTTAAAAATTAGATTCTCCGAAAGTTCTGTTGGCTGTGTAGGTAGTGTTCCTATAATGTATTCTCTTCTGCAGCTACCGGCAAGGTGGTGAATTTGGCCAAGGAAGTCGGACGATACATCCATGAATTGAACAAAACAAGAGGAAATATTACAAGCTGGGGACTAACACCACATTACACATACTGGGGACAACACAATACTGACCCTGGGTAAGAACGCGTACGCTATAACTGTCGCACTGCTATTTGTAGTCCGAACTCAGCCCCCTCTACGATCATTCAACAGTGTGTGAGTTGCATCACGATATTAACACTTTCAGGAACTTTTCGTGTAGGCGACTCAGAACCCAGTTGCAGTAAAATCTATTGTGCAACAAGTATATTCAATTAATAATAATTAAAAACCGGTTGCTATGGCGACAATCACAAATCTGCTGAAGACTACGCACTAAATAAAAAAAGCTGTTCATACTTTCTCCGGAGCACAAAGAATGCATTTGGTTAGCTTTCGAGCGTGGTTCTCTTTTTCGAAAGAAATTTTCACTTTTAGGTGCACCGGGTCTGCAAATAAGCCTTATTTTCTCAAGCATGAAGGTGATCTGGCAAAAAGTGTTAAAATATCTTCTTAAGGCGCCCGGTTTACAGCAGGCACGTCATGCCTAGATTTGGTCCTGTACACTGTATATTTCTTCCCTTGCTTGTTCAAATTGGAACATATCGAGCAATTCTGGACAAAAATATTTTGAACGGGCAGCTGTTTCTGAAGCCATTTTTTATTCATATAATAGAAGATTTCGCTATAACAATAAATATATCCGCAGATCCTCCGATGGCAGTATTGCTTTTTTTCTGATAACGTTTTCGCTATCGTCAAAAGCGTTCCCCGTTGGTTTTCTATGGCAGCCTTAAGCTTTCGATGCGATCGATGAAAACGCTTTAAAAGAAATAATTTGCTACGTATCGGAAGAATTGATCATTACCTTCAATAAGTCCATAACAGTATCGTACAATTTTCAAATCTTCAAAATTTTTGGACAAGAATGACGGACATGTTTTGTTGAAGTTATTAATGCTTGAAGGTGTTTAGAGCAAAATACAATAATTTTTCTGAGACAAAAACATGGAAAGCTACATAAAAACGCATTAAAAACACCTTTCACTTTTGAAATTTAACTAACGTGAAACTTTATCTTATTTCCGATAATATCTGTTTCCGCGCTATATGAAAAGTAAATAATTTATTCCTTCTTGTTGCAGGAGCCCGATGAAAGCAACCGTTCATAACATAACATGCCACCCAGAAATGAATAACTATTTCAGCTCATATGTCCAAATGATAGGTACCTACTTGAAATTGGAAAAACCGATATATTGTCCGTTCGATGTTTCAGTTAATATTACACTTCCTGTGTACAGAGATGAAAAATTCCAGATGGACAATGTTACGCTCACTTTGAATAACAGAACAGGTCGTCGGATAAGGTCGCCAAATCAAGAGCCACCAACGGGTAAAGATATCGAGAAGAGGGGCCAGGTACGCTTCTTATACCATTTCACAATACTATGGTTTCCTTTTTTGCGGGCGCAAAATGAATGTAGTAACATGGCCTCTCTTTGCACCGCTTATGAAAAGCAGCGCACAATAGTGTTTCGAGCTAGTGATGATTCTGGTTTCAAATATTTCTTCTATGTTACATCCACTCACACGCGGCCTGATTATTTTCTCTTTGCCGCACGTTGTGTTGTCACAATCCGTGCGCTCATTGAACGGATTAAATTACTAATGCCAGAGTTGTGTGATTGCGAGGTCAGTTGTTACCTTTTTATTTCTCCATCGATGCAACCGCGTTATCTCGGGAGTTCTGAGTCATGGAAAATAGAAGTAATGAGACAGTCATGACATTCTGATTTCAAAGGCCCGTACCTGCGTATGTTTCTCTTCCCGCCATCCACTTTCTGGTATTTCATTGATGGACTCAAGGGAACTCATGAACAAAAATTGCACATCGGTGACGTTGTTCTGCATAAAGTGCTGAAGTGAGTGAAAAGCGACCTGTTGCAATTGAGATGACGCCCTTGAGCGCGAAAGTTGTGCCGTAATGGGCGGTTTGCTTTATATATTGGCCGCGGACCCATGAGAGATATTATCGTTGAGCACATACTTACAGAGATAAAGTGTGTTCAGGTCTGCCGTCGGCCAGAAGTTTCTAGGGAAGTGTTCTCAAAGGTAGCCGGTTGCATAGGCACCGAATCTCATTGGAACTTCAGTCTGCCGCGCAATGATTCGCAGGCATCTCCTGCTCTATTCACTAGTCGCAACTGTGCCACATTGAACACTATACCTCATTTACCGGCAGCACTGACGGAGATGGCGCGTCG